>NC_138172.1:56245377-56861786 GCF_964165515.1 Mesoplodon bidens
TTTATTGGAGGGCACTGATGGCTTTAATGAAGTCAGAAAGTTTCGAGTAGCAGACGTAATGTAAGGCAGACTGCAATCTATGAATTTTCTAATTTTTCATTCTGGCTAAAAATATGAACCTATTTTGACTCATTAGTCATGTTTATCTGTTTACATAGTGATTTATTTACATAAGCAGGTCTGTGTAAAGTAGACCAATATCCAGTGCCCTGTACAAGTTCAGGAAACAAGGAAAGAGGGGTCCAAGCTCCCAAGAGAGAGATTTAACTGTGAAGTTGGACCTGTGAGACACTCAAGCAACTGACTAGTGAAATCTGCAACAGTAACTGCAGCCTCAGCCACACTGGCCGCACCCCACTTTCTACTTCGATGGCCTTTGAACTTGTGGTTCCCTCTGCCTGGGCTGGTGTTTCCCAGATGCACGCATGGCTCTCGGCCCAAATGTCTATGGAGAAAGCTTTCCTGACATCCTAAGTCAAATACACAAAATAGCATCCTTCATCTTCGTTTTATTTTCTTCTTAGCTTCCTATCTTCATTGGCCTGGTCCATAACTTTAGTTTTATTACTATATATTTTATCCACTAGAATTTATTCCTTTTTGTTTACTGCTTTTCTTAGCTCCTAGAAGGGTGTCTGAAGGGCATCAAATAAATATTTGTTGACTTGACTAGAAGGTAATTGTGAAGCATTAACATCATTTTCCTTGACTAATATCATCTCAATACCATGCAAGTCACTGTGACAAATGAAAGACATGGTCCTTTTCTTCAAGATGCTTATAATCTATTTGGTGAGACAAGCCTGTCACATATTTTTTTAGCTATCTACTACTGTGTAACAAATTACCCCAAACACCAGTAGCTTAAAACAATAAGTGTTTATTATAACACACAGTTTCTGTGGATCAGAATCTAGGAGTGGCTTGACTGGGTGGTCCTGGCTCAGGGTGTCTCATGGGGTCACAGCCAAGACATCGGCCGGAGCTGGTCACCTGAAGGTTGCCTGGGGCTGAAGGGCCACTTCCAAGCGAGCTCAGCCACAGAGCTGGTTTTTGGTGGCAGGCTTCAGTTGTTCACCACATGGACCTCTCCAGAAGGCTGCTTGAGTGTCCTCATGACCTGCAGCGGGATTCTTCCAGATGAGTGACCCAGAAGACAGCCAAGTGAAATCCTCAATGTCTCTTCTGACCTGCCTTGGAGGTCGCCCTCTGCCACGTTTGTAACTCCCTTATGGTCATACAGGTGAGCCCTAATCTGCAAGAGTATGAATACCAGGAGGTGAGAATGACCTTGGAGACTGGCTATCACACACATGGAATAAATAACGAAGCATATGTATCCACGTATAATTAAGTGCTATACTGTGAAAACATTCTAGATTCAATCTGTTTTGAGAACTTGGACTTACATAGTTGGAAAGGCTTAGTTAGACGGCAAATTTAAACCTCATCTGCACAAAGGTTCCAGATATTTTCATAACATACACCCCATTCATTTATTTATTCAGTAAATATTTATTACATAATTATTCATTAAATAAATATTTATACATAATATTTATTAAGCCACTGCTTGCTGTGCTAGGTCCAGGGTTATGAATAAAGCTCAGATCCTGGGAAGGGGGAACTCACAGTCCAGGGTGTATAAGGTCCAAACTTTGGAGCCATAATGGTTTTGAGTGAATTTAATACTTTGTGCAGTGGGGCAAGGACCATCATCCAAAGCCAGTTTTTCTCTGGACACTAAAAACAGAAATTACAAATACACAAAATATCTGTTACCGAAAGTGGGGTCTGGCTGCTCACTGCTCAAAAGCAAATAAAGAGCTGAGGTTGGGTTTTGTGCACTATCGGACCGAAAGGGTGACGGCGCTGCTAGGATGAAGCTTGTGAGATTTTTGATGAAATTGAGTCACGAAACTGTTAACCATTGAATTAAAGAATGGAACACAGGTCCATGGAACAATCACAGGTGTAGATGTCAGCATGAATACACATCTTAAAGCTGTGAAAATGACCTTGAAGAACAGAGAACCTGTACAGCTGGAAACGCTGAGTATTCGAGGAAATAACATTTGATATTTTATTCTGCCAGACAGCTTACCTCTGGATACACTTCTCGTGGATGTTGAACCAAAGGTGAAGTCTAAGAAAAGGGAAGCTGTTGCAGGAAGAGGCCGAGGCCGAGGAAGAGGAAGAGGACGTGGCCGAGGCAGAGGAAGAGGGGGTCCTAGGCGATAATATCTCTCAAGACTACTATTTCAAAGTAACGAAGAAGAAGACGGCAGAGGAAGTCTACGTGGCTAAGTTAGAAGATGGTGGAGTCCTAAGCAAATTGTGTCTCTCAAGATTATGATTTCAAAGTGATCGATGCCCCGGCTGCTTTTTGTACAGGCTTTGTTTGTTTGTGGCAGTTTTTAATAAACATAAATGTAGGACAGAAAAAAAAAAAAGAGCTGAAGTTGGTAGAAAGGAAAATTTGCTTTATTTCGGATGCTGGCAACAAGGGTGGGGTCGGGGGGGGCAGAATCATGTCCAAAGGCCATTCCCCACACTGACAATCAGTGGGCAAGAGCTTTTATAGGCGGAGGGAGGGGACTACATGCAGAAACAGTACAGTCAGCTCTGACAGTCATCTTGAAATTGGTCATCCACCAATGGTCTGACCACCGTCATCTTGATTGTTTTAAGTACAGTTAATCTTCAGTTCCAGGGTTGGTTTGTTCCCATTTCTCTGAGGCCAGTTCTTGGAACTGTGTCAGCTTATGTCATGGCTACAGTCTGGTCATCATGCAGTTAATGTCTTCCACCTGGCGGGGGTTTCAGTATCTATAAGACAGCTCGCAGGATATGGCTCAGAATATTATCTCTAGCCCATGAAGAGGAACTAAAGGTTCCTCTTTGCTTCATGACTAAACTATTATTATTTAGTCTTGTTGGACTGTTTTCCTTTGTTTCTGCAGTTTCTCACTTTTCTAATTAAACTAATTCTTTGGCTAAAGTTTTTCCACAGACAAAAGGCAGGCTGAGGACATGGGGGGCAAGGACCATATGGTCCTGCTCCATTTCATATTCACATTATGTGAATGGAAAATAAAATTGTCATCATGCTGTCAGTATAAGCAATTTCAATTTAATAGAAGAAAGGTGGATTTTGGAAATAATCAGCTAAGTAATCTAACATCAAAAAATTCACCAATCTGGGCTCCCCTGGTGGCGCAGTGGTTGAGAGTCCGCCTGCCGATGCAGGGGACAAGGGTTCGTGCCCCAGTCCGGAAAGATCCCACATGCCGCGGAGCGGCTGGGCCCGTGAGCCATGGCCGCTGAGCCTACACGTCCGGAGCCTGTGCTCCACAACAGGAGAGGCCACAGCAGTGAGAGGCCCGCGCACCACAAAAAAAAAATAAAGAAAAAGAAAAAATGTCACCAATCATGATTACAAAATGTGAAGGGAAGCCACATGACCACCTTAGCAAAAGGAATCAGTAGAAACTCATCTTATTCTCTAAAGCACCTCTACTTCCCCTCCCATGCCCAAATGGGAATGCAACTGATTTTTATGGGTTTTTAATTTATCAGGCCACCAAAACATGTTCAAGACCAATGACTCTCCACTAGTATTTATCACAACAGTGATTGACCAAAAGGACATTTAGCATCTAAATTAAGTGACCACTGATTCTTTTAACATTTTCTCTTCTCCCTATCCATTGCCTGATTTATTATTCTTATCTCACTTTCAGGCCCAAGTTTATGGCCTACGTTAATGTTAATTTTCCTCCCTCTCTAAGGAATTAGAGAAAAACTACCATCTCAGTCATTTGGTCAATATTCTTTAATACAGAGATTAACCCAATGCACTGTTACAGGTAACATAAAATTCAAGCAGAAACCAAACCCCAAACAGTCATAGGATTGAAGGATCAAAAAAATAATAAAATAAATTTAAGAACATGAAAAAAAAAACAAAAAACCCAGCATAGCAGAGAAATAGACCCTCTATACCTGTGGTGGAACCAAGGACAGACGTAAGAGCCTGACAACTGTACAGACACACTGACTTACTAATTCCTCTTCTAGGAAGGACAAAAATGTGAATGGACCCAAAGATGGAATGATAAGGATGTTCATGGCAGAGTGATTTATATTTGTGAAAACAGAAACAAATTAAATGCTCATCAAGAGAGTATTTCATTGTGCGGATATAAATATCTAAGTACATAAAAAAGCAATGGAAACAATCGTGTGATCGATATTACATATGTGCTTTTAAGAGTACATATTTACTTGGAAATGAGGTTGGAAGGATTTTTACAGTGTCAGCAATGATTTATCTGTAGTTGGTAGGATTGTAGGTGATTTGCATTTTCTTTTTCCTTTTTTTTTTGGTCATGCTGCTCAGCTTGCAGGATCTAGTTTCCCGCCCAGGGGCCCTTGGCAGTGGAAATGCAGAGCCCTAACCACTGGACAGCCAGAGAAATCCCGATTTGCATTTTCTTATCGAGATTTTCTCTTCTTTTTCCACAAGCACACTTAGTGGATGCATCACATCAAACGCTCATCCCTACCCTCAACGACTTGGGCTCTGGGGTAGGCTGCGTGACTTGTTTGGCCAGCAGGATGTGAGCAGGCATGGTGCGGGCAGAGGCTTGGAAAGCACTGGCACGATGGACTTACTCTCACCCTTGCCCCTCTGCTGTGTCCACAAGGACATGTCCATTGGCAGATGAAAGGTGATGGGTGAGTGAGGCTGAGCTGAGCTGCCCGTTTTCCCCCTGAGACTGCCCCAGCTCCCCAAGGGCCGGCCAGTCCCCAGATCCTGAGTGAGCCCAGAAGATCAGCAGAGTCCTGCTCAGGCAGACCTGCCAACCACTGGCCCAGGGCGTGAGACCAGAGGAAGGTAGCCACCCCCCCCAGCCTTGCAGGGTCCCTAACTCAATCACATGCTTTGTTGTCTGCTGCTGGCATTTCGTGTTTGCTGGCTGCCCTGCATTCATGTAGCCACAGGCAACCAGTAGAGCACAATGGGAGTTGGAAGAAAAATCAACAACCAGCTCAGGTTCAAACCAAAGTTGTAGTATAGAACTTGCCAGAAGACATTTCTGAACAGGCTAGACTGGAAGAAAGTTTGAAATCAATATAAAAGTGGAACTGATGTTCTACCATGTGCAAGGCACTGTGCCACGGTCTGGGTGGGTCACCAAGTGCAAGGACACACCCTGCCCCCCTCCTGGAACACACACTGCAATCGGGGACCCTCCTGGCACAGACCCGGCTCTCAGACAGTCACCAATGACTGGATGCACGTGCCACTGCACTCAAGAGCTTTAAACTTGAAGCTAGTTAAAAATGCATCAGCTCTTCCCCAACCGGATGCTGAGAGCATCATGAAATCAAAAAGGCTGCTCCAACAACTGGATGAACTTAAAGTAATGAGGTCTCTAAGTTGACTCGAACAGAAGAAAATGATATTACGTTTTCAAGGAGGACAAATGAACTTATCTACCTGTAACCTTTCTGACAGCCAGAGACCCACTGCCATCGAAAATTCCGCGGCTGGGGTGCATCATTCCCAGGCAGCCGAGAGTTTAATAAAGACATCGCAGAGACACCAAACCTTCCAGTCCGAGGCCGCCTGCTGGCAGCCCCAAGGCGCTCACTTTAGAAGCTGACAATCTGAGCTAACATCAGGGCATGGAGATGCTCAGACACGGGGCACAGGCTGGCACAGTGATGTCCGCCCACTGGTCCCTCCCTCCCCCCGGTGCCTGAAGATCACAGAATGGTATGACATCCCAAACTCATCCAGCACCCAGCACCCTTATGTGTTCATCCTGGAGATGCTGGGGGTGTTGCCGAGCCCGGCTGTCCTGTGGAATGAAGTGCTGCCTTTGGTGTGACGGACAAATCTTTCCTCGAGCAGAGCCCAGCCTGCCTGGCCAGCCCTAACTCGCAAGATCCTTCCCCTCCACCCCCTGCACTCCGCTTACCCAGGTTAAGTATCTGCTGTTCCTGCTTTTCTCACCTCTGTGCTCCTTCAGCCTGTGACTCTCATCCCCTCCAGCCTCCTCCTCTTCTATCTTCCAGTTTGGGCTTTGCTTCCTAGGACTCGCTCCCCAACTAGACTGTAAAAACGATCATTAAGGGACTTTCCTGGTGGCGCAGTGGTTAAGAATCCACCTGCCAATGCAGGGGACATGGGTTCGAGCCCTGGTCCAGGAAGATCCCACATGCCATGGAGCAACTAAGCCCATGCACCACAACTACTGCGCCTGCACTCTAGAGCCCATGAGCCACAACTACTGAAGCCCGTGTGCCACAACAACTGAGTTTGCGTGCCACAACTACTGAAGCCCACGTGCCTAGAGCCCGTGCTCTGCAATGAGAAGCCACCACAATGAGAAGCCTGCGCACCGCAACGAAGAGTAGCCCCTGCTCGCCGCAACTAGAAAAAGCCTGTGTGCAGCAATGAAGACCCAACACAGCCAAAAAAAATATTATGAATAAATTTTAAAAAAGTAATAAAAACGATCATCACATAATATGCAACAAGCCAGGCACTTTGTTAGGTGCTTTGCCTGTCTTAGCTCATTTTATCCTGTTCTACAACTCTAGGAGATTAGCATCATTACTATTATTATTATCATCACCACGTATCCTAGTTTTCAGATAAGGAAAGTGAGGCATGAAGAGGCTGAAGCAACTTGCCCAGAGCACCAGTACCAGTGGGTCTGGAGGTCACATGTTCACTATAATATTACCAGTGCCCATCACACTGAATGAAGGAACGAATGAAACCTCTCTTTGAGGCTGTTCCTGCAGGCAGAATGAATCGCACTCTCCTTGGCTTTCAAATCTCCACCTTAACACATTCTACCTCATATAACTGGAGCCCAGTTTCCAAATAATCCGCACTGTCATGCATTGCTGTGCATTCACACCTTAGACCTCCTTTGCCGGAAAGAAGTCAGGCTTGCATAGATCAGGTGACCTCCAGCTCTGGCACTGCCGGACGGCAGCTGCTCCTGAGACAGGCCCAGGAGACCACAGGAGAGGTGAGCAGAAGGGCTGTGGGCAGCCCTCACCATGAAGAAGCATAGCCTTTCCCCCTCTGATGAAGGGGCTCCAAGAGCTTGCTGGTTCACTTAGAACCACCACCCAAGATGCAGGTCCCCTGCCAACCTCCCCTCCTATGCCTCCCACATTTTAGCTTCAACCACAGCAGTAGGTGAGGTTGTTGTGGTTGTAGAGGAACAGGGGCAATGGGCTGCAGGCAGACAGCTCAGCAGGAAGGGGAGAGAGGAAACGGTGGTCATAGGAGCACCTAGAGTCTGAGCCAATTGTGTGGTGGAAGCATTGAGTCCCCTCATGTCAAGACCTAGTGGGGTTTAAACATCAGGTGTTGCTGTCATTGGCCTTCTCTGCAATTCAAGAGGAACAAAAAAAGGGATTTAAGGGGGGGGTCCTAGTTTTTGCTTAACCCCCTCCAAATGAATAGCTGAATAGCTGTTGAATAGCTATTGACTGCCCAGGTCTAAAGCTGTGTGTTGACCTCAGAGTCTGTGAGGTATGGCATCTCACCTCTGGCAGGGGACACCTAAGAGGGAAGGAATTGTATGAAGGGACTTTGTAGCTATCTGGAAAGAGAACTCCCTCTGCTTTGAGACATTCAGTTTTCAAATGTACTTTCTGCTTGGAGGACCCCCTATATTTTTCTGTTGCTCCATCACTAGATAGAAAATTCCAGAAGAGAGGGGTATAGCCACACACATTTCTCTCCTGCCAGCTCCTTTCCCTCTGCAAATTGCAAGAGGGTTATTTTAAAAAAATTAAATGTATGCAATTTAATTGTCTGTCATAATAAGCAAGTGTCACTGCTAAAACAGACTAATTCTGATCAAATACTTTGGTCAGCTTCCTGGCTTTCAAAAGGTCTTTGGAGCCATGGTCCAAATTCCACCTTGCTGGTTGAGGGTGTGCTTAAACACACATGGGCTCCCTGTGAAAGGCATTCACACATTTACTGGAATGCATCTAAAGAGACAAAGAATCCTGACACTGCCCATCAGTATTAAGACCCTCCCCCTCCACTGTCTTTAACTGAAAGTCTGTGACGAAGGCAAGGTGATTTAAACCCACAGCTAAAGTTCAACAGTGAGATGTCCCTTAGAAGACAGACGTTGCTCTTCACATACCCATTAGAGAGAAAATGGTGATGCTGCTAGCGATGATTTCCAAAGATTAATTTAAAAGAGAAAAAAGGAAATCTGATATTGATGACTAGCAGATGGAGTAATACAAAACTAAGACAAGTGATCATGTCAAGTGCATAGTTACATTTAATCTCAATAACTATAACTGCAATGTCCTTAAACACATACTTGATTTCCTTCTAAAAGAATAGAAGATAAAGTTGAGTTACAAAGCACTTTCAAATAAAATTTCTCATTTTTTCCTCACAATGCTTTGCTTTAGAAAGTTCCACCCCCATTTTACATAAGAGGAAAGCAGATGAGCATTCTACCACCCAGCTAGTAACCAGGTTATTAAACAATATAGACAATAATTAAGGGCATGGGATCTGGAACCAAACAGAAATGTACTCAAATTCTGGCCCTTCCATTTACTGGTCATATGACTTAGACAAGTTAATAGTTAAAATCTGGACCCAAACCTAGATTTTGCAACTCACAATCCTACGACACAATACCAAGATGCCAAGGAAGACACAGGCAACACAAGGGGGAGGGAAAAACATGCCTACTTTTCTTTGTCAAATGAGACGTTCCACCATCATGGGCATATCTCTACTCTATGTGATTACTGGAGTGTCTAAAACTACTTACAAGGAACAAGTGACTCACTCTTACAAGCCCTTAGTGATACGCTGGTGGTGTTGGTATACTATTTATTTGTAATATCTACACATATGCTGCCTCCTTGATAAAGCAATAAAGCTTCCAATAAAACTTACCACTGTGGGCAGTGCAGGGGTGGGCTGAGCCAGTCTGAGGGGCCAGTCTGGGCCAGATCCAGGCAAAGCTGGGAAGGTCCAGGCAGAAGGCCTCAGGCTAGCACTCTGGGTCCACCCAGGAGGCAGGACTATTGTGACAGTAGTTCCAGCCTGAGGAGAAACTGCTGCAGGTACAGCTGGGAAGCTGACACCACAGCTGGTCTGTGAGATTGTTGCTGGGACCAAGAAGCCAAGTGTGTCGCTTAACTAGGGCCACAATAATGCCGTGTAATAAATGACCCCAAAGTCGAGTGGCTAAAAGCAACACTCCTTTATCCTATGGCTCTAGAGGTCACCTGGGGCAGCTCTGCTTCACTCTGCAGGTCTACAGGTCTGAGTCCTTGCCATGGTCTCGGTCTCTCCCTCTCCCAGAGGGCTTGTGGGGGCACATTCCTCTCAAGGTGATGGCAGAGGCACAGGAGGAAAGGAAGAAACATGCCAAGCCTTGTAGAGCCTTGACTAAAAATTAGCACTATATGGGCCTCCCTGGTGGCGCAGTGGTTGAGAGTCCGCCTGCCGATGCAGGGGATACGGGTTCGTGCCCCGGTCTGGGAGGATCCCATATGCCGCGGAGCGGCTGGGCCCGTGAGCCATGGCCGCTGGGCCTGCGCATCCGGAGCCTGTGCTACGCAACGGGAGAGGCCACAACAGTGAGAGGCCCGCGTACCGCAAAAAAAAAAAAAAAAAAAAAAAAAAAAAAAAATTAGCACTATCACTTCAGCCCTATTTCATGGAGCAAAGCAAAAGGCCAAGCCCAGTGTCACAAGCGGAGAAGGACACTGCCCATGACAGGGCCGTGGTAACTATGCAGGAGACTCAAAGAACTAACTCGGGCCAGTAGTCCAATTAACTCTGCCCACCTCCATGGCCACATTATTATATCCCTCCAGTACGAAAAACATCCCTACCTCCATCAAAGGGCATCCAGAAGTCTCACCCAATTGTGGCATCAGGAAACATTTAGGACACCATGATTACATATGGTCCAGATGTGAAATGAACCTGGGAACTAAAATCACAAGCTACTGGACCACCCCCTGCCACACCCACACAACAAGCAACATTGTAACAGAGACAGGATAATCACAATAGGCACCCCTATTCAAAACAAGGAAACTTGATCTTCAGCAAATCTGAAGTCCCTCTAGGCAAATTAGGAGTTCCCCTGCCATGTGAGTGGGAAGTGTTTCTTTCTCTCTTTTTAAAAAAATTTAATATATATATATTTTTAATTCTTTTAAAAAAATTTATTGGAGTACAGTTGATGTATAATGCTGTTACTTTCAGGTATACAACAAAATGAACCAGTTATACATATATCCACTTTTTTTAAGATTCTTTTCCCATATAGGCCATTATAGGAAGTGTTTTTTTTTTTTCTTTTCTGTTTTGCTTTATAACAAATTTAATCAGTTATACATATACATATGTTCCCATATCCCCTCCCTTTTGCGTCTCCCTCCCACCCTCCCTATCCCACCCCTCCAGGCGGTCACAAAGCACCGAGCTGATCTCCCTGTGCTATGCGGCTGCTTCCCACGGAAGTGTTTCTTGATTGGATCTTGGTTCTGTTCCCATGGGAAAGGGAGGGGTGGTTGGGGGAGGGGGTAAGGGTTGGGACCCACAGTCCATGCTCTCTACAGCTCCTGGCTCTGTCCCGAGATACCCTTGCCATCACGTTCCTCATTGCTTCTGAAGAGGACACTGAAAATTATACCTTTCATTGGTGGCTACGTTTTCCCAGCCTGCTTCCCACCTGAAGAAAATTGGACACTCAGAAGTTTCTTTTGGTCTCTCAAAAAATGTTTCAGTCTCTTTAGTTCAGGCTGGTAGGACTTTGGTAATATCACTCTACAACTTAGTGGGCTTTCTATGGATTTGATTGCAGTTCATTCCATGTGTCAAAATTACAATTTTTTTCAAGACACGTTTCTCTCCAGATTGAATAACTAGCACTTTGGGCACATCCAGTGGCTGTGGACCCATGCCTCTGTCCAGCTGAAAGAGCTACAAAAAGTCATCTTGTCATATTTTGCAGTGTTACAGCCACACCCCTGACTGGGTCTTTGCCCTGAAGCCATGTTTTCTTGCAAGTCACCTGAATTTGGTCTTTGTCTTTCCTGCTATATGATTCAACAACCATTCCCTGGACTTAATCTTTGTCCCCAGGCTGTATCTTAATTTAAGAATCTTTTCCTGCCTAGACTGGCTGAAGATAACAGTTTTATTTTCTAAGTAGCAACTTCTGGGCTGCTTGCAAACTGTTCTTTTGTTTGGTTTCTGGTTTGAGCGCATCTCTTCCTTGTAGTAACTTATTATATGCATTTAAAAGCAAACAGCTCATTCTTTCAAAAATTTTCTCTGTCTGCCCTTTCCTTTGATTATGTTGCTCACTTCTTTGAGTGATTTTACCATGCAACAAATCAGTGGATGGAAAAATCCTAATATTTAGCTTTGTTCACAGAGAATGTCCCACTTGGACCTTAAGACCAAATTTATCTGTACTAACCAACTCTTCTAGAACTCTACTGAGAGGTATCAAGAACTGGTTCAGCCCTAAAGAAATATTAGAATTTTTAAATTGTACTATGTCTCCTGTTGGAACCCAATAGAGAGAAAAATGATAGAATAGGACTCGATTATTTCAAAAATTTTCAAAATCTTACCTTCAGCCTTTGGAAGGGCCACAGCAAATTCTACTGGTCTGGAAGTACCTGGAACAGAACTCTACCATTTGTCAGCCCCAATATGGTGGAGTCATAGATTACCAGCTATTTGGTAGAGACAGTAGATGGCAGAATGATCTGGTTCCACTTAAAGCAGCAGTCCCCAACCTTTTTGGCACCAGGGACTGGGCTCGTGGAAGATAATTTTTCCATGGACCCGGGGAGGGGGATGGTTTCAGGATGATTCAAGCACATTACATTTATTGTGCACTTTCTCTTATTATTACATTATAATATATAATGAAATAATTAGGCAACTCACCATAATGCTGACAGGAGGTAGAGCTCAGGCGGTAATGCAAGCTATGGGGAGCAGCTGTAAATACAGATAAGCTTCGCTAGATCACCTGCCGCTCACCTCCTGCTGTGCGGCCCAGTTCTAACGGGTACCCAGTCCATGGCCCGGGGGTTGGGGGACCCCTGACCTAAAGCAATACACAGGTCACCTCAGATACATGAATGCAAGATTCTTCTACAAAGAGCAAACCACCATTTTTTTGTATATTTTTTTATACAACAGGTTACTAGTTATCCATTTTATACATATTAGTGTATATATGTCAATCCCAATCTCCCAGTTCATCCCACCACCACCACCACCCCTCCCCACCCCACCACTTACCCCCCCGGTGTCCGTACGAGCAAACCACCATTTTTTCCCACAAAGACTCTAGACCGATCTGCAAAGTTTATGACAGCGCCTAGGTCTATAGTAGATGGGTTAACTATCTGTGGCCCATCGGCCTCCACTGCAGAGCCAGTAAGGCCAAGGCTATAGACATTACAGACTCTTGCAAGACTTTGTCCCACTGGAGGCAAAAAGAGACCAATCCATTCAATGTACACAGTTTGTCTCCAGTAAAGATAGAGCTAAGCCTCTTACCAGTGGAAATCCCTGAATGAATCCAGCTTCTAGCATGGGGCAAATGGACCAGGTCTTCCTAGAATATAGGGTAACAGAGCTGGCTTCAGTGTTCAACTCTCCAGGGTCTGCAGGTCTAACTGGGGACCCAGCTTCCAATGGGTGCTGACCCTCCCTAAGTTCATGGAGGCTGTAGACTGGGATGACTTGGCCCAAATCATTCCAAAAAGGATCAGGCAGCCTCCTCAAACTGGACAAAGAGGGGCTCTTACTCGAATCCAAATGCTTGGGCAGGAGGCCCTGACATATTGCCTTACACCTCACATATCAAACCTGGTGTAACTAGTGTACATAGAGTTTAACTTCCCTTGGAAGGCAGATGCAATTTCCTTACACTGTCTTCCTTGGGGCACAACTAGACACTCTGGCTATAAACGTAGGGTACTGCTCACCTCTAGGCCGGCCCTAGAAGGCAGCTAATCAGATCCTTGGTCCCAGACCCGCAGGAGCAGGTGTCACCTGTGGCTGTGCTGAAAGGAAGATGTTAGTCTATTAGGACCCAGAGGAGCATGGCAGGGGCAGTCAGAGGGGAAAGGCTCTGAGCCAATGACATTCATAGTCATAACTTGCATCTTTTCCATGTGTTCCGACTGTTACACACACTTTATGTAGATTATGTTTCCTTTCACAGTAACCTCCACTCTACAGATGGAAAGAAGCCTAGGCTCAGAGAAGTTCAATAACTTGTCTCGGGTCTCCCAGCTAGTAGATGGCAGCACCGGGATCTGAAGGCAGGCATTCTGTTTCCACATGGGATGTTACCTGCGGGGAGGGTCTTCAGCCAGGCGTGATTCTCAGCCCTGAGGACAGAGATGTTAGTTGACTGCACCTTCATCCTCTTCCTGGGCACATCCCATCTGGAAATTTGAAAGCCTGTATCTTCACATGAAGAGGCTCCCCCAGCCTCTTGGAAGGAGACTGCAGTTTCCTCTGCCGAAGAGCCAACTCAAATGTTTGTTCGCAGCATCATTTTGAGCTGCTCAAGCTCACAAAGACTCCAGTGGACATTCCAGACTCTATCACTTCGACCACTGCAGAGTCGAATTCAGTCTGGAAATTTCAGCATCTTACGTACGGACTCTCACTTTGATGAGCACCGGCTGCTCCACCAAGACGAATTAGCTATAAGTGATCTAACTGACCTACTAGTTGGGGTTCAGATTAAACACCTGAATTGTGGATAAAGTCTTGCAAATACAGTTGAAGTCATTTTTATAGTTGATTCTAAGGAGTAACACACAATAGGATCAATTACTTCTTGAGATATTTCGTAGGCTGTGAATATAAAATCACACTACTAAGGAAAAGTGAAAGAGTTTTTCTAAAATACTCTGGAGTAAATTCAGCTGGAAGAAAAAGGAAGCCTTATCCTTCACTGTTTTAAACCACTTAGAATTGAAATAGGATGTATGGAGAGACTGTTCCTAGTCACTCTGGTTCATAGTGTGGTGTTGAAACACAGATTTTGTTAAAGCACGAACAGCCTAGACTCTTAGCTGAACTTACACAGTTTGGCCCAAAGTTGACATGTGTCCTACGTTTCTAATATGCATGTGTTCCTACCTCAGTGAACAGCACTGTGAACACCAGAAACCTGGTCCCATGCTTATATCCAATCTCCAAGTCCTAATCATCCACTCATGTTAATTGAGCCTGACTCTACCTGCTTCTCTCCATCAAGGCACCACCATAATACAGGCCCCCATGATCTCACAACCAAATAACCAAGTAGCCTGTCCGCTGATGCTCTTGACTCCACGGTCCCTCCTGCTCACTCACCCACACTGCACTGCTGTGAGTTTCCTCAGATGTTTGAACCTCTTCCCCAGGTTGCTTAGCCTGGGTACACAGCCTCCTCAACTGCTGTGGCTCAACCTTCCCCCATCACACTCCACTTCAGCTACTTCAACCAACACCAGGGCCCAGATGCTCTCTTTTCTTCTCTGCTTAAGCTTTGGTTTTTGTTTTTATGTGCGTGGAATGCCCTTTCCCCTACCCCTGCCCCCAGGGAGAGGGAGGTATAGAGAGGGAGCCAGAGCTAGAACTGGAGATGGATGTGCAGACACACAAGTTGATGAGTACAGAACATGAGTGAGAAGGACACTCACCGAAACCATTCATGGGGACCCCTAAGGAATGGGGCTCCAGGGGGGATGCTAAGGAAGTGGTACTGCAGGATGTACCTTTTACTTTTGTATATTCTTTAGATTTTTCTATAGTGAATACGTTTAACTTACCTCTATATATTTTAAATTACATTTTCCCATCCTCACCTCCAGAGATACTAATTCAGTGGAAAAGGGTCCAGGATTCTGATCTTCCAAAGACCCTCCATAGACTCTGTCAGTCAGTTAGGGAACTGTAGCTGAAAAGATTGTTTCCAGTATAATATAAGGCAATTGACATTTTTTGCTTTTTAAGAAAAGCTCCAACTCTATTACACAACCATTTTTTTATTATTTCCTTTTATTTTACAGTAGCTTCTTTCTACTACCAATTCACATTCTCTAAGTATATTAGATTTGAAATATCTGTAAGAATTATAATAGCATTGGCAGTCATTTTAACAGTTAGCTACATTTGAACAAAGGGCCTAAATAATCATTGTAAAGCATGTATTTGTGAAGTAGGTTTCATAAGCCATTTTAAAATTAAGGCAAACAAGAAAAAAAACCTATAAATACAAATATCAGGGTTTCTCAGATTCTAAATTTATAACACTAACTTAATTACCATTTGATTGACTCTCAAAACAATGGATATTCTCAAAACACAAAGTAGAAAGTTATTAGAAATAACAACTTTGGTATAATGTATACCTATTTCACTAAACATTTTTAAGTTTTGACTTTGGGAAAATGTAAAGATGTAAATGTTTTTATAATTAACTTTTGAAAATATTTGTAATGCCCTAAAATGCAGACATCAACGCATCTATTTCTTTAAACCTGTTAGTTATATATTCAATACATTCTCCAGCTTTTAATCTTAGCCCATCAATTACAAGATAGTCCTCTTCACAGTGGTTCTCAAGCAAGCTGCCAACAGGAGCTTCAGGGCCACATTTCAATAACTGTAAAAATAACCATACAAGTCATCAAATTTACTTGAAGACCAGGCTTAATTATTTGAACAAAACATAAAGTTGTCAGTAACTCCTTAAGAAGGTGTTCCATTTGCTGGTGGTCTAATAATGATCCCCACGTAAAGTATAACGTACAGTAAGTGTGTGAGTGTAAAAATAACATAGTATTTAGTCCTGTCTCTATTCTCCAACATCACACATTTTTCGTTAGTTTTAATTTTATGCTTTGGAAAAATGTTGTCATTAAAATTAAACTTCTGAGAGTTTTCTATATTTGTTTATTTAAAAAATGATTATTATGGGGAATACAAGTTAAAACTGTTTTAGTCACACTTTTCTGTTCTCATTTTCTCATAAGCATCTGCATTCCTTACGAACAGAGTGTGTGCTAGCTTAGTGGGAAAGAACACAGGCAAAAACAATGCAAACACACACACACACACACACACACACACACACGAGATTTACAACTTCAAGGTTCATTAAAGGCAGAGGTAACTTCCCACACAATGTAAGAAAAAAAATACATGCAGTTTATGGGACTTCCCTGGTGGTGCGGTGGTTAAGAATCCGTCTGCCAATGCAGGGGACACAGGTTCAAGCCCTGCTCTGGGAAGATCCCACATGCCGCAGGGCAACTGAGCCCATGCGCCACAACTACTGAGCCTGCACTCTAGAGCCCATGAGCCACAACTACTGAGCCCGCGTGCCACAATAATTGAAGCCCACACACCTAGGGCCCGTGCTCCACAACAAGAGAAGCCACCTCAATGAGAAGCCTGCGCACTGCAACAAAGAGCTCGCTGCAACCAGAGAAAGCCTACATGCAGCAACGAAGCCCTGATGCAGCCAAAAATAAATAAATTTTAAAAAAAGACATGCAGTTTAGACAAGTGCTTTCATGTATCAAAAATGTACCTTTTATTACAATAATTATTAAAATAATTATTATTCAGTAAACTCTGTCTTATCTGTATATGGACTATCTAATTTGTGAATTATTCAGGTGGATTCTTTTAATAATCTGAAATTAATTCCTTCCCATTCTTTTTCACGCCAGGGCATGTCAACTAGTGTTAATATTAGCTAAGAACATAATTAATTAGAAAGGTGACTCTACTGAGGAAAATAATCTCATAAAGTATTTCAATGACAAATAGAAATGGATTTTGATTATCCATGTGTGTATGCTTTTTGTTCATGTTGCTACTCTCAATTCATTGGTATAAATGCTTGAGAGTAACCAACCTGAAACCTCATACATGAAATGAATGATGAAAACATCATCAAATTTACAACTTTGAAAATAGCTCAAACACTATGTGCCCAGAGAATAAACATGCTCAGAACTTTAAAATTATCAGATGGCTCCTTTTGATGTGTTAGCCTGTAAAGGCCACTTTCTCCTACAAACAAAACACATCTTCAGTGTTAAGTGGTATTACCTTTGGAAGCCATATTAATTTTTGTTTGTTTTTGCGGTACGCGGGCCTCTCACTGTCGTGGCCTCTCCTGTTGCGGAGCACAGGCTCCGGCGTGACACGCAGGCTCAGCGGCCGTGGCTCACGGGCCCAGCTGCTCCGTGGCATGTGGGATCTTTCCGGACCAGGGCACGAACCTGCCTGCATCGGCAGGTGGACTCTCAACCACTGCGCCACCAGGGAAGCCCCATATTAATTTTTCCTACTAACAAAACAAAAAAAAGAAATCCCTGATGTGATCATTTCTTTATTTTTAAGCTGTAAATTGCTCCAGCTTTGACAGTTGGTCTCATTGCTATTCTCCTTATTTAAAAGTGAACAAACCCCTAAGTACCCTGAACCTGGCATGAATTCCAGACTTGTAGAGCTCAGTGTGGAGAGAAGCTTATGAACCAGTCAGCAGGCGGCACTCACCTGCCTACCAGCAAGTTAAAATGGTTAATTTTTATAATTTCTAAATGACTTTGAAAGCATAAAATATTACAAGAATCTAAAACAAAGAGCAAGCTCCTGGCTGGTGATGTATAAAAACTATGTATTTTACCTTAAGAAATAAAAATCAGAAGTAATTTTCTGTGGTATGAAGTTACTAGTTATAATGGCAAAATAGAAGCCAATTCTGTGGCTGTAAAAGCTCCAGGACATTTCTATAAAAATCAACCTGGCTGTATTTTTGAAAAGACAAACTGCTAAGACTGAAAAAAAAACCACTGCAAAAATCCATATGGTGCTCAAACAAAACACACATTTGCTAGAAAAGAATAATTTGTATATTAACTACATGTATACAACATATATATCACCAATCTATAGCTCTTGTTCTACAAAGGGTAGGATCTATATAGGGACAAGTTTTTTTTTTTGTTTTGTTTTTGTTTTTTTCAAAGGAACTCTAATTGGAAAAATGGCATTCACAACCCATGGAAATTCAAGTACAAGTTGGTATCGCTGACCAAGAAAACAATTATCTTTTTCAGCTCAGCAAGTGTTTTTATCATTAATTTTATTTTCCTTGACATTTTGATCTCAACTGTAAATTCTGTGTATTTTCTTCATTTCTAACTCAGTCAAGGAGGTATTTAAGAATCATCTTTATTCTTCTTGAAGTTCTGACTGAAATCAGCCAAAGTGGGTAAACAATCTTGTCCACTTACAAATCCACCTTTTCTGCATCTCAGAACAGACAGACTTGCGGATGGGTAGTTCCGCAAAGTGAAAATATGGGAAAAGAGACAAAGCGACAAATTCTTAGCTCTTACTCTCTCCAGCGGCTGCCACTGACAATTCTCATCTGTAATAACAGCCAACCTTAAGTGTCAATTACTCTGCAAAGCACTTTTCCTGGTTTGCCTTGTTTCACCCTTGGCTAGGCAACCTTGCCAAGTCCCTCAAGTCCTCACTGGCAGGACCAGGATGGGCATGTAGGCACTGTATCCTGAGCCTGTCTCCTATCCACTGCCCTCCAGACTCCAGGCACACTGTATACCCAAATGAGGGAATGAGAGAAGGAATGAAACCTTAAGGTTCCAGGGCTCCCCACTGCTGTTTTTCTTCCTAACTACATAGGGAACAGCTGTACCACCTTGTGGAAGTGTCTGCCCCATGACTTATTTTTCTCACACCTGCCACACTGCTGCTCTGTGTTAATGAGATGGGCTTGTACCTCATTTTATTTAAACAGACATGGAGCTGATGTGCTGAGCAGTGTCAACCAACTCAAAATTTCTGTTTTCATATATAAATATTGAATACAGTAAGCACACATGGCCTTCCTCAGCCCAATATAGCTGACCAAAAGAAAAAGACAATTTAGTTAAGAATGGTGAAATAGATTCCAGTGAAAAACCCCACCTCCAGGATGTTACTAATGAGGTTTGTCCCCATGGAGGTCAACCCTGTGCACGAACCAGGCAGAGCAGGTTTCCTGAGCTGCTCTTGTCCTGGCCCTTCTCCTGACTGTAAAGATCGGCACCCCCTCGATGACAGTGAGCCCCTCCATCTCTCTTCATTCCAGCCTTAAATATCTAAAATAAAAGAGCTCCTTGGCTCAAATATACTTTTTTCAAAGACTGATAGATGCATCTTGATTTCTCAACAGGCTACTACTAGTTCATTATTCACCTCATGATAATCAAGGGCTCAAGTTTCAGAAGTGAAAAGCATTTCCCATATAGTGAAAATGAAGATCCAGGAACAATTTCTGCTGTTTAAGGAGTATGGAGTTGCTGTTTAGGCCTGACGGTCACTATGGACCCTACCTTTTCTCCTGTATCTGTCTCCTCTCTGCGCTCCCCTTCAGACTCATCAGGGGCGGCTGTGGGCTCCCGTGCTTGCTCTAGCATTTGCTCCAGCTCTTTTAGTAAAAGTTCTGTCTCAGAGACAACTAAAGAAACAACGTTAATATAGTCAAAAATGTTATATCTTAATTAATTCAATCTAATTTATACTATTAACCACTCCCAAAGAGGACATTTTCTAAAGTTATGAGATTAAAAAATAAATACTTTGTATAATTTTCAGATATGGCCTCTGCTTGATGTGAAATTGCTATGGATTTCCAGGTGAATCTTTTATATTGAATAATTACTCCTTGAAAAATGTAGGTTACATCTTGCTATGTGTGGACTATAAAGTATCCCTGAAACATCAAAAGCTCACTAGAAGTTTGCATTTTTAAAATAAGGAGCCAAGGGCACCAAACTAAATTGTTATTTATAGACCGGGGGTCAGCAACATTTTTTCTATGAAGGACCAGAGAGTAAATATTTCAGGCTTTGTGGGCCAGATGGTCTCTCTCACAACTACTCAATACTGCTGTTGGATGCATACCATACACATACACTTAAACCAAATGAGAGTGGCTGTGTCCCAATAAAACTTTATTTACAAGAACAGGCAGCAACTGGTAGACCATGGGCCACAACTTGTCAATCCCTGCAATAAACTATTAAAGCTACTGTTTAAAAGGGGAAGCCATGTAATTAAGTGGCAAGGCTAAATCCAGACTAGTCTATTCCTAATCAAAATATCAATGCATCTTAAGTGCCTAATCTGATTTAAAAAAAAACACACACACACACTTATAAAAATTGTGTTTTTTTGGTGCTGTGACAGAAATATGTAAGTATGTAAAAAATCTGGTAATTGATTGAACTTGCTGAGATAAAATAATATCCCCATCAAAGAAATAAACACCTATTATAACTCTACAGACTCAATCACTGATTAACAATATCCACTGAATTCCCGATTTAAATAAAGCAAACATTTTCATTTGATACCGAGTCTTGTTGAAATAAAGATAAGGGGAAGGAGACTCGGGTGGCCTGCTCCTGCAAAACAGACTGATGGGGCCCCTGAGAAGTCTTCCAAGGGCAGCATGATTGAAAGAGAAAGGCCACGAACACACACCCCATCACCTTCCACTCTGGTTATACAAATCTGACACACCACCCCTATTATGGACTGCTCATTGGCAAGTAACCAAAAATCACATGAGGTAGAGCAGCTGAAAGTTCATGGAACCCAAGCAGGACATACCCTTCAGCGCTAAAATATTATCAATGAATATATCAAGGTGTTCTCAGCAATAATATTAATTTTAATTGTGCATGATATACACATCCATTTGTGTTTGTGTTTACACACACAGGTATCCTTGTAAACTAAGCATGTTATAAGGTAAAAACAGAGGTTATTAACATGAGACGTTCCAGCTCAAAAGAATTCATATTTTATTACCATCTTCTTTTATTTAATCAACAAATGTTTATTGCGTGCCTACTAAGGGTCAGGGGCCCCAGAGAAGAGCCACAGACCAACGAGCCTTTCTGTTCATCATCTCCACCTAGCCAGTCTTAGGTTTTCTTTGTGGAAAACTCTCAAAAACAGTTTGAAAGAAGCTTTCTGATAAGCCATTCCATACCTCAGAACCAGTTCCTATGTTTAAAGACAAACAAACAAAAACCGTAACTGACATGTTAGTTGTAAGCACACAGATCTGTGTTCTGTGGTAACTGCTAAAGCCTAAGAACACAGAATATAAGCTATAACATTCTAGAACAATGATATTCAAAATCTGGGGGCACAAGGATCACCTGGAGACTTTATTAAAAAATACGAATGCAACACCATGTCTACTGAATCAGAATTTTCTGTAGGAAAGTACATTTTAATTGAAGCAGTTTTGTTAATGAGATTAACCTCTCTTTATGACCGATTTCTTACTTAGTAACCTGTCACTTAATAACAACTGTGTGGCTATCTTCACACCAATTCCCCAGTCCCACTCACAGACGTTGGGTTTTCCTACTTTACATTCTGAGTCTATGGAAATTGATACTGACATTCAGTGCACTGCTGAGATGTATTTTGAGCTCTGCTGTAAAGGAAAAATGGCACACAAACTTCTTTGTATTTCTAAGGCTAGACTAAAATACAATCAATTTATGATAATGAATGTCATTGCCAAGCACCATTGCAGCCTCTCTGTTTTCAAGTGATCTGGAAAAGTATGTACACTGCCTTTCGATCAAAGGGAAGACAAAGTAATGGATGACTTCATGAATCAACCAGGGTTCATAACACCAACTTGACTGATGTCAAATTCTACTTCCAGAGCAACAGGAGGCTTTTCTAAACAGGTATTCCTATACTGTAAAGGCAGAGAGTGCAAAAATAATTCTCAGAAATTGCAGTTACTGTAATCTACAAACTAGGTTATCAAAATTGGTCAATGATCTCCTCCAAAGACAGAGAGAGAATGCACGCCTGTGCTAACTGCATGACCAATCAACTTCTATCAGTCCTCATTATCCTGTAGTTTTCCTGACTTGCTTCAATTTGTTGTTGAGTGGTAGCTGCTCTATCAAGCAGAGAAAGTGGAAAAAAAAAGAAAAGAAAAGGAAAGAAAAAAGTATCTCTCATACTGAAGTCCATATCTGGCTTTTAAAAATGACTTTTTATAAAATAAATCAGTGTTTTTTTCCATTCCTGATCAGAAATAACTTACTGTTTGTCTCAATACATCAGTCGCTTTTTTTTTAAAGTGTGCAATTCAATAGTTTTTAGTATATTCATAGATATGTGAAACATTCATGATAGTCAATTTTAGAACGTTTTCATCACCTCAAGAAGAAACCCCATACCATTAGCTATCACCCACTAGCCCATCCTTCCCAGTCCGAATCAGCCACAATTCTCTCTCTCTCTATATATATGTATATATAATTTGGCTATTATGTACATTTCATATAAATGGAATTGTACAATATTATAACGTGGCCTTTTGCATCTGGCTTTTTTTTTTAACCTTACTGTAATGTCTTCAAGGGTCACTCATGTTGTAGCATGTGTCAGCCCTTCCTTTCTTTTTATTAATAATATTCCATTGTATGGATACCACATTTAGTTTATCCATTCATCAGTTAGTAGACATTTGGGTTGTTTCCAGCTTTTGCTACTATGGATAATGCTCCTATAAACATTTGGGGTTTGTGTAGACATAGTTTTCTTTTCTCTTGGGTATATCCCTAGGAGTAGAATCATTGGGTCATATAATAACTCTATGTTTAATCCTTTGAGAAACTCCCAGACTATTTTCTAAAGTGGCTGCACCATTTTACATTTCCTCCAGCAGTGTATGAGTGTTCTGATTTCTTCACGTCCTCACCAACACTTATCTGACTTTTTTTTTTAGGAGTTTATTAATTAATTAATTTTTGCTGCGTTGGGTCTTCGTTTCTGTGCAAGGGCTTTCTCTAGTTGTGGCAAGCGGGGGCCACTCTTCATCGCGGCGCGCAGCCTCTCTTGTTGCGGAGCACAGGCTCCAGACGCACAGGCTCAGTAGTTGTGGCTCATGGGCCTAGTTACTCCGCGGCATGTGGGATCCTTCCAGACCAGGGCTCGAACCCGTGTCCCCTGCATTAGCAGGCAGATTCTCACCCACTGCGCCACCAGGGAAGCCCTGACTTTTATTTATTTATTTATTTATTTATTTTTTGCTTTATAACAAATTTAATCAGTTATACATATACATATGTTCCCATCAGTCACTTTTTAAAATAAATTTATTTATATTTTATTTATTTATTTTTCACTGTGTTGGGTCTTCGTTGCCACACGTGGGCTTTCTCTAGTTGCAGAGAGTGGGGGCTACTCTTCGTTGCGGTGTGCATGCTTTTTTTTTTTTAACATCTTTATTGGAGTATAATTACTTTACAATGGTGTGTTAGTTTCTGCTTTATAACAAAGTGAATCAGCTATACATATACATATATCCCCATATCTCCTCCCTCTTGAGTCTCCCTCCCACCCTCCCTATCCCACAGTGTGTTCTCATTGTGGTGGCTTCTCTTGTTGCGGAGCACGGGCTCTAGGGCTGCGGGCTTCAGTAGTTGTGGCACGTGGGCTCAGCAGTTGTGGCTCACGGGCTCTAGAGCACAGGTTCAGTAGTTGTGGTGCACAGGGTTAGTTGCTCCGCAGCATGTGGGATCTTCTCAGACCAGGGATCGAACCGGTGTCCCCTGCGTTGGCAGGCGGATTCTTAACCCCTGCGCCACCAGGGAAGTCCAATCAGTCACTATTTTAAAAGCCTTCAAATGTATATTTATGAAGTTTTCTTTACTCTCTATTTCTCTACTAAATGTCTAAAGAAGCTATTTCCTCCCTTATATAAAGAGGCTACTGGTTGGGTTATTTCAAACCTGGCACTGAAAAATAGCATCTTAAATAAACTTTCAGGGCCATTTCAATGCTGAAATTTTGAAGCCATTTTTACAGAAGAGGAGGGTGAAGAGGAGGAAAAAGCACTTGGTTTTGTTTTGTTTTCAAGTAACCACAAACCCTCCTCTGTGTGTTCATGATTTAAATGCAGAGATGAGTGAAATACAGGCTGAAGTGGAATGAAGAAGAGGACACCTTTCTGGGACACAAACAGAAACAGGAGGCACAAAGGCCGAGAGGTTGAAGGTGACTCCAAACCAAGAGCAGGTGGGCAAAGTTTGCCTTGAATGGGAGACAGCACCCTTCTCCCCATTAGCCTTTTACACCCCAGACCCAGGTCTCAAGCTTTCATCTCCTACCTGGGCTCAGCCACCATCCAGACCTTTCCTATATTAGCCATTCTCTGCCATGCTCACCTATCTCAGGCAGCTAATGAATACATCCTTTGCTAACTTATTAATTAATATCAGTAGATTATTAGTTAATCCAGGGTACTATGTCAATCTTTTATCTATCAAAAGTTTAATACACTGTCTACTCCCCAAAAAGAAATGAGGTATTTGCCAACAGAAAACACTGATACAATAAAACAAGTGACAAAAACTCAAAGACTGAAAATAAAAGAAGTCAAAATCAATTCATTAAGGAAGATACGAAAGGCATTACATTTAAAAAAATGCTTAGACCAACTACAAGTGCTGTAAAGAAAACCCATAAATTTAGCTTTAAGCTTCTGGTACTCAAAGCAACCAAGGAAATTGTTGCAAACTTTGATTAATTTTAAGAAGCTATATGATCTTAGAAAAGTCATGTAACCTATTAAGTACCTCAGTTTCTCCACTGACAGAATGGGAGTTAAAATAATATCTACCTTATCTATCTCATATAGATCTTGTGAGGGTTAAATAAATTAATATATATGAAATGTTTCGAAAAGTGAGGACACATACTAACTGTTACAGGTGTTATCATTATTATTATTGTACTATTATTTCATCATCATCAATGGATTTTCTTTTTCGTCCCTAAACACTGAAAAAAAAATATAATATAAGATATTCCTGGTAGCAATTCTCCAAAAAAATACAGACATGCTCCACAAATAGCTATTTCTTTGATTAAATCTTTTTATAACCACTTTTTAAAATTGAAGTATAGTTAATTTACAATGTTGTGTTAGTTTCAGGTGTACAGCAAAGTGATTTACATATATATACATATATATGTGTATATATATTCTTTTCCAGATTCTTTTCCATTATAGGTTATTATAAGATATTAGTTTCCTATGCTATACAGTAGGTCCTTGTTGTTTACCTATTTTACATATATAGTAGTGTGTATATGTTAATCCCAAACTCCTAATTTATCTCTCCCTCCCGGCATTAGATTAAATCTTTATACAGCCATGAATATACGGTTTAATTTATTCAATGATTCCTCAATTTTTTCTATTATTTTCCAGAAATAGTCCTCTCTTTGTTGGATAAGAGGGCTTCTACTGCATTTCTTTATTACAGATGAAGAAACTGATACTCGGAAATGTAAAGTAGATGCACTTAATTGACTCTCCCTTGGATCTTTAACTAAGGGAAAGAGAGAAGCAACTGTAGAGCATAAAACCCATAATGGAATATCACAGCGGGGGCAGTAGACTAACAGGAGACACATTAGCACCGGGGAGTGTAAAGAAAGAGGGTTCAAAAGTGGGGTGGAGATTCAATAATCTGACGGTATAATTTTCCTCTTGCTCGATCTAGGACTGATCTTACCTTAAGCTAAGAAGAAATGAGAGATCTCAGAGGCCTGCATCAAGGGATCCACAGAAATATGGGTAGTGGGTGAAAAATTTGAGGAGGGTACAAACTACTGAAAAAGAACTACTCTTTCAGGAAGTAGTCAGCTCTTACAAAGAACACAGAAGACTAGATGTTTCTGTTCTTTAGTTCAAATGGGATTGAGGAGTGGAACACTGATCAGGTAAACTATTTTAACAATTAACTACTGAGACTTTCAGAGCCATACAGAACATGAGACTACTGACAGGGCTTCCCTTTAGTGGTAGACTACTGAGATGTGTTCACTCATTTACATGGAAGAGTCATTTCCAGTCAGTGGATTCCTGGCAGCCATGAATTTCTTCTGTAGGATCCTGTGCTAGTTGGAGAGAAGGATCCAGCTGTAGTATCAGGGTCACCTGGTGGTAACTCAGCCTAGGGATAAAATGACTTTTGCCTTTCTACAGGAATATCTGAACTGATCATGTGAGGCAAAGGAACAAAATAACCCAAAAAACCCAAAAAGCACCTTAAATAGCGGGAAAGCAGTAGCAGAATAAGTTTAAGAAGAGATAGAAACAACAGAATTTTGTAGTGGTTTAGGAGAGGAACCAAATAAATTTCTTTTTAAAAAATAACTACCTCGTCCTTCCTCTGCTTGCTTTCCTTTCCTTTACTGAGACTGAAAACAAATGGCGTATTTAGCCAATGGAAATGAGAGCCCCGTAGGATCTGGGGGTGGCTTCAAGGAGAGGGAGTGTGGCACAATGACTTCTCTGGGTTTAACTGGCTTTGAAACCTCTTTGTATGGCTGCCAAAGTTCCACCTAGCAAACAAGCATGTGCCTGCTTTTCAAGACCAATGAAAATGTAGGAAAAGTAAAGTGCTTTTGAAAGTGAAGAACTTCTCCCTGCAGGTGACATTCTCCCCACTGTGGTCTAACTCCAATGGCAATTAATTCAGCTGGCAGCCCTAGGCTGCTCCTTTTTTTCCTTCTCCCCCTTTGGGACCCCTAGGACCCCAATAAATGTGGAATAGATAAGTCTGGATTGAAGCGTATTGATGCTGGTATTTCCTCCCACAACTGCTGATGCTTTATTTTAAAAAATTAAATATATGACAAAGCCAGAGAAAATTTAATTCGAGGGAATAGAAACCTGAAGACAACTGAAAAGCCCTAGTATGTAAATCAATACCAAAAACCCACTAATGCTTCTCATATATGTATACATGTACATTTTTTTTTCTTCAAAGGACTACAATTATATTTGGCGGAATTAAATACAGGTAAAAGAACTAAAAGCAGGACAGGCCTTCACATACCCATGTTTTCCTTTGAAAAGGCATCATCTGAACAAACACGTTCAAAAGATGATTTTAAAATAGCTTTCCTAGAAAAAGAATTTGACAGATTTATTTTCAAAAGATCAAGCATGTATATTTAAATGACCGTTCATGTATATTCATTGGTAACTGTAAATTATGAGTATATATTTCCTACCTTGGGGTACGTTTTCTTTGTTGTTGTACACAGTAAGTAAGCCAGTGAAAAACAAAATAATACTGATCTGAGCTCTCACTAGGTGAAAACCACTAATAATCTACCCAGCACCTTACACAGCCTTTTTCGTGTAATCCTCCCTCCAAAAACCTACCAAGTAATTGTTACTCTCATTCTGAGCATAAAGAAAATGATGCTCAGAGGAACTAAGAAATTTGACAACATAGGAAAATGGTTGAACGTGACAGTACTAAATTCTGTCAGACTGCAAAATCCATGTTTTTCCCACCACACCATGTTGCTGATTTAGAGTCAGAAAACATCTGTTCAAATGCATTTTCTCTAACCAGAAGATCTTGAGAAAGTCACTTGACTTCTTTAAGGCACAAATTCTTCATCTTTTAGGTGGAGATAATTATGATATACCCTTATCTATTTGGTGGGGTTACTGTGAAGTGTCAAGATTAGGAAGTGAAAGTCCTTTTTAAAAATTTAATTATTCATCTTCTAAAAAAGGACAAAGAAGAAGAGAAGGACTATCATATTAGGCCAGTCTTTGTCTTTGAGTAGGACTCCTTTTCACATAACACTGATTACTATCCATTAAAAAAATAAATAACCTGTATGGCTGGTTCAGTGATAAACACTAGAACTTGTCATCAGTGACTTATTATAAAGGCTTATTTCTGGTTTGCATTACCTATTTTTAAACTAAAAACCTGCTTCTTATCTGGTTGCTCACATGATATTAATCTTTGAAACTTATAGTTCAACACATTTGTACCAACATAAAACTTTCTCCATACTTCTAAGACTACTACTTATCATTTTATTAATTCTTTTAGAAAATTTAAAACGTATTTCCCTAGAGAAACAAAATTAAGAACCAGGGGGAAATGTCATATAAAAATTAAAACCAATATATATATATTTCAATTTTATCATAATAGTTTTTAATTTAAAAAAGCATACCTTTTCCTTTTCCTAAATTTGGGCTTTTTCTTTTCAGTATTATTTTTGGAAGCTTGCATCTGTAAAATAACAACAAAAAGATCAGTTAGTTCATATGGGATATGATGAGTTCAGCAATAATAATGGATCCTATATGGTCTGAGTAAGTTAGCCCAGAAGAAAAACTCTGGCCCCCAGCCCTAAACAACATATGTAATTCTAAGTCAGCCACTTCATCATCACTGCAATTCCACTGACCTGCTCAACTTCTAGGAATGGTTGACTCATCCAGTACAAATGCCTACCCCCTATATCCACTCTCCTTTCCTCTCCTTCTACAAATACACAAAAATACTAAGTAAAACTATGTTTAAATTTTAATTCATATATGATCTTTAAAGAAAGAAAAAGAAATATTCAGATGCCAGAAACATGTGGAATGCAAAGCTATACATTGGAACTGTATAGGTGGGAACTGACATGGTGAAGACCCACAGAGAATTTATACCAGAGAAGGGCCAAAAGGGCTTGGGACTGGGGTTTTAATGTCTAAGTAAGGACAAGATGAAGGATGTGGAGGAACTGGAACCCTCATACATTGCTGGTGGGAATGTGAAATGGTGGAGCCATTTTGGAATACTGTTTGACAGTTCCTCAATATGTTAAATGTAGAGTTATCCCATGATGCAGCAATTCCACTTCTAGGTATATGTCCAAGAGAAATGAAAACATACGTCCATGTAAAAAATTATGTTTGGTCATAATTATTAAACTATGAATGTGCGTAACAGCATTATTCATAATAGCCAAAAAAGTAGAAACAACCCAAATATCCATTAATGGATAGATAATATGTGATATATCCATGTAATGAAATATTACTCAGCCTTTAAAAATAGTGAAGTACTGACACATACTACAACGTGGATGAATCTTGAAATAATTATGGTAAGTGAAAAGTTGAAAAAAAGTCAGACACAAAACGCCACGTTGTATGATTTCATTTATCTGAAATGTCCAGAAAAGGCAAATCCATAGAGACAAAAGTAGATTAGTGATTTCCAGGGACTGAGGGGATGTAGAAATGGGCAGCGATTCCTAATGAATATCAGGTTCCCTTTTGGTGGTATGAAAAAGTGTTCTGAAATTAGATAGTGGTATTGGTTGACAACTGTGAATATACTAAGAAACACTGGATTTTACAATTTAAAGGACTGAATAAGTTATATCTCAATGAAGGTAAAAAATTTTTTTAAATGCAGTGACATGGAAAAATTGAAAGTAAGGAGATAGATACAATATATCAATGATTATTAACAAAGGGAATACTGCTACAGTGTTACTGGTAGAAAAAAGCAGATGTTAAGACAAAAAGCATAATCAGAGATAAAAAGGTTATTACTTGATGCTAAAAGAAACAATCTACCCCCAAAATATAATAGTCCTGAACCTGTATATACCAAAATCTTAGCCTTAAAATATACACAGAGAAACAGAATTACAAGTAGAAGCTGACGAATTTACAGTTAAAAGGGGATATTTTAATTTACTTCTCATAAAAAAATTATATCCTAATAATCACTCAGGGGAAGTTTGTATGAAACATTCAGGGAATTCATATTATTATGATGCTAAAGAGTAAGTGATCTTCTTTTTGTGATCTTCAACCTCAGGTAATATTCAAATAGTTTTTCCAGGACTGTTATATATCTATATGGTAAAAAATATGTATAGAAATATTGTTGTCTAAATCATTGAACTATATCTCCAAAAATAATGTAATGCTATTATTTCTATCTTGTTATTAAGGATCAGCTTATATTACATGCATATTTGAGTATGAATTGAAATGCTGGTCACAAGCGGAAATGAAATTCAGATAACAAAGTGCAAACTGCTTTATAGGTACTAATAGAAAGAAATACTGCTAGACGACTACCATAAATTATGGTGAGTTGTGCTGGTCATAATAAATTCCTTTCCTCCTTTGTTAAATACTCCAAAGCAGCCAAAATGGACTAGTCAATATTTGCCAAACACCCTGTGCTTTCCTGCTCCAGCCTTTGACAATGTATGATGGATGGAGAAGGGCACTGTACCTGGAAGGAGAGGGTCTGGATCTGGACACTGACTCTGGCACCTACAAGCGGGATCACCTTTGGTAAGTCACTGACTACTCTAACGTCCAGCAAGAGCCTGGCGTAAAGTAGACACTTAATAAATATTTTCTGATTAAATGACCATTCTGCATTTCAGGGTCTTCTTTCGTTAAATAATGCTAAAAAAATAACTACCTCAAGGTATTTGAGGGAAGATTAATTACATAACATGCCAGGAAGTATCCAACAGTGTTTGGCAATTAGTTGATGTTCAGTCACTGTTTCATTGTTATACCAGTCCACCGGGTCAGTGTCAGAACTCTATCCTTTTTCCTTAGACCATACGACAGAGGGAACTTGGCACTTTGATAAGGCTGGACTTTGGTGGTGTATTAGTTTCCCAAATCTCCCATAACAAATTGCCACAGATTTGGTAAAGCATCAGAAAATTATTGTCTTACAGTTCTGAAGGATAGATGTCTGTCTCATAAAAACACTTATCGTTGGATTGAGGGCCCACATTATCCAGGATGAGCCCATCTCAAAATCCTTACCCAAAGGATTTGCAAAGATCCTTATTTCAAATAAGGTCACATTCTGAGGTTCCTGGTGGACATATCTTTCGGAGGCTACTATCCAACCCAGTACAAGTAGACACTAAAGATTACTTTATCTAATCTATCTCTTCTTCTCTTCCTGTTTTGCACAGCTGATTCTCCTATGTTGTCCAGTCCAATGCTATTCAGAACAAGAGCCATGACATGACAGAATCTGCAACATCTGAGAGCTTGTTAGAAATGCAAATACTCACGCCTATCCCAAGCGTACCAAATCAGAAACTCTGTGGGTGGGGCCTGGAATCTGTACTTAAATAAGGTGACTCTAAAGTTTTCCAGGCACTGATCTAGCCCACACCCATCCACACAAATATACTGCTATACAAGTGTCACTGATTTTAAAGAAAACAAAGCAAGTATTAATTCTTTTCTTGTTGGACATAAAAACAAAGAGGTGTATGTATAGACAGCATATGCCATTTACTGAAAAAAAAATTAGCATTGCGGACTAGAATGGCAAATGAGAGAACTGCCTTTTATTGCAAAGGACAGAAAATCTATAAGAATTGTGTTTACATCAGATTAATATAATCTGCATAAACTGACTTGATATTGCCCATTTCCTTAAGCCACTATTCATCTAAATTAAAAACCTTTTTTTTTGGCCGTGTGGCATGCAGGATCTAGTTCCCCAACCAGGGATCGAACCCAAGGCCCCTGCAGTGGAGGCATGGAGTCTTAACCACTGGACCTCCAGGGAAGTCCCAAAATTAAAAATCTCTTTAAGCAAGAAGAACAAGTTTGTTAGCTGTGCTAAATCTGAGGGTGTAAAATTTTGATCAGCATTTTATGCTCACAGAAGACATAAATATGTTTTGTAACCTTCTGAGAATAATTGTCAGTCAGTAATCACTAAAGAGTTGCCTACTTTGACAGAAGAATGAATCTGTACCTTGAATAATGTACATAAACTCCTTGTCAAAAGTCATCATATAGAAGGAAAAGCCAATATTCTCATTCCCCTTTGGTAAATCTGCTGGGAAATATATGCTTGGAAAAGGATGAAAACTGTTTTCATGCAACATCGTAAAAGATGGTTATAACTTAATCTGAGTATCTGGAGAGTACCAATAATAAAATTAAGTCTTCGGGTCCAGATAATATTTGTTTTTAACACTTCTTTGAAAAGGAGGGAAGGTTGAAATGATCATTTTCTAGCCCTATTTAAACATGATTTCAACAGATCATCTACAAATCCAGTGTTTCTTATATAGATGTCTGCTAATGACCAATGCTTCACTCTGGTCAATCTTCAGTAGAGGGGTATTCCTGTGAGATTTGGACAATCAGAGACCAGTCCCTGGCAACATGACTTATAAACATCTAGTTGTCCCTTGCACTCTCTTCAGCCATGTGTAAGTTCACACTTAAAGCACTGTGGATTTCTCTGCTTTGAGGAGCTTACTAGAAAAAGTACTGGAGTGTGTGGTCAAGCAGTGAGCTGAGACACAGGAGAATATTTTCCCCTATAATAGAAATTGACCACTAGACCACCTTAAACAGAAGGCATGAAAAGGCCTTCTATTAACACCTCCCAATCTTGGCTGAGGACAGAAGTAATAGGACACCTCAAGGAACTATATGACTATGTACTTCACTGATAAATTCTGAAGTCTTGCACTTGATTTTTTTTTTTTAACAGTCTTTGACCATCTAGCTATACCAGTGATAGAACACAGAAATTCAGGAAGTTTATTTTTTTTTAAATAGCACAGATTGTTCTCATATTTATATAGAGATTCAGAATACTAAGGACTAACAGGAACAGGGTGTCCAGAGAGGAAAGAGTTCCATGGAAATCAGAAGAAAGCAGAACTTATATCAGTTGTTTATCTGATTGAATGAAGCTGGTAAGTTAGATTATTTGACTTGCAATTGGACAGTGTCTAAAAATCCAAGTCTGTTAAAAACAATTCCTATTTGTGTATAGTTTTTCCTAAGTCACTAGATATTTTAGCAAGAGGAATGTTGGGAAAAGGTAAGATTTCTCAGGAAGACTTTCTAGAATCTACATATTTCAATTAAATTCTAAAAAGCTGATGTACAGAGAATATTCAATGATTATAGTACCCATATTACACTATTCTTTCTGGACTAAAGAACAAATTTTGAGACCTTCATTATCTATTTTACCACTTTTCTCTCCATCAACTTGAGTAGTAAGGATAATTGGCCTGATTCTTTAACCCACGATCACTGTCAAATTCTGAACATTAATCCTCAGCAACATGCAAAAGATGATCTCCCCTACATAGGAATAGACAGACTCTGCATAACAGCACAATTTTTTTAAAAAAAAGACTATTCTTTAAAATATTTTATCTGGATCCAAGTCTTTACATCAGCTGAGGATCCCAGAGGTTGAAATGAAAGACATTCTTGAACCTAGATTCATGGAAGGAGATGCAAGATACACCTCCCTTTGATCTGGGTGACTGTGTTCCCAGTATGTGGGGAATACAGATTTAAGATGTGTACCTAATATACATATTTCATAACAGAGCAAATTATTTTTGAAGCAAAGTAAAGGTATTAGTACATAAAAAAAGAAAAATATCACCCCAAAGTCATTATAATTTTAAAGAATTTAAAAGTAATAATTTATAGGTCTTCAAAGAAAAGAAATAGGCTTATGTTGTCTAATATAAATAAAAAGTTTGAAGAAGCTATTATGGGCAGACGCCAAATGTTTATAAATTTAAAATTATAGATTCATTCTAATAAGTTATATGTAAATTCTACTAATTTTCACTGGCATATTTTTTCCAGTAATAACAACTTCCCTCTGCAAACAGGAAAACAATAGCTATTTCTACTAGACATAGAAAGATCATTTTTAATATCTAGTGCAATAGCTACATTCAAATTCCTTTTGTATGTTATATCCATTTTTATTATTTTATTCCTTTTGTATGTTATATCCACTTTTCTATGGATTAGTAAGATTGTAATGGGATGAGGAAGGTGATGGTGAATGAGAAATATCCCAAACTTTGGAAGAAACCCAGATTCATCGTGTGTGTAGCTTGATGTTGGAGTCATAATTTGTGTGTCTGGATGAGAGAAAGGACTATACTTGTAATGAATATAATCAACAAAACTGAAGAAAGCTGCATAATACAACCTTTAGTCCCAAGTAACAAAGGACAACACCTGCTCTTCATGTGATTAGTAGGACTCAAGTTGGAAAGGTTTTTGTATCTTAACAAAAGAGCAATCACATTTTGTAGAATTCTTTTTATTGCCTTCTGGCTCAAAGTTAAAATATAGAGTAGAAAACGTGGAGAGTTATGGTTGAAAAGTTTTGAGTTTCTGGAATCTGTGACACTAGATTTTAAGTATTACTAAACTTGAATTCCAAGTGAATTAATACCTTGAGTGAATTTTCAAATGGGTATAATGTGTAGAGAAACAAAAATTAATACAACTTTCTATTATTATAAATGGTGACATTTTAAAAATGATATTTTGTTTTTTAGTAATTAGGATGAAAACGCAGCCCTGTGGGTGGAAAACCTACCCTTTGCAAGCCGTAAGCCGGCTGCTGGACAACAACCTGAGAGCTTGGAGACCAGCATGGCCCTCACACTAGGATGCTGTCATTTTACTTCCAGGGAAGAAAAACAAAGGGATTTTCACGCCTGCTATACTCACCCCGATGCCCACTTCGCCTCTATCCCAGCTCCTCCCATTCCCACTGCCCATCTTAAGAAAACTACAAGGAGGTCAGAGGTCAGTTTGGCTGAAGTCAGATCCATAAACTGAAAGTCAAGTCAAAAACAGGGTTAAGCCAATATATAAGTCCCATAGTAGACTTTTCTATTTAAGAAACAAATATAATCATCCACACCAGAAAAGAGGTACTCTAAATCAAGGGGTCTTTGCTTGTTCTCATAAATGGTATATAAAAGTCTCTGGATATCAACAATTAATCCATTTTGCCTAATTTTACTACTTTCCTACTAATAGTTATCCTACAGAATTCCTATAGATTTTAATTCAAGATAAAAGAGGTAAAGCTTGCAACCTAATCAGGCAGGTTTAGTTTTTAAGTTAGTAAAGAATATCTTGTTAAAAATCATTCCCCTGGAAGGCTGTTTCATAATAATGCCATAGAGTGGCACAGAGTTTGAGAACAGGGAAACTGAAATTAGTACAAAAAGAACTTTCTGTGTGAAGGTTTCCGCTGATGATTTAAAGTGATAAATGGACAATTTTCTATATTAATATATATTTATTTATATATTTGAAAATGCAACTCACATCAAAAGAGTACATTTACATCTTAAAATTTTGGTTAGGAAACTTTTTGGGGTAACGAAAATGTTCTCTATTTTAATCTGGAATGGTAGTTACATGGGTGTATACACTTAAGAAAAACTCATCAAACTCCACCCTTAAGATCTGTGCATTTCACGGTGTTTAAATTTTGCCTCAATAAAATAATTAAATTACTAAAAAGGTTAATCAAGTGAAAGAAAACTATAGTAACTAACAGCAGAGAAAATGGCCAAATGATGATGGAATACTTGAATGATTCAAGTTTTGGGAACACTGGTCTATGGAAAGGTGAAGAAAAGTAAAATCCAAAAGGAAATTAAATGAGATTTGAAACCTGGCTGTGACTCTTCCCAAGGGGTTCCTCTACTTACTGTTCTTTCCTGAGGTATCTCTCTGCCTGGTGCTAGAAGCCAGCAGTAGAGATCTATTATAATATTTATTTTTGTGGAAAGATGCATATAAAGCTAAGTGAATCAAGTGAGTTGCAGTACATGAATTCTACATTAATAAGCAAGCTTATTAATTAGCACAAATATCCAGATATCTACTCATAAAATGTAAGCGACTTCTGCAATTGGGCTAATGAAATTTTCCTACTTAAGAATTTCTGCAATAATTTGGGGGGAAATTTTTTTATCAGAAAATATAATAGCTTGAATTCCTCATACATAAATGTATAAATCAAGAAAGTGGTCATTAATTTTGTCTTTCAAGAGGTATAAGTTAAACTCTTGGCATTAATAAAAATAAAGTGTTAGAAAAAAAGATATGCATATATACATACTTTCTATATATAAACTAAAAAAATTTAGAGGGGGCTTCCTGGTGGCACAGTGGTTAAGAATCTACCTGCCAATGCAGGGGACAAGGGTTCGATCTCTGGTCCGGGAAGATCCCACATGCCATGGAGCAACTAAGCCCGTGCACCACAACTACTGAGCCTGCACTCTAGGGCCCATGTGCTGCAACTACTGAGCCTGCGTGCTGCAACTACTGAAGCCTGCATGGCTGGAACCCAAGCTCTGCAACGAGAAGCCACTGTAATGAGAAGCCCACGCACAGCAACAAAGAGTAGCCCCCACTCGCCACAACTAGAGAAAGCCCACGCACAGCAACGAAGACCTAATGCAACCAAAAATAAATAAATGATTTTTTTTTTTTTTTTGCGGTATGCGGGCCTCTCATTGTTGTGGCCTCTCCCGTTGCGGAGCACAGGCTCCGGACGCGCAGGCTCAGCGGCCATGGCTCACGGGCCCAGCCACTCCGCGGCATGTGGGATATTCCCGGACCGGGGCACGAACCCGTGTCCCCTGCATCGGCAGGCGGACTCTTAACCACTGCGACACCAGGGAAGCCCCATAAATGATTTTTTTAAATTAGAAAAAATAAAAAAGAGATCCTTATCCAATTAGTAACAAATAATGTGGGAAGGCCTTAGTTAGAAATATGTAAAATTCTACATTAAAAAAACTAAAGAAAAAATGATAGACATTTCTATGTGTGTGCATTCACTTTATAAACATGTAATTTCTCTCCAAATTAATACATAGATTTTCTACAATACCAATCATCACCTCAACAGAATTTTTCTTGGGAGACTTAACTAAATATTTCTAAAGTTCATCTGTGTGTTGTTAAAACTATTTAAATTGTGCCTTTATTGAGGTTTCCATGGGAAAGGAAAGGTAGGGTAGGGTAAACAGTTTAGGACTGGCTACTTTGAATAATTCTGGAAGGCTTTGGTCTAGAGGGGTGATCTCCATTGGCTGGAACCTGGGCCTGGGATAATTTAGGGCAGGGGCAATACTGGCTTGGTATTTCAGAATTTGATAAGAAGGTAGTTGGGTGATGTGGGTTTGGAATTAGTTGGTGCATATGAAAGATGTACCCTGTGCCATCTAGAAGAACTGGCTAGTCTTGGGAGGGACAGTCCCTCCCCAAACAGAAAGTGTTTTTAAAATGTCAATTCATCATAATATACATACATACATACTATCTGAAAAACTAAACATGCAAGAACTATGAAAACAATTTTTGAAAAAGTAGGGTAATGAAGGATCACCAATCCACACATTAAAGAAAAGATAGAGAAACAATAATTACAGCAATTTAGAATTATTTTTAAGACTAGATACGTGATATAGAAACAGATATTTTGACATGTTAAATGCCGTATGTTATGTTATGAAGAAGGTATACTATATACTATAAAGAAGATAACAAAAGAAAAACAGTAAAGTAAAGAAGGGAAAGATTATTTATTAGTCAATAAATGGTATTTGGATAACTGGTTTTAGTGTAGGGGAGGAAAAATGTCTTTTTCCTCTACCTTCTAAGCTCTCGGTTTTGGCCCCTGTAACAAAAGATAGATTAAAAAGAGAAAAGCATACAGATTTATCTAAGGTAAGTTTTATGTGACAGGGAGCCTTCATAAGGAAATGAAGATCCAAAGAAGCAGTTCAACCTATAAATCAATCAATCAAAGTAAAAAAAAGCCCATGGAAGAAATGGGCAAGGATATGCATAGGCAGTTTTCAGAAGAAATATGTCCAATAAATACATGAAAAATGCTCAACCTCACTAAAATAAAAGAATAAATAACAGCAGATGGAAGTAACAATGGCATATTTTTCTCCTTTCAAATATTGGCAAATATGTAAAAATTGGTGATATCTAAAGCTGGTAAGGGAGTGGGAAAAGCATTGGTAGTGGTGGACACAAGGAGAGAAACTACTATTCGAGAATACTGTCACTTAAGAAGACTGTCAAGGCTCAACCTACCCCAATCACAGTTTTGACAGTAACTAGAGTTAAACATATCTCCACACACAATGTATAGAACGACATGTTAAAATTTAAAAATTCTTTTAAAATGCTATTAACTTTATAAATTTTCATTAAAAGGATTCATACAAATGTCTGATATTGTTCTCTACTTAACTTTAAGGTAAAGTCCATATTAAGCTGTGAATTTTAATTATTTGAATTTTCTATGAAGATTGCATACATTATAATAACATGACATATTAAAAATATTTTAGCATATGAGAGTATGTACAAATAAAAGCAATTGTTTATTTGTTAACTTACAATATTTCTATTATTGTAATATTTGATAATTCTATAACATTGATACAAGTAACCATAAATATTAAATTCCTAGTGTCAATTAACATTTAGAAGAAAAATTTGATTATATGTCATTTTGATTTAAAATATTAATTTAATTTTCTTTTAAAAATAGTGTTAATCAGATTGAATTTGAAGTCTGTATATTTGATTTAATAAAACATGATCTTACCCTTTTCTTGGCCACCACAGCAACTCTGCCATCTGCTTTGGATTTGCCTGTAAGATAATAAGGTATGGATGCTTCAAAAAAGTGAACTACACTCCTGTTCAAATAAATGCAACATTACACAGTTAGAATTTTCTACTTTCTCATACCATGATATGTGTTTTCAGTGGTTCTTTTGATCAAAATGCTAACAAACTCAGCTCCCAGAGTTGAGTAAAACGAAGTCATCCCAAAGTAATAACATCAGGGATTGGTATACTTATTTGACAAACCTCCTCCCTTAAATCTGATGGCTGGTTGGATGTCCACCAGCTAGCATCTAGTGTATCTCATTTCTAGACTCTGGTCAGCTTATGTGCTCTAGAGTACGTAGGACCTGGAATTAAATCCCAGCTACCTCTACGTGTACATCTATTGGGCTGGCCAAAAAGTTTGGAAAAACTCTAATGAACTTTTTGGCCAACCCTATACTACCAGCCAGACACGTATTAAAGACTTCATAGAGACAGTATCTTATTTAATCCCCGTGATAGTTTTAAAAGAGGCGTACTCCATCCGCACTTCACAGCATGAGGTCATGCAGTGGGGGCAGATCCATTCAACTACAAGTCCCTAAGCTTTATGCCTGCTGCTTCCATCTGGGGTCCCTGAGCTGCCAACAGTGCATCAGAGAAAGACTCAGAAAGAATGAAGAGTCTAATCAAATAGAGAACAGATGACCTTTGAACAACATGTGGATTAAAAGTGCCGACCCCTTGCACAGTGAAAAATCCACATATAATTTTTGACTACCCTAAAACTTAACAACTAATAGCCTACTGTTGAATGGAAGCCTTAGTGATAACATAAACAGTCGAGTAACACATATTTTGTATGTTATATGTATTATACACTGTATTCTTACAATAAAGTAAGCCAGAGAAAAGAAAATGTTATTAAGCAAATAGTAAGAGAAAAAACATTTACAGTACTGTACTGTATATATCAGTGCTGTAAGTTATCTGTTTACAAGATGAATCATCTGCCTGTCAGTACCTACAGCAATAATGTCTTCTATGATACAAAACACTGTAGATGTCATATGTATTAATAACACTAGACATCAAAAATTAAAAGATAATGTGAAAAAGAAATTCATGTTTAACAAAGAAACAGCAACATGACTGCCTTATGGTTGTCTAGTGCAATAGATATGATTGTTTCACAGTAGCCTTTCCTATACACTAATGAATAAATGGTTATCACATTTTTATGGCATAGAGTAGTACAGTCATACTCATAAGACAGGATGGGAAACACTGTTACATTTTGTTAAAAACCCCTTACCTGTGATGATAGGTTGATATGCAGTATCTCCAATTATGAGAGAGAGAAAGAGAGACATACTGTATGGTAATATAATTCTTTGAAAGCAAAGTTATAAGATAGTAAGAAAACTAACATGTTATTACTTTTATGTTAAATATCACTCATCTTATGCCTATATAAGGTTAGGCTATCCACTTCAGTACACACCTTGCACACAACGTTCTACATGACGAATGCTTTGGGTGCTGATGAGGACACAAAAAGTCTCATACAGTACTTGCCATACAGGTATTCGATTTTCACACGAAGATACTCTCATAATACACAACTGATAAGTTTATTAACTGTATGTCAAGATGATTATTTACTATTGATTGAGTAGAAGTGGATCATCATAAAGGTCTTCATCCTCGTCAACTTCACGCTGACTAGGCCGAGGAGAAGGACGAGAAGGAGGGGTTGGACTTGCTGTCTCAGGGGTGGCAGAGGCAGACAAAGTGGAGGAGATGGAAGGGGAGACAGGAGAGGCAGGCACATTTGGTGTAGCTTTACAGAAGTACATCTTAATTTCTGTCTGCTTTTTTTGCTTTTTCATTTCTCCAAAAATGTTTCTATATGGTACCAACCCTTCTACCGTTTGCTTTAGTTTCAGTGCCTGTACCGTACAAGGGTTCCTGTTGTGTTGCTTTAGCCCATATCATAGAAGAGTCCATGTCATAAAAAGTCAAAACCCATCTTGAATATTTGGAAGCCTTCTGCCAGCTTGTCTGATGTCAATTTGTTTTCTGGCACTGCTTCTTCTACATCCTCTTCCTCATCTAGCCCTGGTTCAGAAGCACTCATCTGTTAATTCCTCTGGTGTGGTGTCTCTTAGCTCTTGAATTTCTCCAAGATCCATATCTTGAAACTCTTCGCCCCCCACCCTTTTTGCCTTATCTACAATCTCTTTCATGATTTCCTTGACTGGCTCCATCGTAAATCCTGTGAAGTCATGCACAACATCTGGTCACAGTCTTCTTCAGCAGGGATTTATTGTTTCAGGCTTGATGGCTTTCACAACTTTTTCTATAACAACAATGACATCTTCAATGGTATAATCCTTCCAGACTTTCATGACGTTCTATCAGTATTCTCTTCCACAGCGCTGACAATTCCTTCCATAGAGCACTGTGAGTAATGAGCCTTACAAGGTCCTTATGACCCCCTGAATTAGAGACGTTGTGTTTGGGGGACAAGTAGGCCACTTTGACGCCTTCAGTGTTGAACTCATGGGGTTTTGGGTGGCCAGGGGCATTGTCTAATATCAGAAGAACTTTAAAAGGCAGTCCCTTCCTGGCAAAGTACTTCCTGACTCCAGGGACAAAGCACAGATGAAACCAATCCAGAAAAAGGCTTCTTATCGGGCTTCCCTGGCGCAGTGGTTGACAGTCTGCCTGCCGATGCAGGGGACATGGGTTCGTGCCCCGGTCCGGGAAGATCCCACATGCCGCAGAGCAGCTAGGCCCGTGAGCCATGGCCGCTGAGCCTGCACGTCTGGAGCCTGTGCTCCGCAATGGGAGAGGCCCGCGTACCGGGGGGCGGGGGGAGGCTTCTTGTCATCCAGGCCTTCTTCTTGTAGTACAACCAAAAGACTGGCAGCTGCTGTTTATCTTTTCCCTTCAAGTCTTATGGGTTCGCAGCTTTATGGATAAGGGCAGTCCTGATCATAAACCCAACTGCATTTGCACAAAATCATACAGTTAGCCTATTCCTTCCTGCTTTAAATCCTGATACTAGCTTCTTTTGCTTACTAACAAATATCCTTCGTGGCATTTTTTTCCAGAATGCACTTTTGTTTGCATTAAAAATCTGTTCAGGCAGACATCCTTTCTCCTCAGTGATTTAATGGTGTCTGGGAACTTGTCTCCTGCCTCTTGGTCAGCAGAAGCTGCTTCTCCTGTTATCTTGACATTTAAGTCAAACCTCTTTCTAAAATTATCAAACCATCCTTTGCAGGCATTAAATTCTCCAACTTTAGATCCTTCACCTTCCATTTGCTTTAAGTTGTCAAATAATGACCTCACTTTTTCTTGAATCATATTAGAGTCTAATGTATGTCCTTAGCAAACCTGCACCCACATTAAGGCCACAACTTCAAGATAAAAAGGTACTGCACAAAAAGTGCAAGGTTTTTGCACATGCTGGTGTAACCACAGTGATGGCTTCACAAATTTCCTTTCCTTCTCTTTTTTATTTTTAAACAATGGTTGGATTCATCCATCTTGAAATGGTGGCAACTTCAGCTGCAGACCTCAATCTATGGTACACACCAAGCATGACTTATTTCTTGGGAGCACTTCCAACATCACGAGTGGCACTTTGTGGGTCCCATGGTGTTATTCAGGGTTTATGGTATTGCACTAAATATTATGGAAAATATTGGGCTGGCCAAAAAATTCGTTCAGTTAGTGAATACATTGTTCAATAAAATTCTTGGTAAAAATGAAAAACGCGTCTTTTATTGTTACTTAAAACCGAACGAACTTTTTGGCCAACCAAGTACATGAGAACCACGAGAAAGAACTTTCTACTGTGATATGCAACTTAGTGGAAAGACGAAGTGCTCGTGCAGAGGTGACTGGTGTCACAGCGTTTTAAGCAGATGTGCACTACATTTGGGCTCACTGCTACAGCAGCAGGAGATGGCTAGGAAAGTATTACCGTAGTACAGTGTGTATCACAGTTATCTTTATGCAATCATGGTTTAATACTGCATTTTTATGCTTGTTTACATTTCTCTCGACTATGAATGGTTCCACATACAACCTGTGTTTGCATACATTTTGATAAATTTTAACTTTTTATAACAGATTTGTGCATATTTCATGGTAGTAAATGATAAAATAGACTAGTATCTACATATATTTTAATCATTCATGACATACCTTTTTCTTAATTTTTTCAATATTTCTAGGCTATGCAGTTCATCTGTGAATTTTTTCAAGTTGTCACAAATCTCCCCAAAATTTTCCATATATTTATTAAGTGAATTCGTTGAAATCTGCATGTAAGTGGACTCACACAGTTCCAACCTATGTTGTTCAAGGGTCAACTGTATAGAAAATTATTTCAAGATATCATTTTGATATGAGCAAAAGTATGTATGTGTGTATATTAGTAAAAATCATTGGCACAACTGTTGGATTTTTAAAAAATGTTCAATCTGGAATTTCATTATTGAATAGATTATATGTAAGTATTTATTCATAGATATGTTTTAGAAACCTTAATATTGTGGTAATGAAAAATGGAAAGAGCTATGGACATTAATTGTAAAGTTTTAGGGTTACATTTAACATTAAAGAAAAATGCATAGAAATTTAATTTATCAATATAGAATTATAATTCACAATGAACATGTAAAACAAACAAAAAGGATAAATACCCATGAATATAAGAGAAAGTAAATGCTTGCTATCTAAAAGCAAATTTTGTAGTAAAAAAACTATTTTTCATAAAACATAGAAATCTAGAGGAACAGGTTATTATATTTATACCTACAACTGGCTGGCCACATGTAAACTGTCCTTTTTCCTGTGCTCAGCTGTGTGCCTGAAATAATCCCTTCTTCTGGAGTACTTTTTCCCTACTGATGAACGTACAAGACCATCTACCGACACAGATGATTCTTCAACTAGGAGAAATTCCCACCTCTTTTGCAAATCCATAGTCACCTTAGGCCATAGAACTTTCTAACTTGTACTGATATTATGGTTACTTCTATATATGTGTAAGCACTCTGCAAGGCTAAGATGTGTCTCAAGGCAGGGACCATTTTTCATATGCATAGGTGCTCAATTTTTTATACTTAATTAAATATATATGTATTTTATTCAAAATATTATATGGATCTGAAATATATACTGTACCTGAACAAATTAGTATAATTTATTAATTGAAATACATAGAATATTTACATGGCATAAGTTACTATACTAGACAGTGTAAAATATAAAACACTGTATGTTCTCAGACCTTCAGTTTCTTTACTGATAACCCAGGAGTAATATACTGGTATACTGTGAGATTTAAATAATATAATCTATATAAATAAAGCTCCTAAAACAATGTCTGGTGGATTTTAGATAATCAAAAATGTTCTCTTCCATTTTAGCTAATTGGTATGTGTGTTAGAGAAAGAGAGAGACCTCCTTGTAGTACTAGGAAAAATAGTTCATTGATGATATATTTCACTATTGTCTCTTTTTAAGTGATTCCATCATTATTCCATTTAAATAATTATTTGTCTTTCAAACATAGTTGGGAATAATTGATGAGTAATGATAAAGTAGCAAAATGTTTCAAAAGAGAGGAAAAAATAAGATCGTGGCCCAGTGAAACCTGATAGCAGTTACAAGATAGAATAAGTTTTGTTGTATCTAAAAATTTTTTTCTCCCTGTCCTTTTGAAGACCTCTGATAACAATAAAAATCACAATGAAATATTAATCTGTACGAATAGCTAAAACTGCACAAAAAGAAACACAGAAACTAAAATTGGATCCAAAGGACCCTGATCATATATTGAGAGTTAATGATAACAGAATAGAAATTTATGTTTCTCCTCAAAACGTTAAGTCATTCTTATGTAAAATTTCCAGTAGGGAGATGAATTGGGAACAGAAGTATCCAAACTGTTGTTCAAGGAACATTTTATGCTCAAAAGTTGCAGAATCATCTTCCAGTGCAAGAGAACCACTCTAATTTCAAATGCCAAAGGGAAATTCTAATGTAATACTTAAAAACAAAACAATAACTAGCGGTTTCTCTGATAGTAACAGTAGGTCCATGTTCAACTTCAGCAGCATTAACTACTTTCCAAGAGCTGCATTCTCCCTAGTGAGAAAGGTTTAATTTCCTCCCTTCAGAAATCTCTGCATGTAAGGACCCTCACACACAGAGTGAAAAGCAGTTAACAGGAAATGTAGATTTGGATAATTAAAAGGGCCTCTTCTGAGCTACATCCAAATCATATTTTTAAAGTATAAAAGAGAAGCTGCAGGTAGAAAATGAAAATGTTCCAAATGAGTAGAGATGGTTATGCCTCATGACTCATAACAGATGTTAAAAATTTTTATTTACAACCATATTAGAGAGAGGTACAAATATTAATATAAATCAATGGCTTCTCTTCTTTAAATAATTTTTCTAAAGCTTGTCCATTCATGGCCTCAGAAAAACTGTCAGTATGTTCTTTAAACATGACAGCTGAGAGCATTTTCTTAAAAACAGAAAGGACAGTCCAGTTTCTTGTCTGTCAGTAAAGAGCTTAGAAGTCACCACTCTGTCCTAACAACAAGTAAAAAGATGAACAGAATGAAAATCAGTAACTCTTCTTAGATCCCTCAGGGAGTGAGTTCACAGGGCAAACCACTGCCCCCAAATTTGGAGAGACAAATTGCTTACTGGCAAATTAAAAGAACCACAATTTACTGGAGTTGAAACCTCACCAAGAGCCAATGCCTGGGAGGGAAATAGGAACTGAAATTCACGAAGTGCTGGAGGCTCAGTGTGAACAAGCCTGAGAGAGAAAAACCCCAGACGGATCCAGCCCTGGGGGAGGGAGATGTACTTTGGTGAATTTACCTCCAGGAACTCCATCAAGTTCTCACAGTGCCAACTGGGAAAATTATTCCCTGTGCTTCAGGCAGTGGGAGGAAAAAAGTAACGGTTCTGAAATATGCCAGAGCTTTCAATTCTTCTAACAACACCTGCCCTCAAGAGAAACTATTTTACCAGAACCTAACCTACTGGGTTTTTTTCAGAGCCTAACCAGTCTGGGGGAAGGGAAATGCCCAAATCCAGTCTGCTGTAGCCTTCCATGTGGGGGAAGGGAATTCCAACTCCAGCCCCCTTCAGCCATCATGGACCACCTAAGTGGTAAAGAAAAAAAAAAAAAATGAGAAGCACTCATGAAACTCAAAGCCCAGGACTGAGACCTAATCACAGGACTACAAAATGCCTCCCCAACCCCACACAGCTTACCACTGCACTAGTAAAGTCCTCTTTACCACAATTCTTTTTACCTAGTACATCATACTCACCTTTCCACAAAAAATTACAAGGCATACTAAAAGGGAAATCACAGTTTGAAGTGACAGAGCAAGCGCTGTAAGCAGACCCAGATATGGCATAGATGTTGGAATTATCAGACTGTGAATTTAAAGCAACTACAGTTAATATACCAAGGGCTCTAACGTTAAAAGCAGACAACTTGCAAGAACAGGTGTGCAATGTAAGCAGAGATATAGAAATTCTAAGAAATAATAAAAAAGAAATACTAGAGATCAAAACACTGTAACAGAAAAGAAGAATGCCTTTGATGGGCTCATCAGTAGACTGGACACAGCTGAGAAAAGACTCTCTGACCTTGAGGATACATCAATAGAAACTTCTAAAACTGATAAAGCAAAGAGAAAAAAGACTGAAAAAAAAAACTGAACAGAATACCCAAGATCTATGGGACAACTACAAAAGTGTAACATGCGTGTAATGGGAATACCAGAAGGAAAAGAGAGAGAGAAAGGGACAGAAGAAATATTTGAATTAATAATGACTGACAATTTCCCCAAATTAATGTCAGACACCAAACCATAGCCCCAGGAAGCTCAGAGAACACCAAGCAGGACAAATGCCAATAAAAACTACACTTAGGCATGTCCTATTTAAACTGCAGAAAATCAAAAATAAAGAAACTTCTTGAAAGAAGCCAGAGAGGGGAAATTCTTATCTTTGCTCCTTACCTATAAAGGAGGGAAGATAAGAATTTCATCCAATTCCTCTCAGAAACCGTGCAAGTGAGAGGAGAGTGGAGTGAAATATTTCAAGTGTTGAGGGAAAAACCCCCACAAAATTAGAATTCTCTACTCTGTAAAATTATTCTTCAAAAGTAAAGGAATAGGGCTTCCCTGGTGGCGCAGTGGTTGAGAGTCCACCTGCTGATGCAGGGGACACGGGTTCGTGCCCCGGTCCGGGAAGATCCCACATGCCATGGAGTGGCTGGGCCCGTGAGCCATGGCCGCTGAGCCTGCGTGTCCGGAGCCTGTGCTCCGCAACGGGAGAGGCCACAACAGTGAGAGGCCTGCGTACTGCAAAAAAAAAAGTAAAGGAATATACAAATTGTGAGACGAAGAAAAATTGGAGGAATTTATTGCTAGAAGTCCTGCCTTACAAGAAATGTTAAAAGAGAGATAGAGGGACTTCCCTGGTGGTGCAGTGGTTAAGAATCTGCCTGCCAATGCAGGGGACACGGGTTCGAGCCCTGGTCTGGGAAGATCTCACATGCCGTGGAGCAACTAAGCCCATCCACCACAACTACTGAGCCTGCACTCTAGAGCCTGTGTGCCTAGAGTCCATGCTCTGCAACAAGAGAAGTCACTGCAATGAGAAGCCCATGCACCGCAACTAAGAGTAGCTCCTGCTCACCACAACTAGAGAAAGCCCACGAGCAGAAATGAAGACCCAACACAGCCAAAAATAAATAAATAAAAATAAATAAATCTATTAAAAAAGTTATAAAAGAGATAGAAAATGGTATAAACCAGAAATTTGGATCTACATAAAGGAAAAGCAGCAGAGAATGACTAAGTAAAGGTAAAAACTTTTATTTTTCTCATTCTTAATGTATCTAACAGAAAATACTTTGTTCAAAATGATAGCAACAATATATTCAATTATATATTATGTGTGTGTGTGTGTGTATGTATGAAATGAATGACAACAATGATACAATGGACAGAAGAGAAATCAGGAAATTTTTGTTAATATAAGGTACATTCATTACTCATGAAGTTATAAAGTGTTATTTGAAAGTGGACTTGGATAACTGTAAATGAATATTGCAAACTGTAGGAAAACCACTAGAAAAATTAAAAAGAAAGAATAATTGATATGCTAAGAAAGGAGAGAAAACAGAATTATATGAAGTGCTCAATTAACACTACAAAAGGCAGAACACACTATAGACTACTTCATTTAACAACAGCAGATACACATTCTTCTCAAGCTTGCTTGGAACATTCACCATGATAGACTACATTCTGGGCCACAAAACATACCTTAAAAAGTTAAAGAAATAGATATCATATAGGGTTGGCCAAAAAGTTCACTCAGGTTTTTCCGTAAGATGTTTCGGAAAAACCTGAACGAACTTTTTGACCAATCCAATAATCTGCTCTCATATCACAACGGAATAAAAGTAGAAATAAAAAACAGAAGGATAACTGGAAGATCCCAAAATACTTGGAGCTTTAACAACACATTTCTAAATAACATATGGGTTACAAAAAATCTCAAAAGAAATTTTAAAATATTTTGAATGAGATGAAAAAATAAATATGGCTTATCAAAATTTGTGAGATACAATGAAAGCAGTGTTTAGAGGGGAATTTATAGCATTAAATGCATATATTATGAAAGACCAGAGATCTAAAACCAGTATGCTAAGCTTCCACCTTAGGAAGCTAGAAAAAGAAGAGCCAGTTAAATCTAAAGTAAACATGAGAAAAGAAATAAAAATTAGAGGAGAAACAAATGAAATTGGAAATGGGAAGTCAATAGAGAATATTAATAAAACCAAAAGCTGTTTCTTTGAAAAATCAATAAAATTAGTAAGCCTCTAGCCAGGATAACTAAGAAAAGAAAAGAGAAAACAGAAATACTAGTGACAAAGAATGAAAGAGAGGGCATCATTACAGATCCCATGGACTTTAAAAGGATAATAAATAAATGTTATGAATAACTCCATGCCCACAAATTTGATAACCTAGATGAAATGGACAAATTCCTTGAAAAACACAATCTGCCAAAAGTCACTCAGGAGAAACAGACAATCTGAAGAGCATGTATCTGTTTAAAAATTGAATCAATATAATAAACTTCCAAAACAGAAAGCATCAAGCCCAGGTGAGTTCTCTGGTGAATTCTACCAAACATTTAAGGAAGGAACTATACCCATTCTCTATAAACTCCTTCAGAAGATAGAAGCGAACAGAATATTTCCTAATTCATTCAATGAAGCCAGTATTACCTGAAATACCCAAACCAAATAAAGACATTACATGAAAACCACAATCAATATTTCTCATGAACATAGATGCAAAAATCCTCAACAAACTATTAGCAAACCAAATCCACCGATGTATAAAAAAGAATTACATACCACAATCAAGTGAGATTTATTCCAGGTATACGAGGCTGGTTCAACATTCAAAATCAATTAATGTAATCCATGACATCAATAGGCTAAAGAAGAAAAGTCACATGATCATATCAATAGAAGCAGATAAAGCACTTGACAAAATACAACACCCATTCATGATAAAAACTCACAGCAAACTAGGAATAGAGGGAAACTTCCTCAATTTGAGGAGAATCTACAAAAAATCTACAGCTAACATCATCCTTAATGGTGAGAAATGCAAAGCTTTCCCACTAAGATCAGGAGCAAGTCAAAGACATTCCCTCCTCACCACTCCTTTCAATATTGTACTGGAACTCCTAACTAATGAAATAGGACAATAAAAGAAATAAAAGATACAAATTGAGAAGAAATAAATAAAACTATCTTTGTTTGCACATAACATGATCATCTAAGTAGAAAATCCAAAAGAATCAAGGAAAATACTCCTGAAAGAAATAAGTGATTAGAGCAAAGTTGCAGGATACAAGGTTAATATTAACACAAAAATCAATTGTTTTCCTATTTACCAGCAATGAACAAGTGGAATTTGAAATTGAAAACACATTATCATTTATGCAGACACCCCCCAAAATGAAATACTTAGCCATAAATCTAACAAAATATGGACAAGATCTATACCAGGGAAGCTATAAAACTCTGATAAAAAATGAAAGAAGATCTAAATAAATGGAGAGAGATTCCATGTTCATGGATAGGAAAACTCAATATTGTCAAGATCTCTGTTCTTCCAAACTTGATCTATAGATTCAATGCAATCTCAATCAAAATCTCAACAAGTTATTTTGCAGATATCAAGCTGATTCTAAAGTTTTTATGGAGAAACAAAGACCCAGAAAAGCTAACACAATATTGAAGAAGGGCAAAGTTGAAGAACTGATCCTACCTGACTTCAAGACTTACTAAAAAGCTACAATGATCAAGACAGTATAATATTGGGAAAATAATAAAAATAGACCAATGGAACAGAATACAGAGCCCAGAAACAGACCCAACAAATAAAGTCAACTGATCTTTGACAAAGGAGCAAAGACAATATAATGGAGAAAAGCTAATGTTTTCAACAATTGATGTCGGAACAACTAAATATCCACATGGCGTGCACACACACACACATACACAAAGAATCTAGACACAGACCTTACACCTTTCACAAAAATTAACTCAAAATAGACCACACATCTAAATGTAAAATGCAAAACTATAAAACTCCTAGAGAGTAACATAGGAGAAAATCTAGATGATTTTGGACATGCTGATAAGGCAAGATGCATGAAAGAAGTAACTGATAAGCTGGATTTCATTAAAATTAAAAACTTATATTCTACAAAGAACACTCTCAAGAGAATAAGACAATCCACAGAGTGAGAGAAAATATTTACAAAATACATATCTGATAAAGGAATAAGAAAATGAACTGGATTACAAAATGAGCAATAAACAGACAACTCACAAAAGAAGACTCAAAGATGGCCAATAAGTATATGAAAGGATATTCATCATCACATGTCATTAGAGAACTGCAATTAAAACAATAAGATACCTCTACACACCTATTAGAATGACCCACATCAAGGATGTGGAGCAACAGGAATTCTCATTTATTCCTGGTGGGAATGCAAAATGGTACAGCCACTTTGGAAGATACTTTGACAGTTTCTTACAACACTAAACATATTCTTACTATGTAATCCAGCAACCGCACTCCCTAGTATTTGCTCATTTACTCAAGTAAGCTGAAAATTTATGCCCACAAAAAATCCTGCACATGGATGCTTACAGCAGCTTTATTAATAATCGCCAAAACATGGAAGCAACCAGGATATCCTTCAGTGGGTGAATGGATAAATGAACTGTGGTACACACAAACAATAGAATATAATTCAGTGCTTAAAAAAGAGTTGTAAAGACATGGGGAAACATAAATGCATATTACTAAGTGAAAAAAGCCAATTTGAAAAGCTACATACCATATGATTCCAACTATATCACATTCTAGAAAAGGCAAAACTATGGTGACAGTAAAAAGAACAGTAGAGGAGTCAAGATGGTGGAATACGAGGACATGGAATTTGTCGCTCCTCACAAGTACATCAAGAATACACCTACAGGCGGACTTGGGGGAAGATGACGGAAGAGTAAGACACGGAGATCACCTTCTTCCCCACAGATACACCAGAAATTCATCTACACGTGGAACAACTCCTACAGAACACCTACTGAATGCTGGCAGAAGACCTCAGACCTCCCAAAAGGCAAGAAACTCCCCCACATACCTGGGTAGGGCAAAAGAATAAACAGAGACAAAATGATAGGGACGGGGACCTGCACCAGTGGGAGGGAGCCGTGAAGGAGGAAAGGTTTCCACACACTAGAAGCCCCTTCGCGGGCGGAGACTGCGGGTGGCGGAGGGGGAAGCTTCGGAGTAGCAGAGGAGAGCACAGCAACAGGGGTGCGGAGGGCAAAGCGGAGAGATCCCCGCACAGAGGATCGGTGCCGACCGGCACTCACCAGCCCCAGAGGCTTGTCTGCTCCGCCGTCGGGGCGGGCGGGGCTGGGAGCTGAGGCTCGGGTATCGGGTTTCTGTCGGAGCGCAGGGAGAGGACTGGGGCTGGCGGCGTGAACACAGCCTGAAGGGGTTAGTGCACCACGGCTAGCCGGGAGGCAGTCCTGGAAAAAGTCTGGACCTGCCGAAGAGGCAAGAGACTTTTTCTTCCCTCTTTGTTTCCTGGTGCGTGAGGAGAGGGGATTAAGAGCGCTGCTTAAAGGAGCTCCAGAGACGGGCGCGAGCCGTGGCTAACAGCGCGGACCCCAGAGACGGGCGTGGGTTGCTGGGGCTGCTGCTGCCGCCGCCAAGAAGCCTGTGTGCGAGCACAGGTCACTGTCCACGACCCCCCTCCGGAGAGCCTGTGCAGCCTGCCACTGCCGGGGTCCCGGGATCCAGAGACGGCTTCCCTGGGAGAGAGCATGGCGCACCTCGGGCTGGTGCAACGTCAAGCCGGCCTCTTCCGCCGCAGGCTCGTCCCGCACTCCGTACCCCTCCCTTCCCCCGGCCTGAGTGAGCCAGAGTCCCCGAAGCAGCTGCTCCTTTAAACCCGTCCTATCTGAGCAAAGAACAGACGCCCTCCGGCGACCTACAAGCAGAGGTGGGGCCAAATCCAAAGCTGAGACCCGGGAGCTGTGAGAATAAAGAAGAGAAAGGGAAATCTCTCCCAGCAGTCTCAGGAGCAGCAGATTAAAACTCCACAATCAATCTGATGTACCCTGCATCTGTGGAATACATGAACAGACAGCAAATCATCCCAAATTGAGGAGGTGGACTTAGAGAACAAGATTTATGATATTTTCCCCTTTTCCTCTTTTTACAACGAATTATCCCAAATTGAGGAGGTGGACTATGAGTGCAAGATTTATGATTTTTCCCCCTTTTTCTCTTTTTGTGAATGTGCATGTGTATGCTTCTGTGTGAGATTTTGTCTCTATAGCTTTGCTTCCACCATTTGTCCCAGGGTTCTATCCGTCCGTACTTTTTCTTTAATTTTTAAAAAAAAAATTTTAAATACATTTTTAATTTTAATAACGCTATTATACTTTATCATACTTTATTATATTTACTTCATCTTCTCTTTCTTTTTCCTACCTTCCCTCCTTCCTCCCTCCCTCCCTTCTTTCTTTCCTTCCTTCCTTCTACTTTCTTTCTTTTCTTTCTTTCTTTCTTCTTCTACTAATTCTTTCTTTCTGCTTTTTCTCCCTTTTATTCTGAGCCGGGTGAATGAAAGGCTCTTGGTGCTGCAGCCAGGAGTCAGTGCTGTGCCTCTGAGGTGGGAGAGCCACCTTCAGGACACTGGTCCACAAGACACCTCCCAGCTCCACATAATATCAAATGGCGAAAATCTCCCAGAGATCTCCATCTCAACACCAGCACCCAGCTTCACTCAACGAGCAGCAAGCTACGGTACTGGTCACCCTATGCCAAGCAACTAGCAAGACAGGAACACAAACACACCCATTAGCAATATGCATTTAGTAATATGCATTTATGTTTCCCCATGCCTTTATAACTCTTTTTAAAGCACTGAATTATATTCTATTGTTTGTGTGTACCACAGTTCATTTATCCATTCACCCACTGAAGGATATCCTGGTTGCTTCCATGTTTTGGCAATTATTAATAAAGCTGCTGTAAGCATCCGTGTGCAGAATTTTTTGTGGGCATAAGGTTTCAGCTTACTTGAGTAAATGAGCAAATACTAGGGAGGCTGCCTAAAAACATAATAAGGCCACAGACACCCCAAAACACACCACCAGATGTGGACCTGTCCACCAGAAAGACAAGATCGAGCCTCATCCACCAGAACACAGGCACCAGTCCCCTCCAACAGGAAGCCTACACAACCAACTGAAACAACCTTAGGCACTGGGGACAGACACCAAAAACAACGGGAATTATGAACCTGCAGCCTGCAAAAAGGAGACCCAAATACAGTAAGATAAGCAAAATGAGAAGACAGAAAAACACATAGCAGGTGAAGGAGCAAGATAAAAACCCACCAGACCTAAAAAATGAAGAGGAAATAGGCAGTCTACCTAAAAAAGAATTCAGAATAATGATAGTAAAGATGATCCAAAATCTTGGAAATAGAATAGACCAAGTGGAAGAAACAGTTAACAAGGACCTAGAAGAACTAAAGATGAATGAAGCAACGATTAGAAACACAGTAAATGAAATTAAAAATACTCTAGATGGGATCAACAGCAGAATAACTGAGGCAGAAGAACGGATAAGTAACGTGGAAGACAAAATAGTGGAAATAACTGCTGCAGAGCAGAATAAAGAAAAAAGAATGAAAAGAACTGAGGACAGCCTCAGAGACCTCTGGGACAACATTAAACACACCAACATTCGAATTATAGGGGTTCCAGAAGAAGAAGAGAAAAATAAGGGACTGAGAAAATATTTGAAGAGATTATAGTTGAAAACTTCCCTAATATGGGAAAGGAAATAGTTAATCAAGTCCAGGACGCACAGAGAGTCCCATACAGAATAAATCCAAGGAGAAATACACCAAGACACATATTAATCAAAGTGTCAAAAATTAAACACAAAGAAAACAAATTAAAAGCAGCAAGGGCAAAACAACAAATAACACACAAGGGAATCCCCATCAGGTTAACAGCTGATCTCTCAGCAGAAACTCTACAAGCCAGAAGGGAGTGGCAGGACATATTTAAAGTGATGAAGGAGAAAAAACCGCAACCAAGATTACTCTACCCAGCAAGGATCTCATTCAGATTTGTTGGAGAAATTAAAATCTTTACAGACAAGCAAAAGCTGAGAGAGTTCAGCACCACCAAACCAGCTTTACAACAATGCTAAAGGAACTTCTCTAGGCAAGAAACACAACAGAAGGAAAATACCTACAATAATGAACCCAGAACAATTAATAAAATGGGAATAGGAACATACGTATCGATAATTACCTTAAATGTAAATGGACTAAATGCTCCCATCAAAAGACACAGATTGGCTGAATGGATACAAAAACAAGACCCATATATATGCTGTCTACAAGAGACCCACTTCAGACCTAGAGACACATACAGATTGAAAGTAAGGGGATGGAAAAAGATATTCCATGCAAATGGAAACCAAAAGAAAGCTGGAGTAGCAATTCTCATATCAGACAAAATAGACTTTAAAATAAAGACTACTAGAAGAGACAAAGAAGGACACTACATAATGATAAAGGGATCGATCCAAGAAGAAGATATAACAATTGTAAATATTTATGCACCCAACATAGGAGCACCTCAATGCATAAGGCAAATACTAACAGCCATAAAAGGGGAAATCGACAGTAACACACTCATAGTAGGGGACTTCAACACACCATTTTCACCAATGGACAGATTATCCAAAATGAAAATAAATAAGGAAACACAAGCTTTAAATGATACATTAAACAAGACTGACTTGATATTTATAGGACAGTCCATCCAAAAACAACAGAATACACATTTTTCTCAAGTGCTCATGGAACATTCTCCAGGATAGATCATATCTTGGGTCACAAATCAAGCCTTGGTAAATTTAAGAAAATTGAAATTGTACCAAGTATCTTATCCAATCACAATGCTATGAGACTACATATCAATTACAGGAAAAGATCCGTAAAAAATACAAACACATGGAGGCTAAACAATACACTACCTAATAACGAAGTGATCACTGAAGAAATCAAAGAGGAAATTAAAAAATACCTAGAAACAAATGACAATGGAGACACGACCACCCAAAACCTATGGGATGCAGCAAAAGCAGTTCTAAGGGGGAAGTTTATAGCAATACAATCCCACCTTAAGAAACAGGAAACATCTCGAGTAAACAACCTGACCCTGCACCTAAAGCAATTAGAGAAAGAAGAACAAAACCCCCCAAAGTTAGCAGAAGGAAAGAAATCATAAAGATCAGATCAGAAATAAATGAAAAAGAAATGAAGGAAACGATAGCAAAGATCAATAAAACTAAAAGCTGGTTCTTTGAGAAGATAAACAAAATTGATAAACCATTAGCCAGACTCACAAGAAAAAACAGAAGAAGACTCAAATCAATAGAATTAGAAATGAAAAAGGAGAAGTAACAACTGACACTGCAGAAATACAAAAGATCATGAGAGATTACTACAAGCAACTCTATGCCAATAAAATGGTCAACCTGGAAGAAATGGACAAGTTCTTAGAAATGCACAACCTGCCAAGACCGAATCAGGAAGAAATAGAAAATATGAATAGACCAATCACAAGCACTGAAATTGAAACTGTGATTAAAAATCTTCCAACAAACAAAAGCCCAGGACCAGATGGCTTCACAGGCGAATTCTATCAAACATTTAGAGAAGAGCTAACACCTATCCATCTCAAACTCTTCCAAAGTATAGCAGAGGGAGGAATACTCCCAAACTCATTCTACGAGGCCACCATCACCTTGATAGCAAAATCAGACAAGGATGTCACAAAGAAAGAAAACTACAGGCCAATCTCACTGATGAACATAGATGCAAAAATCCTAAATAAAATACTAGCAAACAGAATCCAACAGCACATTAAAAGGATCATACACCATGATCAAGTGGGGTTTATTCCAGGAATGCAAGGATTCTTCGATATATGCAAATCAATCAATGTGATACATATTAACGAACTGGAAGGAGAAAAACCATATGATCATCTCAATAGATGCAGAAAAAGCTTTTGACAAATTTCAAAACCCATTTATGATAAAAACCCTGCAGAAAGTGGGCACAGAGGGAACTTTCCTCAACATAATAAAGGCCATATATGACAAACCCACAGCCAACATCATCCTCAATGGTGAAAAACTGAAAGCATTTCCAGTAAGATCAGGAACAAGACAAGGCTGCCCACTCTCACCACTCTTATTCAACTTAGTTTTGGAAGTATTAGCCACAGCAATCAAAGAAGAAAAGGAAATAAAAGGAATCCAAATCGGAAAAGAAGAAGTAAAGCTGTCACTGTTTGCAGATGACATGATACTATACATAGAGAATCCTAAAGATGCTACCAGAAAACTACTAAAGCTAATCAATGAATTTGGTAAAGTAGCAGGATACAAAATTAATGCACAGAAATCTCTGGCATTCCTGTACACGAATAATGAAAAATCTGAAAATGAAATCAAGAAAACACTCCCATTTACCATTGCAACAAAAAGAATAAAATATCTAGGAAAAAACCTACCTAAGGAGACAAAAGACCTTTATGCAGAAAATTATAAGACACTGATGAAAGAAATTAAAGATGATACAAATAGATGGAGAGATATACCATGTTCCTGGATTGGAAGAATCAATATTGTGAAAATGACTCTACTACCCAAAGCAATCTACAGATTCAATGCAATCCCTATGAAACTACCACTGGTATTTTTCACAGAACTAGAACAAAAAATTTCAAAATTTGTTTGGAAAAACAAAAGACCCCGAATAGCCAAAGCAATCTTGAGAACGAAAAACGGAGCTGCAGGAATCAGGCTCCTTGACTTCAGATTATACTACAAAGCTACAGTAATCAAGACAGTGTGGTACTGGCACAAAAACAGAAAGATAGATCAATGGAACAGGATAGAAAGTCCAGAGATAAACCCACGCACATATGGTCACCTTATCTTTGATAAAGGAGGCAGGAATGTACAGTGGAGAAAGGACAGCCTCTTCAATAAGTGGTGCTGGGAAAACTGGACAGGGACATGTAAAAGTATGAGATTAGATCACTCCCTAATACCATACACAAAAGTAAGCTCAAAATGGATTAAAGACCTAAATGTAAGGCCAGAAACTATCAAACTCTTAGAGGAAAACATAAGCAGAACACTGTATGACATAAATCACAGCAAGATCCTTTTTGACCCACCTCCTAGAGAAATGGAAACAAAAACAAAAATAAACACATGGGACCTAATGAAACTTCAAATCTTTTGCACAGCAAAGGAAACCATAAACAAGACCAAAAGACAACCCTCAGAATGGGAGAAAATATTTGCAAATGAAGCAACTGACAAAGGATTAATCTCCAAAATTTATAAGCAGCTCACGCAGCTCAATAGCAAAAAAACAAAGAGCCCAATCCAAAAATGGGCAGAAGCCGTAAATAGACATTTCTCCAAAGAAGATAAACAGACTGCCAACACAAACACATGAAAGAATGCTCAACATCATTAATCATTAGAGAAATGCAAATCAAAACTACAATGAGACATCATCTCACACCAGTCAGAATGGCCATCATCAAAAAATCTAAAAACAATAAATGCTGGAGAGGGTGTGGAAAAAAGGGAACACTCTTGCACTGCTGGTGGGAATGTGAATTGGTACAGCCACTATGGAGAACAATATGGAGGTTCCTTAAAAAACTAAAAATAGAACTACCATATGACCCAGCAATCCCACTACTAGGCATATACCCTGAGAAAACCATAATTCAAAGAGACAGGTACCAAAATGTTCATTGCAGCTCTATTCACAATAGCCCAGGGATGGAGACAACCTAAGTGTCCATCATCAGATGAATGGATAAAGAAGATGTGGCACATATATACAATGGAATATTACTCAGCCATAAAAAGAAACGAAACTGAGCTATTTGTAATGAGGTGGATAGACCTAGAGTCTGTCATACAGAGTGAAGTAAGTCAGAAAGAGAAAGACAAATACCGTATACTAACACATATATACGGAATTAAAAAAAAAAAGTCATGAAGAACCTAGGGGTGAAACAGGAATAAAGACACAGACCTACTTGAGAATGGACTTGAGGATATGGGGAGGGGGAAGGGTAAGCTGTGACAAAGCGAGAGAGAGGCATGGACATATATACAGTACCAAACGTAAGGTAGATAGATAGTGGGAAGCAGCCGCATAGCACGGGGAGATCAGCTTGGTGCTTTGTGACCGCCTGGAGGGGTGGGATAGGGAGGGTGGGAGGGAGGGAGATGCAAGAGGGAAGGGATATGGGAACAGATGTATATGTATAAGTGACTCACTTTGGTATAAAGCAGAAAGTAATAATAAATAAATAAATAAATAAATAAATAAAATTTCTTTGAGAGCAACTTAAAAAAAAAGAAGGATACACCTACAAATGGAAGAATTCTCACACAGCACCTGCTGAACATGAGCGGAAGACTTCAGACACCTAAAAGGACAAGAAAAATCCCCTCAACTATCGGGTAACATGAAAGAAAGAATTAAAAAAGAAAAGAGGAATCAAAAAAGGGACCAGCAGACCCTTCGGAAAGCTGAAGGTGAGGGGAGGTTTCCACACTCAGAAAAACTCCCTCATGGTGGGGAAATCAGCTGGGACAGAAAAGGAACTTCGGGGGATCAAAGAAGAATGCAGTGGATGGTTTGTGGAAGAAAGGACAAAGTCAGAACTGCATGCATGATCTACACCACAGCTCTGCGCATTCCACTCTGAGTCATGAGTCGCCAGTTGCAAAGGGGGGCTGGGTGCTGGAAAGTGGGATTTGGAGCATGGACCCAGGGAGGGGACAGCTGTTAGCTGTGAAAAGATAGCCAGAAGGGACAGGAGTAAAGAGCTCCACAACCAGGAAAGTCTGTGGAAAAAGCCCGGGACACCACAGAAGCAAGGCGTATTGTTGAGTAGTGCGCAAGGGGCAGAGCCGCCATTACAACCCCTTTCCCCACCCACCGGCTTCTTCAGCCTCTGGGGGCACTGGGAGGGGCCCCCATCTAAGTGGGCCTGCCTGCCCCTCGGGCCAGGGTCTCCTTTGCCCATGTGGGTTCTTGGGGCCTGAGCGCTGCCCATCCCAAAGCCTCCTTGGGAATCAGCCCTGGGCACCCATGCCACTGGGACAACAGTCTGCTGATGCTGGCAGGGGCTGAGTGCTAAAGTGAGGGGTTGGTAGAACGGATATGGGGAGAGGAGCACTGTTGGCTGTGCAGATACAGCAGAGGGGACAGGAGTGAGGGGATACATGGCCAGGAATGCCCCTAGAAGTATGGCCTGCCTGGAAAGCGAGGTGCCATAGTTGAGAGGCACGTGGGGGGCAGGGCCGCCACCACCCCCACATATCAGTGCCTGCCTCCGTGGGCACTGGGAGGGATTCCCACCAGAACGTGTGCGCCACAGTCTGTTGCAACTGCCTGCTGGTCCAGGCCACTGCAGGCAACTCATGCACAACCCAATTGTAGCTGCTGTACCCCTCCCCAGCCTGAGTGAGTAAGTGTGCCCCAAGCAGCCACTTCTTTTCCTCCCTCTTGCTTGGGCAAGGAACAGACACCTGAGGGTGGCCCAAATGCAGAGGTGGGACCAAAACCAAAGCTGAGCCCCAGGGGTGGTGTGACTAAGGAAGAGGAATGAAAATCTCTCTGTGCAGCTACATAAGTAGCAGATTAAATCTCTGAGAATGGCTTGGTAAATCCTGCGTCTGTGGAATACCTGAATAGACGAGTGTTCCCACAATTGAGACCAATCTAGCCTTTGCAGCAGTGGACTTTGGGGGCAAGCACATGTGGGAGTTGAGCCAGGTCAGAGTCTGAGCTGGCCCCACAGTGCTCAAAGCAGGTCCAGACCTACTTAGAAGTACTGGAAGGCCTCCTGGGCAGGTCAGGGATGGCTCTGGCTCACGGTGCGAGCAAGGACACTGACAGAGGAGGCTCCAGGAAATATTATTATTACTGCTATTCTTTTCTTCTTTGTTTCGTTTTGTTCAGTTGTTGGTATTGTTGCTTTTATTTTTCTTTATATTTTCTTTTTATTATTTTTCTTTTTTTAATATATATATTTTTTACCTTTCTATTTTTACTTCACTTTTTTGCTGTTTCGTGGTTTTTCTTTATTTTTGATTGTTTTTATGTGTATATTTTATGTTTTCTTTGCTTCTTTTGTTGTTTGTTTGCTTTCTGTTTTTGTTTAATTTTTCATTTTTTGTTTTTGTTAGTTTAGTCCTTATTGACTGGTCTCATTTTTGAGCTGTTTGTTCTCTTGTTTTATTTATTTATTTATTTATTCATTCATTCATTCATTCATTCATTCTGTGCCTGTGTGTTGCCGCTGTTTGTTTGCTGTTGTTTTTGGTATTTGTCTTGGGTTTTGTCTGTTTGCTTTCTTTTTCTTTTCTTTCTTTTCTCTCTGGCTGCAATGTGCAGCTTGCGGGCTCTTGGTTCACTGGCCAGGGGTTGGGCCTGGGCCTTTTGGTGGGGGGGTGACAGGTCCAGGCCTCTGGACCACCAGACAATTCCCGGGCCCAGGGAAGATTAATTGGCATGTGCACTACTGGAGGTATGCATATCAACACCAAGAGCTGGCCCCACACAACTGCCTGCAGGATTCAGTGCTGGACACCTCACAACAAACAACCAGCAAGACAGGAACACAGCCCCACCCATCAGCAGACAGGCTGCCTAAAGTCATAGTAAGCTCACAAACACGCCAAACATACCACCTGACACGGTCCTGCCCGTCAGAGGGAAAAGATTCAGCTTCAACCACCAGAGTGCAGGCACCAGTCCCTTCCACCAGGAAGCCTACACGAGCCCCCAGACCAGCCTCACTCATGAGGGGGAAGACAGCAGACGCAAAAGGAACTATAACCTTGCAGGCTGCAGAAAGGATACCATAAACACAGTAGGTTAGACATAATGAGATGACAGAGAAATATGTTGCAGATGAAGGAGCAAAGTAAAATCCCACAAGACCAAATAAATGAAGAGGAAATAGGCAATCTACCTGAAAAAGAATTCAGGGTAATGAAAGTAAAGATGATCCAAGATCTTGGAAACAGAATGGAGGCATGGATCCAGAAAATACAAGAAATGTTTAACAAGGACTTAGAAGAACTAAAGAACAAACAATCAGTGATATACAATACAGTAACTGAAATGAAAAATACAATAGAAGGTATCAAGGGCAGAATAACTGAGGCAGACGAATGGATAAGTGAGTTGGAAGACAGAATGGTGGAAATAACTGCTGAGGAGCAGAATAAAGAAAAAAGAATGAAAAGAAATGAGGACAGAGACCTCTGGGACAACATTAAACACACCAACATTCAAATTATAGGGGTCCAGAAGAAGAAGAGAAAGGGAAAAGGCCTGGGAAAATATTTGAAGAGATTATAGTGGAAAACTTCCCTAACATGGGAAAGGAAATAGTCAATCAAATCCAGGAGGTGCAGACAGCTCTATAAAGGATAAACCCAAGTAGAAACATGCCGAGACATATATTAATCAAATGAACAAAAATTAAATATACAGAAAAAAATACTAAAAGCAGCAAGGGAAAATCAACAAATAACCTACAAGGGGATCCCCATAAGGTTATCAGCTGATTTTTCAGCAGAAACTCTGCAGGCCAGAAAGGAGTGGCAGGAGGACATATTTAAAGTGATGAAAGGGAAAAACCTACAACCAAGGTTACTCTACCTAGCAAGGATCTCATTCAGATTTGACAGAGAAATCAAAAGCTTTACAGACAGGCAAGAACTAAAAGAATTCAGCATCACCAAACCAGCTTTAAAACAAATGCTAAAGGAACTTCTCTAGCCGGGAAACAGAAGAGAAGAAAAAGACCTACAAGAACAAACCCAAAATAATTAAGAAAATGATAACAGGAACATACATATTGATAATAACCTTAAATGTCAATGGATTAAATGCTCCAACCAAAAGACACAGACTACCTGAATGGATACAAAAACAAGACCAATATATACGCTGTCTACAAGAGACCCACTTCAGACCTAGGGACACATGCAGACTGAAAGTGAGGGGATGGAAAAAGATATTCCATGCAAATGGGAATCAAAAGAAAGCTGGAATAGCAATACTCATATCAGACCAAATAGACTTTAAAATAAAGATTATTACAAGAGACAACGATCATATGACTATTACAATCATAACGATCAAGGGATCATTCCAAGAAGAAGATATCACAATTGTAAACATTAATGCACCTTAACATAGGAGCACTTGAATACATAAGACAAATGCAAACAGCCTTAAAAGAGGAAATCAACAGTAACACAATAAGAGTTGGGGACCTTAACACCCCACTTACACCAATGGACAGGTCATCCAGGCAGAAAATAAATAAGGTAACACAAGCTGTAAATGACACAATAGAACAAATAGACTTAACTGATATTTATAGGACATTCCACCTGAAAGCAGAAGAATACACTTTCTTCTCAAGTGCTTATGGAACATTCTCCAGGATAGATGGACATCTTGGGTCACAAATCAAGCCTTGGTAAGTTTTAGAAAATTGAAATTGTATCAAGCATCTTTTCCAACCATAACACTATGAGATTAGAACTAAATTACAGGAAAAAAATTGTGAAAAATATAAAAACATGGAGGCTAAGCAATACACTACTACATAACCAAGAGATCACTGAAGAAATCAAAGAGGAAATAAAAAATACCTGGAAACAAATGACAATGAAAACACAATGACCCAAAACCTTTGGGATGCAGCAAAAGAAGTTCTAAGAGGGAAGTGTATAGCAATACATTCCTACCTCAAAAAATAAGAAAAATTTCAAATAAACAACCTAACCTCACACCTAAAGCAACTAAAGAAAGATGATCAAACAAAACCCAAAGACAGTAGAAGGAAAGAAATCATAAAGGTCAGAGCAGAAATAAATGAAAATAGAAATGAAGAAAATAATAGCAAATGTCAATAAAACTAAAAGCTGGTTCTCTGAGAAGATAAACAAAATCGATAAACCTTTAGCAGACTCATCAAGAAAAAGGGAGAGGACTCAAATCAATAAAATTAGAAATGAAAAAGAAGTTACAACTGACATCACAGAAATACAAAGGATCATAAGAGACTACTACAAGCAGTTATATGCCAATAAAATGGACAACCTGTAAGAAATGGACAAATTCTTAGAAAAGTGCAACCTTCCAAGGCTGAAATAGGAAGAAATAGAAAATATGAACTGACCAATCATAAGTAATGAAATTGAAACTGTGATTAAAATCTTCCAGTGAATAAAAGTCCAGGACCAGATAGCTTCCCAGGTGAATTCTATCAAACATTTAGAGAAGAGCTAATACCTATCCTTCTCCAACTCTTCCAAAAAATTGCAGAGGGTAGAACATTCCCAAACTCATTCTACAAAGCCACCATCATCCTGATACCAAAACCAGACAAAGATACTACAAAAAAAGCAACAAGCCAATATCACTGATGAACAAATCCTCAACAAAATACTAGCAAACAGAATCCAACAACACATTAAAAGGACCATACACCATGATCAAGTAGGATTTATCCCAGCGATGCAAGGATTCTTCAATATATGCATATCAATCAATCTGATACTCCATATTAACAAATTGAAGAATAAAAACATAAGATCATCTCAACAGATAATCCAACACACATTTATGATAAAAACTCTCCAGAAAGTGGGCATAGAGGGAACCTAGCTCAACATAATAAAGGCCATATATGATAAACCCACAGCAAACATTATTCTCAATGGTGAAAAACTGAAAGCATTTCCTCTAAGATCAGGAACAAGACAAGGGTGTCCACTCTCGCCATTATTATTCAACACAGTTTTGGAAGTCCTAGCCACGGCAATCAGAAAAGAAAAAGAAATAAAAGGAATCCAAATTGGAAAAGAAGAAGTACAACTGTCACTGTTTGCAGATGACATGATACTATACACAGAAAATCCTAAAGATACCACCAGAAAAGTACTATAGCTAATCAATGAATTTAGTAAAGTCGCAGGATACAAAATTAATAAACAGAAATTTCTTACATTCTTATACACTAACAGCAAAAGATGAGAAAGAGAAATTAAGGAAACAATCCCATTTACCACTGCACCAAAAAGAATAAAATACCTAGGAATAAACCTACCTAAGGAAGCAAAAACCTGTATGCAGAAAACTATAAGAAACTGATGAAAGAATCCAAAGGCAACACAAACAGATGGAGAGCTATACCATGTTCCTGAATTAGAAGAATCAATATTGTGAAAATGACTATACTTCCCAAAGCAATCTCGAAATTCAATGCAATCCCTACCAAATTACCCATGGCATTTTTCACAGAACTAGAACAGAAAATTTTAAGATTTGTATGGAAACACAAAAGACCCTAAATAGCCAAAGCAATCTTGAGAAAGAAAAACGGAGGAATCAGGCTCCCTGACTTTAGACTATACTACAAAGCTACAGTAATCAAGACAGTATGGTACTGGCACAAAAACAGAAGATCAATGGAACAGGATAGAAAGCCCAGAGATAAACCCATGCACCTATGGTCACCTAAGGTATGACAAAGGAGGCAAGAACGGAGAATAGACAGCCTCTTCAATAAGTGGTGCTGGGAAAACTGGACAGCTACATGTACAAGAATGAAATTAGAACACTCTCTAACACCACACACAAAAATAAACTCAAAATGGATTAAAGACCTAAATGTAAGGCCAGACACTATAAAACTCTTAGAGGAAAACATAGGCACAACACTCTTTGACATAAATCACAGTAAGATCTTCTTTGAACCACCTCCTAAAGTAATGAAAATAAAAAATGAAAATAAAAACAAAAATAAACAAATGGGACCTAATGAAACTTAAAAACTTTTGCACAGCAAAGGAAACCATGAACAAGACAAAAAGACAACCCTCAGGATGGGAGAAACTGTTTGCAAATGAAGCAACTGACAAAGGATTAATCTCTAAAATATACAAGCAGCACATAGAGCTCAATATCAAAAAAACAAGCAACCCAATCCAAAAATGGGCAGAAGACCTAAATAGACATTTCTCCAAAGAAGACATACAGATGGCCAAGAAGCACATGAAAAGATGCTCAACATCACTAATTATTAGAGAAATGCAAATCAAAACTACAACGAGGTATCATCTCACACTGGTCAGAATGGCCAGCATCAAAAAATCTACAAACAATAAATGCTGGAGAGGGTGTGGAGAAAGGGGAACCCTCCTATGCTGTTTGTGGGAATGTAATACAGCCACTATGGTGAACAGTATGGAGGTTCCTTAAAAAACTAAAAATGGAACTACATATGATCCATCAATCCCACCACTGGGTATATACCCAGAGAAAACCATAATTCAAAAAGACACATGCACCCCAATGTTCACTGCAGCACTATCTACCACAGTCAGGACATGGAAGCAACCTAAATGCCCATCAACAGAGGAATGGATAAAGAAGATGTGGTACATATATAAAATAGAATATTACTCAGCCATAAAAAGGAATGAAATTGGGTCATTTGCAGAGATGTGGATAGACCTAGAGAGTATCATACAGAGTGAAGTCAGAAAGAGAAAAACAAATATCGTGTATTAGCACATATATGTGAAATCTAGAAAAATGGTATAGATGATCTTATTTGCAAAGCAGAAATAGAGATACAGAAGTAGAGAACAAATGTATGGATACCGAGGGGGAAAGGGTGATGTGTGTGGGAGGAATGGGTAGATTGGGATTGATCATATACACTACTGACACCATGTATAAAATAGACAACAAATGAGAACGTAATGTATAGCAAAGGGAACTCTACTTTTTGCTCTGTGGTGACCTAAATGGGAAGGAAATCCAAAAAAGAGGGGATATATGTATACACATAGCTGATTCATTTTGCTGTACAGTAGAAACTAACACCACATTATAAAGCAACTATACTCCAATAAAAATAAAGTTGAAAAAAAAAAAGGACAGTAGTTGCCAATCAGAGGGGTAGGGATTGGGCTGGGAGAGGAATAAATAGGTGGAACACAGGGGATTTTTAGAACAATGAAACAATTCTGTATGATAATAAAGTGGTAGATACATGTCACTGTGTATATTTGTCAAAACCCATAGAATGTCCAACACCAAGAGTGAACCCTAATGTAAACTATGGACTTTGGGTTATAATGATGTGTCAGTGTTGGTCCATAGATTGTAACAAATGAACCACTGTGGTGCAGGATGTTGACAGTGAGTGATGTTGTGCGTGCGTAGGGCAGGGGGTATATGGGAACTCTGTACTTTCTGCTTAATTTCGTTATGAACCTAAAAGTGCTCTAAAAAATTAGTATATTTAAAAATAAGTAATTCTGAGAAACAAGGGTAGAGATAAGGACATCTACTCTAAAATGTAGAATATATAAAAAACATTCATCCTACAAATAATACAAAATCCTAATGCTGAGTTATGAAGAGACTATATGAGTAATACCCGATTCATTTAAAAAATATAATTGAAAATAAAAAATAATGAATTTCCTATATAAGAAGAAGTTTTCTAGACCCAACAGAAGAATCAATGATTTGGAGTAATAGTTAATACAACAAAAACATGGTAACCAAATCATGTGTATAGGACATGGAATTTTGTTATACTATGACTGGGTCTATATTTATGTAGCATTGACTGACCCTGTAGATTTCAACAATGAAACAATTGCATCAAACATAATAGTGGGCCAATTTCTGCAGGGTAGGAAGAATTTAGGCCAAAAAAGTTAGTAGTAATTATTTCTAGGTTGAAAGAATGAATTTTGGGGGTAAAGAAATCCTCAAAGTTGCTGGAATGAAATAAATGGTTTGCCTCTAAGCAACTAAGCTTTTGTAAAATATCTGAATAATGGTTAATTACCTCTCAAAACTACTTTGAATACAGTAAGAAGCTGAATACATCCTAGAATCCACCCTGGAAGCTAAGCAGGCATGGGACTAAACTGTTTATTTTGGAGACGGTGAAGAGTGAGTATGCAATGAGTGAGCCCATGATGGCAAAGACTGAGCTCCTGGAAGTCTGTTCGTGCCTGTCAATTTGGGCTACTTCAGGCACAAAATGACAGTCCTTAGGCATATGGCTCTCTATAATCAGGCCGAATTACACAAATTCTGCATGCAAAAATCATCAGACTTTCAGCTAGAAAATGGTCTGTTCCTGCAAAACCGATCAGATATAACCCAGCTCGAGAGTCTCTGGACAAGTAAGAATGCCAAAGGACCCAGACATAAACGCCCTGGCACACACAACAATGGCAACGGCATAGTTCCATAACTTACTGAGAAAGCAGGATATTGCTAGTGTAAAATGGCTGTAATATAACTTTTAAAAGTAACAGACTACATTACTTCAAAATATTAATGTTTAAAAAAACTAAATATTTCAAAGTTTACTCTGGTTACACAAGAGAAATGTACAGCCCATGCAAAGTGTAAAATTGTACTTGTGACAGTAAAGTGAGTTCAACCTTTATGGCTAATAAACAGAGACATTATATTTTCAGCACAAGGAATAAAATCACATTTGTGGTAAGAAATGTCTTTTGACCAGAGTAGTTTGCTTGTCATTCTTTTTCTACTCTTTTCAAACCTATTTATATGCTTTAAAATCTAAACTTAGGTGGCTAGGTTTACACAAACTTTTTTTCAAGTAAAATGTTTTTACATATAAGTTTTTAAAAATCGGGCTTCCCTGGTGGCACAGTGGTTGAGAGTCCGCCTGCCGATGCAGGGGACACGGGTTCGTGCCCCGGTCCGGGAAGATCCCACATGCCGAGGAGCGGCTGGGCCCGTGAGCCATGGCCGTTGAGCCTGCGCGTCCGGAGCCTGTGCTCCGCAACGGGAGAGGCCACAACAGTGAGAGGCCCCATACCGCAAAAAAAATAAATAAATAAATAAAATAAAATATATATATTAAACTTTTCCACAGGATAAAAAATATCACTCTTACTTTAAAATTCAGTTAGCACCAAAGACCAGATCCTCCCATAGAATAATCTGTTTTAGAACTTTAGGTGGATAAAATGAGAAGGGGCCTCGTAAGATAAAAAAATTCTTATGATCACTAAGCAGAAAAATTTTTTAATATATTTGTTAATTGAAAAATCATTTCCATGCAACTATTACATTCTTTTTAGAGTTAAAAATGTGTTCTACCTGCTATATGTCTTATGATCAATTCATTAAAAAAGCTATTCATAAACCATAATATTTATGATTCAAGAGAACTTTCCTTGAAAACGACTTGAAATATTATATTTTTTCACCTAATTAAAAAAGTTGAAGATTATTTTTCTATCTCTGCCTTGAATTTATTTAAAAATAAAACATTTTGAAAAATACTTTGTTCTGAAATAATATAGCACATCCAAGTAAAAGTTTCAATCCAGGAATATATTTTAAAGCCATGGCTTCTAATTTTGAAATACATGCTTTGAAATACACAAGAGGACCTATGTAGAAAGGCTAAGAACAAAGATGACAGAGTGCTAATTAAAACACCTACATTTAAATAGAGTGCATGTTTATTCATGGAAAATAGTTTCAGAGGGCAAAAATGCATACTATGAACCAATATAAGAATGATTTTTCACTGGACAAAGATATACTATTTTCCTATGAAAAGGAGAGAGAAATTTTAAAATGTGCAAACATATTTTGGAAAGCATGCACCTGAATAAATCCTTATTTTGAGGTGGTAAAGAATAAAAAATCACATGTACCCTGTTTTGATAGGCAGCACCTTTCCAGTCTTTGCTCATGAGAGTATCCATAGAGGAGGTATGCTTCTTGTAGTGCACTTTTATACCACTTCTTTTTATTCGTACATTTTCCTGGCTAATGAAAGACAGAAAAAATAATAAGATTCATGTTTAAGCATATAATTTTGTTTTAACATCGACTTGATTTAGCTGTTGAGCTGGAACTAAATCTTAAGCATTGTACAATATATTCCTTAGATTTTGTTATCTAATTATTATTTTATTAGTATTTTGGAATATAGCAAAGTTGTGGAAATTTTGCATGTTAATAGCCAGAAGGGTCAGAGTCTTAATTCACTAAGATAATATTTTTATATGATTTATCTCATATTTAGAAAGTTACAAAAAGTTAAGACCACCAGTGTAACAAAGTAGTGAATATTAATCTATTTTATCAGAATAATGTTGATTCCCTTTTAAGTAACATAGCAATGATAATGAAGCGATGAAAACTGAAAAGCCTAGTTTTTTATTGTAGTAAATAAAATTAATTCCATTCACATCTAATAAATGACTGTTTTCAGGCATAGTAAGCGCTCAATAAATGTTATTCTACTTGAATACGGTACTTTTTCTAAATGTTTATTTCGTTGTTTTTTTTTTTTAGTTCTCTTTTATTTTTTAAACTTTTTGTTTTATATTGGAGTACAGTTGATTAACAATGTTGTGTTAGTTTCAGGTGTACAACAAAGTGATTCAGTTATACATATACATGCATCTATTCTTTTTCAAATTCTTTTCCCAATTAGGTTGTTACAGAATATTGAGCAGAGTTCCCTGTGCTATACAGTTGGTCCTTGTTGGTTATCCACTTTAAATATAGCAGTGTGTACATGTCAATCCCAAATTCCCTAACTATCCCTCCCCCCCACCTTCCCCCGGTAACCATAAGTTCATTCTCTAAGTCTGTGAATTTGTTTCTGTTTTGTAAATAAGATCATTTTTATCATATTATCTGGCCCAGTAATTTTGCCAATGTTATTTTAGAGCTTGCCCCAAAAAGGTTTTTATAATGTTTATAAATGTTACAATTTATAAAACACATGCCACCATTTTCTTTTTGAAAACTTCACCATCAAAAAGAATACAGGTGTTACACTGCATGTGGTCCTGGACACTAATTTATCTGGCATAAAAGCAATGAAAAAAACTTATCAAACAAAAACCTAGTTTTGTATACAGAATATTTAAATTTCATTTATTATTTCTTAGGAAAAAGAAAAGATAGGTGGATACAATTCAATAAACATTAGAAAATTTAAACTAATTTAAGAATATCTAAGCTAACATTTACAGATTTAAGACATTTCTGCAACTCAAATGTTATAATGATGCTAAGAATTAATGGGTAGTGAAAAATCACCTGTAAGCTGTTATAGCACTAAACAACTGAAGTTAAGGAAATTTCTTGAGGAAAACCAATGTGATACATTGCTAAAATAAACTGGCAAGTTTGGGGAACTAAAAAGCATTTTTTAAACCTGTGTCTCTGAATCTTTAAGAATTTATCAGTATGTATGTGCCACCTAGTGGTAGTAATACAATTAAACATCTTCTAAAGAACTCAAAAAGTTAAAGACTCTTAACTTTATAAAGAATTTTGAATTCCAGAATAAGGCTCAGCTATGCATTGTATTTTTTTCCAAGTAGTTTGTTCTTTAATTGAAGTGACTCTAAAAGTGTAGAATGTGACTCCCTATCCATCCCTAGTACTGAGTGTTTCTCCCCAAGACACCCAATATTACCAGTTTCTTTCACAGTCTTCCAGAGACACGGTATGTACCTACAGGCATTTACATCATTTAAATATCTGCTTTTACAGACTGCTATGAATTGTTATATACTTTGAGTTTTTCTATTTGTATTTCAGATTGCTTCATCTATGGATTTATTCAACATATTCTAGACCCTTGGGATCAATCACTGAAGAAAACAGACAAAGCTTACATTCTAACCAGTGAAACAGACAATCCACAATAAGCATAACAAATAAGTTAAGGCTACAGTTTAAGAGGTTATAAATACTATGTAATAAAGAAAAGATGAGGCAATAAAGTGGTCAGGGTAACTGTCATTGAAAAAGTGACAACTGAGTGAAGACCTAAAGGAGGTCAAGGAGTTAGCCCTGTAGATGTCCAAGGAAAGAGCACTGCAGGCAGAGAAAAAAGGCTTTAAGATGGGAGAAAACAAGTTTATTCAAGAGGCATCAAAGAAGGGAAGGTGGTTGTGGGTGAATGAGCAAGTGAGTGAGTAATAGGGAATGATGTCCAATAAATTAACAGGTGCCAGGTCATGGAGGTCCTTGCAGGCCATTGTAGGGATTTGGGCTTTTACTCTGAGTGAAACAGGAGCCATTACAGAGTTCTGAGCAGAAGAATAACACTTGATTTGATTTAACATTTTATAACAATCACTCTGCTTGCTTTGATGAGAACAGATTATACAAAGGCAAGTGCAGATGTGGATGACTGGTTACTGCAATCATCCAGGCAAGAAATAATGGTGGTATAGATCAGGTCATAGCAGCCACTGTGGTGAAAAGTGGTAGGATTCTGGATATAATCTAAAGGTAGAGCAAAAATCATTTCTTGACCAACTGAAGATTGGTTAAGAGAGAAAAAGAGAGGATGACTCTAAGGCTTTGGGACTGAGCGAGAGGAGGATGTGATTTGCCATCCACTGAGATGGGGAAGGCTGTCAAGGAAGTGAAATGGGGGGGGTGGAGATCAAGAGTTCAGATATGCTGAGTACACATTATGACACCCAAGCGAAGATACCAAGTAGCAGTTTGGTAAGGGAATTCGGGAGAGAGAACTGAACTGCAGATAAAATGTAGGAAACATAGACAGACAGACACACACACACACACACACACACACACGCACACCATATTTAAAGGCAAGAAATTAGATGAGAAAACCAAGGGAATGAGTATATAGATGTATATATATCCAAATACATAGTATGGCATGTACCATTATTTATTTTACGAACACCCTTGTGATGGATTTAAGTTTTTTCAAATATTTTGCAATATGAAACAATGCTGCAATAAAAAAATTTTTGTCTGTATGTCTCTTTACCCATGTGAAAGTGTATTGAAGCATAAATTCCTAAGATGTTGAATGACAGGTTTATACATATTTTAAATTTTGGAAGCTTTTGTGAAATCACTCGAGTGAGGTGGTCAAAATTTACAACGCCATGAACAAATGCTTCCTCACACTCTGGAGAACACTTCCGTTACCAAACTTAGATCTCTGCCAATATTTTTAAGGAAAAGATTGGTATTTCCTTTTTATTATCATTTTCATTTTTTGAATTCTGTAATATGAGCAAGTTTTCATATTTTTTTCCAGCTTTACTGAGATATAATTGACAAATAACTGTGTAAACTTAAGGAGTACTACACAATGACTCGATACACATACACATTGGGAAATGATTACCATATAGGGTTAGTTAACATATCCATTAGCTCACATTAAAACCTTTATTTGTATGTGTGGTGAGAACACTTAAGATCTACTCTCTTAGCAACTTTCAAGTATATAACACAGTAATTAATATTAACTATAGTCACCGTGCTACACATTAGATTCCCTAGAACTTATTCATCAATTTTTCATATTTTAAAAAGCCATTTATATTTTCTTTTCTATGGAATGACTGTTCAAATCCTGTGTTAATATTTATATTGGTTGTTATCTCATTGATTTGTAACAGATTTTTGTATATTAAAAAATGGCCCTTTGCTATATGTATTGAGAATATCTTCTCCTGTTAATAGTTTATCTTTTAGTATGTTTGTATTTTCTTTTTTGTTCATTTAAAATTTTCATCCTTCTAGAACTAATGTGGATGTGAGGTGTGAGGTATAGCTTCTACTTCATTTTTTCCCAAGTAGCTAGCCATTTGTACATACATAATTTATTAACAGTAAAACTTTTCCTTAATTATTTGAATACAACCTTATCATTAACTATTTTCAAGTACTTTTGGACAGTATATTGTTCTATTAATCTGTCAAATAACTGTTAATATCAAACTGCTTTAACTACTAGAGTATTACTATAATTTTATATTTTATAGGTCTAACTCCCTCTTCTATGTTTTATTTTCTTACAAATGTTAGAATTTGACCCTTGAACAACACAGGTTTAAACTTTGCAGCTCCATTTATATGTGGAGTTTTTCACTAAATAGGTACTGCTGTACTACACAATCCACGGTTGGTTAAATCTGTAGGTACAGAACAGGTGAACTTTCATGGCCACTGTAAAATTACTGAAAAGTTACAGGTGGATTTTTGACTGCAAAGGGAGTTGGCATCCCTAACCCCCAGGTTGTTCATGGGGTCAACTGTAGGGGGGTTTTTAAGTCCTTTTTAATGGATGTGGTACATATATACAATAGAATATTACTCAACCATTAAAAAGAATGAAATAATGCCATTTGCAGCAACCTGAATGGATCTAGAGATTATCATATTAAGTGAAGTAAGTCAGACAGAGAAAGACAAATATCATATGATATTGCTTATATGCGGAAACTTAAAAAATGATACAAACGAACTTATTTATAAAACAGAAACAGACTCACAGACTCAGAGAACAAACTTATGGTTGCTCGTTGGGGAAAGCGGGGGATAACAGATTGGGAGTTTGGGATTGACATGTATACACTGCTATATATAAAATAACCAACAAGGACCTACTGTATAGCACAGGGAACTCTGCTCAATACTCTGTAATAACTTAAATAGGAAATGAACTTGAAAAAGAATAGATACATGTATATGTATAACTGAATCACTCTGCTGTACACCTGAAACAACACAACATTGTTAATCAACTATACTCCAATAGAAAATTTAAAAAATAAAAATAAGTAAAAATTGAGATTGCATTAAAATTAATTTAGGGAGAATGGACATCCTTCCATATGAAATCTTCCAAACCAAGAAGAGGATTATATCTTTCCATTTCCTTAAGTTTTATTTTCTGTCTCTTGGTAGTATTTTAAAGTTTTATTCATATAGATCTTGTACGTGCTCCTTAAACTTACTCCAGAACATTATATATGCTTTGTTGCTATTATAAATGCTATTTATCCCTTCATATTTTCACATTTGTTACTGCTTTAGAGTAATTTTACAACTGCCACATAACTGAATCTCCCTATTGTTTGTAACAGTTCTTCTGTTGTTTATAATAGTTTTATTTATAATAGTTTTCCCATTTGAGTTCTACAAGTTTTCCAGGTAAACAATAATAACAAAACAAAACACAGACAAGCTTTTAAATATACCTGTTTAAGAAAGAAATCTTCAAGGCAGCTCTGTAACAGACTTCCAAGGAGCTAAAAGCTTATGAAGTCAAGGATTAAGATCAATGACTTCAGATAAGACTACAGGAAGGGCTGGGCATTCTTCAAGTTCCAGTAAATTCTTTGATCTCAAGAGAGAATATCAGGGACTTCCCTGGTGGTCCAGTGGTTAAGAATCCATCTTGCAATGCAGGGGACGCTGTTCTATCCCTGGTCGGGGAACTAAGATCCCACATGCTGCAGAGCAACTAAGCCTGCGTGTGGCAACTACAGAGCCCACGGGCTCTGGAGCCTGCATGCCACAACTAGAGAGCCCACGTGCTCTGGACCCTGCGCGCCACAACTAGAGAGCCTGCGTACCCCAAGTAATGAGCCCGTGTGCTCTGGAGCCCGCGTTCACGACTAGAGAGAACCCCACGCACCACAACTAGAGAGGAGCCCCTGCTCTGCAAAGAAGAGCCCACGTGCTGCAAAGATCCTGCATGCCGTAACTAAGACCTGACACAGCCAAAAAAATAATGATAAAATAAACAAATTTTTTTTTTAAAAAGAGGGAATATCATATCTTTCATTATGTTTACATTGCTTTGGCAACTTGAATTTTCTCAATCAGTTTTATTAAATTTAGGGTGGAGGGGGAAAATAATCATCATAGAAAGAGAAGGAAGACATATAGTCTAAAAATTTGTGTGAATTTATGAGCATAAATAAGATAATTCTTGATAGATGTGTTCTTGATAGATGAATAAGCATGTAAATATTTGGAGTAAGGACGAGGTTTGAGACTAAACAGATGGTTAGGCAGGGAAAGATAGTACCCTATGTCTGAGAAAATTCCTAGCTGTATCCAAAACTGAAGTTTGTAAACTACTTTCCTACATGATCTTGTTCCAATCAAGCATCACTGGCTGACTGAGAGCCTCAGCACCATTTTCATATTTCTTAGGGTCTGAGGAGGAGGCTGAATGTCCCTTCTCAGTAACTTCCAACTCACTAAGCATGCTGTGTGCTATCACCATATACTAATACGAAGTGGCACATTCAAAGAAAAGAATACCTATGTATTTGTCCACCCAATAAGGCTAGTAAAAAGAAATCTGCAATCTGGCAGAAATTCATATCATCTGTTGCTTTCTATTTTAAGATTGCTTCTCCACATAAAAATTAATCAAGATATAATCATCTGGAGCTGTAGCAGGATAAGTTTCACTTCTCAAACTCAAATGTGTAAGCAATGTCACATTACCTTCTTTTTGCTAAATAAAACTGAATGTGACAGCCGTTGTCCAACAAGGATAAGAAATTTGATCTTGCCCATTTTTGGGCCACCCCTTACTATCTCTAGGTTCCTGTAAATTGGAAGGGAATAAATGGTGCCCGAAGAGCAAGGACAGATCATTACTCCTCAACCCTTAAGGCTTTCATGAATAACATCTTTGTTCAAGTCCCTTGAAGTCAGGTAATCAAACAGCTTCCTTGCCATGCCTGGTCCAAAGGATCCTTTCCAAGGCTGGGAACCTTGCCAGCGTGGCTTCAACCTCCTGGTGCACCTCGTGCTCTTCTTCTCCAAGGTGCTCCACTCCCCAGGGCACCGGCAGACCTCTGTCCTCTTCCGTGTCTGAGGGAATCTCTTCCCTGACTAGCTGCTCCTGCCTGCCCTGTTCCCATTACTGCCCACCCTCAGGGAACTCAGGTCAAGACAGGTAAGCTCTGCTTTAGATCCCAACAGAAAATGCCCCTGAGACATGAGAACATGAGGGGCCTGACCACTTTTTGGAATAAGTGAAAGGGAAAAATACAATCAAAACAAGAATTATTATCAACCGACCACTGGTATCTGGCTGGCTGTGGGGAAGGATTTCCTAGCGCACAGACTCTGCAGGTGGAGTCTTTCCTCCCCACCCCTGGGAACCCTGCTCCTTCACTCTACCTGCCTATGGCTCTCCCTTCATTTCTCCCCATGGCACTCGTCAACAACTAACATACCATATCTTTTTTAAAAAAATTTACTTGTTAACTATGTGTCTCATCCCACTAATTTAAGTCTCGTGACAGCATTTAAATTTTGTCTGTTTTGATCACTTCAGAGTCTAGAATTGGTAGAAATAATAGGAGCTCAGTAAATGTTTTGGGTATTATAAATAGACATTTTTTATTCAGGGTGGCATGGGGAAAGCCCAGACAGGAAATTGGGGATGAAACTAAAAGGCTGGGCTACAATCCTGAATTATGTTATTATCCCTAGAAAGGTAAAAGAAAAATGTATAAGCATGATGACTATCTAGCATTATAATATGGTGATATTACTACTAAGATGATATTAAACTTCATTTTTTATAAGGATGCAGATCTTTAAAGTACTTCATGAGCCACTGATTTATCCTATGATATTAGAGGCATTTTTTCTTGAAAAAAAAAGTGGGCCTAATTTCAAGTACTTTGAATGTTATGTAAAAAATAGTACTTAATTTTAAAACTAAGTTCAATCAAACGCTTAATATGACCTATTTGGGGGGACAGTAGAGCCTCACTAAAATCCTGTAGGTACAATATAGCATTTACTATCCAAAATTATCAATTCAAATTTTGATTATATAGACATAAAAGTTAGCTGCAAATAAAAGTATTTACAATTCAGAAAATTTATCTTTCAGACATAATGTTGAGCATCTATTAAAATCTGGAAAACTGGAATCATAAGTACCTAGATTGCTTTATTGGGCTTCATAAATTCATTGAAATGGCTTCAAATATTGACAATTACTTTAAGTTATTTCATTACTTTAAGTTATAATATGCCTTTAAAAACTTGGGAAGATTAGTCACAGATTTCATAACCTAAAGAAATACAGAATAATTTTCCTTTGTAATACATCTCTCCTAAATGTTTGAGGATCAACACCACCACCTATTATAAAGTCCTCTGCCTGGGGATTCATGTTGACTGCTGCTATTTATACATTCAAGCTTCCAGTGCACCTCGCTGGCTCTACCCATGACGCACCCTTCTAAATATTTACTATCGGGCCAAAGCTATCGTTTTCACTTAAAGCAATCCAACAGAAGGTTAATCACAAGGCTATCTTGTCTTCCTTAAATTGGATTTCTCCAACAGCAACCAGTAATCTCGACAGTAAGAACATTCCCATTCCTTTGATGCCAACTAGAAGATAGTCACAGCCACCCCTGTGAACCACACACGCCTGGGCTTCCTAACACCTGTCTCCCTTCTCACCTGCTGTCTTTAACACAGGTTCTGCATTATTTAGACAGCTCAAATTATTGAACACTCGAAGCAATAATGCTTTTGAAATCATAAATAGGAATTTGCTTACTCTAACTCAGCAGGATTTTAAGACCAAAATAACTTAGGTCCCCCACTTCCTATACCACTAGAAAGTGTGAACCAGTTAAGTTGACCACCCACCACCCCCCAAAAAAGTTCTAGCTCTGTTTAGTCTGATCCTTTACATCAATTTGAAAGATAATACCAAGAATGCAATGAGCACTAGGAGAGAAATTAGGCAGAAAAGAAAGAATAAGAAAATGTGAGAGTCAAATCTTCACAGTGTGATTCCATTACTTGGCTTGAAACACTGGGAATTACCAATGCCAGGGCCTGAGCATATGCTGAACCTTGATGTGGGGAAGGGGAAGGAAGCCAAGCAGTTTTAGGTAAAACAGCCCCAATGGACAAATCAGAAAAATCACAGGCTACTAGATAAGCTCTTTATTAACCTAGACTTTAACATATGTTTTCTAAGTATTTTGAATATCTAAGTTCTTTTCTTACCAAGATGGATAAACAACCACTGCATGTTGATTTTAAAGACCTAGTCTAACATTTTAGGCTGGTCTGTTATCTCGACTGACATCATTTAGAAAACAATTTTTTTTTTTTTTTTTTTTTTTTGTGGTACGCGGGCCTCTCACTGTTGTGGCCTCTCCCGTTGCAGAGCACAGGCTCCAGATGTGCAGGCCCAGCGGCCATGGCTCACGGGCCTAGCCGCTCCACGGCATGTGGGATCTTCCCGGACTGGGGCACGAACCTGCGTCCCCTGCATCGGCAGGCAGACTCTCAACCACTGCGCCACCAGGGAAGCCCCTAGAAAACAATTTTTATACAACCAATACAGTTGTCATTTAGTGTGTGGACCTGAAACCAGATTTTGAGAGAAGGAGAGAAGGAAAGAGGGCTCCAGATATCACAGCAGGGAGACAATCAGTCACCACCAAAGAGAGACACTAATTAAAGGGACAGGGGAATCTAACATCACAATTTTGCTAAAGATTTGCATGGCTTCTTTAGCACCACAAACTCATAAATACATTCATAAATTTCACAAAGTAAACATAATAATGTATGTTTCATATATCTCTTTTTTAGCTAATTCTAGTAAATCAGAAAATAGGTATTATGGTGAGAAAATATGCTATACAGTGGTTCTTGAGATTCACTGAGGAACTGTAGAGATTCTCAGCACACTCCCCAGTATGCAGGTTCAGGAATATATATTTTTAAAGAGTTCTATGGGAGAATGTGATGATGAGCAAGTTTGGGAACCAAAAACAGAGTAAAACAAAAAAACAAAACAAACCCTGGCATCAATAGTTAACGTTGTTAACTATTAACAACGTTAATAGTAACCAATTACTTCTAAGAGAATTACAAGGGAATGAAATAATAAATACTAGGTTTTAATGACAGCCACGAAGAGGCCCAAAATCTATGGGTGGGAATCAATGCACTAAACATGAAGAGAGCTTTCACGTCTTTGTCCAACTTTGAAAAGCCCTGGTTAAAGGTTAAGTTAATTAATCAAGCTGGCTGAATTAACAACAGGAGACCAATAAGAAGGGCTTTGTGATTTTCCAGTTTATAGATGAGAGCTTATTATGAATTCGGTATGCTTATGAAGATTAGAAACAGATGGTCCAATGTAAGCCTCAAGCAGGCTGACATATAATGTAAAAGCCTGGAGCTTGCAGTCAGAAGACCTGGGCTTCAGTCCCAGTTCTGCTGCTATGTGACCTCAGGCAAGTCACTTAACCTGAGCCCTAACTTTCTTAACAATAAATGAAGATCACATGAGATAGCATATGTAAGACGTACTTTATAAAATGTAAAGCATTTTCAAATGTTGGTTATCAATGTCATAAATGATCAGAATATAAACATTTATCATCTAGTCTCTGCAGTCCAAGAAAATGAGACAGAAACTCTACCTATAATAGGGAGGAGTTGACTGTGTACTTTATGTCCAAAGGAATTCTACTATTAAAGAGTCCATTGTTATTTTTATTTACTAATTTATCCAATGCTTATTTAGTACTAAGTGTCAGGCACAGTTTGAAGCACTTTACAAACAACTTTTTTTACTTCCCAACAAGCTTACAAGGTAGGTACTATGATTATCCTCATTTTACACATAAAGAAACTGAGGCACTGAGTTTAGACATTGCCCAAGTTCATACAGCCAGTAAGTGATAGAGCTGGGATTCATACACAGGCAACCTGCCTCCAGAATTCACGGGCTCAATGACTATAAAATGATATTTCACTAAAAGGCATTCTGTTGCACAAATCTCCAAGATGATGTTATGAAGAGCTTGTAGGTCATTATCATAAGAAATAAATTGTGTTGAAAATGATCAGAAACTACCATCTGGCATTTTCTGTACCAGGTCATAGTTACATTTCTTCGGAAAATTTTTTCTAGGATTATTAATCAGCCGTTAAAAACTTAAATCACCACTGGATATACAGTTAAAATGGTAAATTTTTTGTTACATATATTTTAGCACAATTAAAAAATAAAAAACCTTAATTTTATTTATTGTGTACAGTTTAAAGTATTTTACATATTTTGATTTCAAGTTGTAGAATTTTTATTTTGCAAAACTGAATATTTCATTAAGTCTGCCACAAGAAATTATTTCATTGTTCTGTAAAAGTATTAGTAATATATTGATGAAATAAAGCACAGGAAGCAAGTGAGCACTGGGTCAATAGATAATTTTTAAGGCCCGTGCTTATCTCCAGGGCTGCTGTCTCCCACAGCTCTAGCCAGGCTGCCTACTCCACCTGCGGATGTTAAATAGAAGTGGGAGATGGGTTTATATCAGCCATGTGCTCATTTGCTCTGAGCCTTAAAAACGTCAGGATTGGCTTAAAGGATTTTAAGTAACGGTATGAATGGATATCAAGACCTGAGCCTAAATGACAGTTAACATACTTGGCTGCTATTTTCTACTCCACATTTGCTTGTTTTTTAGGGAATATGTGTTTATGGGAAAACAAATGTCATATTTATTACAGACAGATACTCGGATTCTGTTTAAAAATAGAATCATACAAGCAGGTGGGAGAGCCAGGAGAAGAGGATGGTTAAATATGTGACACAATCAGTTCATATCCTGTGAGCTGAACAAAATGGTGAGGAAGTGGTAATTCTGGAATTTATTTTCAAAGTCAGTTCAATCTGCATTGTTTAGGGTTTTGCCTGAATCACAGACTGTTCCTGGTAATTGGTTAGAAGAAATTTTTTTTTAAAGTGGAGAAATTAAAGAACAGTTAATATATCAATTGTACACTTTCAGTTATATGGCTCTGAGTTTTGGACTTCATCGTTCCCTAATGGAAGAATGTACCAAAAAGTTACTCTGCAACTGTTTACTAATTTAAGAACCTCAACATAGAAGACTCATTATATAAGGAAGCCTTACTCATAAGGGATATGACCCTGAAGGCAATTTAGTGAGCCTTGTATTTTGGCTTAAAGACAATGATCTGACTCTGGTTTCTTTAACAGAAAATAAGCACTTCTAGAAAGTTGAGAAGGTTATATAAGGCTAAATGTTTCTAGGAAAGATTATTGTTGTTCCACTGAGGAGTCAATATGAGAAATCTAGCTGACTTAATACATTTTTCATGCATTTGATGATGGGAAAGGCAGCCACCTGTTCCTTCCTTTATCAACTGAGTAAAGTTGGTCATATTATTTGGATTTGGACTTTTAACTTCAATACAAGTTCAGATATCTAAATTTATAAGAGATTAAGTCGAGAGATGACAGAGGTAAATTCAAGAATTAATTTGGAGCAGCAAAGTCAGCATATACAAATCGAAATCGTAAGTAAATCGAAAAGGCATAAGAGAGATATGGAAAAAAACTGGTTTTATTCAGTTGCCAAGAACTTGAAAGATAATATTTCCTAGTCTCTTCCAAATTCCATCAAAGAAATTTAAAGTATCTTGAGGCATTGCTGATATTAGGGACTATTCATTCACCAAGTACTCAGATTAAGAAGGCTCTAACCTATCTCCTACTTTCAAAAGGTCTTAGCACTTTTGCTTACACTAAACTAGAAAAGCAGGGCAGCAATGGCCACTCAATTTCTGGGAGCAACGTATTGGCTGATAAAAAAAACACTAAAATCATGTCATTTTTCACACATAATCTTAGTCAAAAGAAAATATATTATTATCCACCTGATTGTTATTGGATTTCTTCTTTTTGTTTGTTTGTTTGTTTTTTGGTACTCTCTCCTGTAGATGTGGGTTTCTAGGAAGAGGAAATAAGTAATGTAACTATGTATTTCTCCTGTACTTCCAATGACAGTATGAACTATTACTATTATTATTAAGAGCCTACTATACGACAAGCACTGTGCTAAGTGCTTTACATGTATAATCTCAGTTAAACCTGTAACAACTCTATGAGGCATATACTATCATAACCTCCATTTTAAGATGAGGTGTGTGGAATTTGTAACAGGTAAGTGACTTCCCTCAGGTCAAATGTCTAGTAACTAGCACAGCCAACCTTCAAACCCAAAGAACCTGGCTCTAGAGCCTGCCTTTTTAAATCACTATGACAACTTCACTCTTTTCCTAATACATTACTACAAAAGTTTTCTTGGCAGATTATCCACAAATAGTTCACAGTTATAAAAACATGTTCTAATTCCCTTAAACTTTCTCCAGGCCAAAACTAAAGGATGCTTAGAAAACAAGCAAACAAACAAAAAAATCTTAATCCAATAATACCAAAATTATAGCAAATTTTATACCAAATATAGAATTGGTATGATAAAAATTTGCTGAGAGGTTGGTAGCTATACAGATTATTTGCCAGCAGGAACATGGTACAAAAACACACAGATATATACATATGTACACTTTCTTTTTGGCAAATGTGATTTTCCACTGAGAGCTAGCTCAATAGATTTGTATCCAGTTTCACTTTATTACTCTAAGAGTGAAATGTTGCCTGATAATCTAGTTATAAGCTAATTTGCTAATCCTTATTATAGACTACATTCTTAGAATCTGGATCTTAATAAATCTTAGAAGCAAAACACTTGCTCAAATAGATGTTAATCCAGACACACTTGTCAAACGACTGCTGCAAATGTAATTTGAAAACATCAAGAGTTCTGCTTGGTCACTAGTCCTCCTCCAAAGGGGAACATCAAGCAGTAAATAAAAAACAAGTCTACCAGAAACTACCATCATTCAACATGTATATTAGAATTAAAAGGTGAAAATGTTCCTCATTTCAATGTGGAAAAACATTCAACAATAAATTAAACTATTGCTTATGTATATGTAAATTGGCAAGGTATAGAAGAGAAGAATTGGACCTTGGGGTTAGACTTCCTGATTCTAATCATTGCCCCATCACTTAGCAGCTGATTGACCTTGGGCTAGACATGAAGCCTGAATCACAGTTTCTTCCATATGTCAATAGTGATGATGCCTATCTTCATGGGGTTGCTATGAGACTTTAAATATTATATTTATTATATTATATATACATATTATATATTATTGTGTTATATTATTATAAAAGGATCTACCCAATCCTTGGCCTGTAGCAGGGGTTCAATTACATGATTGCTATTTATAGGCTTGTTTAGTTATTGGAGTCACTGCAGTACATACTGACAATCAGAGCCCTTTGCTGGAGGATATTTACTGGACCAAATTTAGATTCAATGTGTCATCAATGCTGGTAATTTCTATCATATGTTTATCATAATACATAAAAGAAATCAACTTATTTGATAAATTACTACAGGTTGTGTTAGTTCTACTTACAGACTGGAAAAATTAAGAGTAATGTGATTTCAGTCGTTTGGCCGTATTCTGAAGAGTACTGAAGCTTCAGGAATGGTCCTGCTAAAGATACAGGTTACAAAGAACTGTAACGTCCTCTGTAGTATCATTAGTCTATCTGTTAGAATAATCCTAGGGGCTTAAAGTGAGGCCTATATCTTCTTCACATTGCAGACCTGTTATTTGTTGGCAGTGGGGGCCTTTGCTAAGAGTGATCAAGGGATCTGGGCTGAGAGAGTAGCAAACCAAAATTTCAATTATCAGTCACAGAGCCACAGAGAAAGAAAGAACTCTGGAGGATGTTGCACTGGACACAGTCATATGCTCAGATATTCATCACTCACTCACAACTCATTGGTCTCACCCCACCTCAAGAGTATCAAATGTGCATCTCTACTTTATAACAGGAAGGCAGTAACCTGCAACATTTTGGTGAACAGTATTAATGACCACCCCAATTAGGAAGCAGAATTCTAGGAATTGCAGAGCTCAAGTTTAGCAATACAGCATTGCTCCCTTTTCATATCCCTGGAAAACAGAGGCAGCTCCATAATACAATGGGTAAATACCCAAATGACATCTGGTACCCAAAGAAATGCTTACACATCTACAGGTATATCCTCCATACAGTAGTGAGCAGACTGTTAAAATACATAAGACAAAAAAATCCACTCACATCATGGACGAAAAAACCCCTAAATTTTACCACAGGAGCCTCCTAGCATCAGGGGTGAACTACTTACATTTTCTTGCAGTATAAAGAACTAGAAAATTGTAGGCCAAGCGATCACTGGTTGGAGTACACAATTTATGTCCAATAAAAATTATAATGACTCTATATAACTTATAGATGATCAACTAAAACATGCTATACATATTACATTTAAATTATACATCAGCTTTATCAGCAATATCTATAAATTATGTACAATGTTGAATGACAAGATTGACTTTAAGGCTGTGTTCAGGGAAACTCTTACTTCTGGGTTAGACATGTGAACCTATGGCAGTCAGCATCATCTCTAGGCAAACCAGAGTAAAAGACTAACAAAGGAAGTAGGAGAAAGGCGTCGTGAAACAGTGAGCCATGACCACAGTTACATTACTGCATTAGTAGAGCTAAACCAACAAAAGTCTGACGCCTCAAGTTGAGAAAACTTAGTCAGTGGTTCTCTCTCTCTGGGATACAAACAGATTCACTTGAGGGACTTAGAAATGCTGAGGCCTGGCCCTACTTCAAGAGCTTCTGATTTAATTGATCCAGTAGAGTACAGCCCAGGCATTGTTGTGTTTTGGTTGTTGTCATTGCTTTATAAAGCCTTCTAATGCAAAGCCAGGCTTAAGAAATACTAAACTAAGTCATGTAGTCTATCAAGCAAAGAAGTAAACTTGCAAATAATGGATTCTGCAGACATGTACCTACTAAATATAAAAGAAACAACATTTGTGCTAACTGGGGAAAGAATTGTACTCCATGCATCAACTCTTAAATAGCTATCTAGCACATGTTCATGTCTATTTTCTCTAAGTAATTACCAGAGTGACATGTATTTTGAATATATACCATAAAAGAATCAAGGTTTCTTTAAAAGGGGAAGGGAATTTCAGCTATCTTTATACAACTGATTTTATAGTAAATGAAAAAATAAAATGTATGAGTAAACTAATATAAATTACAAATACAAAATCTAAATATTGCCTTCAACTTTTTTCTGAAGTATATCCCAACATATTGATGAGTAATTTTATGTACTGGGGAAAAGCTTATCACCTATATATTCATATACATGTTCATCCACAGTGACAGAGATCTGTTGCGCTGTCAACAAGAAAATTAATAAGTCACTGGTCCCATAAACATATCAATTTTTCAGTGACTACTAAAAAAAATAAAAGAAAAAAACTAGACAAATATGAACTAAAAGAGAAGACTTAACATTTTCAGAATCTAAAACTAAAAAATATTTTATTTTTTCATAAATGTATATGTCTTTCTAGAAGAGCTTATTTCTCTCCCACAGTAAAACACACACTGCAAAATATAGTCCACAGTCAGTGAAAACTCTGAAATATTATTTAATCATTTGTTAAACTAAGCTTACACAAATTAGGAGAAAGTAATGTTGAAATAATATATATGAAGTAAGATATAGTCAGCTTAAACAGTGAGAGCTGTATATGCCTATCATTCTGTCTACTTTTAGAAAAGGAGCTCAGACAACAGGTGCAATGTGCAACCGTTCTCCATCTCTTCTACAAAAATCTTTAAGAAGGTCTACATTGTCTAATACACATTATTTATTTTTGTGTAAGTGATATTTTTATGGGGGCAGGGGTGTGAATTTAATATCTGGATCAACCTGGTACAGTGTAGAGACAGTATTTGAGGAAGTAGGAGCTCCAGTGCAGAGAGGACCATAACAGATTAAATTCCTGGGACGTCTAGGCAATTGAACTGCACGTTGGGAGTCAATACTATATCTATCTCCAAGGGATATAGTTTGATATTATTCATTTTCAAACAATTTCTCATATGTACGATTTTGACCATTTTTCTATCTTGGTTGTCAGTTGACCTCTTTGCTTTCTGTTTCTTGACTTCTCATTGGGGCAATGAGGCTTTAATCATCTGTGAGTTTCCTTCCTGGCAAGTGGAGACTCTTAGATAGCCAAGAGTAGGGAATCGGAGCATAGCAGGGCAGCCGGGCATGTGCCAGCTGAATCTGAGGTAAAGGGGAACTAAAATTTCAGCCTTGAATGAAGAGACCCGCAGAAGAAGGCATCCCTATTATATTAGCTCCAAGAGAGGAAGTGAAGAAAGATACAAACAAGAAGACAGTAAGAGACACGAGCCTGTAGGTAGACACCATGTATGACAGTAGAGGAGAGAGCCTGTCCCAGAGCCTGTGGTCACCCAGTGAGTTATCCACCCAGAGCACCCAGCCAGCTGGGGGAGTAGGGGACAGAAGAGGTGAAACAAATGCTTTATTCTTTTCTGCTCTGATTCTTGCTTTAGGAGCCTATTTAATTTAAGCAGCCCTGGATTCCTGGTCTTTGCAAGAATTTGTTTGTTTTAATGTTTTCAGAAGGTTAAAACCTTATGGCTCCTGATTCTTGAGTTTAGTTTTGTTTTGCATCAGATTTTTTCCTTGTCCCAGGGATTAATGGTATGCTCAATGGAATCAGACTATTCAAATTTATCCTGACAGAACTCAAATCCTGAGAGTAACATTACTTCAGACAACTTAAAAATACACTTTGATTTTTTATGTATGTTTAAATACAGTTTCTTAAGAATGCCCTGCTCTTTAACACACTGTCATATATTTAAGATTCTAATTTCTGCCTCATGAGAAGCTAGGTTTCCCTATCTTTTAGAAAAGGGGAGGGGCACATAAAGGAGAACACTCCTTCCTATCTTCTGTGGTTGCCATCAGAAGTGCCCAGGGACACATCCGAAATGTCCGAGCAGAGAAGGTGCCTCATACTAAAATGACTGGCTCACAACTACCATGAAATGAATGTATGTGATGTTATTCCACACTTAAATATTTCTACTGAAACAGCCATCCCTTCCAGCTGCTTTCAAGCTGAATGGAACAAAGGTACTGTTTATGCCAGAGAAATAGTAGAAGTCCATCTGCAAGTACCTCAGATTTCCACAGATTTACTTATACTATGGATTAAATGGCATGCCTTAAATGTACATACATGTATATGTATATTTGAATATATATATACTTCTCACTCTAAAATAAGAACCATCCAAATTGAGTCAAAGGCATTCACATTTCTGACATCTACTTTTTAATCAGATTTCTAATGAAAGCATGGTTTGTAGATGAAAAGTTTCAATATTAGAATATAGATACAGATAATTGAATTAATTTATAACAATTAAACCAAACCCAGGAAAACAGGTCCAATTCACTTACTCTCATCAACTTGAGAATTGAGTCTATTCATTAATTGTAGTGTATGATTTAAAGTTTAAAAAGAATAAAAAAATACTGATGGAGTTAGTATAATGAAATACTGTTTGAAATTTGAAAAATCTGGTTGCATTCCCTAATTAATCTTCCCTGTGAGCTAGGGCTATAACTTAGAATCTTCTCAAGAGAATTAAAAAATTACCAAATGATGGAATCGTAAAACTGTTTCAAAAGGCAATTATGGAGAGTCCTCAGTTGATTTATACTATATTGCCATTAGAGAAATAAAATTTAAAACTACCTCGTGGCTATTTTTATATCCATACTTCCTTTGAAAAAGCTGCTTTAAAAATACAAATATTTGAGTTTAAACAAATAGTACATACTATTTTGTTTATATAAACGTAAAAGTAAAAAATTATATCTCTTTTAGGATCTGAGACAAGATGGCTATAATTAAAAACAAGTGCAAGAGGAACAAAGTCTTGATGTTACTGTACCTACCTTTAATGTGATACTATAATGTCCAACAAACGTTGCATCTATCCATGATCTTGAATGGGGATCACCCAGGAATTCTATGTGATACTGTTCAACGTCTCCATCCAGGTCATAGGTCACATATTTCCCTTTAAAAGGATCAGGGCAAAGTATCCCTGGCCAACTTTCAAAAGAAAATATTTTTATTATTTTGATGCTTAAAAAAGGTAGACATTAATATATCTGTCACAATCATCTGTCAAACTTTGCCCTTTGAATTTTAATAACTTCTTTACAAATTTTAAACATAGTCATATTTGTATCTTTTAAAAGAAGGATATTCAAGTGATGCAAGTGATCATTTGTATCTTTGTAGATATAGAAAGCTTTGAAACAGTCACATACTCAAGACATTCATAAGATATGAGGAGAAAGAATCATAGGACCAAAGAATGATTTCCAGGGTCTATAAGAGACATTTAGGCACTGCTAATAGGAAAGATAAGAGAAAAAAGAGTCATCAGATTCATGGCAGGCTTGAATCAACTCTCACCAATCAGAATGATTAACTACTAAAATGTTAACCCACTGACAGGGCTTCTGATGGGGTAGGAGAGAGCTAGCGATTCATGAGCCAGGACTGCCAAAGTGGTTCGGGCTGTTCTGACACTGAACTTTGTAACCACTGTGAGAAAAGTAGAAATAGAGTCAGCGGTTCTGTGTTATCCCTCCCCCACCACATCTGTTCCACTGGCAGTGACCAAATGGCTACAAATCCTCAATACTGCAAATAAGGTTTATCCTTTACTAAAAATAAATCTTAGGGGAATGTACAGCAGAAATCTGACTGAGTTTTACAGATCAAGATCCAAAATATGCATATCTAATACACCCAAGCATTCAAAAATCTGTACAATTATCAAGTTCTATTATTTATAATATTATAATTATCTGTACAATTATCAAGTTCAATTATCTGTACAATTAACAAATTCAGTTTGCAGTACCACAGAGCGAAAAAGGTAGAGAAGTTCAAATTAGAAGGCCCAGGCTCTAGTTCTGCCTTCTACCAGACAGGAGGCCTCAAGCAGGTAACTAGGCCTCACTATAACTCTGGTTCCTCACTGCGCTGTTTCAAAGTTCAAACAAACATGTGCTTTACACATTTTTGGTTTCTGGCAAATTAAAATACTGTAAAGTGCCATCATTATGGGCTGAATTATGTCATCCCACCAACCCACATTCATATGTTGAAGTCCTGACCGCCAGTATCTCAGAATGTGACTGTATTTGGAGAGGGGGTCTTTAAGGAAGTAACTAAGTTAAAAGGTGAGCCCCAATCCAACATGACTAGTTTCCTTATAAAAAGAGAAGATTAGGACCCAGACACACACAGAGGGAAGACCACAAGAAGACACAAAAAGAGAGACCCACCTACAAGCCAAGGAGAGGCCTGAGAAGAAATCAACCCGCTTGGCACACTGACCTCAGAATTTTAGCCCCCAGAACCGTGGGAAAATAAGGGCTAGAGAAATTAAAAATTGAGTGAGACAATCTGTAAGCCAAAGAAGAATTGGAAACGATAATGGAAAGTCAAGTGAAAGTTCAGGACCTAAATGAAGAGGACCATCTGGTTGTTATCAGGCTCACTTCAAGGTATCTTACTGCTATTTGCTGACTCTTAAAGCTCAAGTTAAACTTGAGTGCAGTTTATCTTTTAAATCTACAATGGAAATCTACATTGCTGAGGGAACACACTCAAAAGACGGGGACTTCAACAGGCAAATGAATGACTAAGAATGAGTGGTAGCTGCAATGGAGACCCTCAACTTATCAGAAGTCAAGGAACAAGTGGGTCCTTCAATATAATCAATAGCTATTTTAAAAACAACCAAACTATGATTGTTACATTATATTTGTTTAAACTCTTTATAAAAGGGGCTCATGTTTAATACTAGGTGATTTGCACTTCACAGCAATTTTAATAAGGATTACTGTCAACCCAATACCAATGAGCAGTACCTACCCCATTCAGTGTAAAACTGTCTCACAAAATGGATTTCTGATATTTAACACATGAAAGAAAGATTCTACAGTTATTATGTGTAAGATGAGCTGCTACTTTTCTGACACAAATTCTGATACAACTATTTTTTAAGTGGAACCTATTGGGTCCCAGAGTATTCAATTTAAATTATTACTCAATAAAATATAAACAAAAAGAGATGACTCCTAAAAAGAATTAGATACCAAAAAAAGAAAAAAGCTTCGGTTCATTATTTAAAACATATTTTATTACAGAAAGTATTGCATACTGATTTAAAGATGAATTATGAAAAGTATTATGAAATGTCCAAATAACTGGGGTACTTTCAGGTTGTGCAAAGGAACTGTCTGACTCCTAGTCTGTACATATCAGCTAAAACAGAATGTACCAAACTACAGGAAAAGCTGAGCAGAGGCAATACATGTAGAAAACATGATTACTTCTCTCCAGCTGCTACATCCATCATCATCTCTGACTTCCTATGATTGAAGAAAGAAGTTGATGTCCATTTATTGCCCTCACTCTGACCTCAATTTGAGTTCCCAAACTGTCAATGATGATAGTGCATTGTGCATTTCTACTTCCTGATTTCTCACTTTCATATTGAGGAGAAATTCTGAGTGTTGTGTGGGGGCTTAAAGGTGGAGAGGGACAGTAAGAATAGTCCACCCAATGGAAGGGTGTCAGAATTACAAGGAAAGTGTATGGTCAATCTCAGAACCTGTGGGTGGTGGAAGGTAAAATGTACAAACACAACAAGGTCAAACAGACATCAGGTGTTGAAATCCACTTGCAGGAGGAAATGGAAATTTTGGCAGGACAAGAAACTTCAAAGGAAAGTGAAAATACATTACAAAGAAACTGATGTCTTACACATTCCTTATCCAGCAGAAACGATCTTTAATGAGTTGGCTACTGCCTTCAATAAGTTGAAGCTTAAGCATGATAACAGCTGCCATGTATTTATACCGAATGAGAAGAAATATATAACTTTTATTTTCAAACTGTGGTCTGGATGTTTAAGAAGGTAGCAGATTTACTTGGGCCTCATTCTTAATCTGTGGGAAACAAAATGGATGAGTTGGAATCATCACTAACTTAATGTCATACTTTCCAAGAAATCTCTTTGCTATACCTAACTGCAGGGACCACTGGGAAGAGGAAATTTCTCATCCACACACATATAAATCCATAAGCAAAAGTATGCAAATGAGAAGTAATCAAATACTATTTTATAATACTGAAAGGATCTAGCAGAAACCACAATTTATAAATGTATATACTATATCTAAAAAGTATCACTGGATTAGTTAACTTAAAGGCATATTTGATTACTAAACTGTTTAGACTACAGTATTTAGAATGCAAATATATTCTGTATAAATTAATTTTCATACTTATGAGAAATCATTGTAAAATGTCTGGTAAATATGCCTAGTTTCTGCTTGATACTATATTTTCCTATACTAAGTGAGAGATGCATTGTTAATTTTTACTTTTAATTTCTTTGCTCTTTCTAGCTAAATACAATGTATTTGATCAATCTTTAAAAATCAAGACTTCTTAAACATTGTAGAGATAGTTTTTCTCTTCCTAGTGATGCAGACAGCCCCACCCTCAAGCTCACATAGGCACTACTCAAAGGCAAGAGGCTGCATAAGTATTTTATAAGTATGTAGGTGTGTGCTATCTTATGATGTGGTGATAAATATAACTATTATAATTTGATTTTCCATGGAGCTTGACCATAGACAAAGAAAATGATATTCTCTTAACTATTATTTATTTTTATTATATAAAGATTAAGCAGGCATTTCGTGACTCTGTATCAGTCTCTTTTTAGCTTTTTAGCTTTATTGGAAAGTATGAACTCTTCTGAGAAAGAATAACTGAGATGTTGGTAAGATCGAATTTCTAAGCCTTCAAAAGCTTCGTGTAAGGACACGGGCTAATAAGAATTGACCCAGATAATGCTACACCGTTAAGTGTCTCTGTAGCCAGCTGACTGGTCTTCCCACTTGAAATTTCAGGGTCTATAACATTTCTTCATTAAGAATTGATGTTTGGGGCTTCCCTGGTGGCGCAGTGGTTGAGAATCCGCCTGCCGATGCAGGGGACATGGGCTCGTGCCCCGGTCCGGGAAGATCCCACATGCCGCAGAGCGGCTAGGCCCATGAGCCATGGCCGCTGAGCCTGTGCGTCTGGAGCCTGTGCTCCGCAACGGGAGAGGCCACAACAGTGAGAGGCCTGCATACCGAAAAAAAAAAAATTGATGTTTGGCTGCTTTTAGTAGGCTAATTCAGCTTTATATTCTACTACTGCAATTTATCTTGTTATCATCTTTCTATTGTATTTGTGGAACTGAATAAGCTATACAGCAACAGATTTGAATTTCTTAATCTGTATTTTAAGTCTGTGCTCATTTGTACTTAGTTTATAAAAAGAAATAAATGTGACTACGTGCCAAGTGCATTCTACTCTTTCCAAACAACAAGAAGGTAGTTACAGCTGTATTCTGCAGCATTTTGACAGTCCTAATCATAGATTGGAGATAATTTAGGGACTAGAGTAAAACATGCTTCATTCGTATTTCAAATCTTAACCCTCAGCTGTAAGTACAAAACTGCAAAAGAAATTCCTAATCAAATTTCTAACATAATATTTCAGATATAGTGACAAGATTCAAAACCATTTCTTAAATGAGAGTTATTGAAACTTCAGAATTTCCAGTAGAAAATACAAACACTCTGCTTTCAAAATGTTAGAGATATGAAAAATGACAATGAGACTACAAATACCTTCATAAATAACTTCAAAAATGAGTGTTCATATACATAACCATCTAGTTCCTCTTCATGCCCATCCTAGTTACACAGAAGTCAATTAATATATATATCTTTTTACAACATTTCATATTTGATCCTTAGAAAAACTCTCAGTAACAAAAAGTTACTCAGAGCTGATGTGTAACATTCCAAATCTCTCTGAGATGTGGAAATCTCTATGAGGTAGATATTAAGTGTATTGGTTGAATCTCTCTGCAAAGATATTAAATGTATTGGTTTGCTAAGGCTGCCATAGGAAAATACCACAGATTGGGTGGCTTGAACAACAGGAACTTATTTTCTCACAGTTTTAAAGGCTAGAAGTCCAAGAACAAGGTCAGCAGGTCTGGTTTCTCTTGAGGTCTCTCCCTGGGCAGCAGACTGCTGCCCTCGTGCTCTGTCTTCACATGGTCTTTACTCTGTGCACATGCACCCCTGGAGTCTCTCTGTGTATCCAAATTTTCTCTTCTTATAAGAACACCAGTCAGATTGGATTAGGGCTCATTCTAATGGCTTCTTTTAACATAATCACCCCTTTAAAGGCCCTTAGTCCAAATACAGTCACATTCTGAGGTTAGAATTTTAACTTATGACCTTTGGGGGAACACAATTCAGCCCACAACGGTAAGTGACAGAGCAAGAGCACAAATCTAGGCACTGACTTGAAGGCCTCTCATGTGTGTTCTGTGTGTGTGTTACATGAGCCCATCACAGTCTCCCAATGAAAGCAAACATCTGATATTTTTCATGGAGAATAGGTGAATATAAATGAAAACAAGATGACGGGAGAAAAGGAAGAGGAGGGAGAGGACCTTCAAGACGGCAGAGGAGTAAGACGTGGAGATCAACTTCCTCCCCACAAATACATCAGAAATACATCTACATGTGGAACAACTCCTACAGAACACCTACTGATGCTGGCAGAAGACCTCAGACCTCCCAAAAGGCAAGAAAATCCCCACGTACCTCGGTAGGGCAAAAGAAAAAAGAATAAACAGAGACAAAAGAAAAGGGACGGGACCTGCACCAGTGGGAGGGAGCTGTGAAGGAGGAAAAGTTTCTACACACTAGGAAGCTCCTTCACTGGTGGAGACAGAGGCTGGGGGGGTGGGGGTGCGGGGAAGCTTCAGAGCCAAAGAGGAGAGCGCAGCAACAGGGGTGCAGAGGGCAAAGCGGAGAGATTCCTGCACTGAGGGTCGGTGCCGACCAGCACTCACCAGCCCAAAAAGGCTTGTCTGCTCACCTGCCAGGGCGGGCGGGGGCTGGGAGCTGAGGCTCCGGCTTCGGTCGGATCGCAGGGAGAGGACTGGGGTTGGCAGCGTGAACACAGCCTTAAGGGGGCTAGAGCGCCACAGCTGACCAGGAGGTAGTCCTGGAAAAAGTCTGGACCTTCCTAAGAGGCGAGAGACTACTGTTTGGGGGTGCGCGAGGAGAGGAGATACAGAACACCGCCTAAACGAGCTTCAGAGAAGGGCATGAGCCACAGCTATCAGCGCGAACACTAGAGACGGGAATGAAATGGTAACACTGCTGCTGCAGCCACCAAGAAGCCTGTGTGCAAGCATATGTCACTATCCACACCTCCCGTCCCAGGAGCATGTGCAGCCCACCACTGCCAGGGTCCTGTGATCCAGGGACAGCTTCCCCAGGGGAACACACGGCACGCCTCAGGCTGTTGCAACATTACCCCAGCCTCTGCCACCGCAGGCTTGCCCTGCATTCCATACCCTCCCTCCCCCTGGCCTGAGTGAGCCAGTGCCCCTTAAACAGCCACTCCTCTAACCCCATCCTGTCTGGGCGAAGAACAGATGCCAGAGGGCGACCTACACACAGAGGCGGGGCCAAATACAAAGCTGAACACCAGGAGCTGTGCGAACAAAGAAGAGAAAGGGAAATTTCTCCGTGTAGTCACAGGAGCAGCGGATTAAATCTCCAAAATCAACTTGATGAACCCTGCATCTGTGGAATACCTGAATAGACAACAAATCATCCCAAAATTGAGGCTGTGGACATTGGGAGCAACTGTAGACTTGGGGTTTGCTGTATGTGACTGATAAGTTTCTGAAATTCATGTATATCTTAGTATAGTTTTTAGCACTTGTTATCATTGGTGGATTTGTTTATTGCTTTGGTTGCTCTCCTCTTTTTTATTACTTTTTTATGTTTTTATTTTAATAATATTGTTTTTATCTTTTACTTTAATAACTTATTTACTGTATTTTACTTTTCTTTTTTTCTTTTTTTTCTCCCTTATCTTCTGAACCATGTGGCTGACAGGGTCTTGGTGCTCCAGCTGGGTGTCAGTACTGAGCCTCTGAGGTGGGAAAGCCGAGTTCAGTACATTGGACCACTGGAGACCTCCTGGCTCCATGTAATATCAATCAGTGAGAGCTCTCCCAGAGATCTCAGTCTCAATGCTAAGACCCAGCTCCACTCAATGACCAGCAAGCTCCAGTGCTGGACGGCCCATGCCAAACAACTAACAAGACAGGAACACAACCCCACTCATTAGCAGAGAGGCTGCCTAAAATCATACTAACTCCACAGACACCCCAAAACACACAATCGGACACGATCCTGCCCTCCAGAAAGACAAGATCCAGCCTCATCCACCAGAACACAGGCACCAGTCCCCTCAACCAGGAAGCCTACACAACCCACTGAACCAACTTTACCCACTGGGGGCACACACAAAAAACAACGGGAACTGTGAACCTGCAGGCTGCGAAAAGGAGATGCCAAACACAGTAAGTTAAGCAAAATGAGAAAACAGAGAAATACGCAGCAGATGAAGGAGCAAAGTAAAATCCCACCAGACCAAAGAAATGGAAAGGAAATAGCTACATGAAAAAGAATTCAGGGCTTCCCTGGTAGCACAGTGCCCCAGTCCGGGAAGATCCCACATGCTGTGGAGCCGCTAGGCGCATGAACCATGGCCGCTGAGCCTGCGCATCCAGAGCCTGCGCTCTGCAACGGGAGAGGCCACAACAGTGAGAGGCCCGCGTACCACAAAAAAAAACAAACAAAAAAAGAATTCAGAGTAATGATAGTAAAGATGATCCAAAATTTTGGAAATAGAATGGAGAAAATACATAAAACGTATAACAAAGACCTAGAAGCATGAAAGAGCAAATAAACAATGATGAAGAACACAATAAATGAAATTAAAAATTCTCTACAAGGCATCAATAGCAGCATAACTGATAAGAGACCTGGAAGATAAAATAGTGGAAAAAACTACTGCAGAGCAGGCTAAAGAAAAAAGAATGAGAAGAATGGAGGATAGTCCCAGAGACCTCTGGGACAACATTAAAAGCATCAACATTCAAATTATAGGGTTCCAGGGCTTCCCTCGTGGCGCAGTGGTTGAGAGCCCGCCTGCCGATGCAGGGCACACGGGTTCGTGCCCCGGTCTGGGAAGATCCCACATGCCGCAGAGTGGCTGGGCCCGTGAGCCATGGCCGCTGAGCCTGCACGTCCGGAGCCTGTGCTCCACAACGGGAGAGGCCACAACAGTGAGAGGCCTGCGTACCGCAAAAAAAAAAAAAAGACAAAAAGACAAATTATAGGGTTCCAGGAAGAAGAAGAAATAAGAAAGGGACTGAGAAAATATTTGAAGAGATTATCCTTGAAAACTTCCCTAGTATGGAAAAGAATATAGTCAATAAAGTCCAGGAAGCGCAGAGAGTCCCATACAGGATAAATCCAAGGAGAAACATGCCAAGACACATATTAACCAAACCATCAAAAATTAAATACAAAAAAAAATATTAAAAGCAGCAAGGGAAAAGCAACGAATAACATACAAGGGAACTGCCATAAGGTTAACACCTGATCTTTCAGCAGAAACTCTGCAAGACAGAAGGGAGCGGCATGACACATCTAAAGAAAGGGAAAAACCTACAACCAAGATTACTATACTCAGCACAGATGTCATTCAGATTCGATGGAGAAATTAAAAGCTATACAAACAAGCAAAAGAGAATTCAGCACCACCAAACCAGCTTTACAACAAATGCTAAAGGAACTTCTCTAGGCAGGAAAGAAAAGAGAAGGAAAACACCAACAATAATAAGCCCAAAACAATTAAGAATATGGTTATAGGAACATGCATATCGATAATTACTTTAAATGTAAATAGATGAAATGCTCCAACCAAAAGGAACAGACTGGATGAATGGATACAAAAAAAAGGCCCGTATATATGCTGTCTACAAGAGATCCATTTCAGACCTAGGAACACATACAGACTGAAAGTGAGAGGATGGAAAAAAATATTCCATGCAAATGGAAATCAAGTGAAAGCTGGAGGAGCAACTCTCATATCAGACAAAATAGACTTTAAAATAAAGACTATTACAAGAGACAAAGAAGGACATTATATAATGATCAAGGGTTCAATCCAAGAAGATGTAACAAGTGTAAATATTTATTAACCGTAAATAGGAGCACCTCAATACATAAGGCAAATCCTAACAGCCATAAAAGGGGAAATCGACAGTAAGACAATGATAGTAGGGGACTTTAACACCCCACTTTCATAAATGGACAGATCATCCAAAATGAAAATAAATAAGGCAACACAAGCTTTAAATGATACATTAAACAAGATGGACTTAATTGATAATTATAGGACATTCCATACAAAACAACAAAATAATCTTTCTTCTCAAGTGCTCGTGGAACATTCTTTAGGATAGATGATATCTTGGGCAACAAATCAAGCCTTGGTAAATTTAAGAAAGTTGAAATTGTATCAATTATCTTTTCCAACCAAAACGCAAAGAGACTAGAAATCAATTACAGAAAAAAAATGTAAAACATACAAACACATAGAAGCTAAACAATATGCTATTAAATAACTAAGAGATCACTGAAGAAATCAAAGAGGAAAGCAAAAAATACCCAGAAACAAATGACAACGAAAACACGACAACCTAAAACCTATGAGATGCAGCAAAAGCACTTCTAAGAGGGAAGTTTATAGCAATACAATCCTACCTCAAGAAACAAGAAACATCTCAAATAAACAACCTAACTTTGCACCTAAAGCAATTAGAGAGAAAAGAACAAGAAAACCCTAAAGTTAGCAGAAGGAGAAAAATCATAGAAATCAGATCAGAAATCAATAAAAAAGAAATGAAGGAAACGATAGCAAAGATCAATAAAACTAAAAGCTGGTTCTTTGAGAAGATAAACAAAATTGATAAACCATTAGCCTGACTCATCAAGAAAAAAAGGGAGAAGACTGAAATCAACAGACTTAGAAATGAAAAAGGAGAAGTAACAACTGACACTGCAGAAATACAAAGGATCGTTAAGGGATTACTACAAGCAACAATATGCCAAAAAAATAGACAACCGGGAAGAAATGGATAAATTCTTAGAAAAGCACAACCTTCTGAGACTGAACCAGGAAGAAATAGAAAATATAAACTGACCAATCAAAAGCACTAAAATTGAGACTGTGATTAAAAATCTTCCAACAAACAAAAGCCCAGGACCAGATGGCTTTCCAGGTGAAATCTATCAAACATGTAGAGAAGAGCTAACACTGATCCTTCTCAAAGTCTTCCAAAATATAGCAGAGGCAGGAACACTCCCAAACTCATTCTATGAGGCCACCATCACCCTGATACCAAAACCAGACAAAGATGTCACAAAAAAAAGAAAACACAGGCCAATATCACTGATGAGCATAGATGCAAAAATTCTCAACAAAATACTAGCGAACAGATTCCAACAGCACATTAAAAGGATCATACAATATGATCAAGTGGGGTTTGTCTCAGGAATGAAAGTATTACTCAATATACGCAAATCAATCAATGTGATACACCATGTTAACAAACTGAAGAACAAAAACCATATGAAACGCTCAATAGATGCTGAAAAAGCTTCAACTAAAGCTTAAACCTATTTATGATAAAAACCCTGCAGAAAGTAGGAATACAGGGGACTTACCTCAACCTAAGACTAATACAGGTCATATATGACAAAACCCACAGCCAACATCGTTCTCAATGGTGAAAAACTGAAACCATATCCACTAAGATAAGGAACAATACGAGGTTTCCCACTCTCACCACTATTATTCAACATAGTTTTGGAAGTTTTAGCCACAGCAATCAGAGAAGAAAAAGAAATAAAAGGAATCCAAAAAGGAAAAGAAGAAGTAAAGCTGTCACTGTGTGCAGATGACATGGTAATATGCATAGAGAATCCTAAAGATGCTACCAGAAAACTACTAGAGCTAATCAATGAATCTGGTAAAGTAGCAGGATACAAATTGATGCACAGAAATCTCTTGCATTCCTGTACACTAATGATGAAAAATCTGAACTAGAAATTAAGGAAACACTCCTTTTTACCACTGTAAAAAAAAAAGAATAAAATACCTAGGAATAAACCTACCTAAGGAGGCAAAAGACCTGTATGCAGAAAATTATAAGGCACTGATGAAAGATATTAAAGATGATACAAACAGATGTAGAGATATACCATGTTCTTGGATTGGAAGAATCCATAATGTGAAAATGACTATACTACCCAAAGCAATCTACAGATTCGGTGCAATTCCTATCAAATTACCAATGGCATTTTTCACAGAACTAGAACAGAAAATTTCACAATTTATATGGAAACAGAAAAAACCCCAAATAGCCAAAGCAATCTTGAGAAAGAAAAATGGAGCTGGAGGAATCAGGCTTCCTAACTTCAGACTATACTACAAAGCTACAGTAATCAAGACAGTATGGTACTGGCACAAAAACAGAAATATAGATACATGGAATAGAATAGAAAGCCCAGAAATAAACCCATGCACATATGGCCACCTTATGTTTGAGAAAGGAGGCAAGAATACACAATGGAGAAAAGACAGTGCTTTCAGTAATGGTGCTGGAAAAACTGGACAGCTACATGTAAAAGAATGAAAATAGAACACTCCCTAACACCATACACAAAAATAAACTCTAAATGGATTAAAGACGTAAGTGTAAGGCTAAACACTATAAAACTCTTAGAGGAAAACATAGGCAGAACACACTTTGATATAAATCACAGCAACATCCGTTTTGACCCACCTCCTAAAGAAATGGAAATAAAAACAAAAATAAAGAAATGGGACCTTATGAGACTTAAAAGCTTTTGCACAGCAAAGGAAACCATAAACAAGATTAAAATACAACCCTCAGAATGGGAGAAAATATTTGCAAACGAAGCAACTGACAAAGGATTAGTCTCCAAAATTTACAAGCAGCTCATCCAGCTCAATATCAAAAAACAAACAACCCAATACAAAAATGGGCAGAAGACCTAAATAGACATTTCTCCGAAGAAGACATACAGATGGCCAAGAAGCACATGAAAAGCTGCTCAACATCACTAATTATTAGAGAAATGCAAATCAAAACTACAATGAGGTATCACCTCACACCAGTTAGAATAGGCATCAGAAAATCTACAAACAACAAATGCTGAAGAGGGTGTGGAGAAAAGGGAACCCTCTTGCATTGTTGGTAGGAATGTAAATTGAAATAGCCACTAGGGAGAACAGTATGGAGGTCCCTTAAAAAACTAAAAATAGAAGTACCATACGACCCAGCAATCATAGTACTGGGGATATACCCTGAGGAAACCATAATTCAAAAAGAGTCATATACCACGATGTTCATTGTAGCACTATTTACAATAGGCAAGACATGGAAGCAACCTAAGTGTCTATTGACAGATGAATGGATAAAGAAGATGTGGCACATATATACAATGGAACATTACTCAGCCATAAAATAAGCAAAATTGAGTTATTTGTAGTGAGGTGGATGGACCTAGAGCCTGTCATACAGAATGAAGTAAGTGAGAAAGAGAAAAACAAATATCGCATGCTAACACATATATACGGAATCTAAAAAAAAAAATGGTTCTGAACAATCTAAGGGCAGGAGAGGAATAAAGATGCAGACATAGAGAATGGACTTGAGGACATGGGGAGGGGGAAGGGTAAGCTAGGAAGAAGTGAGAGAGTGGCACTGACATATATACTCTACCAAATGTAAAATAGATAGCAAGTGGTAAGCAGCCGCACAGCACAGGGAGATCACCCTGATGCTTTGTTAGCACCTAGATGGGTGGGATATGGAGGGTGGGAGGGAGACACGAGAGGGAGTGCATATGGGGATATATGTATACATAGAGCTGATTTACTTTGTTATACAGCCAAAACTAACACAACATTGTATAGCAATTATACTCCAGTAAAGATGTTTAAAAAAATTTAAAAATTAAAAAAAATAAAAAAGAGAGGCAGCAAAACTCATGAAAGAAATTATAAAGTTTTCAATAAGGACTATACTGGAAGGAACACAGAAAAAATAAGTTCAATTTGTAACTCCTTCAGAAAAATAAAAGATGGAAAGGGAAACATTTAAATTAAAAAAATGAAAAGATGATAACAGTTTAAGAAAAAAGTAATACCAAATCTAACCAAAGGAGATTCACTATCAGTACTACAGAAGTCCCAAAATAAAATCAAAGCAATGCAACTGAATAAACTGCTTAAAATTTTTTAAAAAAATGTTATTGAAATAAAAAGATTTGAAACCATACACTGAAAAGGCACATTGCATACTTGGGAAATAAACTCAGAACAGGAAAAACTGAGCCATACAGTAGTAAATATACAAATACCTAAAGAAAAAGAAAAAAATCTTTTAGGCATGTAGGCAACAGTTACAGAATATAAATTTTTTTCAGGATAGGTCATGCTGTGCCATAAATCAAGATTCAATGAAACAGACTACAACAGTTAAATTAGGAATCAATAAAAATAAGACATTTTAGAATCCTGCATATTTTATAATTTAAAAACACACTTCCAATAACTCATTTCAAAGAAAAAATCACAAACTGAATAGTAATAAAATACAACATATTAAAATTTGTGAGATATAACTGAAGTAGTACTTAATAAGAGAAATTTGTAGCTTTAATTGCTCATATAAGGAGGGAAACAGATATGAGTCAGTTATCTAAGTTTCCAGTTTAAGAAACTAGAAAAAGAAGAATTAAACCCAAAGAAGTCAGGGAAAGAATAACAATGAGATCAAAAAATAATAAATAAGAAGTTAGACAACAATAGGGAAGAAGCTGATTCTTTGAAAAGTTTTGAAAGTTAATAAACTTAGCAAGACTATACCTCAATAGTTTACTATAAAACAGCAACAAAAATCTTACCTTGGCCAATTCTTTAATTTTACCAAAACCAGGCTTCCAAGAGGGAGCTGTGAATAGACGATCTTAAATCCACTTTGATGAAGCTGAGACTCTTCAGGAAAGTCTTCTTCAGAAACAGAGCACTTATTGTACCTTAAATCAGTGTTCATGAAGCAGTACCATGATTCATTGTGATCAACTTTGGCTGCGTCCTCACTTGACAACAATCTCCATTTCAAACAACTTTCATTCTCACACTGAACCCACACTTTGTTTACATACATGTTGTTTTCCACTGAGGAATCCATTGTTCTATTACAATATTCTGCTATCATCTTACTATTCAATTTTCCTTTTTCCATAAATGCATTTAATCTGGAAAATAAATAACAGGAAAATAAAAGAATAAGATTTGAGGGTAAAAGGAGAGAAAGTTCAAGCCAAAATCCGAGAAGTAGCTCTTTTATATCTTTTTTGCCCACCTTCTCTATGTACATGCTGAACATGTTATGTTTCCACCTACCCAGAAACAAAGGAACAAAACAGAAGCATCAATCACTCTGGTCATAAAATCCTCCAAAATTAAAAATAAGAAAAGTATGATGGAGCAGAAGTGGAGTAGAGGTTTACTATAATATCTATTCTATTACCAGTCAGTACATATCTGATATATATCCAGTACTTTTGCCATAATAAGAGCTAAGCCTTATTCAGTGCTGACTATGAGCCAAATACTATTCTAAGTGCCTTATGCACATAGCTTATAAAGTCTTCCCAACAACCTCAGTATGAGCACTTTTAGAGAGAAAAGGAAAGCTTAGAAAAGTCAAGTAATTTATTTAAAGTCCCAGAGCTACTATGTGACAGAGTTGGGATTTAAATGCAGGCAGTTTTCTCCCTAATTGTGTGGTCTTATCCACTAGGCTGTACTGCCTCTTGGATATATGGTGGACATAGTGTGACTTAATCCCCTTTTCTAATTCTGAGGAAAACCAAAGGTAGCAAAATATTTCACCATGTGAAAATTTGAAATTTATTTAAAAAAAAATAAAGGATTCTTTTGCTTATATAGCTTTTCCTTTTATCCATTATTAATTCATGTGATTTGAAAAAGATTTCTCAGAGGTTCTTTATTATGAAAATTTTAAACATATAAAACGTTAGAATTATGAGTTAGCCCCTGACTTCTAGCATCAATAATAATAGTTACGTGTATACTAAAAAATAAGTAATATAGCTAAAATACAAGAAAAACTATCAGCAACTTATTTTGTAATATAAAACCTAATTTTTAAAAAAAGACTTACATATATCATATTAATAAATGAGTATAACAACCACTATCCAATATAAGCACCATTTAAAGAAGCTCTTAATCCATGAGTTAATTGTATAATTAGAAACACACTTATAATCATATACCTTTCCATGATCACTACAAATCGCTTTAGAATAAAATCTGCCAATATATTTCAATAGCCATAGCCGCAATTTTTGACCTATTAATCCCACTCATTTGAATGTATACAAAGAAAATAAACTTAAAAGAGACTAACCTAATGAGGAAAACAATAGCAAAGATGAATAAAACTAAAAGCTGGTTCTTTGAGAAGTTAAACAAAACTGATAAACCTTTAGCCAGACTCATCAAGAAGGGAGAGGACTCAAATCAAAAAAATTAGAAATGAAAAAGGAGACGTTACAACTGACATCACAGAAATACAAGGTATTATAAGAGACTTCTAACAAGCAACTATATGCCAGTAAAATGGACAACCTGGAAGAAATGGACAAATTCTTAGAAAAGTACAACCTTGAACACTGAATTAAGAAGAAACAGAAAATATGAACTGACCAATCAGAAGTAATGAAATTGAAACTGTAATTAAAAATCTTCCAACAAACGAAATCCAGGACCAGATGGCTTTCCAGGCGAATTTTATCAATCATTTAGAGAAGAGCTAATGCCTATCCTGCTCAAACTCTTCCAAACAGTTGCAGAGGGTGCAACACTCCCAAACTCATTCTATGACGCCACCATCACCCTGATACCAAAATGAGACAAAGATATCACAAAAAGGAAAACTGCAGGCCAATATCACTGATGAACATAGACGCAAAAACCCTCAACAAAATACTAGCAAACAGAATCCAACAACACATTAAAAGGATTATACACCATGATCAAGTGGGATTTATCCCAGGGATGCAAGGATGCTTCAATATATGCAAATCAATCAATGTGATACACCATATTAACAAATTGAAGAATAAAAACCACATGATCATCTCAATAGATGCAGAAAAAGCTTTTAACAAAATTCAACACTGATATATGATAAAAACTCTCCAGAAAGTAGGCAGAGAGGGAACCTAGCTCAAAATAATAAAGGCCACATATGGAAAACCCACAGCAAACGTTATTCTCAATGGTGAAAAACTGAAAGCATTTCCTCTAAGATCAGGAAGAAGACAAGGGTGTCCACTTTCATGACTATTATTCAACAGTCTTGGAAGTGCTAGCCATGGCAATCAAAAAAGAAAAAGAAATAAAAGGAATCCAAATTGGAAAAGAAGAAGTACAACTGTCACTGTTTGCAGATGACATGATACTATACATAGAAAACCCTAAAGATGCTAACAGAAAACTATGAGAGCTAATCAATAAATTTAGTAAAGTTGCAGGATACCAAATTAATACACAAAAATCTATTGCAGGGCTTCCCTGGTGGCGCAGTGGTTGAGAGTCCGCCTGCCAATGCAGGGGACATGGGTTCGTGTCCCGGTCCGGGAAGATCCCACATGCTGCAGAGTGGCTGGGCCTGTGAGCCATGGCTGCTGGGCCAGAGTGTCCGGAGCCTGTGCTCCACAATGGGAGATGCCACAACAGTGAGAGGCCTGCGTACTGCAAAAAAAAAAAAAAAAATTTATTGCATTCCCACACACTAACAATGAAAGATCAGAAAGAGAAATTAAGAAAACAATCCTATTTACGACTGCAACAAAAAGGATAAAATACCTAGGAATAAACCTACCTGAGGAGGCAAAAGACCTGTACTCAGAAAATTATAAGATACTGATGAAAGAAATCAAAGATGACAGAAACACATGGAGAGATATACCATGTTCTTGGATTGGAAGAATCAATATTGTGAAAATGACCATACTACCCAAAGCAATCTACAGATTCAATGCAATCCCTATCAAATTACCAACGGCATTTTCCACAGAACTAGAACAGAAAATTTTACGATATTTATAGAAACGCAAAAGACCCTGAATAGCCAAAGTAATCTTAAGAAAGAAAAACAGAGCCAGAGGAATCAGGCTCCCTGACTTCAGACTATACTACAAAGCTACAGTAATCAAGACAGCATGGTACTGGCACAAAAACAGAAATATAGATCAATGGAACAGGATAGAAAGCCCAGAGATAAACCCAGGCACCTATGGTCACCTAAGCTATGACAAAGGAGGCAAGAATATACAATGGAGAAAAAACAGCCTCTTCAATAAATGATGCTCAGAAAACTGGACAGCTACACATTAAAGAATGAAATTAGAACACTCCCTAACACCATATACAAAAATAAACTCAAAATGGATTAAAGACCTAAATGTAAGGCCAGACACTATAAAATTCTTAGAGGAAAACATAGGCACAACACTCTTTGACATAAATCGCAGTAAGATCTTCTTCGATCCACCTCCTGGAATAATGAAAACAAAACCAAAAATAAACAAATGGGACCTAATTAAAAGCTTTGCACAGCAAAGGAAACCATAAGCAAGACGAAAAGACTACCCTCAGAATGGGAGAAAATATTTGCAAATGAAGCAATCGACAAAGAATTATCTCTAAAATATACAAGCAGCTCAATCAAATAATGGGCGGAAGACCTTAATAGACATTTCTCCAAAGAAGACATACAGATGGCCAACAAATACATGAAAAAGTGCTCAGAATTACTAATTATTATAGAAATGAAAATCAAAACTACAACCAGGTATCACCTCGCACCAGTCAGAATGGACATCATTAAAAAGTCTACAAACAATAAATGCTGGAGAGGGTGTGGAGAAAAGAGAACCCTCCTATGCTGTTGGTGGGAATGTAAATTGATACAGCCACTATGGAGCACAGTATGGAGGTTCCTTAAAAAACTAAAAATAGAGCTACCATACGACCCAGCAATCCCACTACTTGGTATATACCCAGAGAAAACCGTAATTCAAAAAGTCATGTAGGGCTTCCCTGGTGGCGCAGTGGTTGAGAGTCCACCTGCCGATGCAGGGGACACAGGTCCGTGCCCCGGTCTGGGAGGATCCCATGTGCTGCGGAGCGGCTGGGCCCGTGAGCCATGGCTGCTGAGCCTGCGCGTCTGGAGCCTGTGCTCTGCAACGGGAGAGGCCACAACAATGAGAGGTCCGTGTACCCCCCCCCCAAAAAAAAAAGTCATGCACCACAGTGTTCACTGCAGCACTATTTACAGTAGCTAGGACATGGAAGCAACCTAAATGTCCATCAACAGAGGAATACATAAAGAAGATGTGGTACATATATAAAATGGAATATTACTCAGCCACAAAAAGGAATGAAATTGGGTCATTTGTAGAGATGTGGATGGACCTAGAGAGTGTCATACAGAGTGAACTAAGTCAGAAAGAGAAAAACAAATATTGTATATTAACGCATATATGTGGAATCTAGAAAAATGGTATATATGATCTTGTTTGCAGGACTGAAATAGAGACACAGACATAGAGAACAAACGTATGGACACCAAGGGGGGAAGTGGGGGTGGAATGAATTGGGTGATTGGGATTGACATATACACACTATTGATACTATGTATAAAATAGATAACTGGTGAGAACACACTGTATAGCTCAGGGAACTCTACTCAGTGGTCTGTGGTGACCTAAACGGGAAGGAAATCCAAAAAAGAGGGGATATATGTATATGTATAGCTGATTCACTTTGCTACACAGTAGAAACTAATACAACATTGTAAAACAACTGTACTCCAATAAAAATTAATTATAAAATATAAAAACTAAAAAAAAAATTTTAAGTGACTAACATACATACAAAGACCAACAATATTCACTGTGCACTGTTTATCATATTGAAAGAGTGGAAAAAATCTAAAAACAGGAAAAACAAAATCTAAAGGAAGATTATGAAATGTTGCTGATATATATATATATATATATATATATATATATATATATATATACACACACACATATATTAATTTGGCTAATACTTTGGCAAGGAAATTTATGAGGAATAATAATGCATTTTATATTACAGTTGAAGTGGGTCACTGGACAGTAGATTAGAAGCTGTTGACTCCAGACTTTGGAACCAAATGAAATGTGAATTCCTGGCTCTTCTCCTCACCAGCTCTATATCCTTGGGCAAGGCATTGTTTTGCATTTCACTTCACATGTGGTGTACTTCCTCGTGTTTGTGTGTGTGTGTGTATGACAGCTTTCTTTTTCTTTCTCTATTTCCAATCCTTATGTCTTCTTTTATTACACTGGCTAGGACAGGTATAATATTGAATAGAAGCCATTATCCTGACTTTTTTTTCTAATTTTAAAGAGAATGATTCTACTATTTGACTATAAAGTCAAACATATATGCAATTTTTTTGGTAGAGACCATTGAAAGGTAACAAAAAATTGTTTTCCTTCAGTTACCAGTTAATGAAGAGAATTTTTCTTGTTGTTGTTAAACCTGAAGTGGTGTTGAATTTTACCAAAGGCTTTTCTGTATACTGAGGTAAACACAAGGTTTTTCTTTTTAAATATGTGAATTGAGTAGGTTGTATTAATGGATTTAATTAATGATAAACCATATTTGCATTCTGGGTTCACATCATAACATCTTTTTCTTTAACATATGTTGTTGCAATCAGTTTATTAATAATTAGTTAAGATTGGTTCATATATGTGTTTACAGATGAGATTGCTCTACAACTTTCATTTCTAGTTTTGTCTTTGTTTTTGACATCAAGATTAAAACAGCCTCATAAAGCGAAATATAGAATGTGCTCCTTTTTTGGAAAGTTTGCTTAAGGGAGGATTTTCCAATTTTATCAAATATTTAAGAATTCTAAAGAGGCACAAACTACAATGTGTAAAGTAAATAAGCCACAAGGATATATTATACAGCACACGGAATATAGCTAATATTTTATAGTAATTTAAAAGGACTGTTATCTATAAAAATACTGAATCACTATGTTGTATACCTAAAACTAATAAAATATTGTAAATCAACTATAGTTCTTAAAAAAATTAAGCAACCAGAAGCAAATAGAATAAAATGTTAATGTCCACTAAGTCCAGGCAATGAGTATATAGGTATTTCATTTTTTCTCTAAATTGGAAATTTCTCATAATTAAAAAACAAAAATTGAAAATATTATTTAACAAAAACATAAATTAGTAAAATTGATAGAAAATTATGAATCATGTAGAAGCATTCTATATGAGTTTTTCACAAATACAAATTTGTTGCTTATTTTCTACAATTCATCATGAAACAAACTTAGAATGTTTCTTGTAATAAATTTCAAATCTGTAAATAAAAAAAGTGAGAATACAAAAAAAAAAGAATTCTAGTGCATCTACTATATTTCTCATTATGTTTCTTTCACTCTTTATTTGTTCATACCTTTTCCCCCTCATTTATCTTGTCAGGGCTTTTTAAACAACCAGAGCTTGAGTCTTCTCTTTTATTCTTTTGAATTCTGTATAATTGATAGCTGCACTTTAATCTTTCCTTTCTTCTACTTTCTTCGGGCATTCTTTGTTGAGCTAATCTTTCTCTTCTTGAGTTGATGCTTAGTTAATTCATTTTCAGTCTTTTTTTGGCTGCGTTGGGTCTCCATTGCCGTGTGCAGGCTTTCTCTAGTTGCAGAGAGTGGAGGCTACTCTTTGTTGCAGTGTGCGGGCTTCTCATAATGGTGGCATCTCTTGTTGTGGAGCACAAGCTCTAGGCATGCGGGCTTCAGTAGTTGTGGCACACGGGCTCAGTAGTTGTGGCTCACAGGCCGTAGAGCACAGGCTCAGTAGTTGTGGTGCATGGGTTTAGTTGCTCCACAGCATGTGGGATCTTCCCGGACCAGGGCTTGAACCCATGTCCCCTGTGTTGGCAGGCGTATTCTTAACCATTGTGCCACCAGGGAAGTCCATTTTCAGTCTTTTTTTAAAAAAAAAACTTTATTAATTTTTTTATATTGTGGTAAGAATACTTAACATGAGATCTACCCTCTTGACAATTTTTTAAAGTGCATAATAGATTATTGTTGATTATAGGTATAATGTTGTAGAGCAGATCTCTATTATTTACTCATCTTTCTTCATTAAAACTTTATGCCAGCTAATTTATAACTCCCCACTTCACCATTTCCCTTGTCCCTGGAAACCATTCCATTCTTTGATGCTATGAATTTGACTACTGTAGATGCCACATATAAGTGGAATCACATAGTATTTGTCTTTCTGTGACTGGCTTCTTTCACTTAGCATAATGTCCCCCAGGTTCATCCATGTTGTTGCATACTGCAGAACTTCCTTCTTATTTAAAGCTGAATAGTATTCCATTATACATTTTATTTATCTATTCATCCATCAATGGACACATGTTGTTTCCATATCTTGGGTATTGTGAATAGTGCTGCTATAAACCTAGGAGTACTAATGTGTCTTTGAGATCCGGATTTCAGTTCTCTTGGATAAATACCCACAAGTGGGATGGCTGAATCATATGGTAGTTCTATTTTTATTTTTTGAAGAACCTCCATACTGTTTCCCATAGCAGCTGCATCATTTTGCATTCCCACCTACAGTGTACAAGTTTCCAGTGTATCTACATCCTCACCAACATCTATTATCTTTTGACTTTTTGATAAGAGCCATCCTAACAGGTGTGAAGTGATACATAGTTAACTGTGGTTTTGATTTACAATTTCCCTGATGATTAGTGAGGTGAAGGATCTTTTCATATATCCGATGGCCACACATTTTCTTTAGAAAAACTTCACATTTTTAACTTAAACCTTTTCTTTGGCTGTTACTTGTAAGAGTTCCTTACATATTTTGGACATTAACCCCTTATTGGATCTATGTTTACAAATATTTTCTCCCATTCTGTAGGCTGCCTTTCATTTTACTGATTGTCTCCCTTGTTATGCAGAAACAATTCAGTTTGATGTAGCCCTACTTCTTAATTTTTTACTTTTGTTGCCTCTGCTTTTGGTGTCAGATCCAAAAAAAATCATTGACAAGATCAGTCTTAAGGAAGTTTTCCTCTATGATTTCTTCCAGAAGTTTTAGTTTCAGGTCTTACATTTAAGTCTTTAATCCATTTTGAGTTGATTTTTGTGTATGGTGTGAGTTAAGGATCCAATTTCATTCTTTTGCACGTGGACATCTAGTTCTCCAAGACAATTTACTGTAGAGACTATCCTTTCTGCATTGTATATTCTTGATGCCTTGTTTAAGATTAGTTGACCCATATATATGTAGGTTCATTTCTGGTCTCCTTATTCTGTTCCATTGATCTGTGTCTGCTTTTATGTCAATACCATACCATTTTGATCACTATAGTTTTGTAAGACAGTTTGAAATCAGGAAGTAGAATGCCTCCAACTTTGCTCTCTCTTCTTGCTCAAGACTGCTTAGCTATTTGGGGTTTCATATGATTCCACACAAATTTTAGGATTATTTTTTCTATTTCTGTGAAAAATGCCATTGGAATTTTCATAGGGATTGCATTGAATCTACAGATTATTTTGGTTTGTATGGATATTTTAACAATATTAATTCTAATCCATGAACATGGAATATCTTTCCACTTACTTGTGTCTTCTTCAGTTCCTTTCATCAATGTTTTATAGTTTTAAGTTTACAGATCTTTCACCTCCTAGGTTAAATTTATTACATAGGATTTTATTCTTTTTTAACACAACTGTAAATTCGATTGTTTTCTTAATTTCTTTTCCAGAGAGTTTGTAGTCAATGTATAGAAATGCAACTCATTTCTGTTTGTTGATTTTGTATCTTGCAACTTTACTGAGTTCATTTATTAGTTTTAACAATTTTTTGATGGCATTCTCAGGGTTTTCTATATATGAGATCATGTATTCTGCAGAGACAATTTTACTTCTTCATTTCTGATATGGATGCTTTTATTTATCTTCCTTGCCTAATTGCCCTGGTTAGAACTTCCAGTACTATGTTGAATAAAAGTGGTGATACCAGTCAGAATGGCCATCATCAAGAAATCTAGAAACAATAAATGCTGGAGAGGGTGTGGAGAAAAGGGAACACTCTTGCACTGCTGGTGGGAATGTGAATTGGTACAGCCACTATGGAGAACAGTATGCAGGTTCCTTAAAAAACTACAAATAGAACTACCATATGACCCAGCAATCCCACTACTAGGCATATACCCTGAGAAAACCATAATTCAAAAAGAGACATGTACCAAAATGTTCATTGCAACTCTATTCACAGTAGCCCGGAGCTGGAAACAACCTAAGTGTCCATCATCGGATGAATGGATAAAGAAGATGTGGCACATATATACAATGGAATATTACTCAGCCATAAAAAGAAATGAAACTGAGCTATTTGTAATGAGATGGATAGACCTAGAGTCTGTCATACAGAGTGAAGTAAGTCAGAAAGAGAAAGACAAATACCGTATGCTAACACATATATATGGAATTTAAGAAAAAAACATGTCATGAAGAACCTAGGGGTAAAACAGGAATAAAGACACAGACCTACTAGAGAATGGACTTGAGGATATGGGGAGGGGGAAGGGTAAGCTGTGACAAAGCGAAAGAGAGGCATGGACATATATACAGTACCAAACGTAAGGTAGATAGATAGTGGGAAGCAGCCACAGAGCACAGGGAGATCAGCTCGGTGCTTTGTGACCGCCTGGAGGGGTGGGATAGGGAGGGTGGGAGGGAGGGAGACGCAAGAGGGAAGGGATGTGGGAACAGATGTATATGTATGACTGATTCACTTTGTTATAAAGCAGAAACTAATAAAAAAAAAAACCAAAAAAAAAAAAAGTGGTGATAGCGGCTACCCTTGTCTTATTCCTGATCCTGGATGAAAAGCTTTCAGTTTTCACTAGTGAGCATGTTAACTGTGAGCTTGTTATACATGGCTATCATTTTGTTGACCTACATTCCTTCCATACCCAATTTGTCAAGAGCTTTTGTCCTCAAAGGGTATTGCCTTCTGTCAAATTCTTTCTCTTGCATCTATTGAGATGATATAACATGATTATTTTCCGCTTCATTATGGTGTATCATGTTTACTGATTTGACTGTAAATGTCAAATCAATGGATGGTTTATGTTAAACTATCCATGAATCTTGTGAATAAATTCCACTTGATCCTGGTATATGATCCTTTTTAATGTGCTGTTGATTCTGTTTGCTAGTATTTTTGTTGAGGATTTTTGCATATATGTTCGTCAGGGATATTGGCCTGTACTTTTCTTTTCTAGTAATGTTCTTTTCTGATCTTGGTATCAGGTAATCCTGGGCTTGTAAAATGAGTTTGGAATTGTTCCCTCCTCTTCAGCTTTTTGAAAGAGTTTAAGAAGGAATTACCACTAATTATTCTTTAAATGCTTGGGAGAATTCATCAGTAAAGCCATCTGGTCCTAGACTTTTCTTTGTTGGGAGAATTTTTGATTACTGATTCAATCACCTTACTTGTTATTGGTCTGTTCAAATTTTCTATTTCTTCACAATTCAGTCTTGGAAGGTTGTATGTTTCTAGTAGCAATTTCTCCAACCTTCTATGTTATCCAATTTTTTGGCATATAATTGATCACAGTAGTCTCTTATGATCCTTTGTATTTCTGAGGCATCAGTTTTAATCAGTTGTAAATTTTCCTCTTTCATTTCTGATTTTGAGTCTTCTTTTTTTCTGTTAAGTCTAGTTAAAGGTTTGTCAATTTTGTTTATCTTTTCAAAAAAACCAACTCTTAGTTTCACTGATCTTTTCTATTATCTTTCTAGTCTCTTATTTATTTCTGCTCTGATCTGTGCTATTTCCTCCTTCTACTAAATTTAGGCTTAGTAGTTCTCCTTTTTCTAGTTTTTTCTGGGGTAAAGTTAGTTTGTTTGAGATCTTTCTTCTTAATGTAGACATTTATCACTATAAACTTCCCTCTTAGAATCACTTTTGCTGTATCCCATAATTTTATTATGTTGCATTTCATTTTCATTTGTCTCAAAATATTTTTTGACTTCTCTTTTGATTTCTTCTTTGACCAACTGTTTGTTCAGGAGCATGCTGTTTAATCTCCACATATTGTGAATTTTCCAGTTTTTCTCCTGTAATTGATTTCCAGTTTCATACCATTACTGTCAGAAAAGATGATTGATATGATTTCAATCTTCTTATATTTGTTAAGACTAGTTTTGTGGTCTAACATATGATCTATCCTGGAAGATGTTCCATGTACATTTGAGAAGAATGTGCACTCTGCTGCTGTTAGATGGATGTTCTGTATATGTATGTGAGATTCTTTTCATCTAACGTATAATTTAAGTACAGTTTTCCTTATTTTCTGTCTGGATGATCTATTCATTGTTCAAAGTGGACTACCGAGATCCCTTATTATTATTGTATTGCTGTCTATTTCTCCCTTCAAATCTGTTAATATTTGCTTTATAAATTGAGATGCTCCAATATTGAGTGCATAAATATTTTCAACTGTTAAATTCTCTTGATGAACTGACCTCTTTCTCATGATATAACAACCTTGACTCTTTTTACAGTTTTTTTACTTCAATTCTATTTTGTCTGATACAAGAATAGCTATTGCTGCTCTCTTTTGCTTTCCACTTGTGTGGAATATCTTTTACCATCCCTTCACTTTCAGTCTACAACTAAAGAATTAGTCCATTTACATCTAAAGTAATTTTTGACAAGTAAAGACTTACTATTGCCCTTCTGTTAATTATTTTCTGGGTGTTTTATAGATCCTTTGTTCCTATTTTCTTCTTTCTCTCATCTTTTATGATTTGATGATTTTCTGTGGTACAATTTGCTTCTTTTCTCATTATCTTTCTCAGTGTCTTTTTACTATACATTTTTTCTTTGAGGCTTGCCTAAAACATCCTATAGTTATAACATTCTATTTTAAGCTGATAACTTCAATAACATACAAAATCTCCACACATTTACCCTGTTCCCACATTTTATGTTTTTGATGTCACAATTCCATCTTTTTCTATTATGTGTCCATTAAAAAAGTATTGGAGCTATAGAGATTTTTAATACTTTTTTCTTTTAACCTTTATACCGGGTTTATATGTGACTTACACACCACCATTATTAGGTATTTTGAATACAACTTTATATTTACCTTTACCAGAGAGCTTTATACTTTTATGTTTTCATATTCCTAATTAGCATCCTTTCATTTCAGCTTAAGAACTCCTTTAGCATTTCTTGTAATGCAGGTTTACTGGGGATGAATTCCTTCAGCTTTTGTTTGTTTAAGAATATCTTTATTTCCCCTTCAATTCTGAAGGACAACTTTGCCAGAAAAGTATTCTTGGTTGGTAGTTTTCTTTCTTTCATAAGTTCTTTTAGAACTTTGAATGTATCATCCCACTCCATATTTTCACTCTTTTTTGTTCTTTTTGCTTTTTCCTCCTCTGATTGGATGACTTCCAGTGAGTTATCTTCAAGCTCATTGATCCTTTCTTCTGTTTGATCAAGTCTATTGTTGAACTGCTCTTTTGAGTTTTTTTCACTTCACTTATTCTTCAGCTCTACAATTTCTTTTTAGTATTTCTATATTTCCTCTTTCGGTTAAAATTCTCACTTTGCTCATGCATTGCTCTCTTGATCTCAGTGAGCATCTTGATGACAAGCATTTTGAATTACCTGACATGTAAATCACTTATCTCCTTTGGTTTTATCACTGGGGTAAGTCAGAAGAAGGCACAGGAAGTTTCCACACGTCCATTCAGGGTCCCACAGAACTTTTAATTATGTGCTCCAAGAGCTCCCAGATGCAGGCTAATCAGAACCATTAGGCAGCAGCTAAAAAAGTATATATTTAAATCCCTTCCAGGTAGAAACTGAGACTTGTGTTTTTGCCTGCTCCCTCTGTGATAAGCCTGGGGAGACAATGGCAGGAAGTGCTCACACATCTGTTGGAAATTGCCTACTAGTTTTCTGTGGTGAATGGGGACTTGTGAGTGCCAAGCCCTTTTGGCTCTCTAAGCTAGGTGATTTGGGAGCCAGTCCTTTGAGTGGCAGTCATAAAAGTCGGGGTGCTAGATGCATGGACAAGCTCCTTCCAGGAAGAAGCTGGACACTCACTTTTATCACTGGAGTGAGTGAGGGCAGAGACAGGGAGGGAAGTGCCCACAGCACTTTCAGGCTCCTGGAGGAGCACAATCAGCTTCCAGACACAAGCTGATTAGAAACTCTCAATCCTTGGGCAGCAACTAGAAAAGTATACAGTCAAACTCATACTGAGAGTATCAGGGAGAAACTAATAACCTTGTGCTTTATCCTGTTCCCTCTGTGTTGAGCCCAGGGGTATAGCCATGGTAAGTACTTACACCTCTGTTTAAAACCACCTGTTTGTTTAATGTGGTCCTGGGGGACTCACAAATGCTGATCCCCACTGGCTCTCAGAGCTAGGTAATTTGGGAGCCAGTTCCTTAGGTAGCAGCCACAAAAGTTGAGGAGCTAGCCATGTGGTCCAAACCCTCTACTCCTTAGGGAGAAGCTGGTAGTTAGGGGTTCCCGCCTGATTGCAAGAAGAAGGTTTACAGCATGAATGTATCTTAGCTTTCCTACTCGTTTCAATGCAGGTTATTTTCTCAGTCACCCAATGTGTAGAGTAACTCAATTAGTTTTTTTTTTAAATTTATTTAATTTATTTATTTTTGGCTGCATTGGGTCTTCATTGCTGCACACATGCTTTCTCTAGTTGCGTCAAGTGGGGGCTACTCTTTGTTGCAGTGTGCGGGTTTCTCACTGCGGTGGCTTCTCTTGTTGTGGAGCACAGGCTCTAGGCATGCAGGCTTCAGTAGTTGTGGCATGCGGGCTTGGTAGTTGTGGTTCGTGGGCTCTAGAGCACAGACTCAGTAATGGTGGCGCGTGGGCTTAGTTGCTCCGCGATCTGTGGGATCTTCCCGGACCAGAGCTCAAATCTGTGTCCCCTGCATTGGCAGGCAGATTCTTAACCACTGTGCAACCAGGGAAGTCCCTCAGTTAGTTTCTATATTTCTCTCCATAGGAATTGATTTGCGTGTAGCTGTTCATTCAGTGCATCTGTGGGAGGCAGAAAAGTCAGAGCCTCATATTCTGCTATCTTGCTGATGTCCTTTGTATTTTGTTTTCTTTACTTTTAATTAGCTCCAGGAAAATATTAAACAATAGTACTAATAGCAGACATCTTTATCTTGTGACTCTGACAAAACTGAAAACAACAGTACTAATAGCAGGCATCTTTATCTTCTGACTTTGACAAAACTGAAACATAGATCTGGTCACCAAAAATGGAAGAAATTAAAGTTATCTTTGTCAAGGCTTTCCTCTAGTTTTATGTTCCAGAACGCTGTCACACCGTCATCCATCCTCCATGAGCCCCCACTGTGCACTGCAAACAATGTAGTAGTAGGAGGAGATATGTTGACCACTGGCCAAACTCAAATATAAAGAGAGATGAGGGAGATTCTAAGTCCAAGGCAGGTAGTGGGGACAACTAAGCTGAGGGTAAGGAGTTGGGGTACAGTTCTACAAACAGTGAAATTATCCATTACATGTTCATTCAAGAACCTTCTATTTATATTTATTATTTAATAAGAAAAATAGGCCTTATTAGTATTTAATATCAAATGACACAAGAATCCTCACTCAGACCACATATAAGTAGGTCATATGTCCTAAACGGGACATGAGGCCTCCTGCTCAAAAGGTGGGAGGTACCACAATGCAGAGTGTTTCACAGAGGTGCCCTTCATTTATCCATTTATTTTTACCATATTGAAGTTATATTTAACTAGTTAAACAAGTTTATGGATTATATTATATAGATTAACTATTCCCCACAAAATGAAGTCACTTTAAAATATTTCTACAAAGAAACATCATATTGAAGAGAATACTAATAATACAAATAATTAAAGTAGAAGAGATATAAAAGAAAGCAAAGCATTACTATCTGTTACTCAACTGCCTAGGATTCTGTCCATCTTGGAACCATCGGAGAAAGCACTCTAAGTTCACTGGCACCTGCATCAATGGAAAGCTTAGGAAAATCCATTATGATAGCCTATTATAAAATGTTAAGGGGATTAAAAGATTACTTTTAAATGGTAGATAAAGTTTTCAGATTTTCTTAGGAAGTTAGGTCTCACAGTGGATAATACTGAGAAGATAAATTAACACCAAGAAAATGTCATTATTACTTAAATAGTGATACTCATTTTCAATTGTATCGAACTTAAACCTCTTGGTATTTTAGATTTGACACAGTTTATCCAGGCTAATAGAATTTATAATACAGATTATAAAATACTTAGTCTTTTCAAACCAGATTCTCTTTTCTCCAACACTTGGTTGTTTTCAAAATTACTGCCACATCCAAAAGGTGCAAATGAAGAGGAGAAAGAGAATGTGGTCAGGAGAGTGCTAGAATCTTTGAGGGGGGTCCCTATACAATCATGCCTAAGTAGTCCACACTTCAGTTTTTTTTTTTTTTTTTTTTTTGCGGTAGGCAGGCCTCTCACTGCTGTGGCCTCTCCCGTTGCGGAGCACAGGCTCTGGACGCGCAGGCTCAGCAGCCATGGCTCACGGGCCCAGCCGCTCCGCGGCATATGGGATCTTCCTGGACCGGGGCACGAACCCGTGTCCCCTGCATCGGCAGGCGGACTCTCAACCACTGCGCCACCAAGGAAGCCCCACACTTCAGTTTATAAAGATATTGACAAAAGCAAAGCTGTGCTAAGTAAACTTGCTTTAATCAACATGTTTTTAATTTTTTATTTCATAACTTAGCTAACATATTAAGCTATAGAATTTAGAAGAAAATTTTAAAATTACATTTGGAAAATAGAAAACATTGAATGTTTATTCAAAATCATACAGCCAAAAGTTCAGGCTACACATTCAGACAGCACTACCATTTTTTACTTCACAAATTAGTTAACTGCTTCTCTGGGGATAATAAGAGTACTACCACTCTGGAACCTCTTTTATAAGGATACTAATCCCATTCATAAAGGCTCAGACTTTATGATTTAATCACCACCTAATGGCTCTACCTCCTCATGCCATCACACCGGGTGTTAGGTTTCAGTAAGAATTTGAGGGGACACAAATATTCAGTCTACAGCATTCCACCTCTGGCCCCCCACAATTCATGTTCCTCTCACATGAAAAATACATTTATTCCATTCCCAACAACTCCCAAAAGTCTTAACTCCTTCCAATATCAACTCAAAAATCTGAAGTCCAAAGTCTCATCTAAATATCACCTAAATCAGATATGAGAGAGACTGAAGGCAGGATTCATCCTGAGGCAAATTCCTCTCCTGCTGTGAACCTGTGAAATCAAATGTGTTCCGTGCTTCCAAAATACAATGGTGGGACAGGCACAGGATACTCATTCCCCTTCCAAAGGGAGAAATAAGAAAGAAAGGAGTGACAGGTCTTGAGCAAGTCTAAACATTAATGCTGGATAATAACCTTCTTTGGCTCTGTGCTCTGCCCTCTAGGCACAATGGGCTGTGGACCCCTTCCAGACCCACTGGGGCTTGGGTTCCAGACCCACTGGGGCTTGGGTTCCACCCCCACAGTTTTGCCAGGTAGGGGTTGGGCCTCATAGGCTATAGGTGGCCTTACCCCTTGGCTTTGAGCAGCCCACACAGTAGCTCTCACAGGTTAGAGTCAGGTGCCTGTGGCTCAGCTGGGCTTTACTGGCCTGGGGTCATGAGGGCGGCTCCAACCCACAGCTCCACTGGGCAATGGAGATAAGTCAAGAAAACTTACTTTACTTAGTCAAGAGAGGCTAAGCTGTACCTTCAAAACTTTGCTTAGATATTTCCTCAGCCAAATATCCACTTTCATTACAAGTTCTACCTTCCACAAAACACTAAACATGAACACAAATCAGCCAAGTTTTTGCCACTTTATAACAAGGATCACCTTTTCTCCACTGTTCAATAACATGTTCCTCATTTCCATATGAGACCTTACCAGAATGCCCCCTTTGCATCCACATTTCTACCAAAATTCTGTTCAAGATTACTTAGGTATTCTCCAAGAAAACTGAAGCTTTTCTACAGTTCTCGCCTTTTCTTTCTGGCCTCTCATCAGAATTGCCCTTAATGGTCCATCCATTCGTGGCAATGTAGGCTTTTTCTAGCATGAAGCTCAAGACTCTTCCAGCCTCTACCCATCACCCAGTTCCAAAGCCACTTCCACATTTTTAGGTATTTATTACAGCAGAACCCTCACTTCCCAGTACCAATTTCTATCTTTGTCTGTTTGGGCTGCTATAACAAAAATACCAGACCAGGTAACATATAAACAAGGTGACTTATGAACAACAGAAATTTATTTCTCACAGGTCTGGAGGCTGGGAAGTCCAAGATCAAGGCACTGACATATTTGGTGTCTGGTAAGAATGCACGTGCTGGTTCATAGATGGCCACCTTTTTGTGGTAACCTCACTCGGAGGAAGGGGCAAGGTACTTCCCGGGCTCTCTCTTATAAGTGTATTAATTCCATTCATGAGAGCTCTGCCCTCACTACATAATCATCTCCCAAAGGTTCCACCTCCTAATACCATCACATTTTAGGGGGACACAAACATTCAGTCTATAGCAATAATCAATCAAACACATGCTGGTTTTGAAAGAGAGGGGAAGGTTCTTAGTGTAGTGGTAAGGGGAGATGGTGGCAGATCAATTTTAGATTTCCATTCTGGACAAATGAGTGAACAGTGGAGTTAATAACCAAGTAGGGGACATAAATACAGAGCAAGTTTGGGGTTTGGGGAACAGAAATAATATGTTCTTTTTAGTCTTGAGTTTAAAATACTTGTGAGTCTGCTAAATAGGCAATATGAAATATGGGTCTATTCCTCTAGAGAAAAATTTTAGAATCACACAAATAGAAAGTCAGAGTATAAACTGGGTACAAGAAACCCTAGGCATCTATTCAATTCTTAAATGCCTGACCATCTGGTTTTTACCAAATATTTCTCTTAAAGGAGACCAAAGATTTTCTAATCACCTAATCCAAAGGCTTATTCTTAAACCTCTAACCACTACTGATTCCTTTACTGGTTGCTCTTTCTCTCCCTAGTCCCTGAATGTAGGCCTTTCCAAGGTTCTGTCTTCAAACTTCTCTTTTTACATTCTCTTCCTTGGGGACTTCACTCAAATAGCTGCGACCCTCTCTGCCATGCAAACAGCTGCCAAATCTCCATATCTCATCCTTGAACTCCATCTCAAGTCTCACAATCACCTACATTTCAAATAATTTTGACACCTGGATTTACTCAAGCACAGTGAACTTGGGCCAAATTGGGTTCTCTTTTCCTTCAAAACAGTTTCTCTTCCCCAATACTGTTACCTAGACTCAAATTTCACCCAGGGTCAACTTTGACACTGCCTACTTCCTCATCCCCTCCATTTAAATGGTTGTCATTTTGTTACAAGTTACAAAACTAAAAAGGTTTCTGTGTTGTGTTCCCACCTTTCCAATCTTATTGCTACCAACCCAGCTCAGTTCCTCATCAGTTCATTTAGACTGCTATAAACAGCCTACTAACCAGTCTGTCTACTTTCTCTCTCCCCATATTCTTTCAACTCATTGATAACAGATTAATCTTATAAACTCCCAATAATTGGTCCTCTTGCTAAAAAAAATATTGTTTGACATTGCTAACATAATTGGAAATAAGATCCCCACTTTGTTTTTGAATTATCCACAATGTAACTCTATAGTGAAGTAGTTAAGAGTACAGATTTTATTATCAGTCAGACCTAGATTAAGATCTAAGAACATCAACTTAATAGCTGTATCATCTTGGGCAAATCATTTAATATCTTTTCATCTGAAAAGTAGGAATAATACTAGCACCATCTCAGAGTGTTCTGAAAGCTCAATAAAATAATGCATGCAGGGTATGTGGCAAGAAGCACAACATGTAGTAGGTGCTCATTAAATGGTTGCTAGCATTACTTTCTTCTCTTCATCTTCCAAACAGCATCAACTTACATCATTTGATATTTCCCAAACTTATCCAATGTATTCTGTCTCTATACCTTTGCTCTTGTTATTCTCCTTACTCTGTCATAACCTATAAATTACCTACTTTCAAGACCCACTTCAGATACCATGTCTTTCAAGAAGTCTTCCTGGATATCCTCAACCAGCTGCAATTTCTCCCTGCTTGATGTTCATGTCCTCTCAACTTCTGGTATTTACAACATACTGTGACATAATATAATGAAGTTTACTGCCTAATTCCCACCACTAGACTGTAACCTCTCTGAGGACAGAGATACTTATTTTTGAATCTCCAGCAATAAATGAGTTGATGATGGAAACATGGTTCTCTGTCTGTTGATCCCCAAATGACTAAATAGTACTTTACATGCAGGAATCATTCATATCACTTTCCTAATTTTCCTCAACTTCTTCTATGTGTCTGTGGAGCATCTGGAACTGGTTAAATACACTAACGGATGCAAAAGGGGCTAATGAGCCATTTTTTATCTATAACAATACATTACAATGCATTACTAGTTAAATGGAATTTATTAAAGAGAACACCAAGGTCTGTAGAATCCCACTAAACAGTTTTAAATAACTTAATATAGTATAATTATTATAGATATTTGTAGCATTAAAGTGAAATTCATGAGCTAAAGAAAATATGGATTTTACATAAATTCTCCAAAGATTTCTGTATTTCATGAATGTTATTTTAGAATGTTATAGCAGAGTCTGAAAAAAATTAGAAAATAAGATCAATTCTTCTTGAACTGAAATATTACACAGTTCCATTGTTCAACAGAACAAAGGTCTTAAAGATGGAGTATAGCCAACGTGAATTCTTACGAAGCATCACTTATTACAGTGTATATGTACTTTATGACTGATGTATCCCAGATGGTAAAATTACAACATATCCAAGGAGTTCTGAATAATCTCAGAATTTAATAAGACAGTGTGAATAAATAAATACAGAATAGGAATGAAGATAAATGACTACTTATAATAGAAATTGTTTTTATTGTATGTGAATGAGAAAAATAATGACTGTTCCTTCAAACAAAAAAAACTTGCCATTCTTTTTTTGTTCTCCAACATTGTTGTTACAGGAAGTGCATATATTTTTAACCACAGACTAACCCAGATGATGCAACTTTTTTTGGTTTGTGAAAAGTAATAGTATCTGTATCACTATCTTCAGAGTTGGGGTGTTTCAGCATTAAAATTTCAATTTTCATCATTCCCATTTCTAGAAAATATCTCACTTGTAACCAATAATTGAATGACTACAACACTGAACCTGCCTACTTCCAAAAAGAAGTTGAAGTGAAAATAAGATAATTTTAATATTATGGATTAAAATTTCATAATATTCAAGAGACAGCAGAAAAAGATCAGGAGTTAAGAGTCAAAAATGTAGTTTCTAATCTTGACTATGCAACTTCCTAGCTCTATAATTTCAAGAGGGCCTCAGTGTTCTTATCTGTAAGGTAAAGAGAGTAGGGCTAGATGATCTCCAAAAATTTGTCCTGCTTTCATATTTCTTGATTTTTCTATTCTGACTGTTCTTCGTTGAAAGTCCTCTACTCCTCTTTACTGGGTTATCAGCTCCTCTGCTATATTCTTTTTAGCCATGTATCAGAGTCCAAATTTCACCAGCCACACTTTCATCACATTTGTGTTACGTCTTGTCAGCTCTGAAGATTTGTTAAACCTTATTAGCTTTGCAGTATGTGCTGGTTTTCAGTGTTTATTCTGTCTTCAGATCACATACAATCTCCCTTAACTTAGCAATCGTATTAGTCTAAAAGCTGTATTTCTTGTCCATCATTAACATCCAACACTCTCCATCACTTTCAATTCCCATCTGGAGTCTTCAGTCTGATACCTTCCAACATCTTTCATGAAAGATGCTTTGATCACTATCTTCAAGACAATTAAATATGGCAGATATGAATTCCCTTTGGCAAATGTGCATAGAGTGTTTCACTGTCCTTCCCACCTAAGCAGCCCAATATAATGTTATCAGCTCTGAAGTCAGGCAGTCTAAAAGGAGTCCAGAATCTACCAACTACTACTTGTATAACTTTGGGAAAGACATTTAATCTCTTATAATTTTATCTGTAAAATTATTATTTTATAGAGAGGTTACAAAGTTAAATTTTTTAAATTAGTATATGTAATAAAAAACAGTGATAGTAACAAAAGTGCTTTTGTGCTAGGGACAGTCAAGTTTGGAAGTCCCCCCAGTACTTCCAGAGTTGTAAATTTTTTCTTTTTCATTCTTAGGAAGATTCCATGAAGAAAACCCAAAATACAGAGAAGGAAGTTAAGATCCATAATAGCAAAAAAAGATAGGAGTTCTACTGGGATGAATCTGAAGACACTATGTATCAATCTAGCAAAGTTGAAAACTATTTAAGTCTACAATTTTAAGATGGTAAAGAATTATTTGAAATTCTCATATACTACTGACAAAAGTGTATATTGGTAGAAACTTTGGGAGGGAAATTTTGAAATATGTAACAAGAGCCTTTAAAATGCATCCATATAGTAACAGTATTTCATCAAAGTAAATTGCTGATTTGGATAACTACATTATAGTCATGTAATAATAAAAATAATTCCTTGTTTTTGGAAACAGCATACTGAAATATCAACTGGTATACTGAAGTATCAAGTGGTAGAGACAGATCGAGTCTGCAACTTACTCTTTGTAAAGATTGTATTCTTTGCTGTGTGTGGTCAGCCCCTCTGGCACCAACACACTACACATGCAAGCTGCCATTCCTATGGCACCTGTGATCTGGGAACGGGGGATAGTAGCTGGGTGTTAAAACTAACCATCGTTAGTTTTATGTGTCAGCTTGGCTGGGTCAGGGTACCTAGATATTTGGTCAAATATTATTCTGGATGTTGCTGTGAAGGAGTGTTTTTTAAATGAGATTAACATTTAAATTGATGGGCTTTGAGTAAAGCAGATTAACCTTCACAATGTGGATGAGTCTCATCTATCAAAGACCTTAATAGAAAAAAACTGACCTCCTCCGAGCAAGAAGGAATTTTGCCAGCAGAACTGCCTTTGGACTTGAAACGCAACTCTCCCGAGTCTCCAGCCTGCTGGCCTACCCCATCAGATTTTGGTATTATTAAGATACCACAATCATATGAGCCAGCTCCTTAAAATAAATCTCTCTTTCTCTCTCTCTCTGTACACACACACACACACACACACACACACACACACACACACACACACACATATCCTGTTGGTTCTGTTCCTCCGGAATTACCCTAACACATGGGAAAGTAAAAACATCACATAACTCACTTACTGAAATTTAGCAGCTGCTTTCTTTAGTAAGCACTCTTCTGGGTGTTGTCAAGTTTTTATCAGACTCCAAAATTAGATTCCAGAGATCCAAAAAAGTTAATTCTAACAGTTTTTTCCAGTTTAATCACTGCTTTAGTGCCATTTTCAGTAATATCACCACAACTTACTCTTAAATGATTCGATATATATTTCGAAATATATATTGAATATATATTCCCAAATCATTATTTTCAAATGTTAACATTGAGAATATTTGGGAAATCTGGTGTAACGCAACTGGAAATTCTTTCTTATATTCTTGAAAATTTTCTGTGAGTCTGAAATTAAATAAAAATAAAATGGTTTTTAAAATGTAGCTACCTTGGAGACTGGTTCAAGATGGAAGACTGAATACATGCCAGAGTTTTCTCATGCCACCCCAGGTGCCAGGAAATTTCAGAAGAGTATATATCCTAAAAGATGTAGTTTAAAAAAAAGCAAGCAGTACCCCCAGGTCTCCAGAAACTATGAGGAAGCCTTTCATGAAAGAAAATAGATGGGAATGAAGAGAAGGAAGCCACAGCCCCAAACACCAACAGAAAAAAAACTCCCACAAAGATGAGAGCTGGTCCAAGGCTGTGCTAAGATAATGAATGCATGAGGGGTCTGGGAAAACTAAGAGAGTGACTGGCTGGAATACTAAAGTAGAGCATACAGGGTCACCTCTCTTTGGGCCAGGCTTTAAGCAATAGACACATCTGTTGTCAGGGAGAGCGGAGATAGCTAATCCTGGGGTGAAGGGGTAAAACAGAAGCTTCAGGAGGCTAGCAACACCCAGGAAAAATAGAGAGTTCTCACTACCCAGAAGAAGCCACTGGCTCACCCCATCCAGGAGCTTTGTCTTAACCACTCTTCCTTCCATATTTGGAGAAAAGCTAAAGCAAACAGAATTCATAAACAATCTCAAGTACGCAGTTGAGCACTCAATCACAATAATCAAAGACAAAATCCAATAATGAGAGAGAGGAAACAAACCTAACAAAAGGAAAAATTCATTACCTATAAAACACAAGTTTACTAAATTAAATAGGATGGCATTTTAGAATATCCACTAATCTCAGAAAGATATGAAAGAATATTCATTTCTTAAAAGAATCAACAGAATATCATGGAAATTTAAATTTTGACCACTGAAATTTTAAAAAATCAATTGATACACTAACAAAATGGTCAAAATAAAAATAAATGAACTATAAGATTGAGCCAAGGGTTTTTCAAAGAATGCAACCCATTCTTTAAAAATGATGTGTAAGTGACTTCCCTGGTGGCACAACGGTTAAGAATCCGCCTGCCAGTGCAGGGGACACAGGTTCGAGCCCTGGTCTGGGAAGATCCCACATGCTGCAGAGAACTAAGCCATAACTACTGAAGCCCACGCATCTAAAGCCCATGCTCGGCAATGAGAGAAGCCACCACAATGAGAAGCCCGCGCACCGCAACGAAGAGTAGCCCCCGCTTGCCGCAACTAGAGAAAGCCCGCGGGCAGCAATGAAGACCCAACACAGCCAAAAATAAAATTAATTAATTAATTAATTAAAAAAAATTATGTGTAAGAGAAACAAATAAGCTAGGAAACAAGCAAGTGAAAATCTAGCACATAAATAAGCAATAGAGTTGATCATCATGGACTGCCATTAAAACAAACAAACAACCGATAAACTGGGTGGCTTAAACAACAGTCTTAAAGAACAGAACAAAAATTTATTTTCTCTTGATTTTGGAGGTTGGAAGTCCAAGATAAAGGTTCTGGCTGACCTGGTGAGAGCCCTCTTTCTGGATTGTAGACGGTTACCTTCTCACTATGTTCCCTCTCACATAGTCTTTCCTTGGTGCATGAGCAGAGAGCTAGAGAGAGTGAGAGAAAGAGAAAGCTTTCTAGTGGCTCTTCTCTAAAGTCACTAATCCTATCAGATCAGGCCCCTACTTTTATGACCTCATTTAACCTTAACTACTTCCTTAGAGACCCCATCTCCAAATACAGCCACACTGGAGACTGGGGCTTCAACATATGAGTTTGGGGGGCACACAAACATTCACTCCATAACAATCAATAAAACCAAAGCTGGGTCTTTAAAAGGAGAAAATTCAGAAATAAATCATATTAGAAACACAACTGTAGAACTATAGAAAAATTTACAAGTTCCTAGAGGATACCTTTATACATATTTAACATAAAAGGAAATTTTAAAGTCAGATAGTGGGAGTATAATAAAAGAAAAGTCTATCTTAATCTCATTTAGGAAAGTAGATTTTTAAAATCCTAGCTAAAGCAGAGCAAATCTGTAATGTAAATCAGATGTGCTGGAATATTAATAGAAAAATGGATCATGGCCAAACAGGCAATGAGAAGTCAGAGTTAATTAGTCTAACACTGGTCCCCTCCAAGCTGGTGTCCCCAAAATGTGGCATCTTTCAAAGCTCCATGAAACTGGCAATGGCCCAGAGCCTAAGGCAATCAATACTGGTCAACCACAGTATGTGGACCCCAGTGCCACCTTTAACCCCCTTCATGCCAGGGAAGGGGATGGTGCTAACCCAGTCGTATATACTGGTGTGGCCCACTGTGAGTTAGGCATGGCAATCCTATGGCTAACTTGCAGCATCTTACAAATGTAATAACCAGTCTTAGATTTCCCTTCAACCTTGAATGCCATGCTGTCAGGACAGTGCTAGAATCAAAGTTCTGCCACATCTTATCACTACTATAGTCTGGTCCCTGATCATGCCAGGGGAAATCATGGTGCTTCTCCAATTATTCATTAAAAGCTCCATAGTTCAATGGTAAAGGGCCCTCTAATGGCATCTGCCCTATGGCCTGAATAGACTGTGCTATGCCCTGCTTCAGAGTGGAATGAGGCAATGGAGGTTCACCATTAAGTTACTGACTCTATCCACGTGAGCGTTCTCTAGTAAACACTGCTCCGGCAAGTCTGATATGTGGGCTGCTTGGCCACTTGCATTGTTTGCACATGTCACATTACAGATTAGAGAAGGAAAACCATTATGATCATCTTAATATTTAAGATGATCCCAAAAGCATGTGAGAAATTTAACAGTCACTCATGATTTTTACAATAAAAAATAAAGTTCAATCTCCACCCAGCACCATTTATAAAAATAAATTCCAGACTGACTAAACACTAAGGTAAAAAGTATCAAACAACATATATAGCATTGAAGTAAAAATGCATTTGTATATTATATTTATATTTGTAAATAAAATACAAAAAAGTCATAAAAGATTGATAATCTTGAACATGTTGAGATTAAATGTTCTGCGTAACTAAAAGTAAAAAAAAAAGTTAAAACCATAAAATAAGTTGAAAGGCAAGAAAAAAACAAGGATGAAATATTTTCAATACACAGACATAGGGATTAATATTCAGAATACATACAGTATGAAGTGAATGTACCTGGTAGAAGAGCTTCATGAAAACAGGGAAGCCTCAAGGGTGCTTTTCTGTTTATACTGTTTTTAAAATTTTGTAATAAGACTAAATGCATTTAATATCCTAGTAAAAGTCTAAGTATCAGTATCTAACAACATAAAAAGCACAAAACAGATTTGTGATTTCTAACATATGATTACAAATTGTATGACCATATATAGTACATTCCACAAGTCAAGAGAGGTAGAAAGGGGAAAAGAAGACCGTGGTTGGGTCTAGTAACAAATAAATACAGAAACAGAGATGATCCACATTAGAGTATATTCTACCAATACCAAGACCAGCCAAAATATACAAAATAAAACTCAAATATTACTCAAGAGAGAGAAGATAATGGCTAAGATTCCTATACTATATCTCAAAGGTTACGGGAGCACCCACCCAACTTCACCTTGTAGTTTGTGTGTACTGTGACATGTAGTATGTAGGTTTTTTCAGAAGGACGAAGTATAAAATTTTAATTTTAGATTAATAATTATACAATTATAGTATACCCATAAAAATGGCTCACTGCTTGTTATTTGTACTAATTTTTAAATCTAGTTTTAAATTTAAGCACTGAGTCACATTTTTATAAGGTAGGCAAAATGTTCTTCCCTTATCAGAAGAAGTCTGGAGACCTTTTTTCCTTGAACTTTTAGAAAAGCTGAAATGAGAGGCTTTAAATGAAGATTTTAGAATTGAAGAGCTAGACTTTCAGGATTCACTAATTACCTAATTTCTAATCTCAATGTTTAGAAAGCCTCACTAAAAGACCAAACCAGCCCACTCAGGATTAATACATACCTCTTTTCTTCTAATAGAATTTCTTTAATATAAAATGAAAATAAAATCCTAATAGGTTAAAACAAGCCAAATGCCCACTCTGCATGGGTAAATACTTCACAAAGTCAACTGAATCCAGAGCTAAGCCTGAATTGTGGAGGTTCTCAGTTAAGTCATCAGTCATACAATACTAACAAAAGTCAACTATTTACATATTTAGTAAGCCCTCTAAGAAATGTACCCCAAGAAGCAGTAACCTGTATTTTGTGCCATCTTGAAGACATGCACAGTTTATTTTTTCATATAGTGTAACATTTCAATAGAATTCATTAGCTACTGGGGGTTAATGCTTTGGTACTATTCGTACAGGATCCCTTATCTTAAAAGATGTGAGTTTTCCCAAAAAGGAGCTTTCTTCTCCTCTTCTCCTCTTTCTTCTTCCTGCTTTAGAAGTCTCATATAAATTAAACACCCTATCAAATAGTAACACAGAGGAAGGTGACACAGGATGCAAGTCACCTCTCTGTATATTTATTACATTCTCCTTCAAGGTATTTACACTAGAAAGCTTAGTGTGGCTTGATTAATATTTCAGTGGTAAAAGTCTGAGTGATCAGAACCTTGGCAAAACCTGAATTCAGAATTGTTAACAAATACTTCTAGTGACAAGCCTAAGAAATTATTACAAGTTTATTATTATGAGGGAAAACAACCATCTTTCAAAGATGCCTCAACCACTGCTTCTCAATATAGAAGGATAAAACTACATAATTAACCCTATCTCTGTCCCCTGATATTTCCCTAATTTCATTCATTAGAAGGAGGTTTAAAGACTTTTAAGAGCACTTTATAGCAGCATTCAGCTTCCTATGAAATACTCATTATCTTAAATATTATGTATACTTTTTTCTCTTTTAGTAAACTCGATACTGGCTTTAGAGCGTGTGGAAATGGAGAAAAGAAGAACCAATTCAATACCATCCTAGAAATTGTCTTTTGGCAGAATAGCAAATTATCCAAATCAAAAACAGGATAGGAACTGTTAGGGGCTTAAATTGTCTCCCCCGACCCCCAACTTACATGTTGAAGTCCTAAACTCCAGTACCTCAGAATAAAACTGTATTTAGAGACAGGGTCTTTAACGAGGTAATTAAATTAAAATGAAGTCATTAGGGTGGGTCTTCATCCAGTCTGAATGCTGTCCTTATCACAAGAGGAAATTTGGACACAGACAAGCACAGAGGGAAGACAATGTGAAGACAGAGGGAGAAGACAAACATCTAGAAACTGAGGAACAGAACCTGACCTCCAGGATCTCAGAAGGAACCAACCCTGCCAACACCTTGATTTCAGACTTCTAGCTTCCAGAACTGTGAGAAAATAAGTTTCTGTTGTTTAAGGCACTTAGTCTATAATACTTTGTTATGGCAGCTCCAGAAAACGAACACAGCCACTTCTGTCTTTCCAAAATTTAAATAGATTTTTGTTCCCCTTCTCTATAAGCCTCAGTCATCACCCCTCAGTGGAAATGGGTGGAGGCTCTGGCCCCGCTCCTCCAGCTTCTCAGATGCTGCTTTCTTATTGTTGCAGTAAGGCTTAAACAGATGGGCGTTAAGGAAGACTTCCCCAAAATGCCTTTAGAGATAAACCCACAACATATTTTCTGCCTTTTCCCACACGTGAGATTGAAAGGGAAAGACAGTTGTCTTGTCAAAACCAGAAGCCATATCCATATCAGAGCTGTCGTCTTGAGTGGTAACCGCACGAAAAGGAAGGGCTGGAGAAGTGCTTGATGTGGGGCTGTGGGCATCAGAGTCGAGAGACTGAGGTTCTTCCTGCCGTTTACTGAGCTGGTGGCTTCTTTATCCCTTTCCAGATACAGTTTCCACTTTCTTTGGCTTCAAGATAGAGTCTAGACTGGGGACTGCCCTTTTACCTACCACGTGACTCCAGTTTGTTTTCTATCCTGCTGGCAGCTTTTCCTGTCTTTTCACAAGTAGCACTCAGCCACTGCAGAAGTGCTCTGAAGGAGTCTCCTGGAACTGCAAATAGCTCTAGAAGTCCTTCCAGCATTTACCGTCACTAAAGTGAGAACCGAAGAACCTAGCTCTGCAAATATGGCAGCCTTCTATACTTCAGTACATCTTTGGCTTGTAAAAGTCAACATCTTTTCTTCTAGAAACAGTCTTCCAAAAGCTGCCATTCCATCCTCAGTTAATGTTCCTAAGGTGTGGCGTGTACACCAGGACATTCCCGACCGCACATCCAGGCCCTCCCTCCTCAACTGCCTTATCTAGGGAGACTGTCTTCTGCAGCTGGTTCTCCATGAGAGTTTTTGGTTTTGCTTCTAACAAAGAAGCAGCACACAGCAGAGCTTCAAAAGCAAGGAAGGGGCAGAATCCATGGTTGGGGAGGAGGTAACTGGCATTACAAGGTGCTGAAGAATGTTTAGTATCTAAATGCATTCTGGACACTTGGTGGGACATATAGGATAAGGAAATAAAGATTAAACATATGGCTTCATCTTCATCTAATAGTTTTTTACTGGATTCCTCAGGATTTTCTATTTACAAAATCATGTCATCTGCAAACAAGAGATAATTTTACTTTTCCATTTCCCATCTAAATACTTTCAATTTCACTTTCTTGCCTAACTGCCCTTGTTAGACCCTTCAGTACAATGTTGAATACAACTGGGAAGAGTGGACATTCTTGTTTTGTTTCTTATTTTAAAGGAAACACTCTCATTCTTTCATTATTAAGTATGGTATTATCTGTGAGCTTCGTGTAGGTGCCCTTTCAGACTGAGGAAGTTCCCTTCTATTCCTAGTTTGTTGAATTTCTTTTTAAATCAGGAAAATGTGTCGGATTTTGTCAAATGCTTTTTCTGGATCTATTGAAATGATCATGTGGTTTTCTTTATTGTATTGATATACTACTTTACTTAATTTTCAGATGTTTAACTTTAAATTCCTAGGACAAATTTCTTTAGTCATTATGTATAATGTCTTTTATATGATGCTGGATTCAGTTTGCTAGTATTTTGTGGAGGATTTTTGTGTCTACATTTATAAAAGATAATGGTCTATTATTTTTTCTTTTTATGTCTGGTTTTGGTATCAAGGCAGACTGATTTGATTTTAAATTCTATGATGACAAATCTCAAAAGGATACTCAACACTTCTCCATAATCCTACCACAATTCCCTTTAAGTTTACTTTCCCACTCACCCAGACAATTTCTGTCTTGAAAACACACTCTTCTGCCTCCCCACCTTAGCAAGTGACCCCAGATAGGAAATATTTCCATGCATTCAATTATTGTTTTCATCTAGGATCAATCATAAGCACACAAACATACACACACACAAAGATTTGAGCTTAGCTCACAGGCTAGGTCAATGCTAAGATATACAAATTTAAGCCTCTTGTGGTGAAAACAGAACTGTTCATCTTCCTTTTATTATACTTCCTGTGCTGTATTTTCCAATATTCTGTATAATGCCATCACAATGACAAGCTATCAGGGAGTCTTCTGCTCTTACATGCAAAATATACTTGAAATCTATTTATCATGTATATTATACAATTATCTGAACCTGGCATTGAAGATACAAATTTTAAAATAGTTTGATTAATAAAAAAATTACAGTAGACTAAACTTTACTAGTATTGTGGCTATTTAATGTTTGTGAGTCTTAACTTTAAATACTTAACATCATAGGTAATGTATTGTTAGAATATGTATCCTGTTAATGTGTTCATAATATGGTAAGTTAACAGAAATAGGAAGATTAATATATAAAATAATAATACAATATGCAATTTTAAATACCTCTTTACAATTCTAGATATGATTTAACTGGCATTCTTATAATTACTAATGGCCATAATTAGTGTTATGTAAATTTAAAACTATTCTAAATATTGTTCTATAAGAACTGAATAGTTTCTATGTTCAAAACTATAACTTTTTCTTAAAACAAAACGAGCCAGGTGTTATTTCAAAGTCTACAGCAACAATAACCTACTACTGGATAATGACCTGCAACAAGTGAGAACTAATTTTTTTAATATAAATTATTTCTGGTAAGTCAAAAGAAAATGTGACACACAAAAAAGGCTTGCAGCTTTTAACTTGACATGACTAAAGTAAAAGTTGAATTCTAGAAAAGGAAGCAGCACAAAAATGTCAACAAAAGCATTTACTTGTAGTTTGACTAGAGACATTATTGAAGAAGAAAATTTTTGAAACATGTTTCTTGCATTTTCAAACATTGAACATTCTGATAGGCAAATGAACTCTCAAAAATGAAATGGAAAAGTTATAAAAAAATTTATATTGCAATAGGAATCTATAGGATCTAGAGGCTTATAATAATGAGAATATAAAGTTGATATTTATATTTTTTAAAACTGTAAATTATTGGTTTTGCTGCGCGGGAGGCCAGCGCGTTTGCAGCTCCTATGCATGCTCGCCAGTTTGCTGGCTGCCGCGCTGCTGTGAGGCAGCCCGAGTCCTGCCACCGCACCAGCGTAGACCCTCCTCCAGCCTCTCGGACCCTGGGCCAGCCGCCTCCCCTGAGGACTTCCAGTTCCAGCATCGGACACGGAGCTGACAGCCTTGCAGAGAGTGGTAGGCTTTGCCCAGGTGACATCATCCACCCGTCTGCCTTCAACTACCACTTGTATGCTGATAATTACCTCGTTCATACGTCAGTCCAAGATCTTACCTCTCAACTGCCTCCTGAAACTGTCCCTGTGGAACTAAGCCAGGTACATCAAAAATTCATCTACACGTGTAACAACTCCTACAGAACACCTACTGAATGCTGACAGAAGACCTCAGACCCCCCAAAAGGCAAGAAACTCCCCACATACCTGGGTAGGGCAAAAGAAAAAAGAATAAACAGAGACAAAAGGATAGGGACGGGACCTGCACCAGTGGGAGGGAGCCGTGAAGGAGGAAAGGTTTCCACACACTACAAGCCCCTTCGCGGGCGGAGACTGCGGGTGGCGGAGGGGTAAAGCTTCGGAGTAGCGGAGGAGAGCACAGCAACAGGGGTGTGGAGGGAGTCTGGGGAAAGGGTCTGGAGCTGCCGAAGAGGCAAGAGACTTTTTCTTCTCTTTTGTTTCCTGGTGCGCGAGGAGAGGGCATTAAGAGGGCTGCTTGGGGAAGCGCCGGAGACGGGCGCGAGCCGCGGCTAAAGGCGCGGACCCTGGAGACGGGCGTGGGACGCTGGGGCTGCTGCTGCCGCCGCCGCCGCGGGGGCTGTGTGCGAGCGCGGGTCACTGTCCGCCCCGCCTTCCGGAGGGCCTGTGCACCCCGCCACTGCCGGGGTCCCGGGACCCGGCGACGGCTTTCCCGGGAAAGCGCACGGAGCGCCTCGGTCTGGTGCAACGTCACGCCGGCCTCTGCCGCCGCAGGGCCGCCCCACACTGCGCGCCCCTCCCTCCCCTCTGCCTGAGTGAGCCAGAGCCCACGAATCAGCGGCTCCTTTAAACCCGTCCTGTCTGAGCGAAGAACAGACGCCCTCCGGCGACCTACGCGCAGAGGCGGAGCCAGGTCCAAGGCTGAGACCTGGGAGCTGTGAGAGCAGAGACAGGGAAATCTCTCTGTGCAGCTTCGGAGGCAGCGGATTAAAGCTCCATGGTCCACTTGATGTGCCCTGTGTCTGTGGAGTGCATGAATGGACAGCGAATCATCCCAAACTGAGGAAGTGGACTTTGAGGACAAGATTTAAGACTTTCCCCCCCTTTTCCTCTTTTTACAACGAATTATCCCAAATTAAGGAGGTGGACTTAGAGAGCAAGATTTCAGACTTCTCGCCCTTTTCCTCTTTTGACAACGAATTATCCCAAATTGAGGAGATGGACTTGGAGAGCAAGATTTTTGATTTTTCCCCTGCTCTCTTTTTGTGAATGTGTATGTGTAATCTTCTGTGTAAGATTCTCTCTGTATAGCTTTGCTTCCACCATATGTCCCAGCGTTCTATCTGTCCGTTTTCTTTTTCAATAATTACTTTTTAATTTTAATAACGCTACTATATTTCATAATTTATTCTATTTTACTTTACATGCTCTTTTTTTCCTAGCTTCCCTTCCTCCCCTCCCTCCGCCCCTCCTTTCCTTCTTTCTCTCTTTCTTTCCTTCCTCCCTCCTTCCTGTCTGTCTTTCTTTCCTTCCTCCCTCCCTCCCACCCTTATTCCTTTCACTCTTTCTTTTTCTTTCCTTCCTCCCTCCCTCCCTCCTTTCTTTCTTTCCATCCTTCCTCCCTCCCTTTCTTTTTCTTCCTACCTTCCTTTCTTTCCTTCTTTCTTTCTCTCTCTCTTTCTTTCTTCTACTAATTCTTTCCTTCTACTTTTTCTCCCTCTTATTCTGAGCCAGGGAGATGAAAGGCTCTTGGTGCTGCAGCCAGGAGTCAGTGCTGTGCCTCTGAAGTGGGAGAGCCAACTTCAGGACACTGGTCCAAAAGAGACCTCCCAGCACCACATATTATCAAGCAGCGAAAATCTCCCAGAGATCTCCATCTCAACACCAGCACCCAGCTTCAGTCAACGACCAGCAACCTACAGTGCTGGTCACCCTATGCCAAGCAACTAGCAAGGCAGGAACACAACCCCACGCATTAGCAGAGAGGCTGCCTAAAAACATAATAAGGCCACAGACACCCCAAAACACACCACCAGACGTGGACCTGTCCACCAGAAAGACAAGATCGAGCCTCAACCACCAGAACACAGGCACTAGTCCCCCCCACCAGGAAGCCTACACAACCTACTGAAACAACCTTAGCCACTGGGGACAGACACCAAAAACAACGGGAACTACGAATCTGCAGCCTGCAAAAAGGAGACCCCAAACACAGTAACATAAGCAAAATGAGAAGGCAGAAAAACACACAGCAGGTGAAGGAGCAAGATAAAAACCTACCAGACCTAACAAATGAAGAGGTAATAGGCAGTCTACCTGAAAAAGAATTCAGAATAATGATAGTAAAGATGATCCAAGACTCTATTTCCAAGATCCAAAATCTTGGAAATAGAATAGACAAAATGCAAGAAACAGTTAACAAGGACCTAGAAGAACTAAAGATGAATCAAGCATCGATTAAAAACACAATAAATGAAATGAAAAATACTCTAGATGGGATCAATAGCAAAATAACTGAGGCAGAAGAACGGATAAGTGAGGTGGAAGATAAAATAGTGGAAATAACTGCTGCAGAGCAAAATAAAGAAAAAAGAATGAAAAGAACAGAGGACAGTCTCAGAGACCTCTGGGACAACATTAAACGCACCAACATTCGAATTATAGGGGTTCCAGAAGAAGAAGAGAAAAAGAAGAGGACTGAGAAAATATTTGAAGAGATTATAGTTGAAAACTTCCCTAATATGGGAAAGGAAATAGTTAATCAAGTCCAGGACGCACAGAGAGTCCCATACAGAATAAATCCAAGGAGAAATACGCCAAGACACATATTAATCAAACTGTCAAAAATTAAACACAAAGAAATCATATTAAAAGCAGCAAGGCAAAAACAACAAATAACACACAAGGGAATCCCCATCAGGTTAACAGCTGATCTCTCAGCAGAAACTCTACAAGCCAGAAGGGAGTGGCAGGACATAATTAAAGTGATGAAGCAGAGAAACCTGCAACCAAGATTACTCTACCCAGCAAGGATCTCATTCAGATTTGATGGAGAAATTAAAACCTTTACAGACAAGCAAAAGCTGAGAGAGCTCAGCACCACCAAACCAGCTTTACAACAAATGCTAAAGGAACTTCTTTAGGCAAGAAACACAACAGAAGGAATATACCTACAATAACGAACCCAAAGCAATTAAGGAAATGGAATAGGAACATACATATCAATAATTACCTTAAATGTAAATGGACTAAATGCTCCCACCAAAGGACACAGATTAGCTGAATGGATACAAAAACAAGACCCATATATATGCTGTCTAGAAGAGACCCACTTCAGACCTAGAGACACATACAGATTGAAAGTAAGGGGATGGAAAAAGATATTCCATGCAAATGGAAATCAAAAGAAAGCTGGAGTAGCAATTCTCATATCAGACAAGATAGACTTTAAAATAAAGACTATTAGAAGACACAAAGAAGGACACTACATAATGACCAAGGGATCGATCCAAGAAGAAGATATAAGAATTGTAAATATTTATGCACCCAACATAGGAGCACCTCAATACATAAGGCAAATACTAACAGCCATAAAAGGGGAAATCGACAGTAACACATTCATAGTAGGGGACTTTAACACCCCACTTTCACCAATGGACAGATCATCCAAAATGAAAATAAATAAGGAAACACAAGCTTTAAATGATACATTAAACAAGATGGACTTAAATGATATTTATAGGACATTCCATCCAAAAACAACAGAATACACATTTTTCTCAAGTGCTCATGGAACATTCTCCAGGATAGATCATATCTTGGGTCACAAATCAAGCCTTGGTAAATTTAAGAAAATTGAAATTGTATCAAGTATCTTTTCCGACCACAGTGCTATGAGACTAGACATCAATTACAGGAAAAGATCTGTAAAAAATACAAACACATGGAGGCTAAACAATACACTACCCAATAACGAAGTGACCACTGAAGAAATCAAAGAGGAAATTAAAAAATACCTAGAAACAAATGACAATGGAGACACGACGACCCAAAACCTATGGGACGCAGCAAAAGCAGTTCTAAGGGGGAAGTTTATAGCAATACAATCCCACCTTAAGAAACAGGAAACATCTCGAGTAAACAACCTGACCCTGCACCTAAAGCAATTAGAGAAAGAAGAACAAAAAACCCCCAAAGCTAGCAGAAGGAAAGAAATCATAAAGATCAGATCAGAAATAAATGAAAAAGAAATGAAGGAAATGATAGCAAAGATCAATAAAACTAAAAGCTGGTTCTTTGAGAAGATAAACAAATTTGACAAACCATCAGCCAGACTCATCAAGAGAAAAAGGGAGAAGACTCAAATCAATAGAATTAGAAATGAAAAAGGAGAAGTAACAACTGACACTGCAGAAATACAAAAGATCATGAGAGATTACTACAAGCAACTCTATGCCAATAAAATGGACAACCTGGAAGAAATGGACAAACTCTTAGAAATGCACAACCTGCCAAGATTGAATCAGGAAGAAATAGAAAATATGAATAGACCAATCACAAGCACTGAAATTGAAACTGTGACTAAAAATCTTCCAACAAACAAAAGCCCAGGACCAGATGGCTTCACAGGCGAATTCTATCAAACATTTAGAGAAGAGCTAACACCTATCCTTCTCAAACTCTTCCAAAATATAGCAGAGGGAGGAACACTCCCAAACTCATTCTACGAGGCCACCATCGCCTTGATAGCAAAATCAGGCAAGGATGTCACAAAGAAAGAAAACTACAGGCCAATCTCACTGATGAACATAGATGCAAAAATCCTCAACAAAATACTAGCAAACAGAATCCAACAGCACATTAAAAGGATCATGCACCATGATCAAGTGGGCTTTATTCCAGGAATGCAAGGATTCTTCAATATACGCAAACCAATCAATGTGATACACCATATTAACAAGTTGAAGGAGAAAAACCATATGATCATCTCAATAGATGCAGAGAAAGCTATCGACAAAATTCAACACCCATTTATGATAAAAACCCTGCAGAAAGTAGGCATAGAGGGGACTTTTCTCAACATAATAAAGGCCATATATGACAAACCCACAGCCAACATTGTCCTCAATGGTGAAAAACTGAAACCATTTCCACTAAGATCAGGAACAAGAAAAGGCTGCCCACTCTCACCACTCTTATTCAACTTAGTTTTGGAAGTTTTAGCCACAGCAATCAGAGAAGAAAAGGAAATAAAAGGAATCCAAATTGGAAAAGAAGAAGTAAAGCTGTCACTGTTTCCAGATGACATGATACTATACATAGAGAATCCTAAAGATGCTACCAGAAAACTACTAGAGCTAATCAATGAATTTGGTAAAGTAGCAGGATACAAAATTAATGCACAGAAATCTCTGGCATTCCTGTACACTAATGATGAAAAATCTGAAAGTGAAATCAAGAAAACACTCCCATTTAGCATTGCAACAAAAAGAATAAAATATCTAGGAATAAACCTACCTAAGGAGACAAAAGACCTGTATGCAGAAAATTATAAGACACTGATGAAAGAAATTAAAGATGATACAAATAGATGGAGAGATATACCATGCTCCTGGATTGGAAGAATCAATATTGTCAAAATGACTGTACTACCCAAAGCAATCTACAGATTCAATGCAATCCCTATCAAACTACCACCGGCATTTTTCACAGAACTAGAACAAAAAATTTCAAAATTTGTTTGGAAAAACAAAAGACCCCGAATAGCCAAAGCAATCTTGAGAACAAAAAACGGAGCTGGAGGAATCAGGCTCCCTGACTTCAGACTATACTACAAAGCTACAGTAATCAAGACAGTGTGGTACTGGCACAAAAACAGAAAGATCAATGGAACAGGATAGAAAGCCCAGAGATAAACCCACGCACATATGGTCACCTTATCTTTGATAAAGGAGGCAGGAATGTACAGTGGAGAAAGGACAGCCTCTTCAATAAGTGGTGCTGGGAAAACTGGACAGGGACATGTAAAAGTTTGAGATTAGATCATTCCCTAACACCATACACAAAAATAAGCTCAAAATGGATTAAAGACCTAAATGTAAGGCCAGAAACTATCAAACTCTTAGAGGAAAACATAGGCAGAACACTCTATGACATAAATCACAGCAAGATCCTTTTGGACCCACCTCCTAGAGAAATGGAAATAAAAACAAAGATAAACAAATGGGACCTAATGAAACTTCAAAGCTTTTGCACAGCAAAGGAACCATAAACAAGACCAAAAGACAACCCTCAGAATGGGAGAAAATAATTGCAAATGAAGCAACTGACAAAGGATTAATCTCCAAAATTTATAAACAGCTCATGCAGCTCAATAGCAAAAAAACAAACAACCCAATCCAAAAATGGGCAGAAGACTTAAATAGGCATTTCTCCACAGAAGATATACAGACTGCCAACAAACACGTGAAAGAATGCTGAACATCATTAATCATTAGAGAAATGCAAATCAAAACTACAATGAGATGTCATCTCACACCAGTCAGAATGGCCATCATCAAGAAATCTAGAAACAATAAATGCTGGAGAGGGTGTGGAGAAAAGGGAACACTCTTGCACTGCTGGTGGGAATGTGAATTGGTACAGCCACTATGGAGTACGGTATGCAGGTTCCTTAAAAAACTAAAAATAGAACTACCATATGACCCAGCAATCCCACTACTAGGCATATACCCTGAGAAAACCATAATTCAAAAAGAGACATGTACCAAAATGTTCATTGCAACTCTATTCACAGTAGCCCGGAGCTGGAAACAACCTAAGTGTCCATCATCGGATGAATGGATAAAGAAGATGTGGCACATATATACAATGGAATATTACTCAGCCATAAAAAGAAACGCAACTGAGCTATTTGTAATGAGGTGGATAGACCTAGAGTATGTCATACAGAGTGAAGTAAGTCAGAAAGAGAAAGACAAATACCGTATGCTAACACATATATATGGAATTTAAGAAAAAAAATGTCATGAAGAACCTAGGGGTAAGACAGGAATAAAGACACAGACCTACTTGAGAATGGACTTGAGGATATGGGGAGGGGGAAGGGTAAGCTGTGACAAAGCGAAAGAGAGGCATGGACATATATACAGTACCAAACGTAAGGTAGATAGATAGTGGGAAGCAGCCGCATAGCACAGGGAGATCAGCTTGGTGCTTTGTGACCGCCTGGAGGGGTGAGATGGGGAGGGTGGGAGGGAGGGAGACGCAAGAGGGAAGGGATGTGGGAACAGATGTATATGTATGACTGATTCACTTTGTTATAAAGCAGAAACTAATAAAAAAAAAAAGAAAAAGAAAATTGATGTGATAGTTCAGTATATTTCATAAATAGTTCACTATATGCTATCCATCATCAGACATAAGATGAAAAAAGCTCATGCATTATTACTATTTTTAAATAGTAGAGTACACTGCGTTATAGAATAAGGTTTTAGTGATGTCCTGAAAATAAGCTCTTTGATGCTATATAAACTGAGACTTGTTAATGTATTCAGAATTGCTTTATCTTCAATCAGAGATTCAGCATTCTAAATTATTGCTCTCACTCCAGTCATTTGGTTGGAACTCTGTGGCAATACATGTAAATGTGTCGAAAATTTAATAATTTATCTAATTTCATAAATGACTAAAAAATATTCTAAGATTATGGAATAAATTTTATATTTACCTGTTGGAAAAAAACCTGTAAATTATTAACAGATGTTAATTAAAAACTGTCAATCTTATATTTATATATCCAGATGAAATATTATGAGGGCGAAAGCAAGATTATAAATGCATATGATGCTATGACTGAAACTACATTGTATCAGCTAGGATTCATTTCGTTGCAACTGACAGCTTAAGCCAAAAAATTAAAAATTAAAAAGGAAGGAAAAAAACTATTGGCTCATATACCAAAAGTGATAAGTATGGCTGACATGAGGCAGAGCTAAATTCAGGACTAAATCAACACAGAAAAATAAGTAGCATTTCTTTACACCGACAACAAACTACCCAAAAAGGAAACCAAGGAAATGATTTCATTTACAATTGCATCAAAAATAATAAAATACTTAGAAATAAATTTAACCAAGTAAGTAAAAGACCTGTAAAATGAAAACTATAAAACACTGATGAAAGAAATGGAAGACGACACAAATAAATGGAAAGATATTCAGTGTTCATGGACTGGAAGAACACTGTTAAAATGTCCATATTATGCAAAGTGAGCTACAGATTCAATGCAATCACTATGAAACCCCTGTAACATTTTTTACAAAAATAGAAAAAAAAATCTAAAATTCATAGAGAGCTACAAAAGAGCCCAAATAGCCAAAGCAATCTTAAGAAGAACAAGTTAAAGGCCTCACATTTCCTGATTTCAAAAATACATTACAAAGCTATAGTAATCAAAACATTATGCTGCTTGAACAAAGAAAGATATATAGATCAACTGAACAGAACAGAGATAAATCCACACATAGATGGTCAACTATTCTTCAACAAGGGCATCAAGAATAGATCATGAGGAAAGGACAGTCCCTCCAATAAGTGGGGTTGGGAAACTGAATATCCACATGTAAAAGAATGGCATTGGGCCATTATCTTATACCATACACAAAAATTAACTCAAAATGGATTAAAGCCTTAAACATAACACCTGAAACTAGAACTTCTAGAAGACAATAGGGGAAAAGCTTCATGACATTGGTCTTGGCAATGATTTCATGGATATGATACCAAAAGCACAGGCAATAAAAGCAAAAATAGACAAGTAGGACTGTATCAAACTAAAAAACTTTTCACAGCAAAGGAAACAATAAAGTGAAAAGGCAACCTATGGAATGGCAGAAAATATCTACAAACCATACATCTGATAAGGGATTAATATCCAAAATATATAAGGAGTTCCTACAGCTCAATAGCAAAGAAACAAATAACCTGATCAAGAAATGGGCAAAGGACTGGAACAGACATTTTTCCAAAGAAGACATACAAATGGCCAGCAAGTATATGAAAAAATGCTCAATGTCATCAACCATCAGGGAAATGCAAATCAAAACCACAATGAGATATCATTTCACACCTGTTAGGATGGTTATTATCAAAAAGTTAAAGGATGACAAGTGTTGACAAGGATGTGGAGGAAAAGGATATCCTTGTACACTGTTGGTGGGAATGTATATTGGTCCAGCCATTATGGAAAACAATATGAAGGTTCCTCAAAAAATTAAAAATAGAAGTACCATATAATCCAACAATCCCACTTCTGGATATATATCCAAAGGAAATAAAAGCCTTATCTCAGAGAGGTATCTGCACTCCCATGTCCACTGCAGCATTATCACAATAGCCAAGAAACAGAAACAACCACTGATGGATGAACGGATAAAGAAATACTAATATATATATTTACTGATATATATATATATATATATATATATATATATATATATATATATTTATATATAGAGAAATAGTGACATATATATAAAAGAATTACTGGACTTCCTTGGTGGCCCAGTGGTTAGGAATCTGCCTGCCAATGCAGAGGACATGGGTTCGAGCCCTGGTCTGGGAGATCCCACATGCCACAGAGCAACTAAGCCCGTGCACCACAACTACTGACCCTGCACTCTAGAGCCTGCAAGCCACAACTACTGAAGCCCCTGCGCCTAGAGCCTGTACTCTGCAACAAGAGAAGCTACCACGATGAGAAGCCTGCACACTGCAACAAAGAGTAGCTCCCACTTGCCACTAGAGAAAGACCGTGCACAGCAATGAAGACCCAATGCAGCCAAAATAAGATAAAGAAAGAAATGAATTTATTTAAAAAAAGAATTATTATTCAGCCTTAAAAAACGAGGAAATCCTGTCATTTGTGACAACATGGATGAACCTAGAAAGGCATTGTGCTGAATGAAATAAGTCAGGTGCAGAAAGAAAAATACCATATGATCTTGCTTAATTTGAAAAAAAGTCAGAATCATAGAAGCAGAGAGAATGGTGGTTACCAGAGGTGGGGTAGGGAGAGGAAAATGGGGATATTTTCGTCAAAGGGCACAAAGTCTCAGTTATGTGGGATGACTAAGTTCTAGAGACCTAATGTACACTGTGACTATAGTTAGTAATACTGTATTGTATACCTGAAATCTGCTGAGAGTGAATTTTTTTAAACAATGATAGAAACATTGTTTGCAATCTCCAAATGTTAGATAGAAGGTAAATATTCTTTTTTAAAATTTACACAGAATTCTTTGTCTATTTAATCCTTCTATATTTAATTTTTATTTTATTAAATTATAGTTTATTTACAATATTATATTAGTTTCAGATGTATAACATAGTGACTCAGTATTTTTATAGCTTATACTCCTTTTAAAGTTATTATAAACTATTGGCTATATTCCCAGTGCTCTACAATATATCCTTAATTTTTTTTTTTTTTTGGCCACACTGTGCAGCATGTGGGCTCTTAGTTCCCTGACCAGGGATCAAACCCGTGCCCCCTGCATTGAGAGTGAGGAGTCTTAACCACTGGACCGCCAGGGAAGTCCCATTATATCCTTATAGCTTACTTATTTTATACATAGTAGTTTGCTCCTCCTAATCACCTACCCCATCCTGCCCCTCCCCCATTCTTCTCCCCATTGGTAACCACTAATTTGTTCTCTATATCCGTGAGTTTGTTTCTGTTTTGTTATATTAATTCATTTGTTTTACTCTTTACATTCCACATAAGTGGTAACATACAGTATTTGTCTTTTAATATAGTAAATCTTAAGTGTTCTCAACACACACACACACACACACACACACACAAGGCAACTATGCGAGGTGATGGACGTTGATAAGCTTGACTGTAGTAACCATTTCATAATGTATTTGTACATCAAAACATCTTGTTATACATCTTAAATATAGACAATTCTTATAAAAATAAACTGATTAATTCAGGATTGATTTCATCAGGACTTGGTTTCCCTTAGTCTCTACTTTGCCTCCTTCTGCATTAGGTTCAGTCTTAGGTTCCATGTGAAAGAAGATGGCAGTAAGTTCAAGTCCAGTGTGAAAGGAGTGTCTCTTCTCCAGGAGTCCACAAAAAACTCAGGGCATCACACTGGTTCTAAGTGGGCATATGTCTATCCCAGTGTCAATGACTATAGCTGGTGAATATCATGTGCTAATTTTTAGGCACAGGTCACATACCCATGTCTGGAGCAAGATGTAGAGACTACCCCACCCAAAATACAGTGGAGGAGGAAGACTTTCCAGAGGTAAATTGGGGTGGAAGACAAAAAGAGTAGGTATCTATGCAATATTTGAAAATATATATATCAGAGACAAAAAGTGGAAGAAAATATAGAAAATAAAAATCTTATGGTGATAAGATTATGAATTGTTTTCTCTTCTATCTTCCAAAAATTTTAAATGGAAATTTAAAAATTGTATTATTTCATATTTCATATTCATATTTCATACAATCAATCCTCATTACTTGCAGATTCCATATTTGCAATTTTGCCTACTCACTATAAATTATTTGTAACCTGCAATATCAATATTTGCTGCATGTTTGCAAGGTAACACTCTGCCTTCTTGCTTCAGCTCTCATACTGTAAACAAGTGTCCATTTCATGGTCTATTCAGGGATAATATAAATGTAAAATTACAAAATTAACATTTAAAAGTTATTTCTCAAAGATATTTTAGCAACATAACATTATCTATCTTTGAAATAAACATTTTGAAAAAAAGTATTTAGTATCAGACCTACATATATCAAAATGGTGATGAACTGCAGAAAATTTTGCTGCAGAAAATTAATTTATCAGATTTAGTATTATTTTTCTATATATTTTGTTCATAATTACAGCTTATATATCAGACTTTCAATTAAAATCAGTTATTGAAAATTCTAGAGAACTTTTAAAATATGAAAACAGGTTTCCAAATAAACCACCAAACTATTAAATTTTCAATAAAAATGGTTTCAATCTCCATTGTTCTTTAAACACTTGTGTACCCAAAGTCTTAGTTTTTGATAAACTGTAACTTCTTGTTGCAAAAGTTAAATTGTAAAAATGTTTTATACACTTGTAAATTTTAGAATTGTAAAGCTGCATCAGGTAATATGCCAATAATGGCTAATTTTACAGTTACCTTGGAAAATGAAGATAATTAAGGGTTCAATAATCATAGTCTCTAGGAATGTAATTATAATGTATATCAGAAGGGTCAAGCAATATTCCTAGTTCAAGAAAGTTGACCTTAACCTACAAAAACATATTCCTTTGGAAAAAAAACTGGTTTTCTTTAAATACAGCAATATGGACAATATCTCAAACTAGATATTAACTTATTCCTTCACTCATTCATTTTTTTAAACAGATAATTTACTGTGTACCTCTCACATGTTGCACAAAAGTTCTAGGTGCTAGGGAAACACCAGTGAATAAAAACAGACACAGCAGGCATGAGTTAACATTCCAGTAAGAGGGGAAATAGACAGTATATATAAGCAAACCAATAAATAAGTAAATAATGTCAGATATTGATAAATACTGAAGGGAAATATAGGGTGATATGATAGGAAGGTGTGTGTGTTGGAGGAGGTTTGGTCGAGGAAGGTTTATATGGATGTATGACATTTGGGCTGAGACTTGAATATTGAAGACACAGCCCATAAAGAGCCTTGAAAAGAGGAAATTTTTGGCCTATATGAAGGGCAAAAATGAAGCCAGTGTGACAGGTAATAAGTGCAGGGAAGATTTCCTGTCCAGATCTACTATCAATTAGGAAAAAATCACAGAACCAAATAGAAAAACAGCCAACAGACTTGAACAGGTACTTCACAAAAGAGGCAATCTAAATGACCAACAAATATGAAAAGGTCCTCAAACTTAAGAATTGTAAAGGAAATGCAAATTAAACCTACAATGAGATACCACAACACACCAGCAATGCCAGTGTTAGAAAGAATGACAATGCCAAGTGTTGGCAAAGATATAAACAGACTGGAACTCTCATACAGTTGGTTGAGTTGCCAATTAGTATGATCATTGGCAAATTTGCTTTTCATTATCTACTAAAGTTGAACATACTTCTAAGTACATACATACCAAATATCTATATCTAATATCTATATCTATCTCAAGATATGTACGAGAACATTCATACTCAAAACATGTAAACAATTCAAATATTTATAACCTGTAGAACAAAAATGAAATGTGGTATACTCATACAGTGGAATACTACATAGCAAGAAGAATGAACAAACTCTTGAGACACAAAACTTGAGTGAATCTCAGAAACATACTGAATAAAAGAAGCCAGATATAAGAATACACACTACATGATACCATGTACATGTATATACACCTATACATACATATATTTAAAACAAGTGGAACTAATTCGTGGTGTTAAAAGTTAGAATGGCAGTTAGCTTTGGGTCAAGGGGGTGTAGTGATTGAGAGGGGCCATGAGGTAGCTTCTGTGGGGCTGGCAATGCTCTTTTAGGGTCCAGACAACTATGACAGGTAATATGTGAGGAGAAGAGATTCATCCTTCACCTGAATGTCGTTATACAAGTGTAATCACTTTGTAATAATTTTTGAGCTTTTCATCTATAATTTTTGTATATATGGTATAGTTCAACAAAGTATATATTTTAAAAATATATGACAGTATAAAGAATACATTTGAGTAGGGAGACAATGTTTTGGCCCTGGGTAGAAATCAGGCTCTGAAGAAAAATGGACTTATTCCATGCATGTTTCAGAGGTAGAACAGGTAAGACTCATTGTTGTATTGCCTATAGTGAATAAGGGAAAGACAGGGATCAAGATTGACTACTAAGTTTTCAGCTTAAGTAACTAGATCAAAGTTAGTGACATTTATGTTTCCAGAAAGACAGAATGGTTGATTGCATTAGATGTTGTTTAGAATTTCAGTCATGAGGACAGAGAAGTTGCCACTGGATTTAAACATGGAAGTCATTGATGATCTGAGAGCAATGTTAGGTTAGTTAGTGCTGGGGATGAAGTCCTGATTGGAGCATGCCGAACTGTAACTATGATGTAAGGAAATGAAGAAAAAATTTTAGGTAACTCTTTGAGTAGTTGTTTTGCTTTCCTGTGAATGGGGATGAGAGATATGCAAACAGAAGAGAAAGCTTGAAAGCACTGGGGGATCAGAGCAAGTTATGACATGTATATTATGCAGGTGGTTGAGGAGATGGAGCCTGGTATAAAGAAATGAACCTGACTTACCTAATAATTTTGGTGGAAGATTAGGATCCAATACAATTCACCTCATCCTCTACCCCAATACCAGAAAGCTACTTCCTAAGAATCTTCTTTACTGCAAATGGTCAAATTTTTCTATTTTTTAAGTTTTGCTATGTTTGGGGGCAGGGGGGAGTTCCCATTTTCTCTTCGTTTCTTTGCTTTAACAGCATTGAGATATAATTCACATACTACAGAATTCACCCATTGAAAGTATACTATCATTTCTTTTTATGTCCTGGGTTCCGTAATGATGTTCAAGTGTTCATTTGTGTCAGTAACATTCAGCGTAAAACAAAAAAAGGTTTTGGAAACAACCGAGAGATATTTTCCTTCTAAACTTTTATTTCAACAATCAATTTTAATATAAAAAGCATTTATTGTACAGAACAAGATTTCAGAAAAAAAGAAAACCCATTTCCAATTGTTGATATTCAGGAAAGAACTCATAGTAACATTCTGGAACTGCTATTTTTGTTGTTGTTGCTGCAGTTTTTAACTTTAGGAATCTTACCCTCATTCTATATACCTGCTCTTCTGGATATGTGAGGAAATAAATCTTTACCTGTTTAATCCACTATTTGTTGTCTTCCCAATTAGTTGAGGCCAGAAGCATTCCTAGAGAATATAGGCCTAAGGATTAATCTCCAAAATATATAAACAGCTCATGCAGCTCAATATTAAAAATAACAAAAAACCCAATCAAAAAATGGGCAGAAGACCTAAATAGACATTTCTCCAAAGAAGACATACAGATGGCCAAAAGGCACATGAAAAGCTGCTCAACATCAATAGTTATTAGTGAAATGCAAATCAAAACTACAGTGAGGTATCACCTCACACCGGTTAGAATGGGCATCATCAGAAAATCTACAAACAACAAATGCTGGAGAGGGTGTGGAGAAAAGGGAACCCTCTTGCACTGTTGGTGGGAATGTAAATTGATACAGCCACTATGGAGAACAGTATGGAGGTTCCTTAAAACACTAAAAATAGAATTACCATATGGCCCAGCAATCCTACTACTGGGCATATATCCAGAGAAAACCATAATTCAAGAAGACACATGTAGGGGACCTTCAAGATGGCGTAGGAGGTGAGATCCCAGGGAGAGGACTGGGGTTGGCTGCATGAACACAGCCTGAAGGGGGCTAGTGTGCCACAGCTAGCCAGGAGGGAGTCCAGGAAAAACTCTGGACCTGCCTAAGGCAAGAGACCACTGTTTCGGGGTGCAAGAGGAGAGGGGATTCCTCCCCTGTCTGCCCACAGAAGCCAGAGCACTGCCTAAACAAGCTCCAGAGATGGGAGCGAGCGGCAGCTATCAGCTGAGACCCCAGAGACAGGCATGAAACATTAATGCTGCTGCTGCAGCCACCGAGAATCCTGTGTGCAAGCACAGGACACTATCCACAGGCCCCACCCCGGGAGCCTGTGCAACACGCCACTGTCAAGATCCCATGATCCAGGGACAACTTCCCTGAGAGAATACATGGGGTGCCTCAGGCTGTTGCAACGTCAACGCCAGCCTCTGCTGCCACAGACTCGCCCGGCATTCCAATTATAACTACCGTAACCCTCCCTTTGCCCTGGCAGGAATGACCCAGAGCCCCTAATCAGCCGCTGCTTTAAACCCGTCCTGTCCAGGCGGGAACAGAAGCCTGAGGGCAACCTATATGCAGAGGCAGGGCCAAAACCAAAGGTGTACCCCAGGAGCTGTGCGAACAAAGAGAAAGGGAAATTTCTCTGTGCAGCCTCAGGAGCAGCGGATTAAATCCCCACAATAAACCTGAGATATCCTGCATCTGTGGAATACCAGAATAGACAACGAATCAACCCAAAATTGAGATGGTGGATTTGGGGAGCAACTGTACATGCAGGGTTTCCTGTCTGCGACTGACTTGTTTCTGATTTTTATTTTTTTTTTTATTTTTTTTTTTTTTTGCGGTACGCGGGCCTCTCACTGTTGTGGCCTCTCCCGTTGCGGGGCACAGGCTCCGGATGCGCAGGCTCAGCGGCCATGGCTCACGGGCCCAGCCGCTCCGCGGCATATGGGATCCTCCCAGACCGGGGCACGAACCCGTATCCCCTGCATCGGCAGGCGGACTCTCAACCACTGCGCCACCAGGGAGGCCCCTGATTTTTATTTTTATCTTAGTATAGTTTTTACTGCTTGTTGTCACTGGTGAATTTGTTTATCAGTTTGGTTGCTCTCTTTTTTTTAATATATTTTTTAATTAAAAAAATTTTTTTCTCCCTTTTCTTCTGAGCTGTGTGACTTACAGAGTCCTGGTGCTCCGGCCTGCTGTCACACCCGAGCCTCTGAGGTGGGAGAGCCTAGTTCAGAACACTGGACCACCAGAGACCTCCCAGCCCCATGTAATATCAATCAACGAGAGCTCTGCCAGAGATCTCCATCTCAACGCTAAGACCCAGTTCCACACAAGTACCAGCAAGCTCCAGTACTGTACACCCCATGCCAAACAACTAGCAAGACAGGAACACAACTCTATCCATTAGCAGAGAGGCTACCTAAACTCATACTAAGTTCACAGACATCCCAGAACACACCACTGGACGCAGCCCTGTCCACCAGAAAGACAGGATCCAGCCCCACCCACTAGAACACAGGCACCAGTCCCCTCCTCCAGGAAGCCTACACAACCCACTGAACCAACCTTACCCACGGTGGGCAGACACCAAAAACAAAGGGAACGATGAACCTGCAGGCTGCAAAAAGTAGACTCCCAAACACAGTAAGTTAAGCAAAATGGGAAGACAGAGAAATATGCAGCAGATGAAGGAGCAAGGTAAAAACCCACCAGACCAAACAAATGAGGAGGAAATAGGCAGTCTACCTGAAAAAGAATTCAGAGTAATGATAGTAAAGATGATACAAAATCTTGCAAATAGAGAAAATACAAGAAATGTTTAACAAGGACCTCGAAGAACTAAAGTGCAAACAAACAATGATGAACAACACAAAAAATGAAATTAAAAATTCTCTAAAAGAAAACAAAAGCAGAATAACTGAGGCAGAAGAACGGATAAGTGACCTGGAAAATAAAATAGTGGAAATAACTGCCACAGAGCAGAATAAAGAAAAAAAATGAAAAGAATTGAAGACAGTCTCAGAGACTTCTGGGACAACATTAAACGCACCAACATTCGAATTAAGAGTTCCCAGAAGAAGAGTAAAAAAAGGGGTCTGAGAAAATATTTGAGGAGATTATAGTTGAAAACTTCCCTAACATGGGAAAGGAAGTCCAGGAAGCATATAGAGTCCCATACAGGATAAATCCAAGGAGAAACACACCAAGACATATATTAATAAAACTATCAAAAATTAAATATAAACCAAAAATATTAAAAGCAGCAAGGAAAAAACAACAAATAACATACAAGGGAATCCCCATAAGGTTGACAGCTGATCTCTCAGCAGAAACTCTGCAAGCCAGAAAGGAGTGGAAGGATATATTTAAAGAGATGAAAGGGAAAAACCTACAACCAAGATTACTCTACCCAGCAAGGATCTCATTCAGATTCGATGGAGAAATTAAAACCTTTACAGACAAGCAAAAGCTAAGAGAATTCAGCACCGCCAAACCAGCTTTACAACAAATGCTAAAGGAACTTCTCTAGGCAGGAAACACAAGAGAAGGAAAAGACATACAAAAACAAACCCAAAACAATTAAGAAAATGGTAATATGAACAGACATAGTGATAATTACCTTAAACGTAAATGCATTAAATGCTCCAACAAATACTGGCTAAATGGATATAAAAACAAGACCAACATATATGCTGTCTACAAGAGACCCACTTCAGACCTAGGGACAAATACAAACTGAAAGTGAGGGGATGGAAAAAGATATTCCATGCAAATGCAAACCAAAAGAAAGCTGGAGTAGCAATTCTCATATCAGACAAAATAGACTTTAAAATAAAGACTATTAGAAGACACAAAGAAGGACACTACATAATGATCAAGGGATCAATCCAAGAAGAAGATATAACAATTGTAAATATTTATGCACCCAACATAGGAGCACCTCAATACATAAGGCAAATGCTAATAGCCATAAAAAGGGAAATCAACAATAACACAATAATAGTAGGGAACTTTAACACCCCACTTTCACCAATGGACAGTTCATCCAAAATGAAAATAAGAAAACAGAAGTTTAAATGATACATTAAACAAGATGGATTTAATTGATGTTTATAGGGCATTCCATCCAAAAACAACAGAATAATCTTTTTTCTCAAGTGCTCAAGGAACATTCTCCAGGATAGATCATATCTTGCGTCACAAATCAAGCCTTGGTAAATTTTAAAAAATTGAAATTGTATCAAGTTTCTTTTCTGACAGTGCTTTATGACTAGATATCAATTACAGGGAAAAAAATGTAAAAAATACAAACACATGGAGGCTAAATAATATGCTACTAAATAATCAAGAGATCGCTGAAGAAATCAAAGAGGAAATCAAAAATACCCAGAAACAAATGACAGTGAAAACATAATGACCCAAAACCTATGGGATGCAGCAAAAGCAGTTCTAAGAGGGAAGTTTATAGTAATAAAATCCTACCTCAAGAAACAAACGAAATCTCAAATAAACAACCTAACCTAAAGCAATTAGAGAGAGAAGAACAAAAACCCCCCAAAGGAAAGTTAGCAAAGGAAAGAAATCATAAAGATCAAGTAAGAAATAAATGAAAAAGAAATGAAGGAAATGATAGCAAAGATCAATAAAACTAAAAATAAAAGCTGGTTCTTTGAGAAGATAAACAAAATTGATAAACCACTAGCCAGACTCATCAAGAAAAAAAGGGAGAAGACTCAAATCAACAGAATTGGAAAGGAAAAAGGAGAAGTAACAACTGACACTGCAGAAACACAAAGATTCATGAGGGATTACTACAGGAAACTATATTCCAATAAAATGGACAACCTGGAAGAAGGACAAATTCTTAGAAAAGCACAACCTTCCAAGACTGAACCACGAAGAAATAGAAAATATAAAGAGAGTAATCCCAAGCACTGAAATTGAAACTGTGATTAAAAATCTTCCAAAAAACAAAAGCCCAGGACCAGAGGCTTCCCAGGTGAATTCTATCAAACTTTAGAGAAGAGTTAACACGTATACTTCTCAAACGCTTCCAAAATATAGCAGAGGGAGGAACACTCCTAATTTTATTCTACAAGGCCACCACACCTTAATACCAGAAGCAGACAAAGATGTCACAAAAAAAGAAAACTACAGGCCAATATCACTGGTGAACATAGATGCAAAAATACTTAACAAAATACTAGCAAACAGAATCCAATGGGACATTGAAAGGATAATTCACCATGATCAAGTAGGGCTTAGCCCAGAAATGCAAGGATTCTTCAGTATTTGAAAATCAATCAATGTGATAAACCATATTAACAAACTGAAGGATAAAGACCATATGATCATCTCAATAGATGCAGAAAAAGCTTCTGACAAAATTCAACAGCCATTTATGATAAAAACTCTCCAGAAAGTAGGCATAGAGGGAACTTACCTCAACATAATAAGGGCCATATATGACAAACCCACAGCCAACACTGTTCTCAATGGTGAAGAACTGAAACCATTTCCTCTAAAATCAGAAACAAAACAAGGATGCCCATTCTCACCACTGTTATTCAACCTAGTTTTGGAGGTTTTAGCCACAGCAATCAGAGAAGAAAAAGAAATAAAGGGAATCCAAATCGGAAAAGAAGAAGTAAAACTGTCACTGTTTGCAGATGCCATGATACTATACATAGAGAATCCTAAAGATGCTACCAGAAAACTACTACAGCTAATCAATGAATTTCATAAAGCAGCAGGATACAAAAACAATGCACAGAAATCTCTCACATTCCTATACACTAATGATGAAAAATCTGGAAGAGAAATTAAGGACACACTCCCATTTACCACTGCAACAAAAAGAATAAACTACCTACGAATAAACCTACCTAGGGAGAGAAAAACCTGTATGCAGAAAACTATAAGACACTAATGAAAGAAATTAAAGATGATACAAACAGATGGAGAGATATACTATACCCTTAGATTGGAAAACCCAACATTGTGAAAATGACTATACTACCCAAAGCAATCTACAAGTTCAATGCAATCCCTATCAAACTACCAATGGCATTTTTCACAGAACTAGAACAAAAAAAATTCACAATCTGTATGGAAACACAAAAGACCCCGAATAGTCAAAGCAATATTGAGAAAGGAAGACGGAGTTGGAGGAATCAGGCTTCCTGACTTCAGACTATACAACAAAGCTACAGTAATCAAGACAGCATGGTACTGGCACAAAAACAGAAACAGAGATCAATGGAACAGGATAGAAAGCCCAGAGACTAACCCACACACATATGGTCATCTTATCTTTGATAAAGGAGGCAAGAATGTACAATGGAGAAAAGACAGCCTATTCAGTAACTGGTGCTGGGAAAACTGGACAGCTACATGTAAAAGAATGAAATTAGAACACTCCCTAACACATTGAACAAAAATAAACTCTAAATGGATAGAAAACCTAAATGTAAGGCCAGACACTATCAAAGTCTTTGAGGAAAACATATGAAGAACACTCTTTGACATAAATCACAGAAAGATCCTTTTTGACCCACCTCCTAGAGAAATGGAAATAAAAACAAAAAGCAAACAAAAACAATAAGCAAATGGGACCTAATGAAACTTAAAAGCTTTTGCACAGCAAAGGAAACCATAAACAAGACGAAAAGACAATGACATAAATCACAGAAAGATCCTTTTTGACCCACCTCCTAGAGAAATAGAAATAAAAACAAAACTAAACAAATGGGACAGAATGAAACTTAAAAGCTTTGCACAGCAAGGGAAACCATAAACAAGATGAAAAGACAACTCTCAGAATGGGAGAAAATATTTGTAAATGAAGCAACTGACAAAGGATTAATCGTCAAAATATACAAGCAGCTCATGCAGCTCAATATCAAAAAAACAAACAACCCAATCCAAAAATGGGCAGAAGACCTAAATAGACATTTCTCCAAGGAAGATATACAGATTGCCAACAAACACATGAAAGTATGTTCAACATCACTAATCATCAGAGAAATGCAAACCAAAACCACAATGAGGTATCACCCCACACCAGTCAGAATGGCCATCACCAAAAAATCTACAAACCATAAATGCTGGAGAGGATGTGGAGAAAAGGGAACCCTCCTGCACTGTTGGTGGGAATGTAAATTGATACAGCCACTGTGGACAATAGTATGGAGGCGCCTTAAAAAACTAAAAATAGAACTACCATACAACCCAGCAATCCCACTACTGGCCATATACCCTGAGAAAACCATAATTCAAAAAGAGTCAAGTACCACAATGTTCACTGCAGCACTGTTTATAACAGCCAGGACATGGAAGCAACCTAAGTATCCATTGACAGATGAAAGGATAAAGAAGATGTGGCACATATATACAATTGAATATTACTCAGCCATAAAAAGAAACAAAACTGAGTTATTTGTAGTGAGGTGGATGGACCTAGAGTCTGTCATACTGAGTGAAGTAAGTCAGAAAGAGAAAAACAAATACTGTATGCTAACACATATATATGGAATCTAAAAAAAAAAATTTTTTTTTCTGATGAACCTACGGGTAGGGCAGGAATAAAGACGCAGACGTAGAGAATGTTCTTGAGGACATGGAGAGGGGAAAAGGTAAGCTGGGACAAAGTGAAAGAGTAGCACTGACATATATACACTACCAAATGTAAAACAGATAGCTAGGGGGAAGCAGCTGCATAGCACAGGGAGATCAGCTTGGTGCTTTGTGATCACCTGGAGGGGTGGGATAGGGAGGGAAGGAGGGAGACACAAGAGGGAAGGGATATGGGGATATATGTATATGTATAGCTGATTCACTTTGTTATACAGCAGAAACTAACACAACATTGTAAAGCAATTATACTCCAAAAAATATATTTAAAAAAATAAAGATAACCAAGAGAAAAAAAAAAAAAACACATGCACCCCAATTCATTGCAGCACTATTTACAATAACCAGGTCATGGAAGCAACCTAAATGCCCATTGACAGACGAATGGATAAAGAAGATGTGGTACATATATACAATGGAATATCAGCCATAAAAAGGAATGAAACTGGGACATTTGTAGAGACATGGATGGACCTAGAGACTGTCATACACAGTGAAGTAAGTCAGAAAGATTAAAACAAATATCATATATTAACACATATATGTGGAATTTAGAAAAATGGTACATATGAACCGGTATGCAAGGCAGAAATAGAGACACAGGTGTAGGGAGCAAACATGGACACCAAGGTGGGAAAGCAGGGGGTTGGTGGTGGGGGGGTGAATTGGGAGATTGGGATTGACATATAGATGCTAATATGTATAAAACAGATAACTAATAAGAACCTGCTATATAAAAAATAAATTAATTTAGTTTAATTTAAAAACAAAGGAATAGAGCCTTAGTCGTCGAGGTCTTGAATCTGAGCTGCTGATTCTTGGAGGATATTATGTAGTCATGCCTATTGGTACCACTACAAATTCAGAGACTTCAACCTCAGATGAGCCCTCAGCACATCTTTAAGTCTATCCTTTTTATGTATTCTCTTTTTCCTCTTGCAATTCTTCAGTGATTATTCTAAACCTTTTAAAATCTCAGACCATTCTCCCCATTCTCAAAAGATAAACTTTCCTCCTACATTACAAGGATTATCTCTGTCACTTCCCACCTCAATACCTAAAAGCTTATCTAAAACTGTTCTCTCACTTGCTTGCTGCTGTTTCAGACCTCAATTCTATTTTCTTTGTTCTAAAATACTTCTTGAGGGTTTGCTATGAGCCAGACAATGCTAAAGGAAAGACAAAATTCCTCTCCTCAAGTAACATTAAGCGCTATTAAGAGACCAATGCAGAATGATTTGGAAGTGTATGGGGCACACCTGAGACTTCCAGGTAGGGGTTGTGTCAGGCTACTGAGAAGAGGTGATGTCTAAGCCCATCTGAAAAATTACTAAGAGTCAATGCCCCTACCGTGTGCCCCCAGCAATCTCTACCCCCTCTCCACACCGTTCAACACACTGTATTGTAGTTTATTTAATGAGGTCCTCTACAAGACAAGGAAAATCCACTGGCAAATCAATCTATCTTGTTAACCACTGTATCCCTAGCACTTAAAAGAATACTTGCCAAAGAGAAGCACTGAGTGAATATTTATATTATGAAATAATGAAAATAATATGAACTTCAGCATTAAGGCTGTCCTAGATAGTACCGATATTCAAATTATTTAAAAACTAGTATGGCTGTTTGTATATCAGTTGAATATCAATCGTAGCTCTGGATTTAAATTTTGGCTCCATTTCCTATGAGATTTTTAAATTAAGGCAAATCAGTTAAATAATCTATCATTTTATCATCTGTACATGTTGATGGTAATAATATTATAATTCATAGGATGGTTTTAATGATGAAATGAAAAAGCATATAAAAAACCCCATTTCAGTGCTGGTACACTAAATACATATAATAAATATTTGACTTCCTTTCTAGACTGCTTTTTTTTTTTTTTTTTTTTTTTTTGCGGTACACGGGCCTCTCATTGTTGTGGCCTCTCCCGTTGCAGAGCACAGGCTCCAGATGCACAGGCTCAGCGGCCATGGCTCAAGGGCCCACCCGCTCCGCAGCCTGTGGGATCTTCCCGGACCGGGGCATGAACCTGTGTCCCCTGCATCGGCAGGCGGACTCTCAACCACTGCGCCACCAGGGAAGCCCTAGACTGCTTTTAAATGAGTTGTATTTATAGTTAGATAAGAAAATTAAAATATGCAGAAACCAATGCAGAATGAGAGCACTCTATTTTGTCTTTCCTTCATGATTTTTCTCAAGTGCTCAACTTAACAAATGGTTAGGTAGTTTGTTTCTAAACTTAAAATGCATTTATCCTTAATCTTCTCTATAATGTAAATTTAAAATTTGCTGTTCATTCATACCTAATTAACCAATTTGTGCCTGTATGTCAACCTTAGATTATATTTAACAATTCAACAGGAATTTAAGAGCCTATTAGCTGTGCAAAGTTGTAATTTATCTTTATCATTCAGGGACTACTTTATGCAGACACTGCTGGGTAGCTTCTAGCTCAATAAATGCTCCAAGATGCCTAATATTTTCTTTTTTTGTTTTAATAATGAGTATAACTGATGGATTTCATCCAAAATAAGAAATCAAAGTATTGATAAAATGGAAAGAAAGTTTACTGGCATATTTAAAGGATGGTATCTTTTGCAGCTTTAAATTGTTTCCAGGAAAAAGTTAACAAATAAGTAGAAATCTGATAAACTGTGCTAAATGCCAACTTTAAACCTTAGTAATCAGTTTATATGCTTTATGTCTATATTGGATGGCTGCAAGAATCCCAGTATTTTCTATTACTCACTATATTGAGACTTGTGAGAATAAAACAACAGATCGAACAAGAATAATTAAGTTCTTCAGGCTGGCTACCAAATGCAATACTGCTATAAAAAGATTAGAATTATATCAGTAGGTTGAACAAGGAGAGTATTAATTTCAGAGCAGCTTAGTTATTTCTCCCTACATGTGCCCATTCTCAATTGACCTTTATCTAAGTTATATTGTCATGTAAGTCACACAGCTGATTTGCTTAAAGGTAAAATTTCTTCCACTAATATTGCAGAAGAAGAGTCTTCAATTAAGTTGATCATGTCCTTTAAATCACAAGACATGGAAACAGAATCTCAAGCTAATTTAATTAGAGAATTTAAACTTGCCATTCAAAATAATTTATATATTATATTATTTATATATTGTCAGTTATTTTCCTCATTTCAGAAATGTGGCATAATTCTAATTTAAAAAGAGTGATAACTTTTTTACTCTGGATTCTAGTAACTATATAATTAATGTTTCAAAAGTCACTACACAAATGTTAAGAAAAGGAATCTATCAATAAAAAGTTTTAAAATGAGAATGTGAAAATGGAATTAACTTAAATTGCATAATGCAAAACTAAGAGTATGCTTCTTCTACATCTAAAATTGCAAAGTAAGCATAACACACTGAGAACAGGAATAAGTTGGAATTCCTACCCTGGAAAGAAACAAACTAAAGGCTTTTCCCACTTTGTCTAATTTTCTTTTCAATTCCTTTGGAGAGGGTTCTCTCCGCTTTTGTTCTGACAGGAGAGTCTGGACGGCTTGTCTTTGTGCATGAGATGGGGAAGACAAAAAAGCAAATTAGTTTCATGAAAGACTTCCAAAAATGTCATATCCATCCTCCATCTTTCATTTAGGGCCTTCAGGGCCTCATCATGATCTTTCTGGGAGGGTTGATTCCTATCTCCTCTGTGGACTCTTCTCCAGTATATTCTGTGCTAAAGCTTCCTGGGTTCCACTTCATTTCCTGAGAGGTTCATACCTGGTTTCTCTCAGAATATTTGTTGAAATCCTTTGTCCTCTGATGACTCCCCACCTCTTTCTTTTTCTGTTATGTGTATATGTATTTTACTCTTTAACTCCAATCTTAATGGAAGGAAAAGATGTAAATCAGTCTGTAATCTCAAACAGATCTCAACAATTTGCTTTCTTAACAACATATTGTGAACATTTCCTCATATCATTAAATGTCTACACTATTTAAGCATAGGCATTATTTTAGTTTTGAAGATAAAATTATATTAAAAAAATTGTTTTAATGTTTATTTGTCTGCGTTGGGTCTTAGTTGTGGCATGCAGGATCTTTCATTGTGGCGTGTGGGCTCTCTAGTTGTGGCGTGCAGGCTCCAGAGCGTGCGGGCTCAGTAGTTGCGGCATGCGGGCTCTAGAGCACACAGGCTTAGTTGCCCTGAGGCATGTGGGATCTTAGTTCCCCGACCAGGGATTGAAGCCGTGTCCCCTGCATTGGAAGGCAGATTCTTAACCCCTGGATCACCAGGGAAGTCCCTAAAATTATATTCTTTATTTACTTTTGGAATTTTGAATTTAGATAATTCTAATGAAATTCAGAGTAAAGATCACACAGTATTTGTCCAATATTGGAGTCACTAGATAATGATTTTTTTAACATTTTATTAGTGATTGATTTAGAGACCTTTAGTTACCTATTTTTTTTTGTTGCCTATGCTTTTGGTGTCACATCCAAGAAATTGCCAAATCTAATGTCATGAAGCCCTCCCGCTATTTTTCTTCTAAGTGTGTCATAGTTTTAGTTGTTACATTTAGGTCTTTGATCCATTTTGATTTAATTTTTCCAGTGTGAGGTAAGGGTCAAACTTCATTGTTTTGCATATGAATATTCAGTTTTCCCAACCACATTTCCCCATGGGATGGTCTTGGCAAATCTGTTAAAAATCATATATGTGAGGATCTTTTTGTGCTCTCCATTCTATTCCATTGGTCTATATGTATGTCTTTACACCAGTACCACGTTTTGATTCTGCAGCTTTGTAATATGTTTTGAGGTCAGCAAATGGGAAGCCTCCAGCTTTGTTCTTCTTTCTCAAGATTGTTTTGACTATTTAAGTTCCTTTGAGATTCCATATTAATTTTAAGATGAATATTTTCCATTTTGGTTTTATTTCTGATAATAGCCATCCTAATGAGTGTGAGGCTAATAATTTTATTCAATCATCTATTTCCTTAATGTATTTTTTTAAATTCTATGAGTTAGTGAGGGAAACCTGTTAAAATCTTCCAGTATTGTGGGCATGTCTCCTAGTTCTGTCTAGTTTTGCTTCATATGTTCTGAAGCTGATATCCATTATCTGAAGATATAGGATCCTCTTTCAAATGTGATATCATTTTAGGACAAGTAAGAAGTAGAGCCATAATTCTCACACTAATGTTGAAAATTTTTTCTGGAGTTCCCCAATTCTCTGAGAATTTTTAAATTTAGAAAAGATGTCAAATGATAATCTAAGAAAGTAAATATTCTAAAATCATAATCAGGGTTAACTGAATGAAAACTTATAAAGGAGTAAAGATATCCAATTTCAATGTCTGAGCTGGCAGTGTCTCTAGAAGCTGGTGGTAAAATAGGCTAGGCTAGATAAAGAATAGACTTTTATTTTTTATTTTTTTGTTTGTTTTTGTTTTTGTTTTTGTTTGCGATACACGGGCCTCTCACTGTTGTGGCCTCTCCCGTTGCGGAGCACAGGCTCCGGAAGCGCAGGCTCAGCGGCCATGGCTCACGGGCCCAGCCACTCCGCGGCATGTGGGATCCTCCCGGACCGGGGCACGAACCCACGTCCCCTGCATCAGCAGGCAGACTCTCAACCACTGCGCCACCAGGGAAGCCCAAGAATAGACTTTTAAAACAAGCTAAGGAGTCATTCCAGGAGTTTAAGAGGAGAAACGTAATGGTAAGATTTACATTTTTAAAAGACCATTTAGCTATCAATATAAAGAATGACTTGGAAACTAAAAAACAAAAAGTTAGAACTAATTAAAGGAAACTATTATAATAGATGGATAGGAAAATGTGGCATAGTAGAGACTATGAAAAAGATCCAAAAGATTAGCTAAACGGTAAAATCTACAAAATCAGGTGAACAGACTGGCTATGGGATGAGAGGGAGGGGGTTATTAAAGCCAAAAGGGAATGATATAAAATGACTGTCAAGAGAAAATGATTAACAAAATATAAGTGAATTTTTAAAAAAACACACATCTTTTTGCTTTTGGAGTTTTAAGAATCAACTGACTATTCATAGACAACTGAAAAACCTACAGTTGGAAATTATGTCTGTAATTTTGCAACTGTTACAAAGTCAATGATTTCACTTTTATATCATGTGAGCTGTGAAATGGGTTTGAAAATTTTCCCTCTCTTTTGCTACATAGTCTACTTGAAAAATCTAATTTAATTTCTTTCTATAGATCTTACTGAAGTTTAATGCCATCCTTTCATTGTTGTTTATTTGGTAGCTTTATAAAAATGTCTTTCCTCTGAAAATCTGACTTTATCTTCTTGGTTTTTATAGTGTATATATGACAGTCACAAAATAGAATTATTTCTTCCTCTCTTCCCATTTTAAACAGAGGAAAAAGTTTATTTTCTTCATAGGCATATATAGAAACTGTCATAAAAAAAAATTAATGGGAAGTAATTTCTCATCATGTTAAATTTCACATAGGTCTTGTCTATGTGACTGATTTCTCTGTGATAGATTTTACTTCTTTATACCTTAAAAAGCTGTTTTGCCTGTTTCATCTCAGTGCCTAAAACAATGACACATGGTAAGTTCTGAATGAATTTTGTTAAGTATTGAATAAACTAATTCATATCTCAGATAGTAAAAGTGTAAGTATCAAGCCTCAGAGAAGGGTTGCTCTTACTTCATTTAGTAAGAAGTGTAGAATTCCCCTTACTGGATCTTTTTTCCTTCTCTGTACAATCTTCCAACACTATCTTGGGGTCTCTGCTGCTGGTCTTCTGTTAGCTCTTCTCATATTTCTTCTCCCACTCCTTACATCAAAGGCTTTCTAAGACTATTAAATTTTTCTTCACCTACATATGTTTCCAAAAGAAAGTCACTGCATTTAGTTTCTATGCATAAAGTTATGACATTCATGTTTATTTTTCTAAAAATGAAAGCTGTCAGGGGCTTCCCTGGTGGTGCAGTGGTTGAGAGTCCACCTGCCGATGCAGGGGACACGGGTTCGTGCCCCGGTCCGGGAAGATCCCACATGCCACGGAGCAGCTAGGCCCGTGAGCCATGGCCGCTGAGCCTGCGCGTCCAGAGCCTGTGCTCTGCAATGGGAGAGGCCACAACAGTGAGAGGCCCGTGTACAGCAAAAAAAAAAAAAAGAAAGCTGTCAGAAGCTAATTCCTACTGACTGCAAACATTTCAAGTCAAAAAGTTATTATGAAGCACAGATTACCTGTCCAGGACAAGGTTAGCTGCTAGAGACAGTAGGATATATCCCTTTTATAAATGGAATGTAAATGCCATAGTAATTTGATATCTACTATCAACCCATCCATTTGAAAAGCACATGAACAAGATCTCCTTCCACAGTTAGGAAACTGATATTATTCCTTTTCTCCTTGAATTCATATTATCTCACTTCCCCCACACAAGCTTATCGCAACATAACTTTAGTGCTTGAAAATACTTTAAATTGATCATATTTCTCTACACAAGAGTATATTTTAAAATTCCTGAGAACATAAATTTTAAAAACTGTCATCAGTATTGTGTTATCATTAATTTACTAGAGCACTACTGATCAAATGAGAAACTCAATACAGATTATGATCATTATAAAATATTGTAAGTCAGTTTTATTGGAAATGCATCTCATACAGAAATGGATAGCACCTTCTCCCCCCATTTAGGTCATGTATCAGAATGAATATTATTTGCTGTTAGAAAGAAACAGGGTTCAAGCTGATCCTATTCTTATATTTTGTGTTCTTCCATTCCAAATATTTGGGAGCAGAAGTATTTCTGGTTATATCAATAATCATTCTTCTGAACTACTAAGTTATGTACCAAAAATCACATGGGGTATGTCATAAATTTTTTTTTTTTTTTTTTTTTTTTGCGGTAGGCGGGCCTCTCACTGTTGTGGCCTCTCCCATTGCGGAGCACAGGCTCCGGACGCGCAGGCTCAGCGGCCATGGCTCACGGGCCCAGCCGCTCCGCGGCATGTGGGATTTTCCCGGATCGGGGCACGAACCTGTATCCCCTGCATCGGCAGGCGGACTCTCAACCACTGCGCCACCAGGGAAGCCCCCATAAAATTATTTTTAATGATCAGCTGACAACTCAATTGAGTTCTTCTGAAGCATTTTCAAAAGCCATTGGAAATTACTACTCTTGTGAAACAATTAGCTACCCAGTTATTAGAATCATTTACTTTCTAACAAGACTTAGGTCAGATTAAAGGTATTGCTTTAATTGTAGAGCGGGAGAGGGACAAGTACAAAAGAGGAAAGGGGAAAGCTGCCCTGGTTTAGGCACACTCTGAGGCAGATCAATTTTAGGAAAGAAACATGCAAGTAAACAGCATGAAAATTAATACCCTTAAACTATCATTTACATAACCCCCTGGAAAGCCTTCATGTACTTTCCAAGGTTAAGGGTTAGGGATCCATGACGTCCAGTTTGCCTGCTGCTTCAGGCATATTCACAGATTCAGATACACATAGTGTAACAGAAATCATGAACTTTGATTCTGCAATTCATGACATTCTGTGTGTGTATGTGTTTTGGTTGGGGGGGTAGCGGTATGAGCAATGAGGTATGGGAGGAAAGAAGGAAAACAGACTATGTAGGCTCACATAGCAGATTTTTCATTATTGGTAGTAATTTTGAATCTGTTTTGTATCTCTGCCACTGAAACCATTCCCTTACCCTAAGGCTTTTAACCTGGACATGCGATAGGTGGGGGAGAAGAGAGGAAGAATGCTTTTAAGACATTAATGGATGAAATGACATTGAAGCTGATTTTAATATGAAAAGTGACATTGCTATTTCAACTTAAAGGTTTTTTTTTTTTTTGCAGTACGTGGGCCTCTCACTGCTGTGGCCTCTCCCATTGCAGAGCACAGGCTCCGGACGCACAGGCTCAGCTGCCATGGCTCACGGGCCCAGCCGCTCCGCGGCATGTGGGATCTTCCTGGACCGGGACACGAACCCGTGTCCCCCGCACCGGCAGGCGGACTCCCAACCACTGCGCCACCAGGGAAGCCCTCAACTTAAAGGTTTTGACATCTTAATTCTGTTCTGCTGACACTGCAGAGCCACACATACACCGTACTCACAGAACACAGGGCAGAGACACAGAAAACATGATCCCTAGGATGGTATGATTTAATCAAATTAAACTAATATAAAATTTAAATCACTAACCCAAAATTCGCTTTACAAATTTTCCTCAAAAGGTGTATTCTCTTTCCTCTAACAGTAAATATTCGTCACAACCTGGAAATATATAGCTCCCATTAAAAAAACAAAACACAACAGCACTTTTTTTCATTGTTTTAACATAGTGCCTAATTAAACAAAAAATAAAATTTGAAGCAGCTCTAAAGATGCACAGTTGCCTAAAAACAGGAGAAGGAGGCTGAGCCACAGTCAAGAGTTGTGCCAGGGCCATATTCTTTGTTCAGATATTGCTTGGAAATCCAACCTACCCCAGGGAAAAAGGGAACCTCACTGAAACCAGTCCTCACTCTATCCTTCAGGAGCAGCTCCTGATGGAAAATATCAGGACCTTGGTGAGAGGATGGGAGAAGGTGGGACAAGGTGGGGGAAAATCTCTTTTGTTCCCTATTTTTTTGTTTACTACAACCTGTAAAACAGGACCTTTAAAAAAGTGCCTTGTGTCAAGTATATGTTTATAAAGACCTGAATCGTTTTGAAAATTTCAGACTGCATTTGTAGTTACAGAAGATGTAATAATGATTTAAAAAAAAACTGTCCCAAACCTGGCCGGTACAGATGTTTTTTTGGATGACTGTAATTCACAACTCCTTTCTTGCGGTGAAATGACCATTCCTGAAAAAAAAAAGCCTAAGCAACCTTCCAAAAAACTTTAATAGAATTAAGATTTGCTCTGGAAAACCATCCACTCACCTAAGCAGTTGACTATTAGTTAAGAGTCTAATGACCCCCAAATTCCCTTCTTTCTGTTATCTACTTTAATGATAATTATCTAACCATTTTCTTTTCCCATAAAATGTCCCTACCAAGACTGCATCTTTTATTTGACTTATCGGAGGTCTTTTTCCTTACAGCAAGATTGTAATAAAACTTCAACTTCTGCCTATAACAAAGCATAAGTGTGGCAAGTTTTCTTTAATAATTTATTTGCTAAAATTAATTAAAGCGGATGCATAAGTGGATAGAAAGTGACCATTTCAGCTCAATTTAACAAATATCTGGATTACATTTTGTCATAACCTACCGGGGGTACCACTCTCCCCGCCCCCATTCCCTGGCAAAAAAAATTAGGATGTTTTACTTGACTAAATGGATAGGCTTATGCATTCTGAACAAGCAAATAGTATTGTTAATAAGACCCACTTTTTTCCATTATTATATAGGGAAGTGTGTATTTTAAAACAAAAACATACTGATCACATATAGTAAAATACTGAGCTAAGTCATCTTACTCAGAGAGAAAAGATAAAATGAATTTCCCTTCTTTTTCAACAAGTCTCAAATTATTCTAAATTATTGAGTAAAGATTCAACATTTCTAGATCTACAAATCAGAAACCAGATTATCATTTTATTTTTGATGATTTGGGGGTGCCTCAACCGATTTTGTTAGCATTCTTCAAAAACTAGGCAAAATATACCTCTTGGTGGTTTGCTTTTATTCTGTAAAGCACATTACCGAGCCAATCGAAAAAGGATTCTTGTCCAAAATATTAAACACTGCTCTTATGTCCCAGCCTGATAAACTGAATGGATCTTTCTAAATGATTACATTAATACAGATTTTAAAATATTTTTAAATGTCATGTTAACTTTAAGTTGTGCTCTTTGTTCATAACAGCTGTGAATTTTCACTTAAATCTAAAGCAAAGAGAGGCTTAACAACAACAAAAAATATTTTAAAGTAAACCCTAGAGCCGAATCCATCCTTGATGAGCTGACTGTTGGTTGATGAATTAGAACTGCGATGCGGGGCTTCCCTGGTGGCACAGTGGTTAAGAATCCACCTGCCAATGCAGGGGACACGGGTTCAAGCCCTGGTCCGGGAAGATCCCATATGCCGCGGAACAACTAAGCCTGGGCACCACAGCTACTGAGCCTGCACTCTAGAGCCCAAGAGCCACAGCTACTGAGCCTGAGTGCCACAACTACTGAAGCCCACGCACCTAGAGCCCGTGCTCCGCAACAAGAGAAGCCACCGGAATGAGAAGCCCGCCCACCGCAACGATGAGTTGCCCCAGAACGCCGCAACTAGAGAAAGCCCGGATGCAACAACGAAGACACAACGCAGCCAAAAATAAATAAATATTTTTTTAAAAAAACCGCGATGCAGAAACATCTTCCACAGAACACTGACTCCAACGATATTTAAGTCCTTAGTCGAAAGCGCTGGGGAGGAGTATCACTGCTGCTAACTGGCAGTCAGTAAGGATAAATGCCCTTCATTCGTTTAATCAAAAATAGGCCTACAGCTGGAGGGGTTCCGTCTGCCTGAGACCTCCAAGGACGGCCCCCAACTCAACTACTCGTGACCCCACAGCTCAGACCTGTCCATCCTCTACCTGGCGCAGCCGGGTACACCCCCCGAAGTCAACAGCTTCCACAATGTTAACAAGAGCTGTGTGCCGAATAACTAGGGGACCCGGAGCAACGCCCCGAAACTAGTCGGGTTGTTAACGGCTCCCCGCAGGCGCGAATCGTCACGGGTCCCCAGTTCCCGGCCACGGCGAGCGCTACTAAGCGGAGCCAACACGCGCTACAACGTTCGGGGACCCCCAAGCGGACACTGAGGGAAAAAGACGGCGCTGTAGGAGGCCAGCGACTCAACCTCCGCCAAGTTGGATAACGTCTTACCACACTGCGCCACCGCCTCCGCCGTTGCCGGGGCCCCGCCCGTCCAGTCGCGGGAGCTCACTATACACGTAGTACGCCGCGCCCTCCTTTTCTGCGCACCTTTCCCCCACCCAGCCCCAGCACTGGCTTGGCGAACGCCCTCCCATCTCCCTCCGGCCTGACTTCCGGTTTGCTTTCGCGGCCCAGGCGCCGAGCCGCGGATTACTGGAGGCCCCGTTTCCGGTCGTGAGCCGGGTGCCCTCCTGGCCAGCCCCGTCGCTGCGCTCCCCCTGCGCGGCGCCGGGCTAGGGCGGGCGCTGACGGGGCCGGGTAACCGGCCTTCTCCGGCGGCGGCTCGGCCCTCCTTCCAGAGCCTCCCGGGCCGTAGCCAACTGGCTGGCCGCGCCGGCCCTGGCGCCACCGAGGCGGGAGAAATGGGAGTTCCTCCGCGGCGTTCCCGGAGCGGCTGCCTTTGCCGGGGAAGCGGAGCTGTCTTTGAGGAAACAGGAAGCCCGCGGTGACCCCTAGCGACCCGGTTTGTTTTCGGTCCGTTTCCAAACGCTGGGGAATCGAAACTCGGCGGCCCTTGGGGCGGCCCCACGGAGCCTGTGTTCGGGGTGAGTGACGCTCTTTGGCCGGCCCGGGGGCGGGGGCGGTGCCGGGACCACCCTCTGCTCCCGTCGCCGGTGCGGAGAGACGCGTCATTTCTCCAAACCTTGGACCAGGGAGCGGCCCGCCCGGCATCCTCGACCGCGTCTACTCCCGCGAGCCGGGTCGGGCCCCGGTTGGTCCTCGGTTCTCCCTAGTGCTTGTTTTCTTACCGTGCTCTGGTTTACCGGGGCGCCTGCAGTTTTATTTAATTCATTGGGGCTGCGTTTAAATCGGAAACCAAAGAGGGGCGTATGGTTAGGACGATCCTGCTTGGGGCGATGTAAATCGACCCCTTTACATCACCGAGGGCTAACAGTAATGTTAGGTTTTTTCAGGATGGTTTTCCATCATTGTTGAGTGGCTACTACATGCCAGGTAGGCTGAGTCCCTCGTCCCTACAAACAAGGAACTCAGATACTCAGAAGTGAGAGAAAATACAGAAACTGTAATACAGATGAAAACAAATTGCTCCAGGATATATTGGAGATATGCTGAGATGATCAAAGACAACCTACTAGGATTGAAATTGATCCTTGTCTCTTAAACATAGAAGACTCTTGCTTTTTTACCTTTAGAGCTTTAAATTTGATTGAACAAGATCTCAAGACATGGTTTACATTACAGTTATCTAAACTTACCGTGTCTAATTTACCAACCTGTTGTGATCACTCCTTACATCGTCTGTCAGTTAGGAATGGTACATCCTTCACAGGGTTGTTAAATTTTAATGCTATGTTTTTCTAAGATGGAAAGTTGTACACAAATGTAAGGTTTTTTTTTTTTAATGTACTTGTCTTTTGGCACTGATTTTTATTCTTAGATTTTTTGCCAGCCTTGGTGAGTTTACCAGGAAGTTTTTTTTTGTTTTGTTTTGTTTTTTTTAGATGTTGGGGGTAGGAGTTTATTAATTAATTAGTTTATTTTTGCTATGTTGTGTCTTCGTTTCTGTGCGAGGGCTTTCTCTAGTTGTGGCAAGCCGGGGCCACTCTTCATCGCCGTGTGCGGGCCTCTCACTATCATGGCCTCTCTTGTTGTGGAGCACAGGCTCCAGACGCGCAGGCTCAGTAGTTGTGGCTCACGGGCCTAGTTGCTCCGCGGCATGTGGGATCCTCGCAGACCAGGGCTCGAACCCGTGTCCCCTGCATTAGCAGGCAGATTCTCAACCACTGCGCCACCAGGGAAGCCCCAAATGTAAGGTTTTAATGTTAAAGAGACATTGTAGTGAAATGGGAAATGCACTGGATTAAGTCAGAACATTAACTCAGAATCTGAGTGCTGAATTTACCACTCACTTGACGCTGGCTAAGAAACCAAAACTCTTCTTCATTTTCCCTATCTCTAAAATGGGAATAATCTTTCTCTCCAAGGCACCAAAGCATAGTTTCCAAGAGTTTGCAGCTATAGAGTCAGCTAGCCATTTTTTCATTACTGGCTCCCACTGTTTTAATTGCTCCATCTGTGATATAAGGAAATTCTTGCTCACCTCGTAGGTCTTATGTATATCTAATGAATTGTTATGGAGAACAAATGAGCTAGTTCCCCTAAAAGTCAAAGCACACTACCTGACATGCCAACACAAAGCATTGTCATGATTATTAAATAAGATGATGTGATGAAGTACTTCATAATCCTTGAAGTAATGAAACCAGTGTAATTTAATTTTTTTCTTTCTTTTGGTACCTATATTTTGGATTAAAATACAGTTGTCATATCACTATTAGAGAATAATTAACACTAATACTAGTAACATTTAGTGTGTGAAGATGCTCAGTTGCATTGAGATGTATTATTTATGAAAGGAATGAAAAGAAGTAGACTGCTTTTCATACCTGTGCTAACCCAGAAAGAGTCTTATGATTCCGTGGCCATACAAACTGATTTCTGGACTAAGGCAGTTAGTGAGATAGCTCGATGAGGGTTATAAAAATGAAAATGGGGTTTTTCATACTGTATATCTGGTGCTGAGTACATTTTGGGGCACTCACTGAATTATAGGGCATTAGAGTGCTGAGGTACATAGTATCTTGAAAAAAGGCACTTGATGATCCCTTCTTTATAAACCAGTTAGCTCATTCCTGCCCTTAATTATTTCATTTTAAAAAGGGAAAGAGAAGTAGGTGTTGATTTCCCTCTGTAAGACTTAATCCTTATTCCATAGAAGTGGGTACAGGGATAGTCTGGCTTTTGAGGGGTAGAAAGATGATGAAAATTCTGGATAAGATTCAATTCAGGAGGCAATGTAAAGTCGAGGAAAGAGCCTATTAAATAGGCCTGATTCAGACCCTAGCTCTGTCACATACTGCCAGTGTGAGTATAGACAAATTTGCCTCACTTCCTTGAGCCTCTGTTTGCTCATCTGTGGTGACAATACCTTTCTAGTCAAGTTTGGTGTTGACATAATATGTGTACTATATCTTTTACTCAGTTCCTGGTAAAAGTGAATTCCCTTCTATCTGTTGAGGTTGCCATACTGTATTCACATTAAAAGTTTGCCTTCACAATATAGGAAGGGCAGCATCTCAGTGATGTAGTTCAACCCTGGCGTTTTATTAGTGGGAACACTTAGATCTGGAGAGGTAAACTAATCAATAATAAAGGTGGCAGATCTTAGACTAGAGTCTGGGTTTTGGAATCTCAAGCCATTGTTCTTTCTACCACTGAGTTCTGCCTTGTCCAGATTCTTCTTGGGAAAATAAGAATCAATTTTGTGTTGCCTCTCAGAATGTGGTGTCAAAAGCATACATTTGGAAGATGGCTTATCTGGGTTCACATTCTCACCTTTGCTGCTGATTCTTTATGTAGGTGTAGGTAAGGTCTTTTAATTTTTCTAAGATTTGTTTATAAATTAGGAAAATAATACCTACCTGAGAAGTAGGAAAATGCATGCTGTCCAGAAGAAATTTTTCTCTACCTTAATATTACTGGAGCCAACCTGAGGATTATAATCCAGGAGACAGTCTTTAAGAATGCTCTAAGGACTGTTCCGCCCCTTAGAGGTCAAAGCATAGTTATATATAAGTTTTTGAGACAAAGGATTATACGTCAAGTGACATATTTTGACAGTTTACACAATCCAGATCTAAATGTACAAAGTGAGTAATGAGTCATGTGGGTCATTGTGGCCTCTTACGAGATTAAGAAGGAGGTTATCTCCTAAGGAGGTCTGGTTAATGCAGATGCATAACACACACCAAAGGAAAGGGAGGAGGCCCAAAAGGGTAGAGAAAAATTTTATGTTTAAATTTTTCTTGTCTTCTATAAAATATGAATTTTATCTCATCAGTTCCCCCTTTTGATCTTTAATCTTTTGATAGCATTAGGTAATCAAATATTTGGTTGCCTTATGCCAGGGTGGTTGCTTACGTGCCCTGGGTCCATCATGTCCTTTGGTGTTGGGTCTTAATAGCTTGTTTTAGGGAGTGGTACTAGTGAGATGTCTGTCAAGGACTAATGGTCAATTCCAGTTGTCCAATAGGACTTATGCCAATTCTACTTTGCAGGTGCGTTGTACATGTTCATTAATTTATAGAGAGCTATGTAGGATTGACAATAGGAGTAACAGTGTCAGTAGTAAACGTTTAAGCCAAGATCCTCCTAAATCAAAACATTTTCCTATTTTTATTTCTAAACTGGGAAGAGGAGTATTCAGAGTGGAAATTTGACTCTTCATGTGTGTTATGAGTTAACAAATATCTCGGCCAAATGGTCACACTATTGGAAAAGTGATAGAAACCCAGCACACTAGCATTAAAGGCAAATTGGCAGTGGCTGTTTCCAAGGCTACCCATAGGTGACCTTTAGCCCAAGGGAAACCAGTTGCACATCTTTCTAATCATCCTGGAGAGAGCCAAGGCCATAAACTTGTTCATGAGTCCATTAGGTCCCATTAGGAGCTACCCAGTATCTTTTCATCTAGTGAAAAGGAGTGTTTATGGGCACGTTCAGGACAGGTGTCATTAATGGGCCAGATAAGAGGGTCCCACTTAGTGATATTGAAGGTAGTGGGTAGCTTGCACAATACTAGAGTTTCTTCTAAAATAAAATAAGGGCCATCCAGTTAGAGCCTTGGAGAGGTGAAATCCTCCAAGGAAACCTAGGAGTACTGGACATAGGTCCACAAACCTATGGTTTGTTTGGATTGATTTTTGAAACTCGCAAATGATTGAGCCCAGGGAAAAAATACATTGGATTTATAAGCAAAAGTGTGAGCAATTGTCAAAGTAATAGTGTGCAGGCCTGGGTCATCTTGCGTCAGCTGTCTACTTCAGATGTCATTGTCTTCTTGTTCTGGTCTGGTAGTGCTGGTCCTAGTTAGTCAAAGTCGGGTGTCAGAGATAGGAGTTACAGTTCATTCAGGAGAGGAAGCCTGATATGGCCCCGTCCAACATGGCTGTACAGGGTCTTTTATCTGATGTCTTTTCCAGTGTGCATAATCTCCTGGTTGCAGATCACGGCGAATCTGATCTTCATCCAAAAATGGATTATTGTGGGCTTCCCTGGTGGCGCAGTGGTTGGGGGCCCGCCTGCCGATGCAGGGGACGCGGGTTCGTGCCCTGGTCCGGGAAGATCCCACATGCCGCGGAGCAGGTGGGTCCGTGAGCCATGGCCGCTGAGCCTGCGCGTCCGGAGCCTGTGCTCCGCAGCGGGAGAGGCCACAACAGTGAGAGGCCCGCATACAGCAAGAAAAAAAAAAAAGAAAGAAAAGAAAAAATAGATTATTGTGATCAGCTTTAGAAACAAACTAGAGTATTGTTTTAATAATTCAATTAAACTTTACAGTAATAAAGCATAACAACAAGGAGCCATCTAAGAAGCGAGTCTCTCAGGCGGTAAATATTTTAAAAAAAAGCCTCATTTAGCAAAACTAGAATTTAATATCCACTGAAGCATAATCTTTTTCTCTCTAAAATTACCCTTATTTCTACCAAATATAGCCATATTAATTTGTTTGCGAAATAAGTCTGTAATTGACCGCATAGACTCATAAATTGGCTGTGTTGGAACTTTTCATAAGGAATCTTAGATTAAACCTTTAAAAGACCTCTCAAGGCCAGATAAATTACACCAAAGACTTGCCACAGATTCTGCCTGCAATATCTGTAGATTTGGGTGAAGTTCTCTCTTTTTGAGATCCCCCAAATACCTTGAGATTCCTGTACCTATCAGGATGTGGCCTTCCTTATTTACCTGATAAAGGTGCTGGGAACCTAAGAGTTTCCCATTTCTAGAGGGAACGGTTGGATAGAGAGAAAAGATAAATGTTTCAATTCTACTTACAAAGGTGTAATTTACCAAATTGCTATAAGTCATAATTAGATCCAGGGGAAGGGTTTCCTTGTATCTGGAAAGCACAGATTAAAAACCAGTGGTATTTTAGCCAAAAACCAAAGGGAGGTTTTGGGAGTGGTAAAAGGACTGGTGGGCTTTAAATTGTTTGTGGAGCCACACCTCTGGTTCTGTAAAGACTGGATTTGTAATTAAAAAAAAAAAAGACAGCTGTTTTTAATTACTCAAAGAATTGGATGGCCACAGCAATGATATCAAGACCTACCCATCCACCTATGTTGGAATGTTCTTTTCCTCACTGAGCTTAGAGGAGAACGCCAAAAAAAAAATTCCTATCAGGCTCTGAATATCAGCTCTGGTCAATTTAGTCAAACCAGTGGCCTCGCATCTTGGTAATCTATTTACAGAAACTTTTGAGGATCCTTCCTGGGTTTAAGAAATTCTTTAACTATGGCCCTCAGTTGGCCTCTGATCTGAACAGGCTCACTTACAGCCTCGGGTGATTCCATTTCTAATGGTAACCACTTAATAGTGTCTTCAGAGTGGAAGGCAATTCCGACAGAGGATTACTAGAATGAGTGAGTACTTGAAGGAGGTTAGAGGAGAGCAGTAGTTATGTCAGTCTTTTTTTTTTTTTTTTTTTGGCCATGCTGCACAGCATGTGGGATCTTAGTTCCTGACCAGGGATCATCAGTCTTAAAGGATTTTTTTGTTTATTTTAGGTACTTGTTATAACATTAATATTTCATTAGCCTTCTACAACAAATCTTTCAATGAAGCTGTTTTGGCATTTTGAAGCCTTCTGGGGCTTCTGCATACCAATTAAAATAGATAAAATAATTTAAGATGAGAGCTCTCTAAAACTTCAACAATTTACAAGTCTTTCTAATTCAAAGGAACTGAGGAGCTAGCCTTACAAATATTTTCTCATGATAATCTAATTTTAGAAAAACTCTTACCACTCGTTTCCAGTAGACCCTGTAGGCAGTGTTCCAGGAGACTGACTGACAGGGTAAGAACTTAGCTTCTGCTGGCTTTCTCTAACTGCATGCAAAAATCAGTTTTGGAAAGCCAAAAAAGAGCCCCATCTTGGCTGTTTCAGGGCAGGATATCCTTTAATTCTCAATTAAGTAAGCACTTGCAAGCATACATAAACCCAGCTGGCATCCCCGTAGGTGGCAGTATGTCTAGGAGCTGTTTGGCCTTTAAGGCACAGTTTCCCATTATGAATTTGGTAGTCTAATTCAGATATGAGATATGCTCTGAACAACTTTCTGAGGATAGAAAGGTGGATGGGATGTGTGCTGCTTCTCTCTCGCTCCCTGAAGAGTTACTCTTGGATTAGTTCTACTCTTCTATGTGTCTCGGTTTCTCCCTCCCCCAGTAAAGCCTCTGAGAGTGCTCATAGTGAAACTGAGCAAGACTGTGTGGGGCTTCTGGGCACGGAAGCCTTCCTGTACCCTGTTTCTTAACTCCAGCCTCCATGACTCTCCCTGAGTTCCAGAGGGCAGATTCGAACAGTTACTAATCCAGGAAGGGAGGGGATGCAGAGACAAGGGAGGAGCAGCCAAGAAACAATTGTGCAGCCTTGGGGCAGGGTCCTGGTGCCACCTCAAGGGATACACATAACAATGTCTTTAAGCTCTTTAAAATGTCAGCATTCTTCATACCAGAGAAAGACCACCTGAGACTACTTTAAAGGAACCAGAGGAGCTCATTAAGCAGATTACCTGAGACCAGATTAGAGGAGGCACACCCTAATTCTATCCGCAACCTCACCCTTGAACCATTGCTATAAACTCCTCATCATATCCTCCCAGGTCAGGACACACAGTTTTTTGGGGCAGGAGCCTGCTTTGTCCCCCTTTGCCTGGCAAAGCAATAAAGCTATTCTCTTCTACTTCACTCAGAACACTGTCTCCGAGATTCGATTTGGCACTGGTGCACAAGAGGCCGAGTTCTCAGCATCAAGAGCACAAGACAATCAGTCTTTCTAGTGTGCGCCTCTGGAAGAGCAGTATTTAATGGTTGTAGTGGGGTCCCCTGTAGGACTGCGACATCACGAGGGTTGATCCTCAGATACTTCCACTAGGTTCTCAGTCACTTGAGAATTCTTTGTGGCTGGAAGGAGCAGATGTCCCTTGTTCTTCAGACCTGAATTAATTCAGTTTCTCATTTCACTAGCAGAAGTTTTGTTCAGACCATATATTGACTTGTTTTTTTAAATTTAACTCTAACAAAAACCCAGCCACCTATGTTTCCCTGGGCCTCCTGCCCAGCCCAGATCCCCTTAGGTCCCCTGCCTGGGAAATGCACCGGTTACCCAAGTCTTAAGTAAAAACAGCCTGAATAAAATTTTTAGGATCATCACTTAAACGTAATGAGATCTGAATATCAGAACTCATCAGAACATCTGAGCTGGTGGGGCTTAATGAGCCCATGCTGGTACTGAGCACTGGTTCACAGTAGACGCCAGGTGTCCTCTGGTGGTAAGACATGCATGTCAACAAAAAGATTAATCAATAGTCTATCTAAGAAAGAAATAGGAAATATTACTTGAGCCAACCTGGTGATTGTACTGGGAGACAGTCTTTTAGAATGCTCTGAGGGCTGCTCCACCCATTAGAGGTCAAAGCAGAGTTACATGTTTTTGAGAGAAGGGTTATACTCTAAATGATGTGTTATTGACAGTTTATACAATCCAGATCTGCCAGTACAAAGTGAGTAGTGGGTCATGGGGTCATCATGGCCCCTTAAAGATTAAGAAGGAAGTTATCTCCTAAGGAGGTCTGGTTAATGCGGATGCACAACACAACACTAAAGGGAAGGGAGGAGGTCCAAAGGGGCAGAGAAAACTTTTATGTTTAAATTTTTCTTGTCTTTCCATAAAATATGAAGTTTATCATATCACCTTCCAGGTTCCTTTGGCTGGTCTAAGAATTAAATTGACATGAGGGTAGGTTAACAGGAGAAAATGAAACAAAAGTTTACTAATACATATACATGGGAGAGACCCAGGAGAACTGAGTAACTTGCCAAAATGGTCAAAGCCCTCGCCTTAAATATTACCATTCTCAGCTAAAGACAAAAGGGGATGTTAAGGGTGGGGAAGAGTCAGTTATGGGAGGTTCCTAGAATAAGCATGGTAAACAAGGATAAGGTTGTTATAAGAGTTTCTAGACGTTTGGTCATCCTCCGCTTTCTGGAAGAGAGAGGGAAACAACCTCACAAATGGATATTTCCCTTATAAATGTGAATTTCTTACAAAACGGTAACTCCTACTTGGTCTTAACAGTTTTTCCTCACCTCTCTTGTTTCTTAGAACATAACCAAAGAGACATATTTTGGGGGGGGTGAATTCTCCCCTACTATGCAGAAGCAGTAGTACCTGTCACATGGTTAGTGAGCAATAAATAGGAAATATTAAGGTGATTAAATACAACAGGATAATCATTTTTTTCCTAGAAAAAAGACTAATCTGGTGTCAGAAAATAATTCTATGTTTTCTAGTCTCTCACACCCCAGTATGTATAGCATACCTCAACTGAGGGTCCTCTCAAAGTTGATTGTAGAAAAGACTGAAATTTATGGTCTCCTAAGATGAATTCTGATCAATAATGTTTGAATTTTTTTCTTCTTCTTTTTACATCTCTTCCCTAGCCTTCAGCGACTGCTATTCTCTTTTCTACCCACCTCATCTGTCAGATTGTGCCCATCTTTCTCCATTAATATTGTGATATTGTGATTTGTAAGAAAAACATATGTGGTCACTCAGCTGACCAAAATATATTTCTCATATACATTTGGTCTTCATCCATGGTTCCTTGGCCCACAGCTCCCCAAACGCTTGGAATTACCTGAGGGATAAGAGCCATGGGAGCATCTTTTGCCATAATATTTGGTCTCTTGTCCTCAGTTTCTGAAACCTTTTCAGAGACATCAAGGTGACATAAATGGGTATCTTGTTACTTATAACAGGAGACTTTCCACCTTGACTGGATTTATGTTAATGAGGTGACTTTTGGAAAGCACCACAGGATGAGGGCTGGTTGCCAGGGGAACTCACCAGGTGATTAGAGAATTAGAACTTTCAGTCCCATTGACCTGGGGGATGGAGGGTGGGAGGGTGAGATATGTTGAATCAGTTGCCAGTGATTTAATCAATCATGACTATGTAATGAGGCCTCCATAAAAACCCAAAGAGGGGAGGGTTTAGAGAGCTTCCAGGTTGGTGAACCAGAACATTTCCACATGCCACCATGCTGGCCCCAAACTCCAGGAGGCCAGAAGCTCCTTTGTTAGCACCTGGCCCTGTGTATCTCTACACGTGGCTGTTGATTCATACCCTTTAATATCCTTCATAATAAACAGTAATGAAGTGAGTAAATGGGTTTCTTTGGTTCTCTAAGCTGCTCTAGCAAGTTAATCAAATTCAAGAACGTTGTGGGCACCTCTGATTTACAGCCAGTTGATCAGAAGTACAGGTAACAACCTGGACTTGGTGATTGGCATCCTGAATTGGAGGGAATCATTGGAACCTCCAGTTTGCAGCTGGTCCCTCAGAAGTACAGGTAGCAACTTGGGCTTGCCGTTGGCTTCTGAAGTAGAGGGAAGTCTTGTGGGACTGAGCCCTTTATGTGTGGAATCCCATGCCATCTTTAGGTAGATTGTGTCAGAATTGAGTTGAATTGTAGGGCACCCAGCTGGTGTCCAGAGCATTGCTTGCTGATGGTGTGGAAATGCCTCCTCCCCCACACTGGAATTGGGTGATCACAACAACTTTTAATCGTTCTTGGGAATTTCATTGTTCTCAGCAATTGTCAACATCTTTCACCTCAGTCCTTTCTAATTCTCTCTTTTTTTTTTTTTTTGCGGTACGCGGGCCTCTCACTGTTGTGGCCTCTCCCGTTGCGGAGCACAGGCTCCGGACGCGCAAGCCCAGCGGCCATGGCTCACGGGCCCAGCCGCTCCGCGGCATGTGGGATCTTCCCGGACCGGGGCACATCCCCTGCATCGGCAGGCAGACTCTCAACCACTGCGCCACCAGGGAAGCCCTCTAATTCTCTTTTAATTTGTACTTCTCTTATGTAAACCTCTGAAAAGAAACAAAATCTAATTGCCAAATATATAAAATGTTTTCATGATTATATATAAATTTATTTGTCTATAGATAAATATATCTCACCCTCCTTTATTATTGTGGTAAGATGAAATGATGAATATGAAGTAACTTTCTGTAATAAGAACAAAATCTCCATGCAAAAGTTAGGTGATGACACTGTTGTACAGCAATTATACTCCAATAAAGATGTTCAAAAAAAAAAAAAAGAAAAGTTAGGTGATGTTTACCAACGGATAACATAGAACTAACCGTGCCCACAAATGTTTAGGAGTACTAGTTATCATCGGGATTCTGTAAATCACGTAGTCTCCACTTAGCTCTGTTTCCACTACAGTAGCGGTCCTTAAATTGGAATGGGACTTAAAGTCACATGGACTGATTACTGACAGTTCAGTTTGATGATTTTCACCCCAACATTCTGATTTGCATAGATCTGCACTGGAGCCTAGCAATCAGTAGTTTTGAAGAGAAGGCTAAATGATTCTAAGGCAGTTATCCATTCCTCACTTTGCAAACACTGCTCTAGGTCAGCTCCAGTTTCTTAGAATATTCTTGTAAAAGACCATTTTTTGTGTTGCATGTTCCTGTAGGATACATTTATCATTGACTTTCATGGTAGAGAGAGGCCCACTTAATCTTGGGATAATATTTTTGACATTTGTTAAGTTTTAAAAATTAATATTATCAATTCCTGCTAGGCTATTTAAAATACTGTCTAATCTTTTGATCATTCTAATCTTTGATAATAATATTCTGCTCATGGTACTCACTTTTTAAAGATTAAAGTAAACACAGGTTTGTTATTTTAAGATAATTTAAGTTATGGTAAATAAGGTTAGATACAGTATAAATTTTCGCAAATGTTAAAGCTAGCTTCATCTAGTTTAAGTATAATAATAGCCAATTATGCTTTTACCATTTATGCAGAAAATCAAATTTTCCGGGCCAGATACTTTGGATACCCATGAAGAGGCATTTCATCACAAAGTATATAAAACTGAATCTTACTTTACTGCGAGGTAGGCTACTGCAGCTCCCTTTACTTCTCTGTAGAAATAAGGTTGAGGAAGGATGCTTGCATTAGCAATAAAGCCAAAGGTTACACATAACCTGTTTTTTTACTTTGCTAGCAGTTTTCCTTTCAGTATAGTAATAAATACAGTGGGATATCTGCCTTCTATTATTTGTACCTTTCTGAGATCTCATTTTCCTGGCCCTGCAGCTTTTAATCTCCAGAAGTTGGGTGTGTATGGAGTAATATGATAAGCATTAATATTTCTGATACTTATGTGATTTTATATTTATTTTTGCAAGGATATAAATTAAATTTTCATTCTCATTTCATAACAAATTTAAATGACAACTATTAAAATTTGATGCATATCTGTGATGCAAGTGGATTTTCTCTTTGGTGTGCTTGGCTATTTCTCATATACTTTTTAAGACAGATAAGCAATTTTTTAGGACAGTGTATTCCAAGTCATGTTTATAGTGTATAGAATAATGACATAAAACTTGAAAAAAGCTTTTTTAGGCAAATAATGTTTTCTTGTATTTAGAGAGAGACCATATGCAACTTTGGGTGATTTATAAATAAAATAGGCAACAAATATAAGTATATAAAATAAGCAATCTGACTACACATTTTATCCTCAAAATGACCAGTTATCATACTTCATAAAATGTGACATTGTTAAATCATTACACTCCCTTCCATATAAGGTACTTAAAAACCTTCCAAAAGGTTCCTACTTTTGTAGTTCTTGATGAATTTAGTGTGTAAAAGATTCATTGGGTGGGCTTCCCTGGTGGCGCAGTGGTTGAGAGTCTGCCTGCCGATGCAGGGGACACGGGTTCGTGCCCCGGTCCAGGAAGATCCCACATGCCGCGGAGAGGCTGGGCCCGTGAGCCATGGCCGCTGAGCCTGCGTGCCTGGAGCCTGTGCTCCGCAACGGGAGAGGCCACAACGGTGAGAGGCCCGCGTACCGCACACACACACAAAAAAAGATTCAGTGGGGAGGGAAAAGTACTAATAGTTCAGGCTCTGAAATCCAAGTTTTTGTGCTGATCTTGGTTAAACTTCATAACCTTTATGGGTCCCAGTTTTTCCATCTGTGAAATGGGTGTAATAAGATTTTCCTACCTCATAGGGTAATCATGAGAGTTAATGGGGATAACATTTGTAAAACACTTAGCATAATACTAAGTAGTTCATTTGATTACAAATATATTTTATAGTTGTTGTATAAGTATTTCTCACATTCTTGAATCATGTCCAGGTTTTTCTTAAATTCCACAGAATGGGGACCAAATCCTATAGTCTCTTTATCGTAAAGGTCAACCTCCATTGGTCTCCATTCTGTTTTTCCAATCTCATCTCTTGTCATTCCCCTCCTCATTCTTTTTCCGCACTCTTTCAGGCCCTTGAACTTGTTACCCCTGCTGGAAGTTAGCAAACTGTTAGTGTTTAAGTACAGAAAGTACAATAAAAATAACCACACTCTTCACCTAAGAATGCAGGGTTAAGAGTCATTTGATCTTTCCCCAGTACCTTCTTTAAAAATTCCTACTCCTCCCCACCCCTCAATCCTCATAGCATTCTGTATTATCTCAAATATATTACTTCCCTTTATGGCATAACAATTATTTTACTGCACAGCCGTCTCCCACATTGGGTTTTCCTTGCTGAGTAAATGATTGTTTCATGATAAAAATGAATGAGTAGGAAGTCACACTGCTGACCTAGTTAGAACTTTGTGTAAAGCAAAAGCATACAGGCTTGGATCCTCAAAGTGCACAAACTGTGGGATACCATCTGTTTCAACTCTGTAGAGCAGTTTGTTTTTCAGCTGTCTTTAGGGAAAAAAAGAATGATTCCAGTTGAATAAGTCCTGTCCATTTGGTTGGATATTAAGACATTTTAAGTCAGATGTCTAAGATAGGCACAATTTTACTTCTCCTTAAGCTAGACTGCATCCACTAGCCATGTGCTCTTATTCTGCTTGTTCCTCTTTTAAGATATAATGTGTGTGTGAAAGAGTCTTAGAAACACATATGCCTACTTGAGGTTTGCAGTATGGGAATAACCCATACTTTCCTTTTGGAAAGGAAATATGAGGATTTCAGCTACTAGCAATGTGATTCGAATTAAGTTTACTGTTATTTTGGAACAGAGTTGAATCCAGAGAAGAAAAAGTAAACCCTTCAGAGGAAGAAAACTTTACTCTTTATCCATCATTAGGAGAAAGTGCAGTTTTGTACTGGAAGCAGCAGGAGTTAATTATCGTTATGAGGATCTGCCATTTTGGGGGGATATTGTAGGATATTGGGGTATTTTTCGACTTTCTTGATAAACTGGCAAAGAATCTAACTTAAGGAGTTGGCCTACATGGTTAGAAATCGTTAAATTGGTGTTGGTGAAGAATGACTGAATCATAGGTTTCAACTACTCAGATTTGTAGTAAACACATTTACTTTTGCCTAACTTTCCTATAATCCTAGATATAAACAAATCAGTGGACATGCCAAACTCTGACTTTAGTTGAGAGCAATTGGAAGCTTTCAGTTATAAAATCAGAAAAGCAAATAGACAATGATGGAAGACCAGACCCTGAAAACAACAAACAAAACCTTCCCTTAGTATTCATGTTGTCTGAAATAAAGCAAAACAAACATTACAGGCGTGTGTGTGTGTGTGTGCATATTATATATACATAAACTGAATCACTGTGCTGTATACCTGAAGCTAACAGAACATTGTAAATCAACTATACTTAAGTAAAAAACAAAAAAAATGTTAACAATGGAGAAAAGACAGTCTCTTCAATAACTGTTGCTGGGAAAACTGGACAATTAATATAAAAGAATGAAATTAGAACATTCTCTAACAAGATATACAAAAATAAACTCAAAATGGATTAAGACTTAAATGTAAGACCTGAAACTATAAAGAAGAGAACAGTTGGAACACTCTTTGACGTAATTCATAGCAGTATTTTTTTTTTTTTGGATCTATCTCCTAAAGCAAAGGAAACAAAAGCAGAAATTCACAAATGGGACCTAAATAAACTTAAAAGCTTTTTCACAGCAAAGGAAATAATCCACAAAATGAAAAGACAACCTACTGAATGGGAGAAAATATTTCCAAGTGTTATGACCGATAAGGGGTTAATATCCAAAATATGTAAACACCTCATACAACTCAACATCAAAAAAACAAACAACCTGATTAAAAAATGGACGGAAGACCTGAATAGACATTTTTCCAAATGCAGATGGCCAACAGTCACAGGAAAACATGCTCAACATCATTAATCGTCAGAGAAATGCAAATTCAGACTACAATGAGAAATCATCTCACATCTGTCAGAATGGCTATCATCAAGAAGCCATTGGTGCAACTACTGTGGAAAGAGTATGAAGGTTTCTCAAAAAACTAAAAATAGAGTTACCATATAACCCAGCAAGTTCACTCCTGGGTATATATCCAAAAAAGTAAAAACACTAATTCAGAAAGATACATGCACCCCAGTGTTCATAGTACTATTTACAATAGTCAAGATGTGGAAGCAAGCAACCTAAGTGTCCATCGACAGATGAATGGAGAAAAAAAGATGTGGTATATATGTACAATGGAATGAATACTACTCAGCCATAAAAAAGAATGAAATTTTGCCATTTGCAACAACATGGATGGATTTGGAGGGTATTATGCTTAGTGAAACAAGTCAGACAGAGAAAGACAAATACTGTATGGTATCACTTATATGTGAAATCTAAAAAATAAACTAGTGAATATAACAGAGAAACAGGTATAGAGAACAAACTAGTGGTTACCAGTGAGGAGAGGGAATGGGGGAGGGGCAAGATAGGGGTAGGAAGTTAAGAGGTACAAACTACTATGTATAAAATGATCTACAAGGATATATTGTATAGCACAGGAAATATAGCTAATACTTTATAATAATTATAAATGGAATATAACCTTTAAAATTGTGAATCACTGTGTTGTACACCTGAAACTTACATAGTATTATACATCAACTGTATCTCAATAAAAAATGAAAAAGAAATAGGAGTTTTTAAACATTTCCCCAATATTCACATTATTCTAAATATACCTTCTTTTTTCTGCTCATTTATTCAATGAGACATTCTGTTTTATGTTTTTAAATAGCTGTCATGGATGCACTGGTAGAAGATGATATCTGCATTCTGAATCATGAAAAAGCCCATAGGAGAGATACAGTGACTCCAGTCTCAATATATTCAGGAGATGAATCTGTTGCTTCACATTTTGCCCTTGTCACTGCATATGAAGACATCAAAAAACGACTTAAGGATTCAGAGAAAGAGAACTCTTTCTTAAAAAAAAGAATAAGAGTTTTGGAAGAAAAGGTAATTTATCTATTTACTACCTTCATTATGTTTGTGACTTAATAATTCAAAGCATTTGAAATTTTAAATATTTTTCTGCTCTGTCTTCCATGAGTACCAAATTTCTAAGGATAACTCCCTGCTAATCTCAAAACTCTGGGCATTTTACTTAGCCTACTGTGTTTCACTTATCATAGTGCTTGGTGAATATTTGCAGAATAGGATTAACAACATGAAGGGATTAAAGTTCAAATATTTTTCTTACCTCTTTTTTTCAGATTGCCTTACCTTCATAGCTGTATGTATTTTATTCAGGAGTTTTAAATATGTGCAAAAAATTATATACCAACAAAGGAAATGAAGTGTCAAAGGAAGAAGTTCCTGGAACATTGTTCTGATATGTTTAATAATGTTTTCATCAGTACTGAAATTTTACCAGGACTGACATCTTCTTTACCTCAACATTCTTCTTTGTTCTTGAACACACGTAATAAGAATGCATTTAACTGATGAATTAATGTCTTCTGTTTACACCTTTTAATGCAGAAACTGTTATAGAATACATAAGCAAGGTAGCTGATTCAATTATAAATCATCAGATCTACTTAGCTTATTGGGAAATCTTCCTCACTCATCCATTTATTGGGAAATCTTCTTCACGCATCCATTTATTTTTAAAGTTTAACTTAGTTCATTTTTCTTCAGATCATAGTTTATGATCCTTAGATCTTCAGTGTAGTGGTATGTTACAGACAGCAGCTTGCACAAAGGGGGAAGGAAATGATCTAGTTATAAAAACTTAAGGATAGGGCTTGGTAGAGTTTCACTCATTTGGAGGAAGTAAGAAAAGACTCAGTTTTAAAAATAATCAATTCCTTTGTATTCGTATGAATTTTCTTAATGACTATTAAATAAAATTGTGACATACTGGATAGAGTGACAAAAGGTAACATTTTGGAGCTTGTAGTTAGGTTTATTCTAAAAGTCAATAGAAAAATGTGATTTGGTATAAGTAACATTGGACATATTTCTGTACTTTGTGACCAACAATCCTAATAATTTCTCTTCTGGAATAATATAGGACTTGAACTAACACGTCTATTCCTTAAAATGTCAAGTACACACTAACTTGATACTTTTCTGATGATGGAAATTAAATACTCTGTGCTGGCTTGGAAAACACATAAGCACTATAAAAGAATGATGTACTGTGTTTAGTATGACGAATTAATATTATAAATAGTTACTACAAAGTATAAGATACTGATTAAGTAAAAGCCTGAAAGAAGAGTTTTTAAAATATCTGTTCTGTACTTTTTACTTTCTTAATCAGTAAAGCTTAATTGTGTGGAAGTGAAATGTTCACTTAATTGTAGTCCAGGCTTTATTCCCTGCATTAGAGTAATTAAGGTAAGTTGTGGAGCCATAGAAGACTGACTTATTTTCTTATGTAGAATATCCTCTTAAGCTTTGTCTTCTAATTTTATACCATTAGCTTATAGGAGCTCGAAAGGATGAAGAAACAAGTTCTGTGGGACGAGAACAAGTAAATAAGGCCTACCATGCATATCGAGAGGTTTGCATTGACAGAGATAATTTGAAGAGCAAATTGGATAAAATGGTAAGTTGGTTTGAAAAGGATGGTATCTGTATATTGTAAATGGGTTTTCTCCTTCAAGAGGTTAAAGTTAGAAATGAGAGATATTTACACTTATTAGATTAAAAAAATTGCATGCTCAAGGCAAAAATAGAAAATTTTGATAGGAATATTTGTAAGTTATTTCTATACAAAATAAGTACTCAATATGTAATTATGTTTAGGTCTTTTTTTTTTTTTTTGATGTTTAGGTCTTAAGTACATCTAACACCACTAACTTTTTTTGAAAAATCATGACTTAGTAGAGTTTATCACTGTGTTTTTTTAAAAAAGCCAGTGAATAATATGTCCTAAGTTAGAAAAAGAGATTAGTGAAAAACTGAGCTCATTTCCCACCTTGCTTTTCAAAGGCTAGAATCAGTTTTTTCAACATCTGCCTGAAAATTAATTTATAGTATAATACCAACCTATAGATTTTATTGAATGTAATTTGGCATTTTCTCTACTTAACTAGAATAAAGACAACTCTGAATCTTTGAAAGTATTGAATGAACAGCTACAATCTAAAGAAGTAGAACTCCTCCAGCTGAGGACAGAGGTGGAAACTCAGCAGGGTAGGCCACTTAAACTTGTTATAAATTCTAACGCAATTAATACATTTTTCCATTCCTGTGTTATATCCATGATCAGTTTTCTATATCTGTATCCTAAGGACTTATTTTTTAATTTTTAGGCTTATATTAATTGCGCTTTTACAAAATATCAACTTTTAACTTTTCCTTGAATATAAATTGTACTTTTCCTAGGGAAAATTTGATGGTTTTTATTGAGGGCTAGTTTGCAGTGAAGTAGATGAAGAAAGGAGTAGAACCTCATCCTCTCCAAAGCCTCTTGCCCACTGCTAGATGCCCTGTCATTGAGTAGTTACAGTTGCTTCCCCCCCACCCCAATTTCTAAAGGTTGTTACAATGTGCAGATGAGATGCTATGTTGAAAAGTTAAGAGTGGGAGATGCGGGTATTAGCCTGCTCCCATGCACATTCACTCTGATGAGACAAGCTGACGAGTAGGCCTCTGAGAAACCTTTTGATGGGAGATTGAGGTGAGATCTCTCATGGCAGCTGATTGGGGCTTTTTCTATGTACAGAGCCTAAGGAACCAAGTCAAGGGTTAGTCCATATTCAGTGGTATTGAGTTTGTACAGTGGAATGTTTATGAATAAAATTGTTTGGAAGTTATGTTCTAGGCCTGATGGTCAAACTTTATACTGTCTAAAGGGACTAGATGGAGTGATGAGCTGAGTGAGCATCAGTTTACTCACTTCATTTAATTCTTATCACTCTTAACCTTGATGTATATAGATTATTCATCCATCTATAATTTCAGCATATGCTTGATATGTGTTGTATATTTTAAAGTTTCAGGCTGACAAATTTGCTCTTTATCCTAAACCAAAAATCAGGGATGGGGTAATTAATACATTCTAAAATAAGATTGCTAGATTTCTTACTAGCATAGATACTTGAAAGTAATTGCTGTTTTTCAGAAACTTAGTAATTGTTCAAGTTTTATATTGGTTTTTCTTTTAACCTGCATTTTATTAGCATAATCTTTTTCGAATTGCAACCAATGTAGAAGTCAGAAGTAACAATTTTAATGTCCGTCCTTTTTTTAGTGATAAGAAATTTAAATCCACCTTCATCCAACTGGGAGGTGGAAAAGTTGAGCTGTGACCTGAAGATCCATGGTTTGGAACAAGAACTGGAACTGATGAGGAAAGAATGTAGAGATCTCAAAATAGAGCTACAAAAAGCCAGACAAACGGTATTACAAAATTATTGAATTGAGAAATTCAGCATGCATATGTGTGCATCATATGTAGGATTTATAACTAAGTGTTAAATCATAGAGTTGACATAAATTATAACTTCTTAGAGTCACATTATCTGAAAATACACCTTTATCTTCCCCTTTAATCATTTTTGCTAAAATGATAACTGTATACTTTTAGCATAATCCCAGAATTATGATTTTTTTGTTTAAAAGCTAATTTTTAAAAACCTTATTAGTTTATTAATTAAAGCTGTTCTTTCAGACTTCGTTTCCTTCAGTTTCCTTAAGTCATTTTTTTCTCTGTAAAGTTTAAAGAGAACTCAGGTTTTAAGTTTCCCACTTCATTTAACGTAATAATTGGATTAATTTAGACATGACAGGAGACTTGCTTTTAGAATTATTAAAACAAAACTTTACAGCATCCACTAATTCTCAGAAGTCTAATACTTTTGGAGCAACTTTAATTTTCAGCAAATAGCTGAGAATGCAAGAATTGGGGTTGGCGGAGCGGGGGGTGGGAGTGGGGAGCAAAACAAAAACCCTGCTGAGCTGCTAAAGTGTGGTTAGCCTGAAGTCATCCACTGAAACATAAGTTGCCTCTCAGGTCCTCACCCAGAGTCTGTCTACTAATACAGTGATCCCTGAACAATGGGATTGTGACCCGTGGAGGTCTGCTTATACAAGGATTGTTTTCAGTAAGTATACAGTCGGTCTTTGGTATCTGTGGGTTCCACATCTGTGGATCGAGGCCACCACAGGTTGTAGACTACGCTATCCATTGTTGGTTGAATCCATGGATGCTGACCCGAGGATACAGAGGGACGACTGTGGGACTTGAACATACGCAGATTTTGGTACCCACTGCAGATCCTAGAACCAGTGTCCCCTGGATAGGATACTGAGGGACAAGTTTACATTGGGTTCAGAAAAGCTTGGATAAATGTTTTCAATGTCATGACAATGCTGAGAATAAAAAGAAGGAATGGTAGAGAAGCAGAGCAGTGTGGGAGCAATACTCCAAACACAAAGTTTAAAATAGTTATTACAAGAAATTGAAAAGTTTAGTAGTCTGGAGTTCAATAGCCATTATATACATTCTATACACTTATGTATTTCAAACTAAGGTAGCCACTTAGATAATTATTCCTCAGGTCAACATTTTGCCCATCAGAGTATCCAGCACTACTAAGGAGCTATGTCCCCACCCTAGGTTCTTCTGAGCAGCCACCACCTGAAAGAGGAGGTGGCTCACTGCCAGCCAGCACTCTGCCCTGAGTCCCAAGTATCCTTAGATGAGCCGACAGGTCTCTCGTCTCTAATGTGGTCTTTACTGAAGGTGACCACTGGTTAAGAATGAGACAGGCATTAAGAATAATACAGCATCCTGCCTTGGCCTTTACCCGGTGAATTCTTGTGAACTGGACATTAAGAACTTGATTTGGAGCCCCCAGACCTGATAAAGGGGAAACACCCACTATAAAAATTACTATCACCTCCCATTAGAGCAAAAAAAAATTGTTTTTCCTACTTGACATCTGAAGTTGATTTTCCTAGCTTTGCACCCGTGATTACACGCACAATTCCTTTAGTAGCTTCCCGCATCCTGTCTTGCAAGCCCAGTTGCCGTAGCCCTTGAGAGGCTTCTTTTGAAAAGATGTGCTTGCAGGAAAAGCTCTGCATCTTGAAGCTCTGAATTACAATTGTCAGTATATACTTTCTACTTGAAATGATTTGATAGCTTTTATAAATAATGGATATCTCCTTGTAGAGTAGGAAGCAGAACCATGGGATCATAAAAACTTGGTTCATGATTATGTTGCTTACTGTGACATTAGCAAACTCATTTAACTGAGCTTTTTTTCTATAAACTTGACATTAAATATCTAAGCAGCATGGTGCCTAGTACATAGGGTATTCAATAAGTGAATGTGTTTCAAAAAAATTAATTAGGGTAATCCAGAAAAGCAGCGCTTTAGGGGTGTGTATGTGATATGTGTTAATACAGTTCAGTTCTTATTATTTGTTTTCCACTAGGTGGTGCTAGAGGATAAATTTGCTTTTAGTTTAATTCATCTTTCACAAATCAGAAACAGACTTGAAGGTAGAAGAAACTTTAGAAATCACTTGTTTTATTGCTGATGAAATTGAATCTGAGAGACTAAGAAACTTTAAGAGTTGAAGGTGAGGTAAGGGAGGAATTGTTTTTTTGAAAAGGGGATTTAAGACACGGTCCCTTCATAGGAATTTATTTGGCTGGGGGAGGGGAGATTTAAAGTCAAAAATGCTCACAACTAATATAAAGATATGAACCAGGGAAAGATGGAGTGGAAATTTATCAATTTATCAAGGGTTCCAAGTTTAAATCTTGGTATTGTGGGATGTGTACATTTCAATCTTGTTTCAAAGGTGTTACTGGTCAGAGTCCTCTTGGATATGGGAGTCAAAGAGCAAGCTATGGAGAGAAAATTTATGTTCACATTAATAACCTTACTTATATCTACTGTAGCTATACTTACAAATATTTTTAAGATGGTACTTTCTGTGAAACATATTTTATAACACCTTCTGAAGTGTGAAATAGCATCCTACATGGACAGAATAGTGGGGCTTTGGGGGCTTTGCTTTTTTTTTTTAAAGTACTTAGTGAACTCAGTTGATTGAGTGTTTGGTATTAATGAGGTCAAGGTTCCAGGGTCAGTTCCACTATGGGCCTTCTTTACTTTCTGTATCCTCCAGTTTTCCAGCCACTTATATTCAGAACAGTGGATCCTTTGAGAAAAACAGACACTAGGACCAAAGCATAGGAAACACTGGCTCAGTAAATGGAGTTGGTGTAGATGCCTAAGGTAGCCAATAACAGCCTCTTTAGAGATGCACAGTGTGCTGTGTGTACTAAAGGTTCTGAGCAGTCCTGAAGTACAGGAACCTATTTAACTTGAACAGTGTTTCCCAGGATTTTGTAGCTATGGGCCCATTTATGTGAAACTCCAACATCAGATGGCACAAGTTGGGAAACATCCATTACTGCCTTTAGAACATGGCAAACTGACGACTGGCCGGGACAGGATCTTTGAGTATTAGAGACAATTCCTTTGTGCTTTTTGCTAATTTACGTTAGATTTTCTGAATTATTAGGTGGTAGCTGGAGAAATACTTCACCAAGCAAAACTGTTAGGTTTTTTGTTTTGTTTTGTTTACTACCATTGGCTTTAAAAACAAGGAAGGTTTCCATTGTGCATATATGTATAAGTATACAGTAATTAAAATGTACATTTTAAATTAATTATACAGAGAAACGAAAAGTGACTTGATCTGATTCCTTCATTTCCTGTGAGGAACAGGAAAGGAAAATGTCCAAGGTTATGTGCTTTGTTAGTGGTCAGACTTCCTCTGACTTGTGGGCCAGTTCTATTTCCCCTGTCCACAGGGCTCCCTGAGATGCAACTAAATCATTGACAGTATTTAGTTGGTATTTTCTGAACAATCAGATCCAAAGACACTTTAACTTCTGTAGTACATTTTGATATTTTACACTCCCAAACTCAGAGGACTCGTGAAGTCCTTTTCTGGCTTTTTAGTGTTCCACTTTAAAAAATATCATTTAGATTATATAAATAAGAAATGGTAAAGTTAAATTTTGTTCTCTTAGTTTATAGTGGCCATTTCTGCTAATAGAATTAGTGCCTGTGGTAGTCATTTTTATTTGTTATAGACCCTGAATTGAATGCATTGCGAACAAGTGTGTTACAGAGTTATCTTAAATGTATTAAGTCCACTTTTAAATATCTTTTATAGGTTCTTTTTGTCATCTATAACCTAAACTACTAAAACTTAGAAGTATATAAGGACTTTATGAAGTCCTTTCCCTGTCATTTTCTTGTGGAAAGAAGAAATTTATGTTAATCTTTTTAAACAATAACCTGTTAAATTTTGGTACTTCTTTGTAATAATACCAAAAAGTGAAATACCAATAAACTTCCATTTTCTGGTGGAATTCACTCAGCTATACCTGAAGAAACAGTAATTTGATAAATTTGTTACCCTTTTTTGAATATAGATTTCAGATTGGTATCATCAGAAATACATTTTGTAAGACTCCAAGGTCTTTTATGTGAGAGCAAGTGTATTTTTTAAAGAAAATTAAAGCATTACTGGCTTTAAATAATTGGAAATGATTTAGAAATATCTGGTATAGATTTGGAGTTATTTCATTAAAATTGAATATAAGATACTAGTTTTATGCTGTACAGTTACAGATGTATTCTGTAAAAGGTGAAGCACGTGTAGGGTAATAAAGTACTGAGAATAAATAGAAGGTAACAATTACAACTTTTAAACTGTTTTTTAAACAATGACAGTATCCATCTCAGGAAGACAATCTGAAGAGCAGAGATCTCCAAAGACTAAGCATTTCAAGGTATGAACATCCTTCAGCATTGAATAATAATACATTATATAACAATAATGATTATTCTGTAGGCCACTTTGTATAGGTACATAGATTTCTGTTATGATTTGACCTTAAAAACAGATTGACACTATTTGGGTACTGCATGTAATTTCTGATCACAATGTATTTATAAAAAATATTTAACTGTTCCTTAACAACAGGCTTGAACTTGAGCAGTAGAAAGGTGCATATTGTGATGCCTTAGATAAAATTTTTGAACATTCAGTAATATTTTAGATAGGATTTTAGGGAGCTAGTTGTGCAGAAGTATTCTGTAATCCTGATTTTTACATGAAGAATTATGCATTTCCATACACAGCAATATCACTTTGTCTTAAGGGCAAACGTGGACAGCCTTTGTCTTTGATACGACAAGAATTTTAAGAGAACTATCCTCTTGGGGTAAGAATAAAATAAGCTATCATGGGCTTCCCTGGTGGCACAGTGGTTGAGAAGTCCGCCTGCCGATGCAGGGGACACGGGTTCGTGCCCCGGTCCGGGAAGATCCCACATGCCGCGGAGCGGCTGGGCCCGTGAGCCATGGCCGCTGGGCCTGCGCGTCCAGAGCCTGTGCTCCACAACGGGAGAGGCCACAACAGTGAGAGGCCCGCGTACCGCAAAAAAAAAAAAAAAAAAAAAAAGTGTAGCTATCAGAGTTCATGTATGTTACTTTGGCCCTTTTTTTCCTCAAATATATATATCATTTTTATTTAAGTAACATAAGTGCATTGTTTTATCTGATAATTTTTGTTCTGCTATGTTAGCATCCCCCCTCTGCATGGATGCTTCCACCCAATGAAACAGACTCATTTGACTTCCAAAATTTACTGAATTATCTCATACCTATTCCTCCTATCAAAAATCTAATGGAGAGAAACGCTCAGTTGGGGAAAACAGTATGAGCAAACACGGTGCAGCCCCTCTTCCTGTGTGAAGGGCCAGCAGTAAGTATTATAGGCGTCATGGGCCAGAGTCTATTGCAGCTACTCAGCCCTGCCATTCAAACAGTAGTTCACTTATGCCTTCAATTTTCATCTAAGTATCCAGCAAGGAAGTTTTTCCTTTTTTTTAAAACATGTGTCTAGTATAGCGTCCATGTGAATTATTTTCCCAAGGTGTCTTCTATGTCAGTTACCTTCTTTCTTCCTGTCAACCTAGGTTTCCCCTTACTAATTTTGTTGTATTTGTCATTTTTATAAGCCGCCTTAAACCATTTTTGGAAAGAAGCATGTTAGAATCAGTAGGTCAAATAAAAGGGCTTATATAAATAGTTTATTAGAAGTACATGGTATAGAACAGGGCTTCTGCTTCCATTCATGGGCAGTGTTACATAATTTGGATCACTTCTTTTGAGAATAACTTGAAAAGTTGTCCGCCACCCACCAAAAAGATGTGTGTTTGAAGGCATCATATAACTAAAAAGATAGTGAAGGATCTCTAGGCCAGGATTTGGAGGAGGAGGAAGGCCCCAAGAGATGAGTCTGGTTTCTGAGGCTGAGAACTATGTAATTTTGGCTTTGAAGTACAGTTTTGAATTCTCTAAAGCTCAGTATCAATTCAGGGTATCACCTGAGAGAAAAAGATTTTAGAATGAATTAAGTTCAGTCTAAGAGTTTCTGTATGTTAAAGAACTGTGTAATTAAAGCGGGTCCTAATGGCTCCCCAGTGCTCAAGTACATTTCTGTGTTTGCGAACCCATAGCAGCGTGGATTGCAGAACTGATTAGCTCTCCCTCTTCTGGTTAGCAACTAGAAAACTAATAACCAAACTTGTAGCTTACCCTTGGTAAACTTTATATCATGCATTTTTATGTTAGCCTCATTCCTGACTGCATTTTATCTTGTTTTTCCTTTACCTTATCATTTATACCTATTTACAGTTTATAGTCCTGTTTTATTAGTCTTTAAGTTATGTCATCCACTTCTAAATGGAACAATTCAGATGCTAAATTAAGTTTACTATATTAGGAGAAAAGTACATAGGAATGTTTCCATAAAACCATTAACTAAAAGTTTAGGTATTTTTAAGGATTATTTTCCAGTTATTTGGAAAACTCCCCTTTTTGGAACACCTCCTTCTTTGCATTTCCTCCATCATATTGCCAGGGGAACAAGGTATTGTTCCCCATATTGTTTCCTGAGTGAACATTTTAATTACTGGAGGCCTTTTATATGTTCCTCATTGTATACAATATCATTTAACAATAACAGCCCTGCCCATCAGAAACTTGGCCAGTGTCCTGCCAGTGTACTAGTTGGGGTTATCTTTATGTTGTTGCCTTCAGTTCTTAAGCCAGATCTAGGTATGGGGTAACTTCTTCAGATGCAAATTCTTGGTTTAGAAAATAGGGATTAGGTTAGTGTTTTTCACACTGTGCTGTGTTGCCTTAGTTGATCATGAAATTTTGTGAGTTAAGACAAGCATTTTAGAAATAAGAAATAAAACAGAATAAAACATAACAGAATATGGGTTGCAGTGTAAAATGACTGCCTGCTGTGCCTTACAATTAAAAATATTTGAAAGATGCTTGTTTGAAGAAATCACAGTTGTCAAGATATACATTTCTAAGTCTCTAGTTCTTGGCTAAGACTATCCCATACTTTCATTTTAATTCCTCTGGGGAATGTAATAGCTCAATAAATTTTGAAAAGCTAAAGAAAAATAGGGCTGAAGTAAAAAAAAAAAAATCAAGTAGATTTTTCTTATACAAGGAACATTCAGTATTAAAGAGTTGAACGTACAGTGTCAATTAAGAAAACTGAGCTTTTACAGTTTTTACCATGTAAGCTGGACATGTGCCCCCTTCTTGAGATGTGGATAAGCAGGTTTCATTACGTTTAAAATTTAGAGGTGTGGAATTTTATACTGGGACGAAGAAGGTTGTGTTGGAAGTCAGTAGTTGGTAAACATGTGATGAAGCTGAAGGTTATGATGATTTGAAAAATGTTACCCACAAAGGGCAGCAGTCAGTCACAGGACTGGATAGCTGAAAGGCAGCTTTGAACAGCAGCTTGTTAGTCAGGAAGTTCTCCTGCACCTGCTTCCTTGTGTGTGAAGTGAGCTCCCAGGTTGCCGCGTTTGTGTGAGAACGGGGTGAGGTGCCCGTCTAGCACATAGTACATGCTCAACCACCGTTATCTTTTTGTCTCATCTGTCTTATTTCTTAGGGTTCTCATTTGGGGTGCTTTGGTGTTGCATCTCAGTGTTCAAGTAGCTTTATGAGTTCTTTGTACACAACTATATATATCAGTAGGATTTTGCTTGTATGGTATTTAAAGCAAAATTTAACTAATTTATATTCCCAGCTGGTGCGAGGTAGAAGGGGAACAGTTTATAGGCTCAAAAATACCTGGATAAGTAAAGGTTAGCTGGAGCTCTGCTAAAGATCTGTGGATGACAACTGTCCAGTCTTATTTAAGCAATGATTTGTTCAAGTAGAATTTTAAAAATTTTAACACACTTTGAAGACTATAGCACTTTAATATAAATGGTGAAGTGTAAAGTAACTGCCATTACTTTGTTATCCACAAGAGGGAGAGCTTATACTTAGTAATAATTTTAGGTTTTTATATCTGTAGTTTTCAATTCAGGTGACATTAAGGGCAAAAGAAAAAGATTAGACATATGTTAAACTAGGTGACCTAGTTTTTGGTGTCACCTAATTTATAAGCAGTGTTCATTAAATTGAATTGGAAAATGTGTATTAGTGCTGCATTAACACCTCTATTAATAATTTTCTCTTATTTTATATGGGTAGCTATTTTGAATGATGAAATGTTTGATATTCCAGTATCCAAACACTGTCTTGAGTACCGTATTTGCTTTTCTCCAAGTCAGGTACTGATTTACCATCTCAAGCCACTGTTTTTAATCTGTATGATTCATATCATGACTGCATGAATTAGCACATGTACAGTGTTTACACTTAGCTGCTACGTAGTGTGAGTAACTCTTTTTGGGAAGCATGCTGAATGCCCAGAATTGCACCAAGGAACCACTGACTCTTCACAACTCAGACAGTTCCTATGTGAGACACTCATTGTAGCACACGGCTCAGATGTTGACTGCCGAAGCAGAGGTGGTTAACTAATTTTTGTGAAGAAATTATTTCACACCTATCAAAAACCTGCAAAAATCCCTGTGTTTTTTAATAGACTACTGGTTAACAAATGACGTTACAACAGATTAAAACAAGTAGATTTTTCTCAAAAGCAGTAGAAAGTTTATTCTCCTGCTCCTATTGAAAGAATTATAGTCTGAGTGGAATGGGAATATTTTGACAAAAAAAGGAATGTCCTAATTAAAAATAACTGTTTTTGAATATATCTGTTTCCATAATTAGAATAAGATATTAGATTTAGATATGAAGAGTGTTATCCTTGTAGTTTGTTTAAAGGTTTTTGTTTATAGCTAGACAGAAAATTGAAGCATGACGTGACATGTCTGTTTAACTTGATTTCATTATCACTAAAATTACACTAGTATCTTTAAGAGGCAGTAGGGGTTGTTTGAACACTATGAGATCAGTGCTTACATATGTGTTGAAGATTTTGATTTATTTAGTGGGCAACTAAGAACCTAAACAAAAATCATGAAATATGCGAATAAGAATGCTTAATGGAAGATGAAACTCAGTAAACTTAGGTTTAACATAACTGATTTATAACTTCTCAGATGACTGAGGTAGGATGCTTTTAATTATGAGAGGTATTTGTGGAGTTTGTATTTGTGTCTCACATGATCCTCTCTCCAGCTCCTTTTCCCGGACCAGGAACTCAGCGTGTGTGCTGTCATGTCACATCGGTGTAGCACCAACAACATGAGACAGCCCAGTCACACATAAAAGACCGGAATGCACGAAACCTAAATTTCATTTGAGTGTGGGCTTCGGTGTACATTCAGAATTGATAACAGCATTTCAATCCACAGCATCAGGACAGAATAATCAAAAGATACATACAAATTTAAAATCCACCCATGAATGAATGTCACTTTATTCTTGACCAGGTTTGCAAGTGAAGACCATATCCCTTACTATTAAATATATTAACGCCACTGCACATCGTAGGCTACCATGACATCTCAGTCCTGAGAAGAGAACTATTAAACTCGTTGGTTAGAATACTTTCTATAATACCCTTCTGTTTAATATAGTTCAGTTAATTGATAAAAATTAGGTCAATGTTATTGTGAATAAGATTTTTTCACTTGTTAGAATGCTCTATTTAAATACTGTAATTATTTAATGAGGAAGTTTTACTTAATTTGTATTATTGCACAAGAATTTGAGCAGAAATGCAGATAAGCTTATTTCTATTTTAAAGTTATTCCCTTCTCTCCACCGAGAATAATAACCATTAACTTTATTTTTTTTTTAAACCCTGTATTTCAGTGATAATATGCAAAGTGCATACTGGGAACTGAAGAGAGAAATGTCTAATTTACATCTGGTGACTCAAGTACAAGCTGAACTGCTAAGAAAGATGAAAACCCCAACTGCAATCAAGAAAGGCAAGTCAGGGTTTGCCGGAAACCACTGATTCCAGCCAAACTGCTCAAAGAGCAGCTCGTTATCGTATCTTATTGAAATCTCATCAAATGAGTTTGATAAGCCAAAGTATATGTAGTCTATTCACAGCCACCCATTCTCTGCTCTGGCTTCAGCCTCATACTGGTCAACTTCACACATAAAGGTGTTGCTGATGTGTGTTTCTTCAGTACTGTGTTCTTTTCCCCTTGTGGCTTTTTTCTCAGCCAAGTGTTGCTTATGTGTTCAAGGCTGAGGTGTTAAGTTTGCTCTAGTTGACCTTTTACCACAACTACTTCATATATTAAAAAAAAAAAAAAAAAAAAAAAAAGACACCAAAAGCTACTTTCATTCCAGTGCTACAGAATACACCAAAGACGTAGCTCTTTAAATTGTTTTTAAAGAGAGAACTCTGATGCGTTATTTGGTTATTTTCATTTTTTGTACACTTAATTTTTCTTTCCTTAAAGGATAGATTGTTTTGAATAGAGAGTAGATGCTATTCACTTAGCCCTTTCAAACAAAACTTTTCATTGCTTTTCATATTTAACTGCTTGGCTGATTAAACCTTTTCTTGAGTTTTGGGTTAACTAGTAGTGGCTACTTTGCCAAAGCTATTTCTATACTGAGAAAAATCAGTGCATTTGTACCTTTTATTACGTAATGGTTGCATTCCTGTAAAGTTGTGTAATGTAAATTTGAATGCCGTAAACTTTATTTTTAAAGGATGAGATGTGACTTTTTAAAAAAAAAAAATCATTAATTTAAAATTGTCATTTGCACCTCAGATTGTTCCTAAAGAGGGCACAAGAGATTTTATAAATAGTCCTCCTCAGAAATGTTTCCTGTGGGGCGGGGGACGTTGCACGTTGGGACAGAAAGCTAAATTCAGAATTGCCTTTCTGTTTCTAGGGTTAGTTACTTATGAACCAGGCAAAACAATAAGGTGCTTTGGCACGCCCCAACTTAGTTGACGGTTCATTTGTCCTCAGGTTTTCCAGTGGCCAGGGTTACGTATGAGAAAACTTTAAGTTGATGGTAGAAATAAGACCTCTCTTAAACGAGACTCATGGAGTAATTTTTCAGTGAGTTTTCAGTGTGCGTCTTATATACTAAATAGAACTTCCCAAAAATAATTAAGGAGAAATGCTGTCTTCTCATTTGGAAATGCTTACTGTCATGTCCCTTCTGAGCTGGTGAACGATCAGTCTTTGCCTGCTTTGAACCGTAAGTTTCTAGCACGTTTCCTACGACAGTGCCAGGCCCGGGGCCACCACTCTCCACAAAGAACTGAGTGCTTTGCGGAGTGGCCAGAGGTAAGCCCAGGTCACCTTTTCTCTAGACCCACATGTCACCCTGTCCAGAAGCTGAGCACTGTCACCTCCTCCCAAGAAAAGGGGCAATGAGCTTATTTTTTAATGTGGTTCAGTTTCTTTCTCCTTTAAAACTAGAGTCAGGCCTTGGTTGCACTTGGTATCCGTCTTGGGCTGAGGGTGAATTTGTCTTTGCTGCCTGGGGAAAGGGAATGCAGAGGGAGGGAAGCACACCCTTGCTTTGTGTTGTCTGTGGCTGAACAGCAGCTGGAGAGCGGTCTGTTTTCTAAGCCATTACATGTTACTAAACTCATTTTTTTTGCTTTTTTTTTTTTTTGACCTATATTGTGACCATAGCAGAATTTACATTTACCATTATATATATTGGACAAGAAATGAGATGATTTTATAGCTTTTAATTTAAATTGTTTTATCCATAAAAGCCTTTAATATATATCAAATTTCAGTTGGGTCTCACCAATTCACAATGTAGTTATTTCTGGAAAAATTTACTTTTGGACCACCTATGGAAAACAGATTTGACTAAAGCTAAGGAATATTATATCTAACAAAATATTTAAAACTTAAAAACAGCTTTCTTAGTCTCCACTGACACACAAACATTCTGCAAGCCTTCTCCAGCCATATTAAGAGCCAGGAACAGGGTCTTTGCTTGTATTTTAAGTGAATTGGTTTCCGGCTTTTTAAAATAGGAATTTCCTCATGTTCACTATGATAATGGGCGGGACAAGATTCCTGTGTCCATTTTGCAGACGAGAGAAGTGACACCTGGAGCAAGCAGTCAAGTGTCACCCTGTCAGTAAATAGCGGGTCCAGGATTAGAACTGAGATCATCTGTCAACTTCAAGTCACACTGCCACAGTGATCGCACTAACTGGGGAATGTCCATTTCCAGTTCTAGAATCAACCAAGTTAACAAAGTGTTTGTTTACTGTTTCATGATCATAAGTACCAGGACAGCTGATGCTTAGCCTGTGCTTTCTTTTCAGCTTGCGCCCCAGCAGGATGCATGGAAGACCTTGGGAAAGACAGCACAAAACTGCACTTGACGAATTTTACTGCAACGTACAAAAGACAGGCCCCTCTCTCACCAAACGGCAAAACTCTTTGTCATACCACGTCTTCCCCTTTACCAGGAGATGCAAAGGTTTTATCAGAGAAAGCAGCTCTCCAGTCATGGACAGATCATGAGCGATCCATTCCTCACGATGGCACAAACTTTCAGGAACACAATTCTTATGGCAGAAATTCTCTGGAAGATAATTCTTGGGTATTCCCAAGCCCTCCTAAATCAAGTGAGACCACGTTTGGGGAAACTAAAAATAAACCTTTGCCTTTACCCAACCTGCCACTACTGCATTACTTGGATCAACATAATCAAAACTGCCATTATAAAAATTAATTATGAAGAGATTTATGATGTTCTCACGAGGTTGCTGTATCTCCCTCAGTGATTTTCTTGGGAAATCATTAACAAACTGAAAGCAGATTTTGATTAAACTTTTGCAGAGTTCTTCGGTATTTACATTTGCACATAATGTACCATATTATGTAGTTGATTTTTCAGTATGAAAGAACACCCTCCAGCTCCATATTCTGGCTAAGAATCAGATATGTGTTACTAATTAATAAACCTAAGATGTTTCACAATGACAACTCTACCTTTGATGATAATTGTACATTTCTGTCCCTCACGTGAAGAATGGAATTGAAAGTTTTCAGACACGGTTTTACAAAGCATGTGAAATGCCTAACTCATAAAAATAAAGGAGACCATTGTATCAGAGAAAAAGCATGTTAAGTTGCTTTAAGTTGCATAAAGGAGTAAAACGGCAACGTGACTTAGGTTATATTTCTGCTGACCTTATAATGCGTAAGGATAAGGAGATTACAGTGGAACAATATTATCTGGGTTATTGCATCTATATGTGCTGTTGTGTCTCAAAGTATAAGATTTAAAGTCATTTTTTAATCACGATGTTGATAAAATTTAAAGTACAATTTGGATTTTAAGACTTGAAGTGATCTGCTTGTTGAGGCCAACTCTGTCCTGGTACGTCCCTCAAGTCTTAATTGAAAAAAAGTGATGAAATAGTTGAAAAACCATGTGGTGTGTGAATAAACTATTACAGTCATATACATTATCCAGTTAGAAGTAGGAATAGTATCACAAAGGCTTCAGTGTAATCTGTCCTTCAGTGCTATAGTGAAAATCCCAATGGGTGTTTAACTATATAAAGCCGTTTTCTTCAAAGGGTCTACACCTGCTTGTTCCGTAGAGCAGCTTATTAACTGGTTAAACTTTGTTTTGAAATGTAATGATTTTACTTATTGAGAAAGTGGTTTTTAATTAATTAGAAATTATAATCCTAGAAACCAAATTCTGTGCTGTATTGATATATGATATAGTATAATCATGAAATGTCCCCCAGCGCTTTGATTCTAAGAGCCTATCATTTATAAACAAGTAACAAGGATGGCTTTATACGGAAATTTCTCTGTATTCTTTCAGGGTGGTGGTATTAAGAATATTAGTAATATATGTCTCCGTTCCTACATCTTTTGCCTGAGATAAAGCATTTCATGTAGAAGGCCTTTATCCTTTTTGATAGATGGTTGCAAACACCTTGGACTCAAAAGAATATTTCAAATCTCTTCTACATTAACTGAATAGCATACATATATAAACAGTGTTCACCATTCACCAGATATTCGTCTATTATCTTACTCACTTATTCAAGCTTGTCTGTGATTAATGGAGTTGGTGTCAGATGCTGGAATTTATTCTGACCAATGAACACAGCTGACTCGAGGGAGTACCATCTCCTGCCAAGTAATAGAACAAAACCCAATATGCATAAAACAAATACAAGACTCCCGGCTTTAGCTGAAGGAAGCAACTACCTGTGTAATAACAAAGCAGCAGAAACTATTTGTCATGTGGCTGCATAGGCTGTACATTATATCTAATCTCTAATGTAGCTTACTGGTTTGCCTTTTTTAAAACCAAGATTGAGCATTTTCCTTTGTAAAGAAAGTAAGTCGTATGACATAATGGCTTGATTAATGTTTTGAACAATGCCAAGACATTACTTAAAATAAATTATTTTTGTTTGAAATTGAAGTGGAAATATTGTCCTTGCCTAAATATTCCAGGGTCATGTACTAATTATAGGTTGTTAATCTGATTCATGTAACAGACATTTGTCTTGTTAAACCAACTTCTGAATGGAGACAGTGCTTTTGCATCTAAACAATAGGGTAGCTATCAAACAGGTATGCTAGAAAATCAGTGGTTGATGTTCTTGACAGTTTAAAGTGCTAAACAAATGATGTAAAACTATTTAGGAAAGAGTAACCAAAAGAAATTTTCCCAGTCATGAATTTTTAAATGTATTTTATGATCATTTCTGTTATTGGTAAGATTCAAAGAGAAGTGAGAGAATGGCCCATCTGTAGCTTATTTAAAATGGAAAAATGTATTGACTTGTTTCATACTAGTTGAAGCTTGCTCCAAAGGACTTCCCTTGAAAATTTCTTTAACCTCCAGATTTTCATAAGGATAACCCAATTCAGCACATCCATAACAGTGAAAAGAACATGGATAACAACAAAAACCTCTCAATCCTCCCCATTAGCTAAAATAGAAGTTACATCTTCTCTAAAAGGAAACTGAGGTTCTGCTAAAATGGAACCTAGTTCATAACTAGAGCAGGGATGTACCTCTGGAACCCAAGAACCGAAGTAGAGGGGAGAGTTCAGACTTCAAGCACTAAAGGACTGAATCCTGTGAAAACAGGATTGTCTCATGCAGAAGCGCTGTCTGGAGAAGGCAGATCGTATGGGTAGAAGATCTGTGGCCTGTAACTGAACAGGAGAGTGTCAGCAGAGGTGCAGGGTTGCCAGCCAGAGGAAGAGCCGAGTGGACGGGGACGGATTCCCCAGAGTACCATGCATGCAGTGGACATTTTTATACGCTATAACCTAGTCTGTCTAGCACCTGTGGGGAAGCAACATCTACATAGATGAATTTTCCACATAAAAATGAAGCTGGCCCCTCTAATTAAAATTATAAAATAACCACAAGTTGTATATTTTTAGCAGCTTTTTAAAGTAACCATTTTGCCCTTTCTTCACTTGAGTCATTAAAAGCAAACTAATTCCTGTGCTCTAGGAAATGCACCAAGATCCAAAGGCCCCCAGAGGAGCGTGGGCTTGTTTACCCCCATGCCGTGTGGTCTCCGTGGCTGTATCTGCTTTGCTTGTCTGCTCCTGTTGTCTCCCTCCTTTTGATCTGTATACCTGGAAGATGTGGTCTGGGTTTCAAGTAAGAGTCAAGTAGTTCCTTTGAGTGGTCTACTCAAGAGCAAAGTGTGGAACTTGAACATCACATGGTTCTTTAGGGTCCTATTTACTTTTAACTCGATCTCAGATCTATTTCATGGGATTGGGGCCTAAGTTAAATCTTGTCCTAGTAGGCAGGAATTTCTATTTGTCATTTTAATAAAAACTATGTAAGTACATACAAATTTTACTTACCTGGAAACTAGTTACAATGGCTATCGTGAAGAGTTAACAGCTCATAGGAAAAAAAAGAGCAACTTTTAATATAAAAGCTCAGCCTGGGATCAAATTATTACACTGGGACAGGAATTTTTTACACTAGTTCCTGAAACCACTACCATGTTACAAAATGGTCATTCATCCTTATAAAGAAGACTTTTAAAAAGATTAAAATATTTTCAGTAGCAGAATTAACAGGCCAAGGAATGCCACTACATTTTAGGAAATTTTCTATTAAAGATGTAAGTAAAACTAATTCATGTACAAGCACTTATCTCCTCATCTATGTTTCCAAATAAGCCTTTACTTCTACTAATAACCATTAAAGCGCATTTACCACGTCCAAGACTCCGTCCTACATACTCTACTTACCTACTCAGTTAATCCTCAGTGGTGGAGCCAGGTTCATGACCATCCTGCTATACTGCCAAGTTATTAACTCCTTTGAAGGCTGTCCATTCCTGCTTTCCTTTAGTTACTTCTGGCCCCATGATTAGTCTATAGATTGATGAGTAAGATTCATGTGGACCCCTAAAAATTGGTATCACTGTTAGAGAACTATAGCTGTTCTCTATATGAAAAACCCCATTACAACCCAGGCAAACCATGTCCCATTTCCCTACTTATTCCTATGCCATTCAATAAACTCAACTTTGAAGTTTTAAAAAAAAATCTTTACTTCAGATAAAATTATTTCCATAATTAAGGATAAACCCATTATGCCCAGGTAAACCATGTTCCAATTCCCCACTTACTCCTATCCCATTCAATAAACTCAACTTTGAAGTTTAAAAAAAATCTTTATTTCAGATAAAATTATTTCCATAATTAAGGATAAAGCAAACACTTCTTTGAGTCCATCATTTCAGGTGACTGTGATTTCCATGGACATTGGCGTTACTGAGTATCATTTGAATATTTGCCTACATGCTTGTGGGAAGCTTCTGCAGCCTTTTCTTGGTAGGAATTCCAGTTTTTCTGAATTCTTCCCTTTCCTTCAGGTATTCCATTTTGCATTCTTCATAAAAGGCTGGATCATTATAGCTATGAGAAAGAATGAAAATCTTTTAAAGTGAATCACTTTACAAGCGTATAAGCTTACTTTAACAATAAATTCAGACATCCGGTTCATCAGGAACAATCTTTAGAAGCAGATTTTTAGTAATGGCCATAAATTCATTGTAAACATTAGGCTACCAAAGTAGTTTAAAAAAAAGACCTAATGGTTCTTTTTTGAATAGCAATGTCCCAGGATAGGACAATGGGAAGTCAGGGCACCCATCCTCAGGGACCCATGAGAGCAGACAAGACTGCATCACAATTATGTACACAAAGTACTATGGCAGTTGTGGCCCGAAACATGGGGCAGAGTGGAGAAAGGGGAGCTGTTGGGGAGACGTCTGAGTTGCATTTTGAAGGACCAACAGAAACCCACATAGAAGGCACATGTGGAAAATCCCACAGATGAGGAAAAACTGTGATGCATGAAGAAGTACAAGTAGATTAGTACCACCATAGCAGATCATGTGCAGGAGAAAGGGCCTGAGATGCTGGAATGGGGAGGGCCAAATCATGGCGATCCATTCATGCCCCACTGAGAAGTCAAATCTACCCTGAACGGGCACTATTCACAAAGCAACTGTAAGATCAGTTCTGTGCCTTAGATTGGGGGCCCCCAACCCCTGGGCTACGGACCGGTACTGGTCCACGGCCTGTTAGGAACTGGGCTGCACAGCAGGAGGTGAGCGACGGGCAAGGATCAAAGCTTCATCTGCCGCTCCCCATTGCTCGCGTTACCGCCTGAACCATCCCCTCCCCGCCCCCACCGTGGAAAAACTCTTCCACGAAATGGTCCCTCGTGCCAAAAAGGTTGGGGACCACTGCCTTAGATGAACCTGACAGCGTGTGGCAGATAGGCTAAAGGTGGGCAGCAAGATTGTCCAATAAATAAGCTATTACAATAATCCAGACAAGAAATGAGGAGGACCTAAGCCAAAGGAAGCACAGTTCTGATGAAAAGGATGAAGTGGATCTGGGGGAGATTGAGGAGACGAAATCAACAGTTAGGAGACCAGGAAGATTCTAGGTCCAAGACAACTGTAATTCACAAAGACACGAGGCAGGAGTCAAAGGAGCTCAGTTCGGTTTCGGACCGGCAGAGGGAAGTGGAGAAGTGCCATGACCCATAGGAAGCAGCTGAATTCCACGGGTGCAAACTGAGCTTTCTCAGATTTAAAACGGAGAAGAGAACCTGGGGAACCAGCTTTAAGGAAGAGGTTAAGGAAGAAAAGGTGGAGAAGAAATAGGTAGAGATGCTGAGGAGACAGGAAAGAGCGTAAAGAGGGAAGCCAGATGGAAGGAACTTCCAGGGGTTTCCAGAGAGGGGTCAAGTATCAGAGAAAAGATGGAAAAGACACTCACTGGAACCTCCAGGAAGAGCAGTTCCAGCGTCACGAGGGCAGAAGCCAGACTGCAGTTTACTGAGGGATGAGTGAGAAGAGACGGGGAGAAATAACAGAACACAAAACTGTTTCAGGGTGTCACCAGGCGGAGATGAGAAAGGGTAGTGGTTCCACCCATGGAAGGTTGACAGGAAGTAAAGCAGGGCCCCCACTTAAGCAAAGACAAAAAAGCAGTATTTCTTAGAGTATGTTGAGACTTGAGGTCAAGTAGAATTCTTCCTAATAGCTCTCATTTCTTTCCCACAAATGTCCTCTTGGTTTGCTCCCCTCTCTTCTAAGCAGTTACAGCCTCCCCCTGTCCCCCAGGATGGACTGGGACCTGTTATCTTCTCCATCTCTAGGGGGCGAGAGATGGCAGGATATGTCAATGATTAATATCCAGATAACAAAAGCTAACAAATAACACAGACAAACTTTTAAAAAGAGCTAACAGTGACTGAGTACACAGTATCTCCTATGTGCCAGTGCTGGGGTGACGCGTTTCCACGTGAGGAATAATCACCCCACCTGACAGTGAGGACCCTGCATGGGTTGCAGGGGGAGCTACGCCCGGGGGACCCAGGAGACACCAGCCTGCTGCCTTCCCCACGGTCCCTGCTCCTGGCTCCAGTGCTGCCCTGTCCCAACTAAGAATAATGAGTCCCTATGATATGATGACTGAAACCGAGGTGTCAAAATCCTTTAATCAATGTACAAAAGGGAATTTAACAAATTCAGTCACACAAATGTGAAAGAGGTTCCTCTATTCATTCAACATCTCTCGGGAACTCTAGGGACCAGAACTCTTACTTTTCCACAGTTAAACACTTAGTGCAGGTCTGGGCTCATAAAAAAGAGCAGCTATTAGAATTGTTTATTGACTTGAGAAAAGACATGCGGACTTGGAGTATGTTTCCTCATCTATAAATGTAGAGATTCAGTATTCTAAAAGAGTCTATAAACTCATGTGTACATTATTTGTTATCAGAAAACAATTTAAGATTCAGATAATCACCACTTTTTATGTAATTGCCTAAGAAGTATCAAACCATCCTGACATAGATGCTTCACAGGCTAGGGGAGCAGAATACAGAAGGAAGGAAGTGTTCGCCAAAACTAAGATCTCACAGACAACTACCAACTCCCTACTCACTAAAGTACTGTATCCACAACACTGCCTGTCAATAATGCGGGTGATAAAACATGTGGGGAGATGAGCAGAAAGCAGCTGCATTCAAAGACCTCTGCATATTTTTACTTTAAGATCCAAGGAACTACAACAGCATATCAGTGAACATGATATTTAAGAATTATTTTTCAAAGTAATTTAACTTCAAAAATCTAAATTTACCTTTGTAGCCTTCATTTGATTTATTGCAACTCTCCTAGAAGTTAAATTACATTAGTCCAAAAGATCCCAAGGCTGGCAAAAGTACCTTTTCACTAGAAGAGATAAACATAAACCCATCTATAATATATTCTATTTTCTGTTCATGAAAAGGAATTTATTAAATCATATGAAGAATCATGTATTTTAATCAGATAAAATGCTGACAAACACAAAACTTGAAAAGACCCTTCATAAATATGTTGTATCATTTTTCTCAGAAGAATCTTTAACAAATTAAAATTTTAGACTCAGCCAACTATATGACAAATTTGGTGGGGAGAAGTAGAGAATATATTACATGTAATGAGTTAAATAACATACTCTTATCTACTACACATACTACACACACACATATACACAGGAGCACAAACGCTGAGGTAACTACTTACTAAGCAGTTAGACATTCTTTCAATGCAGAATTTTCTTTGCGGCATTTTACTACCATAAGGATTCCAGAGTCCTTGCAACATTTAGTGAAATCTGAAATAAAAAATTTGGAAGAAAAAAAATGACTTGTAATTCCATCACTGTAATTGTTAACAGCTCTAAAATATTCACTCATTTAACACCTATTACCTAGACTGTGCTTGGCTCACAGGACATGCTCCACAAAAGACGTGTACATGGATAAAAGGCAGAATAAAAGTCCTTTACTCCGTAGATTTGAAAGGGGGAGAGGAGACCTCTGAGGTGAAGAGTGAAGTGGCTTCACAGAGGCAGAATGTAGAGAGTATGTAGGATTTCTAATTCAGACAGACTTCATTGTACTGCATTTTACTACTGTGCAGACACTGCATTTTTTTACAAATTGAAGTTTGTGGCAACACTCCTTCGAGCAAGTCTATCGGCACCATTTTTCCAACAGCATTTGCTCACTTCATGTCTCTGTGTCACATTTTGATAATTCTTGAAATATTTCAAACTTTTTCAGTATTAATATAATTGTTAGGGTGACCTGTGATCAGTGATCTTTGATGTTACTATTGTAACTGCCAACACAGAGAAGATAGCGAGAGAACTGGAATTGGAAGTGGAGCCTGAAGATGGGACTGAATTGCTGCATCTCCTGATAAGACTTGAACAGAGGGGAAGTCACTTCTTATGGATGAGCAAAGACAGTGGTCTTGAGATGGAATCTCCTCCTGGTGAAGATGCTATAAAACTTGTTGAAGTGACAACAAAGGACTTAGAATATTATATAAACTTAGTTGATAAGGCAGCGGCAGGGTTTGAGTGGACTAACTCCAGTTTTGAAAGCAGTTCTACTGTGGGCAAAATGCTATCACACAGCACTGCAGGCTACAGAGCAATCATTCATGAAAGGAAGAGTCCGATGCGACAAACTTCATTGTTGTCTTATTTTAAGAAATTCACCCCAACCTTCAGCAACTCCACCCTGATCAGTCAGCAGCCACCAACATCAAAGCCAGATCCTCCATCAGCAAAAAAGCCTCGTTGAAGGCTCAAATGATGGTTAGCACTTTTTAGCAATAAACTGTTGTTTAGTTAAGGCATGTACATCCTTTTTTTGGACATAAGGCACACTTTAATATAGTGTGAGCGTAACTTTTAAATGCACCAGGAGACCAAAGAATTTGTGTGACTCGCTCTATTGTGATATTTACTGTATTGTAGTGGTCTGGAACCAAACCTGCAGCATCTCCAAGGTCTCCCTACAGAGAAAAAGAGTATATTCTACGGATGAACAACAATATTCTACTGTATAACACAGAGAACTATATTCAAAATCCTGTGATAAGCCATAATGGAAAAGAATATTTTAAAAAGAATGAATATATATATGTATAACTGAATCACTTTGCTGTACAGCAGAAATTAACACATTGTAAATCAACTATACTTCATTTTTTTTTTAAAAAAAGAGTATATTCTAGAAGAAATGAACAGGAAGAGTAAAAGGGGAGTTGTGTCCAGACACGGGCCTCTGGGGGCCAGTTTCTGTGTGTCTTCTGATGGCATCAAGTTACCCTCTTTCTTTCACACAACCTGCCATAGTCCTTCCCTTCTGATAATAGGGCTCCCATCCCATTCCTGAGTCAACTCTGAAATGCCCCAGAAAATCCAAATGGCTTTCTATCACATTTCCATTCTGGTAATTTCCCTTTTAAATTGTACTGGCCCCTTGGCATCCTGCCTTCTCAGGACCACCAACCCAGAAAACCCAGGTGCCAGAGGCCAGCCACAGTGGGGCCCCCTGCTTCTCTACTGGGTCTGCTTTGGGTCAGACCAGGTCCCTCCTCAGCCCTTCCTCAGGACAGTGCGCGGGGTTCCCCTGCTTGGGCAGCGACTCTCCTGAACTCTTCTGGTCCTTCTCCTACCCACTGGGGGCTCTAGTCCCAGCCCCGGCCGCCTCCAGTCTGTAACCAACCATGTCCATCTCAGACCTTAAAATATGACATCATCCTCACAGAGAAGCTGGAGAACAGCTTTTATAACTCTTTTAGTACAAAATTATCAGGATTCCTCTCTTTTCTTGAGCTCGGTATTACCCTTTCAACTACTAAGAAATAAAATTTATAATCATCTTAAAGCAAGCAGGTAATTTCAGGAGTCTCCATGAAGACACAAAATGTGTAACAAACGTGGTTTTAAACCACAAGCAAACTGAAAATGATTGAGATTTGTAAATGCACAAGAAACTCCTTTGAGGGGGCTGTGCCAGATCTAGAGGCCTATGGCATGGACGTCCAAGTCCACTGCACAGTCTGCAGGATGAGGGGCGATGTGAGCAAGGACAGCTGATGTGGGAGAGGACCTGACTTCAAACGGTGTGCGTGTCTGGTCACACACAGCGGGGCAGGGATGCTCCAGCTCAGAGCGTGGGGCTCCTTCAGCTTGCTGTTCACCAGTCTCAGAACTGCCACTGTTTACTGAGTCCTGAACCGAATCAGGCATCTTTTTCACTCAGCTACAAATGTTCTTGTCGTCTCTTCACTGATGAGCTGGGCATGTGGGCCAAATCAGAGCAAGGGGAATTCCTGTGTCCTTTGACGAGGATCCCCTATGACTCAAAAAGGCAGAGCAGGGCTTCCCTGGTGGCGCAGTGGTTGAGAGTCTGCCTGCCGATGCAGGGGACACGGGTTCGTGCCCTGGTCCGGGAAGATCCCACATGCCGTGGAGCGGCTGGGCCCGTGAGCCATGGCCGCTGAGCCTGCACGTCCGGAGCTTGTGCTCCTCAACAGGAGAGGCCGCAACAGTGAGAGGCCTGTGTACTGCAAAAACAAAACAAAACAAAACCAAAAACAAAAAGGCAGAGCAGACTTACAATCAGCTCGTTCTCATCAAAGGTCCTGAATGGGGGGCCATGAGGTTATTGAAAAGTCCACTAACTTCCACTCTGGAAAGCCATTAGCATCCCTACATGTTAACTGCTCTTCGTACAGCCTGATGTTAAGATCTGCCTTTCTAGAGGCAAGGGTTATGATCCTAAATAAGAATTAAGACAGGAGCAACCCTCAAAGGGAATGTGAACATAAAGTTAATCCAGAAGTGACTAAATGTTAGATGGTGGTGACACACCGTGGGCTGACTCTTCGCAGACTCACCATCACTCAGAGGCCTGGATCAACCAGTGCACTCAAATATCATCTACAGAAAGGTCATGAGCATCATGAACTTTACCTCATGAACATGTGCTAGTTGACCAAACCCCAGTCCCTTGCAGGAAAACATGAATACAAGGGCTATTACCAAAAGTACACTTTCTGAATTTAACACACCCAATACTTTTACACTTGACAAATTCACAACAGAAGGCTTAGGCATTGAATTATGTTAAGATTTGTTTTCCCTAATATGACTAAAAATGTCCTCAAGTAGGGAATTGACTCCAGATAGCATTTATGTGTTCTGATTACAATAAAGGCACAGTCTCTGAATTTTCACACTTGTCCAGATCTCTTCAGGAGTAACTGTGACTGGCCTGAAGCCTCAAGCTGTTTGTAAGGTTTCTGTCACTTGTTTAGCAACAAGATTTTAATGAGGATCCTTCTTTCAAACCACATTAGCAAACATTCATATATCAGTGATGTTGCCAGATTCCTAGGATGGTATTCTGAAACAAGCCCAATTTAAATCTCTTCTGTCTCTCAATATTAAGTGTTAAAGAGCTCTTATACCTGTATATAAATAAATTATTCACCATTAAAGACTATGAAAATGAACTTTCATTAACTTACGTATATCTTAAGGTAATGCAAATAAATATCAATAAACAGTGAGAGAGATGATTAAAAGTTATTCCAAACTTTAAAGAAATGTGCTTAAAGATAGCACTCAAGACTTTTTTCTTCAAAATATCAAGAACATGAAATTCTATCCTTCTTCTGTAAACACTCATTTCTCTGAAAGAAACCACTTAATAAATAAACTATGGGTAAAAATATTCTGCGGGCATGCTAAAATTTGGATCAAGTGAAGCTAGGGAAAACAGAAAGAGATAAAGTCTTCTCCTATTAGTCTGGGATAATGGGCAAAATAATCATACTGTGATTAAGTATAAGAAGTCCATATAATTTCCAGTTTATATAAGAAAAAACTTGGGGAACCTCCATATAAAAGCAGTAAGAGAAAGAAATGGTTTGGAATTCATTGCTTTTCACACATTTAATTTATGGAACTTCTGAACGTATTTTAATATTTAAATAACCGCCAATAATAAGGTTTCCTGATTAAGCCAACGATGAAGGGCAAGGCTGTGTGTGGGAGCAGAAACACTTACCTTCCACACTTTTCATTTAGTCAGTTTCAAGCAACGTATTATTTTGCAAATGCAGTCATACAGGTAGAACTAAAGCATTCAATGAGAAATGACAATTTAAAAACATACAATATTAAAAGAAGTAATTCCAATGTTTCATCTCTCTGACCAGAACCACTCCTTTTGTGATTCCACTAACTTATATTTTCTAAAAAATCCTGAGCTTATGAATTTTTACACAACCATCTTTAGACATAGCACTTACCTCTAACTTTCTAGTACTTTTATTTCCTCAATCAGTAAAGTACTTATAGAGTACCTATTTTGTTTCCAGCATTACAAAAAGCAGAGCTCTATTTGGGTACCAACGTAATTTAGAATTTTAACATAAAAGCTCTGTGTAATATTTCCATGACTACACCACCATCTTGAAGGTTTCACTTTCAAATCTGGAACTTCAATTTAATCTAAAGGAAAGACATTTAGGAGGTCTTGCTTATTAAAGAAATGTAGTAGGCAGATTTTTAAATCACCCTAAATTCAAAACATATAATCAACTCTACAACTGGAAATCTTATGCATAAAATGGTTTCCTTATAGTGAGCTAGATAATAAAAACAGAGATGTACTTGATACAATGTATAAATGATCTGTTGACCAGTTACTGAATCAGAAGAGGTTTTTAAATGATACAATTTGGGGACAGCCTAGGTAGGTGTCAACTTTTCTTAAGATTTCGCTTCAGACAAAGGTGTCTGTGAGTTTTAGATTTATAATAGAAATTGAAATCTAAAGCTAATTTTCCCAGGAGAAGCTATCTTCTAAGTGAAGGCCTGTGTGCAGAACCTCCTCAAGCTGTGGGGGCAGAGGGCCCTGGGTGCTGAGCTCACCAGCGTCTAGTGCAGGGGTGAAGACCTGAACCAAGGTATGTGTCCTCTCCCTCCTAATGGCTGCTCAGAGAGGGCAGCCATGCCCACAGGCCACAAAGCACATTATCTATATAATCAACAGTATTTCATGAAGTTCATGGGAAATAGTTTGTAAACAGCTCTGACTTTATGAATACATTTGTTTATAAAATTTAGTAATGAAACTGTAAGATCTCTTCACAACCTTTGAGTCCATGATACCAGTAGTATGGCTTCTGGAAAGAATTCAATCCAATCCAACCTACAAAAAAGCCAAATATTATACATAATTCTAGACTGGGTGAGAAGCTGCTTAGGACAAGCTCAATTTAGTTGCAAAAAGTGTATTAGTGAGTATCTGCCAGCAAACACTGTAACAACAACAACAAAATTCCATAGACAATTTTTCAAGAGATCCATAAAACTAACCCTTCAATGGAAAACATAACATGCAGAAGCCACCTCATCTTTTATGAGACACATTCACTGAAATACTGGTTTCTTCACTGCACTCACACCTTCAAAATGTTTCCGTTTCCAAAGGTAAATCAAAAATACTGCAGACGGGGGCTTCCCTGGTGGCGCAGTGGTTGAGAGTCCGCTTGCCGATGCAGGAGACACGGGTTCGTGCCCCAGTCCAGGAAGATCCCACATGCCGCGGAGTGGCTGGGCCCGTGAGCCATGGCTGCTGAGCCTGTGCGTCCGGAGCCTGTGCTCCGCAACGGGAGAGACCACAACAGTGAGAGGCCCGTGTACCGCAAAAAAAAAAAAAAATACTGCAGATGGGAAATCACCAAATCATGCCATCACCTTAATGTTTAAGAAGAGATCCAACTGCAAATATTTATTTATTTTTCTTCTTTTTTTATTTTTTATTTTATATTGGAATATAGTTGATTTACAATGTTGTGTTAGTTTCAGGTGTACAGCAAAGTGACTCAGTTATACATATACACGTATCTATTCCTTTTCAGATTCTTTTCCCATACAGGTTATTACAGAGTACTGAGTAGAGTTCCCTGTGCTATACAGTAGCTATACAGGTCCTTGTTGGTTACCTACCTTAAATATAGTAGTGTATATATGTTAATCCCAAATCATTTATTTTTTTCTTAAATTATCAGAGTAGAATGAAAAAGAAAAAAGTCACTTACATTCCTGCCTCATAATAGTAACAACAGCAATAATAGCTAACATTGTACTTATTACATCCCAGGCACTATCCAATGAGTTAATTCAGGCTTTCATAGTTATTAACTGATTCAATAAATTAAAATTTTAAATTTTTTCAAAAATTCTTTCATTACTTATCCCATAGGTTCATAAAGTATCAGTCATTCATTCATTCAATGAACATTTTCCAAGTACTTACTACACGCCCAGCACTATGCTAGGTTCTGGGTTTCCATGCTGAAAAAGACAGAGGGAACCAACAGTCCCTGAGGAAGACAGACAATTAAAAAGTGCTACCAGGCGAATGTGGTACCCACTCAGACAGGGGAAGGCAGGGAGGGTGCTATGGAAGCACAGAATTGGAACTCCAAACCCATCCAAGAGGGGCTTACCATCCTTGTAAGCTATGATCTACACTGAGTCAGCTGGTGGATGGGAGGTAGAGGAGGACAGGCATGTACCACTATGACCAGCAGGCAGTGCTCAATGTTTAGGCTTTGCCCTGAGGGGAATGGAAATCCTTAGAAGGGTTTTACACAGTGGAATGGCACCATCAGATTTTCTTCTGCAGAGAACTAGAAGAGCTGGCAGGGAGGCAGGAGTGGGAATAAGAGGGAAACTGGTTAAGATGTGAGTACAATAATCCGAGCAAGAGATGGCAAAGGGGGGCTTCCCTGGTGGCGCAGTGGTTGAGAGTCCGTCTGCCGATGCAGGGGACACGGGTTCGTGCCCTGGTCCGGAAAGATCCCACATGCCGCGGAGCAGCTGGGCCCATGAGCCATGGCCGCTGAGCCTGCACGTCCGGAGCCTGTGCTCCGCAACGGGAGAGGCCACAATAGTGAGAGGTCCGCGTACCGCAAAAAAAAAAAAAGGAATAATTAAAAAAAGAGAGATGGCAAGGGGGTAAAAGGCAGAGGAGTAGAAGCATCAGTTCAGGGGGTAACAGACAAGGAGTCAGGAATAATGCCTACACCAGGGGTCCCCAACCCCCGGGCAGTGCCTGTTAGAAACCGGGCCTCACAGCAGGAGGTGAGCGGTGGGCGAGCAGCGGGCGGGCGAGCGAAGCTTCATCTGCTCCTCTCCATCGCTCGCATCACCGCCTGAACCATCACATCCCCACCTCCACCCCCCCACCGCCCCCCAGCCCATGGAAAAATTGTCTTACACGAAACTGGTCCCTGGTGCCAATAAAGGTTGGGGACCGCTGGCCTGCACTTCTCACTGGGAGCAGACGGCGCAGTGTGATGACAAAAACACCAGAAAAGAAACACATATGACGTTGTTCTGTTTTGGCTGCAGCCCGTGGAGGGAGATGGGGAACAGATGAGGACGAGTTTCAGACACATCCAGCTGGGGGACCTTTGAAATGTCCAAGTAGACTCTCCAGAAAGCACTCAGCTCTATGGCGCTGAGGCAAGTTGGAAGAGACTGTTTTGACAGTAGTAACTTATTAAAAATAATGAAAAGTAAAGAGGTCCTGGGTAACCACTGGGCTGCCAATAGGTAAGGGTCCAGCAGAGAAAGAGAGGAGAGGAGACTGGAAGACAGAAGGACCTCAGGGCATCACAGAAGGCAAGGGAACCAAGACACTGACCTTCTGTATAGAGATCAGGGTCCACTGGACCCAATTTTAATTTCTGAGTCTCTTTCATGAGTAGCTTTAACCAATATTTTAAAGATATTTCATGATTTTCAGTTTTTCTTAGAGGCCTTCCAAAAAACCACAGAAAACAGACATATTTTGCAATACAATAAAACTCATTTCTATCTTGCAATTATCATATAGGTTCATTGCATCTTTGTATAAGGCTAAGACACAACATAGACTCTTAATGATCTTAATGAAACATTTTTACTATATATTATCCTAGAACTTAATTCATCATGACTCAGCATTTATTCCCAACTATGCTAAAAAAAAAAGGCTAAAATAATATGAAAACAAAATGATGGAATCACCTAGAAAAATGATGCCACAGTGAAATAAACCTTCATTATTTTATCAGTTTTCTTATTGTACTGCTTGATGTATTACATCATCATTCATGAATACATAAAAGTAGTCTTTTGCTTTTTGCTTTCCTTGAACACAGTTGAGATTTGAGATTTTTTTTTTCACTTTCTGATTATGTTAGATAGAATAGCCCCCCAAAATGTCCAAATCCTAATCCCTGGAACCCGTGAATATGTTAGGTTACATAGCAAAGGGGAATTAAGGTTACTAAGCAGCTGACCTTCAAATAAGGAGATTATCCCGGATTATCTGGGTGGGGCCCAAGTAATCACAAGTGTCCTGGAAAGTTGAAGAGGGAGGCACAGATAAAGAGAAAGAGATGTGAAGATGGAGGCAGGGTCAGAGGGAGGTTATCCTGTTGGCTGTAATGATGGAAAAAGAGGAACACCAGTCAAAAAACTGGGTGCCTTGTAACAGACTGAATGTTGGTGTCCCCACAAAATCCATGTGTTGAAACCCCACTGCACCCCCACTACCCTGCCACGTGATGATATTAGGTGGGGTCTTTGGGAGGTAGTTAGGATGAGATACGGTCAGGAGGGTGGTGTCCTCATAAATGGGGTTAACATCCTAATAAGAGTCAAGGGAGAGAGCTGGCTTGCTCTCTGCTCTCCACCATGTGAGGACACAAAGGTCTGCAGCCCGGAAGAGGAACCCAACTATGCTGACACTCTAATCTAGGACTTCCAGCCTCTAAACCTGTGAGAAATGAAGTTTTGTTGTTCATGAGTCATCCATTTATGTTATTTTTGTTAGAGCAGCTCGAGCTAAGACAGGTCTCTAGAAACTGAAAAAGGCAAAGAAATGGATGTTCCCATAGAGCCTTCAGAAGGGAATGCAGCTCTGCCAACATCTTTTTTTTTTAAATATTTATTTATTTAATTTTTTTTTTTAAAGCTGTGGTTTTCTTTTTTTTTTTGAATATGTTGAGGGGGTAGGAGTTTATTAATTAATTTATTTATTTTTGCTGTGTTGGGTCTTCGTTTCTGTGTGAGGGCTTTCTCTAGTTGTGGCAAGCGGGGACCACTCTTCATCGCGGTGCGCAGGCCTCTCACTATCACGGCCTCTCTTGTTGCGGAGCACAGGCTTCAGACACGCAGGCTCAGTAGTTGTGGTTCACGGGCCTAGTTGCTCCGCGGCACGTGGGATCCTCCCGGACCAGGGCTCGAACCCATGTCCCCTGCATTAGCAGGCAGATTCTCAACCACTGCGCCACCAGGGAAGGCCTATTTATTTAATTTTACTTTTTATTTTTTTTGCTTTTTTGGCTGCTTCGGGTCTTAGCTGCAGCGTGCGGGCTCTTCATCATGGCACTCGGGCTTCTCTCTAGTTGTGGGGTGTGGGTTTTCTCTTCTCTAGTTGTGGTATGCAGGCTCCAGGGCGCATGAGCTCTGTAGTTTGCAGCACTTGGGCTCTCTAGTTGAGGCGCATGAGCTCAGTAGTTGTGTGGCGTGGGCTTAGTTGCACCGCGGCACGTGGGATCTTAGCTCCCCGACTAGGGATTGAAACTGTGTCCCCTGCATTGGAAGGCGGATTCTTCACCACTGGACAACCAGGGAAGTCCCTCTGCCAACATCTTGATGTTAACCCAGGAAGACCTGTGTCACACTTCTGAACTACAGACTGTAATGTAACAAATCTGTGCTGTTTTAGGTTACTAAATGTTTATAATTTGTTACAGCCGTGATAGTAAACTAATACACTGCCTAGAGTAGAAGAAAGAAAACTGACAAAAAGATGATTCCCACGTATTAGATGAATCAGAAGATGAATGTGAAGAACTGAAAGCAGCACTCCAGACTCTGATGATGATGGTGGTGAAATGGATCTATAAACACAACCACAGACTAGTACCTTCAGATGACAGTATCCCAGGCGAACTTTCTCAAAATCAGGTAAATAACATACTTTGAAGGACAAAAAGGAAATATGGCATACTCACCCCATCAGTCATCTGACAAGAGTGACATCTCATGCACGTGGTGTCCTGTAACAAGAACCTGTACATCCCAGGTGCTAGGGACACACGGCAGTGTTCCCCTTCATCTTTTATGCTGAAGTGTATGTGACCCAAATGCCTAAGGCTGGCTTATAAACAAAGATGACTAGAAGGAAATAGTATTTATGGGATGTATAAGTCAAAAAACTAAAAAATTTTGAAATTATGGGCAAAAAGCACGACTATCCTCTCGTCAAAACAAATTAGTAGCCAAAAAATCAAAGTTTTCAAAAATGTCATATTTCATGGATGCAAGTATAAGAACCAGGATTGCTGGTGCAGGGGGACTGACTGGAGGTGTGTTGGAATCTGGAGCAATACTGACAAGATAGGTGTGTTCCAGGTCCACAATGAATTAGTTTCATTCAAACACATTGTATATAAAACTTCGAGTTTTATGAATATGAATTTCAAGTATAAAACTTTCATAACAGGGAAACACAGAATAAAAATTGGGACTTGCTATGTTTAATTATTATTAAAATTTCTAAGGTCACTCTCCTTTTGTTCTTCCGTAAATTTTTTTGAATATGATTTTTAAATATAAAAATAAATAAATAAAAGGTATCCACAAATGACTATCTTTCCTGGGACAGTTTGGGTTAAAGAAGGCATGGTCATTATTGTTGAATGCTAAGATGAGGAGTGACAATCACCTATTGGTTTTTTTTTGTTTTTTTGCAGTACGCGGGCCTCTCACTGTTGTGGCCTCTCCCGTTGCGGAGCACAGGCTCCGGACGCGCAGGCTCAGCGGCCATGGCTCACCGGCCCACCCACTCCGCGGCATGTGGGATCTTCCCGGACCGGGGCACGAACCCATGTCCCCTGCATCGGCAGGCGGACTCTCAACTACTGCGCCACCAGGGAAGTCCCACCTATTGGTTTTTATGTTAACATTTTATGAAATTCTGCTGTCCAGAAATATCTTTGATTCACATAAGGTCAGAGAGAGGATTAGAACAAAAATCATTGCTCCTTATCACTGATGCATTAAACATAGCTTTTATTTCCAACTTTTACTTCCAGGACAGTTATTTCTTTAATCAAGTGTTCATTAAGTACAAAACAGGGTCCCTAACTTCAATGTGTTTATAATACAGTGATAGATGCACAAAGCAATTCAATAATACCAAACAGTTGTGTCTTCACTGGGTAAACTTGGGTTTGTAACCCTCTAAACCCTGCACACATGGCTACCAAGCAAGATTTGAAATGTGCCTACTCCTAATTTTGGCGTTCTGTTGGTGTAAAAGACATACTGGATTGTGGGAGCTTAGGATGGAAAAAGTAACATAAACTATCTAGTTCATAGTTTTTATATTGGTTGCATGTTAAGTAGATAATATTTATTTACTATATAGATTAAATAAAACATTAAAATTACTTTTATCTTTTAAAATTAATGTCACATTTAAAAAATGTGTCTACTATAAGTTTAAAATTATAAATATAGTTCATGTTATATCTCTATGGTCCAGTAAAACTTCCTGCAATGATGCAAATGTTCTCTGAACTTTCCAATAGCGTAGCCACTAGCCACATGGGACTACTGAGCACTTGAAATGTGGCTGATGCAACTGAGGAACTTAATTTTTCTTTTTAATTAAGTTAATTAAAGTGACATGTGCATAGTGGCTGCCATTTTGAACAAGGCAGCCCTGGACATGTTTAGTTCCCTGTACTTCAGGTGAGTCGCAGACAGGCAGCTGGTGATGAGCTGCTCAGATTCTTTATCTCCATTTACTGGAATGGAAGTTCAATGGGAATAAAATGTGATCCCGACCAGGAGCCCTTAGTATGTAGCACTTGGAACGAGATGATCTCTGTTTATGGAGAACAAAGGGCAATAATACATTAATGCTGAGCCGGGTCCATATCTCCATTAGAATAAACAGTCTTATTTCAGGTGGCCTTTTTTTGTTTTTCCATTTTCCTATGTGATTTCATGATTTTTTCTTGCAAGGTATTTAAAGATGTTAATAGTAATAGCAATAAAATCAAAATAATAATGGCCACTGATATATACTGAGTATTTATTATACACCAGACACGAGTACTTTATGTTTATAAGCTCACGTGAATTTTTACAAATAACAGATAAGCACTATTATTATTTTCATTTACCAGACAAGGAAACCTGAGCTTTGAGTAGGTGATGTCACACATTTCTGAAACACACAGTGTGGCAAGGACTGGCCTGGAGCCAGGCCTCTTTAATTCCTGAAAAATACTTGTAACGACTATGGAATCCCACTTACTCCTTTCCACAATCAGAACACAGGAAAATCCTCCACACCCAGCAGAAATCCCCAGGGTCACAGGAGAGCTGTAAGCCCCACCAGTCACCTCACATGAGGTCACGACTGGGACTGGGAAGTGAGTGGGGATGGCTCAGCCCCTCCAGTCACCACCACAGGGAAAAAAAAAAAAAGCTACAGGGCTTCCCTGGTGGCGCAGTGGTTGAGAGTCCACCTGTCGATGCAGGGGACATGGGTTCGTGCCCCGGTCCGGGAAGATCCCACATGCCACGGAGCAGCTGGGCCCATCAGCCATGGCCGCTGAGCCTGTGCGTCCGGAACCTGTGCGTCCGGAGCCTGTGCTCCACAACAGGAGGGGCCACAACAGTGAGAAGCCCGTGTACGGCAGAAAAAAAAAAAAAAAAAAAGTTACAGCTTATGGCTCTGATTTCTTGCTCCTGAGCAATCACCCCAAATAAAATAACACCGGATACCTCACCCTCTGGCTCCACACCTTTTCCAGAATGCCTATAAAACATATTTAAATATTTCAAATAAAACATTTAAATATTTCAAATAAGGATTTTACACATTAGAAAGTGGCTTCTCCAAACAGTAGACAATGAAATGCTAAATTCTGTGCTTGGGATTCTAAGTGCTATCAGAATTGGAAAGGTAGACTTTAGCACAGCCTAGTGTGCCCAAGGAAAGCACCAAATCACCCCATCTCCTAAAAAAACTGCACGTGAGAAAGGCTTTCAGTCTCCCCAGATAGGAAAATCCATGCGTATTATTAGCAATGACAGAGGGGGAGGATTTAGAAAGTGACAAAGCAAGAGAAATTAAGTGAATGAGTCTGGTTTACACCACACATTTTTGGTACATGTTCCCTCTGTGTCCGCCCCCCAGCCTCCAAAGTTAAAAGACCTATTCATGAATACACACCCATCAGAGCAACCAACAAGGAAGCCAGCCCCTTTCTGAACACGGAGGCTTCCAGGCTTCCTTGCCATCCCCTAATAAGAAGCAGGATTACACAGAAGCAGTACCAATGCTGTAAGTAACGCAAGTAATGCAAGCAATAAACCAGCCTGTTGTACCTTCCCATTCTAGGAGATGGCTTTACAGACTATTCTGGGGATAAGCATAGGTCAATGGGGACCATTCACCACCACTCATGGAGGGTCCAGGAAAGGACCTTGTTCTAGACTTCTGGGGTGGAAATGGCCAGAGGAGGAAGGACTTACAAACCGTAAACCCTTCCTCAATTCAGACAGTCCTTTCTAATCATCTGTGTAAACACTGTGGGGACAGAAAACTCCTTATCTCACAAGGTAGCCAGTTTCATTGGGGTGTGTGTGTGCATGGATTTATAGCCTGGAAAACTAGAGTTAAGTCTCCTGCTGCTGTCTTCCCATCAAATACTACAGACAATAGCATTCCTATCTCTTCCTTTTCCTGGCTCAGAGCCAATGTGAACACTGCTCCCTCCTTGTTGGATGTAGTTCCCAGACTACTGACAAAACGTGCTCACCCTCTTCCTAGTCTGATGGCTTGTCAAATTTACTGATGTATCTAACATCTTTGTTTTGCTCCAAAAAAGGATTTGAAACAGCTTGGCATTTCCCTTAAGACACAGCATTTGAAAAGACAGTAAGTTCTTCATATCCAAACACAGGAGACAACTAAAATATAAAAATTACTATGGCTATGCCTTTCTTTTTTTTTTCTTTTTGAATTTTTTGAATTTTATTTATTTTTTTTATACAGCAGATTCTTATTAATTATCCATTTTATACATGTAAGTGTAGATATGTCAGTCCCAATCTCCCAATTCATCACACCAGGCTATGTCTTTCTTAATGAAAATAAATACATAAATAAATACATAACAAAAATCATTTGCAGAGAATCATTAAAAGAATGGCACATCACTAGCCATTCCTCATCCTGTGTTCTTTTAGCTGAGGCAAAAAATACCTTCACATAAGTAAAAAATAGCATTTGGCACCATTCAAAGCCACTTATCAGCTTTCTTTTAATCTAAGTCACACCAACAGCCAGAGTAGAAATACTAAACCACAAAGCACTATCTGGCCGCTAAAGAAAGTGCACTGACCGGGGGTGATTTCCAAGACTCAAAGTGAAAATAGCAAGGACACACACACACACACACATATGTGTACATATGTGCATCTATACAGACAGATGCTTGTGTAACAGAGAACGGCTGGGCGGGTTGGGGGGAGGATATGAAAGAGACTGGTGGTGGTGGTGGTCTTAGGAGGAAACCTGGGGCCTGGGGGGAGAACTGCAGAAACACGTTCCTACTGTATTTTGGTAGTTTGTCCATATGTCAACCTTACAAAATGTAATTTAAAAAAAAAGAAAGAGAAGAAAGTAATACCTTTGGGTAGAGGAGAGGGGAGAAAGGAGCTTTAACTCTGATGCGCAGAGTGAAAGGTCATCTCTTGATTTTTTTCTTAAACAACCCTTTCCCCTTTTCCCGTAATTGCTGCTTAGCAACAACAGGGTGGGGACCCCTCTTTCTCTCACCAAGAACACCCTGTTCATCACACTGGACGGATACTTCTGCCTGGATGGCTTAATTTCATTAGATGCTAACTGTTCTCAAATACAAATGTGGTCATTCTTTTTTGCAAAATATCGAGCTGCAGAGATCCGACTATTTCCATCCTATGAACGCCAAGTGAAGCAGTCGTCCAAGGTAAAATGACACCATCAAAAGTCACACTCCTGGTTTTATTTTAACAGAGTCACACCAACCGCCAAAATGGAAGAAATCTGACACTGATAACACGTGCTCCCTTGCTAATAAATCGGTCCCAATTCTCAGTTTTAAAGAGGAAAAAAAGAAGAGAAGACATGTGATGCTAAATTTAATTAGGCATTTAATAAGTGTAGTATCCCTAGTTAACAAGGCAAATCCATCCTTTCCGTTCTGGCTGCAGTTTATTTAAAGACTTTACAATTTTACTACTTAAGGGCGAGTCCTATGGAGGTGTTATCTCACCATTTATATTTTCACAACACTTATGATATTGCTATCACACTCTTAAAATAAATAAAAAGCCCATGCCATGTCGTAGACCAATATAATGTTACATACTCTATTTTTATTTCTGGAAATAATATTAAAAATTTTCTGTATTGCTCACTTGATTCTTGCAATGTTGAATATTAAAAAAAAAAAAAGAGTAAAGCTAAGATTTTTTTTTTTTAAGTCCCAGGTATTACTTGAAAAGCAGAGGTTTTATCACTTGGTTTTTTAAATTAGGTACTAGAAAATATATCATTAGAAAATTCTGACAACAATAGCATTTTATGACAAAATTATTATGCTTTTAATTTTCTATTAAATTGTGATTTATTAGCTTGCTACTTTAAACATTAGACTGGCTACAGAATGAATTTAGTGGTGCATTTAATGAGACAAGCAGGTAGAGGATGAACATGGAAAGATAATTTAACATGGTGGTGCATGAGCTATTTGATAATTCTAACATAGTACAAAAGAAAGCTTCTCTCTAGATTGACCATGGTTCACTTAACATCACTGAATATCTAATACCTCCAACTCAATTAATTCTCACCTGATTAAGATCAGACTGATATTCAAACTAAATCATCTCTCCAGTCAAGTAGAAATCAATATTTCTGATTTTACTTTTAAATTACAATAGAAATAAAATGTGCACGTCTTCAATATGCCAAGAGCAGCTTTTCTATTCTAGTCTACCATGGCATGGATGACACAGTTGATTAAAGAATTATTCTAATTTGAGCACCAATATGTAGTCAGAATCTGATTAATTTGAACACAGAGATGGAATAAAGTAATTAAATATATCTTACACAGGGCAAATAGAAAATTGACATAAAGTAAACCTGACTTCTTTAAAACAAACTTCACTATTTAACATCTTAAATAGTTAGGAATGTGCTTTTATTACAGACTGATTGCTCTCGGAGGGGAGTCTTGTTTCGGGCACAGATATTTACAAGGTGGGCAAAGAAAAGAAACAGTTCTTTTCAGGTCATCCTCTTTCCATGACAGCCACCTCTAAAAAGCATGCACACACCTAAAAACAACCAGATTACTTTTATGACTTTTCTAGAAAAAGCAGGATGTAGTGAGCAGGGTAAAAATGAGTGAATCCTAAAATGACAAAAGGCTGACACATCTGTAACTTACACAACTAAAGAGAACATGAGATAGATCCTCCTCCCCTTTCACTCTTGAACACTCTTCAAATCCAAGACGGGAGAAGAGGAAAGCCCATTTGTTGGGTTAACTGAACAGGAAGTTTTGTTTTGTTTGTTAGCAAACTCAAAAATACAGATGAAAATGACAGAAAAATTGCAAATTTTAAACAATACATTTAAGAAAGCAAAATCACAGCTAAATGTACTATTTATTAGAACTGAAAACAATATGATTTAGAGTACGTAAGGCATGTCAAACATTGCTCATTATATATATTATGTTATATATAATATGTAAAATATTAGAAAGATTTTATATAAAATATACAAAGTATATATTTATTATCTATTATATTTAAACCTCACAAAGTAGGTTATTACTACGTACTAAATAATTCATAGGTATTACCTTAGGTGTAACTTTTCTCGTGTCTTAGATACCATGTCATAGGAAAGAATTTGAGGAACCAAAGAACTATGTAAATTAACCTGGAAATTTATATTTCCAAAATTCATATCCCATGAGAAACAGCCAAACAACTTACTTATAGACCCTAACTAGGGGCATGTAAACCAAAATTTGTTAAGGTATGACACTCTCCAAAGACTTGCAGAATTTGAGGATGGGGCTGCCTGTGCAGCATGGAAGGTGGACCATCTGCATGTCAGACACAAAAGAATATTCTTGACTTTCATGAAAGACTCTGTCCTATTTTTCTTGAACCACACAGACATCACATTGGATTTTCTTACAACTGAAGCGTATTTTCAGAGAAATATTTTTCTAATATAAACATTATATACATATAATGTATTATATATGTATAGTATCAAACAGTATATTTATAATATAAAATATTTCATATGTATATAAAATCACAGTGCAAGCACAAAGACTACTAAACCAGTGTACATGCCCCATGTTTAAAGGGGCAGCTGTTGCTTTTTTCCAGATATTGTCTGCCTTGCAGGAATGGCAACAGAATCCCAGATCTGAGGATTCATGTTTTTTTAAAGCTAGAATTTCTGTTTTATGTCAAATCTCACAATTTTAAGTAGCTCGGTTAACTCTGTTTTCTAAGACACCATGCACAGGAAATACAAAATACAAAACACGTATGTCTGCATAGTGGCTCCTGGTGAAGGCTGATGGTCTGTGTCACCAGCTTGAAAGACTCTCATGAACACTTCAACTCCAGAGTAAATACGCACACGTGGTAATCCCCTCAAATCCTACCATCACTCATTCAACAACCACTAAAGCAGAAGTCTCCTAATAATGCTAAATAGCATCGCAGCCCTAGAAACAGAGGAATTAACTAACTCCCACACCTCCTATTCTACAGACCTCAGCCTTTCTATGGTCCCGCAAGGCCATGATGGATGGAGAACATTCCTTTTGGGAACCAACAACAGGGCACTGAAATGGGCCCTTCACTGAAAGTCTACATTCCCTCCAAGCCCGGGCTGGAGGGATTCCGTGTGGGTTGCTGAACCTCTCTGACTGTGAGCTCCAAAAAGCACCTGAGCTAAGAAGGGTGCTTCATTTGGATGGACACTACTTTATAAAATAAATATGGGGATTCTTTTCATTCTCTATTATATTACCAGACATTTAGTAAGCTAACAAGTAGTTTTTTTTTGTTTTTTTTTTGCGGTACGCGGGCCTCTCACTGTTGTGGCCTCTCCCGTTGCGGAGCACAGGCTCCGGACGCGCAGGCTCAGCAGCCATGGCTCACGGGCCCAGCCGCTCTGCGGCATGTGGGATCTTCCCGGACCGGGGCACGACCCCGCGTCCCCTGCATCGGCAGGCAGACTCTCAACCACTGCGCCACCAGGGAAGCCCTAACAAGTAGTTTGTTTGCTATCCTCCAGAAGTTTCCAATGGAGCAGCAGAGCAATGACATGTAAAACTAAACAGCAATTATGGAAAAATACAACAAACATCACACGGCACTGGTGATCGCCCAGGAGGGCAAGTGCACTGACTATAATAAGAGTCTGAAGGGCAGGGGGAGCCCTCACCATGACTACAGAGAGGAAGCAGGCAATTTAAAGGGCTGTCCCCATGTTTGCAAAGATGGATGGAAGAGTCCCAAGAAATGCAAAACTACAATCTTTACCTTTCTTCTCCTACTAAAAAGTCTATTAAACAGTCTGTGAGTACAAATGATGAAATGAATAATTATCTTAAATATTTCTAATAATTTTACATTGTCAGAATCCAATATAATAACTGTTCATTATATTCACGCATTATGGTGAAATCTAACAGGTCAAATACATGGGGCTTGGTGTTAAGAAGCTACTTCACATAAGATACTGCTAAATAAGACTTTTACTTTTGGTCTATATCTTATTAGTAACTTTCATTAAAATAATAAAAATAAACAGTAAAAATTAAAATATAAAATATTCGAAGTATAAAAATAAAAAAGGATTTGGTAATTTTCTGTCATAGGAACAGACATAGGAACATGTCTATATCTTATTAGTAACTTTCATTAAAATAATAAAAATAAACAGTAAAAATTAAAATATAAAATATTCGAAGTATAAAAATAAAAAAGGATTTGGTAATTTTCTGTCATAGGAACAGAAGAAAGTAGAGAAAGTGGCTGTCACAGAGTTGTATTCGTTAAATTCCACAAAGAATATTTTTAATTTTAAAATAGAATGTCAACAGGGTTGATTGAAATAAAGAGAAATAAATTAATGCTAAATAATTACTACGGAAGTTTTGTTTATGGAAATGAATAATTCAGTGTTTTGCAAAGTAAATTCAAACAGCAGCTGTTTTGCTGACATTAAGCTAAAAAGAGCTTTCGCAAAATGTACAAACTTTAAAACTAGAGAATCATCATATTTTTTAATGTCAAATAGAAAGAGTTATTTCCTGGGTCTTCTGGTTTTAGTGTAAAATATTACACGGTTACAATGGTCATCGACCAACCATTTAAGGAGTCTCCCCATTACATTTTTCATGGGGCATATCTGTCACATTCTAGTTAACTGAATATATGCATTATTCCTGGCCTGTTGAGTCTTGGGACAGCTGGCGGAGATAGGAATTCAGATTTCTAACAGTCTGTTCCTAACCCACTTGGTCCTGGATTCTATTCAGATCTCAAAATGAATCTATCGTTGCTTTTCACTCCACTGAAGTTTCATTTCTGTCTCTGAACTACTGGCTCCGCTTATGGGGAAGGAACTCTTCCTCCTTCAAAAAGAAATGAACCCAAACGTAAAAAAACAAACACACTTGAGAGGAACTGCACATACTACAAATTAAGTTCATTTTTACTAAATAATTTATCCATCGTTTTTTAAGAATCAGTTTCTCAAAACAGCAGGTAATATAGAAACATGAAAAATACTCTTAAGGACCAATTTGAAATGAAAACAAAACACTTCCAAACAGTCACGTAAGACAAAGGGAAAACCAGGTTCTACTTACATGAAAATTTTTTAGGTTTATCTATTGCCTAATGCAAACTGAAGTCTGTACCCCTTTAGTGGATCATGAAAATTTAGCAGATTGAAAACAACATTTGTTTTTAAAAATGAAAGAGAAGAGGAAATAATGTACACCGTGCATTTCATCTGTATAAACACATACATAAACACAAAATTGCATACGTATGTATACACTGGGTTGTAATTTAAAATGTATTTCTTACCATCAGCTGGGTGAAAAAATATTTTGAAAGCCACTGGCCTAGTCCACGCTAATTCTTATCCTCTACAACAGTAGAAAAAGAACTCAGACAACATATTCTGACTTCATTCTTTTGTGAAATATTTACCATTTCTATATGTACCTATTCTAGGTACTTGGAATAAATGAGTAAAACAAACCAGACTCTCTGTCCTTGTCAAGCTTACTCAACAGAACAAGACAGGCAAGAAATACAATATTGTACAGCAGGCTAGAATGTAGACAAAGCTATAGGAAAAAAAGGAGAGGGAGGATCCATTTTATGTAAGATCGTTGAAGTAGGACCCTCTGACAATTTCGGGGGGAAAACTTAAAGTGAGTAAAGGAATCAATAACATTTGTATACCCAATGATAGCATAATACAAATACTGTAGTTTCTAATTCCACATGAGAGCCCAAAAAATATTTATAATGAAAATGGACATGAGGAAAGAATAACTGTAGATAAGACTAAATTTCCAGAACTGGATTACTAAACACAAGGCAGGTGCCCCCTCCACCAGCCACCAAAGAGAAAGCATAGCTGCTAATGCCAACTACATGGCTCTTGTGGAAATCAGGCAGGGCTTAATTTTAAGATGTCACGAAAATGAAAGTAAAGACTCAAAACAAAAGAAATACATAAAAACTGATTTAAAATCTTAAAGCAAACTGAGCTCAGATTAAAACACATCTATTGAAGAAACATTCAGTAACGGTATTTCTAGGGCAGCAAAGTGTGAAAACGGCATTCTCTATGCCTTCCAGAGTTACAGATTCTTTATCTTTGTTTTTCTAAAAAATCAGTAACATACAGTAAACATCTCTGCAACTTCTACCACGGTAACAAAACAACGAAGAAATAAGTTTGGCTAGTTAACCCAAGCCTGATTTCTAATATAACTAGTGCCCTGAATAACAGGGAATGTGGGTACTGGCTGATGTTTTGGAATGATAAATCTAGACGTTACCCTACTAGCATCCACTAAGAACTTAAGTCCTCTATTTTGTGTAAGTCAATGAACACAGACAGATTTCCTAAAGAGAAGATGGGAAAAGTAAGATGAAAAGATGTCAGGTTAAAATGAGTTTTTAACTTGTAAATACAGAGTTTTCTTTCTTTTTATTTATGAAATACAAGCAGTTTAGTAGTTAACTTCTGCTATTCACTACTGTCCATGTAGCCACACAAGTTCTTTATCTTACTTACTTTGCAAAAGCCTATGAAAAACTCTCCTAAATCCATCTGACATCTGAAATGGTTAATAAAAGTTTACCTGTCCTAATATTGTAGATGGAAGAAATTTATTTCATATAAGAAAAAGAAAATACTGGGACTTCCCTGGTGGTCCAGTGGCTAAGACTGTGCACTCCCAATGCAGGGGGCCTGGGCCTGATCCCTGGTCAGGGAACTAGATCCCACGTGCCACACCTAAGAGTTTGCATGCCACAACTAAAGATTCTGCATGCCACAACTAAAGGTCCAGCATGCCACAACTATAAGATCCTGCATGCCACAACTAAAACCCGGCACGGCCAAACAAATAAATGAATATTTTTTTAATGCTAAAAAAAAAAAAGAAAGAAAATACTTTCTCCCAATTTTGCTATATAACTCCATATGTGCAACACTAGAAAGCTGTTCAGTAAGAAAATAAAGCAATTACAGAAATTTTTGTATATCAGTGGGAAACAAGCATGTCTCTTTTTGCAATCCTAACACTCGAGTAAGGCTCTCAAAACTGTAATGCTCGTTCTATCTATAATTTTTTGTTGGAATTCATTTATGTCATTGCCTCACAGCCAGCACTGGCGGAATCACTAACGGGCATAGGTCGTGCTATGGTAAACAGAAGACCCTGGGGCAGCCCTTTCTACATAACTGGGCATTACTATCGTAAAGACCTTTTTTAAAAAAAAAAAAAATCACTAACTTTACATTTATTTTACCCAATTTTTTTAAAGATGTGGACAATATTTTATTTCAGCTTATAAATACGTAGCATTATTTTACCCAATCAAAGTAAGTTCTTTAAAAAAATTATTCTCTTCCCTTAGTTGAAATCCACACAGTTCAAATTTAATCATACATACAAAATATAAAAGGTCTTAGGGAAAAAATGAACACAGATTTTCCAGGACTCAAAACAGGGTTTTGAGTTAAGAAAAAGAATACTTTGAAACGGTGTATGTTTTGCTTTAAAACCTTATTGTAATGCCTTACATTAGAAACCTAAGACTAAAGCAAATTTCTGCTAAAAGCTGGGTATCTTGCTGGATATGTCACAACCATCTACCTCAGACCTAAGGCTCCAAGTTCACTGCTTCTGGCGAATCATTTGAAACCAAACTTTCGTAAGTGTCATCAGACTTCTCTTCAGGGGCCTCTTCAATCACCAATTCCTGCTAATGTCTCCTCTGATTAAAGGTGAAATTTCTGGGCTTCCCTGGTGGCGCAGTGGTTGAGAATCTGCCTGCCAATGCAGGGGACACAGGTTCGAGCCCTGGTCTGGGAAGATCCCACATGCCGCGGAGCAACCAGGCCCGTGAGCCACAACTACTGAGCCTGAGCGTCTGGAGCCTGTGTTCCTCAACAAGAGAGGCCGCGATAGTGAGAGGCCCGCGCACTGCGATGAAGAGTGGCCCCCACTTGCCGCAACTAGAGAAAGCCCTCGCACAGAAACGAAGACCCAACACAGCCATAAATCAATCAATCAATCAATCAATCAATCTACAGTTAAGGAAATCCTGTAAAAAAAAAAAAAAAAGTGAAATTTCTCAGGAATAAATACAAATTCCTGCATTTACATTTTAAAACAACATTCAAATTTTAGAAGAGAATGACAGATAAAGTCAATGTGATCCCATGATATGAAAAACGACAGGACACCTGGACCACTCATATTAATATCAGTGTCACAATCGCAGTGGCAGCTCACAGCCTCTCTGTGCTCTTCTCTGGGGACCACACACTGAGATGGATCTGGACAAATGAGCATGTTCCTAGAGAAAGGGATCAGAAGACTGGGAGGTCTAAAAACCACGGGGGTACACATGCCATGTTATGGACTGGCCACATCTTGGAAACCGACCCAGGGTATGTATGGGAAACGGGAAATACTTAAATTTAGTCAGAGCCGAAGCTCAAGAAAAAAAGCAAGACGGTGACTAGTAGAGCAGGCTTAAGTAACATCCTGGAAGACCTTAAATGTAGGAGTTTAGACTGGACCCTACAGGCAGTGGAGAATGACATGGACCAAACCGTACACTTCAGCAGCTCTACCCAGCAGCAACACTTACTTAGAGTAAAGTTGGGAAAGGAAAGGAAATTTTCTAGATAGAGAAATCTAGTCTATATGCTAAGAAAACAATTCAGGCAACAGATACTGAGGATAGTTCTGGCTACAAATTGCAGGATATTTCAAGCTCATAAACCCTTCCTCAAAAAAAGTAAACAAAAGTAGTTTAAAAAAAAGGAAACATTGGCTAGCTTCCACAATAAAGAAAAAAGGTATAGCTATGGTCTTATACCATAATTTAAAAAGGAATAGTTGAGAAAGAAAAAAAAGACTCTGGCAAGGCTCAGCCCAGCTTCCACCCCACTCTACCCCCAGAACACACTGGGCAGAGAAAATAAGCTAAGGAGGTCCTGAGAATGAACACTACTAGCACCCCTCATCCTTGAGAGAAGCAGACTAAGGGCATAAACGGGAATCCTAGAGAAAAGGAAAAAAACAAAACCAAACCTCTAGAATAAAAGCCTTCAGCCCCTCAGAGGACCCAGCAGGGGAAGAAGAGCCCCCAGGGCTGCCATTCCCCAGGCTCCCCACTTAACAGAGATGGGCACCCAGAGGCAACCCCATAGGAAATAGGACACAGCCCCAAGGGCTATTTAACAGAAACACTGCACTGGCCTGCAAGCTCCTTCTCCCCTCCCTCCAGGCTCCCACGAGGGACGAGAAACATCAGAAAAAGGTGGCAGGAGTGTTAGAGAGAATTAACCCACAACTTTTCAGAGAAACAGCAGGGCAACTCTGCAAACACACCCTAAGGAAAAGAAGATTCATCTCAGATGTCACACTACATAAGAACTTCATAAAACATAAATTCAAGAAAGCTAGAGTTCAAGGAATGGCTGATAAAATAGAGTGAGATGAAAGAAGAGATAAAAATATAAACTGAAGACCAAAACAAACCCATAATAGTGGTAATAAATAATAGGGAATAGACACAGCTAAAATTCAAGTGAGAGATTTTACAAGAATGACTTAGGATAATCACCATAAATACAGAGGAAAATTTAAAAAGGTCATGCAAAGGTAGAGAAAACCAAGGTGTGGTAGGCAATTACTGTAGGCAGCTTCTAAGGTGGCCTGGAAAGACCCCAGCCTCCTGGCACCCCCACCCTGTTTGAGTCCTGACCCACAGAAACTGAGAGATGATAAATGTGTGCTGTTTGGGGCCACTGAGTTTGGTGTAATTTGTGATGCAGCAAATAACATCAAGTGTTAATCCCATGTCAAAGTTCCAAGGACGACTGGCATCTTAGAGGTAGAGAATTCAAAAAAGGAAAAGAAAAAAAGATATTTTAAATGACAATTTAAGAAAAGTTCTCTGACATGAAGAATTGAATCTACAAAGCAGAAGGACACAGTATATTCCAGAAGGAACTGATACAGAGCAATAAATACCCGAGATGCCCAACTCAGGGGTAAAGAAAGAATTTTTCTACCATCCAAACACAAAAAGTCAAATCATCTATGGCAAGATGGTTGCAAGGTGGGGCGGGGACCAAAGTCAGGCTGGCCTCTGACTTCCCAGAGCAACATCCAATGTCATAAAACATGAATGCAATAGGTACAAAGTTCTGAGGGGAAAAACATGACCCGACAATTTTACACCCATCCTACATATCACACACGTATAAGGCAACAAGTAGTCATTTCCAAACATGACAGTAAGCATTCTAGAACCCAAAGATCCTTCTTAAATAAACTATGTGACAATGAAATCCAGCCCATCAAGCAATGGATCAAAACAAAGAAATACAACTAGGAGAAGATGTGGTGAGTACTGAATTCATAGTTATAGAGAAGAAGTATTATAAATTGAGACCATGTAAAAATACAACTTACAAAAACCAGGACCCTAAAAGTCAGGATGTGGAGGGAGTATAATAATATTTTCAATACTGTTCATAAATAGAATATGAAATTTAAAAAACACAATGACTCAAGTTTATTAATGGTTTTTATATAATCTTTTCTTAAGATCTGAGGCAAATTTGGAAGTAATACATTTTTTAACCCAGAAAATTTTACCTGAACTTCAGCAAATCTTTCAGTTTAGTTTTGCTAAATTCAACTTTTAAAAATCATGTATTTTATGTAATCCCTTCCATATATGTTCACAGAGAGATACCTGTATTTGTGAATGTTGACATTTAGGGTAATTTTGTGGAGGGGGTTTCATACTTTCTATATTCCTTACATTATATAAATTGAGAATTTATAATTTTTATTAAAAGAATGATGTTTTCTAAAAAACTAACAATCAGATGCAGGAGGAGGTAAATAATAAAAGTCTGAATTGGGGCAGAGCTATTGAAAACGATAAGTCTCATATATTGTTGGAAAGATTCCTGAACTGGGACTAGTTAACCTCAAAAGCTCCATCTAATGCTAAGTTTCTAAGATCACAGAATTTCCCTAAATAAAAAGCTTTGTTACATGGAAATCCCTGTTTTCTATTATATTAGGTCTAGACTTTTTTGCTAGGCTTTCAAGGAGCACCAAAACAGGGTCCTAAGCTAGTCTTATAATTAGGCTAATCTCTGGTCACTGTCCCAAAAAATGCTGCATTGTATTCAGCTTTCATGTTTTAACTCCTATTCGGGATACCTTCTAAATAGGTTATTTAGATGTTACCGGTTTATAGGCTATTTCTTCCCTAATAGTTAATAAGATAAACAAACGGAGTTTAGAAAGAAAAAAAAAAGCTATCTAAATCTAACCTAGCTTAAAAGTCTATTTGTTGCATAAAATTCTTCCTAAATTCTTGGAATTTAACTAAAATTTTCTTTCAGAATTCCTAGAGCATTCATACTTTCCCATATAAAAACTTAACTCTAAATTAATGTTGCTTTGTAAATTATATTAGTTAGCTAAAAAAAAAACACTTAAGCTAGAAGAATATAAAAATTAAGAATATTAGGTTAAATATAATCTGTTAAAATTTTTTTAAGAAATATTTTTAACTATTTAATTTAAAAAATTTTAAATAAATCTGATTCAAATAAATCTGATTTAAAAGTATGTTCTTAAACCTTTGATATTTCATATTAGGGTTTAAAAAGATAATTTTATGCATTTATATGGAATGCTATAGTTTACAAATTGTTTTAATGCTCATTTTAAAATTTACTTCCAAAAATAATTTTACAATGATAATTATCCACAAAACCGCTGAGTACATTCAAAAACTAGAAACTTTAAAAATCAGAAGTATTTTAAAAAAAACTATGTGGCAGTAAGAAACAATTCATGAAACTTCATAGATTTATCACAGAAACATATTTACCATAATCCTCTTTAACAACAAAAAACTACATCTGCACATAAGCAGCTAGAGCTCTCGTATTTGTTTTTCTCTCAACCATGACTAAAATGTTTGTATTCTTTGTTTTAATGTTCCAACATATTCGAATGGCAGCTGTAGTTCTGGATTTCCCCCTTAATAGTAATTATAAAATCTAAAATTATTTTTAACTGGCTCCTTGAATAAGACCTAAAACTTTGTTAATAAACACTTAATTCATTTACAGTAATGAGAAAGAGCAGGGTAAGTCAGTGTAAAGATGTATACAGTTTAACTATATTCTTAAGAACAGGATTTCCATATATTTCTACCACAAGATGGAGATAAAGTAGATATATTTACATATTTCAAAAATATATAATTTTTATTACATCATTTGATATCACTCAGCTTGTAATAAAGGCTGATCTTTAAGATAAATAGAAAGGTAAAAGTATTTCATGTGTGATCCGTTTCAATTACAGTTATTTCCAAAATAGTCTTTTGATTAAAGAGAAGAAAATATAAAGGCATATAATGTTTATACATTTCAGTTCATTTTACACAGGGAACTACCAGTATTAAGATGTTTTAAAAAATACACTGAAGGGCTTCCCTGGTGGCGCAGTGGTTGAGAGTCCGCCTGCTGATGCAGGGGACACAGGTTCGTGCCCCAGACCGGGAAGGTCCCATATGCCGCGGAGTGGCTAGGCCCGTGAGCCATGGCCGCTGAGCCTGCGCGTCCGGAGCCTGTGCTCCGCAACGGGAGAGGCCACAACAGTGAGAGGCCTGCGTACCAACAACAACAACAACAACAACAACAAAAAAACACTGAAGAAGATGATTCATATATCTATACCGCTGTTGTCCCATAAAACTTTCTGCAGTGGTGGTGATGATTAGTGTCTGGATTATACAATATGGCAGCCACAGTCCACATGTGGCTAGTGAGCATGTGAAGCGTGGGTAGTGTCACTAAGAAAACTGAAGTAGCTCCTGTGACTAGTGACTACTAAACTGGACAGCACAAATCTACACCACAGCCAATTTAATATTTTAATATATATCAAAATCCAATGAGTTTTCAGGTCTTAAAATAATTAACAGATAAAACCCGAACTTTAAAAATAATTACAAATTAATGATTAAAAAATAGGTTCTGACAGTAATCAAGGTTTTTCCATAACCATGAGAAAAAGAATGGAAAATCTCAATATAAGTACAGGGGTGAAAAATATATATTTAAAGGAGTAAAGTTTTATAGCACCTGTCAAAGGGAATCAAAGAGCATTATTAGAACATACATGCACACAAACACACAATACACACTAACGTTTTAAAAATATATCAATAACCATGTGAATTTTTATATTTGATATACAAATGTGCTGAAATATACAAAACATTTAAATATCTACACACAAAATAAACTTCATATTTACCATTTACTCAAGTCCAAGTTCAGTTAACATTTTCAATAATGGAAAAAAAAATTGCTCCATCTTTCTAAACAGTAAAGAGCCTAACTCTACAATTACACAGTAGAGCACTTTGTGCCAGAGACAGAGTCCGAAGAGAACTGGACCTCAAGCAATATAAAGCTGGGCACCATTTAGGCTGGAGACCCAGTCCACAAAGATGCCACTCAAATCTCATTATCACATCCTGAGAGAATAAAGATTCACAATTAAACCACTTCACTAGGGTCTGCACTGGGTCTGGGCAGAAGAGGGAAGGCAGCTGACCTAAAAGTGCTTAAGAGGTGACACTGAGGAGGCAAAGGAGCATCAGAAAAGAATTCGTGGATCAATCACCAAATAGTTCTTGAAAATACTTTAATGATTGGATTAGTCTGGCACACATGCTGACTTTAAAAGCAAACCAAAAAATCCCAAAAAGGATGTTTGATTAAACTGCCTGTAGGTTACAATACCAGGACATTCTCATTTTCACTAGTGAAGTCAGCTTGCTCTGACTAGTCACAGGACACAGAAAATGAACAGACTCCCCATTCAGCAGATGGACCCCTCCCCCAAAGATCTCATTACATATTTCAAAATGTGTTGTGTTAAAACTGAACCCCTAGAGGGCAACTCAGCTTCAATTTTTACTCCATAGTATACGTCAGTTCCTAACCAGCTTATAGATGCCATGACCTTGGAACTTTTCCTTTAAAACGAAAGGAAAATAGAAGAAAACTGAGATATTCCATCCACTACTGAAAAATATCATTACGGAATGCATTCTTTAACAGTGATAATTTGAAGATGAAGAATATGGTATATTTTTATTAGGCATATTCCCGAATAACCCCCATCATAAATGAATATTTGAATATTAACACTCTCAGTAGGAACCATGGAGCAGATAGGAAAGTCATACTTAACAAGTCTATTTAATATGAATGCTTTGCATAACTTTACATTCATTAAATGGCACGTTAAAATGTGTAGGGAAAAAGGTGAAGAATCCAATCTCAATAACAATTAACCCTATAAATTACCCAGTATAAACCACTATGTATAGGAAAACCAACGTTCCTTCAAGGTCAAAAACATGAAGAGGTTTGCTGGCTGCCCATCTAAACTGACTCTGCATTGTGAGGAAGAAGTGTTTATATTCAAATAGGCCCACTCAAAACACTGACGGAGCAAAAAAAGAGTCATTGTATCAATGGGAAAAGAATATTACCTACCAAGGACGCTAACTAACCTATACAACTCAACAATGATATATTGGACTCGGCCTCTTTTTAGTGAAACTCAGAAACTGGGCATATACAAGTCTAATATACATATATGACCAGAGTTAACAGAATGAGCTGAGAGTTTCCCTGGACGATATACAGGATTACAATAATAACGTAATAACTTGATAAGTCATATATGTGTGTTTTTTAATACAAATAAGATTTTTAAAGGACCAACTCTCATGCTTGTATATATACTCTATAATACATACTCGCTAACTAGAACAAAATTTTAACTCAATTTGTAGACAGGGTTTTTTTTAACATTTTTATTGGACTATAATTGCTTCACAATGGTGTGTTAATTTCTGCTTTATAACAAAGTGAATCAGTTATACATATACATATATCCATATATCTCCTTCCTCTTTCGTCTCCCTCCCACCCTACCTATCCCACCCTTCTACCTGGTCAAAAGCACCAAGCTGATCTCCCTGTGCTATGTAACTGCTTCCCACTAGCTATCTATTTTACATTTGGTAGTGTATATATGTCCATATATACACTACCACTCTCCTTGTCCCAGCTTACCCTTCCCCCTACCTGTGACCTCAAGTCCATTCTCTAGTAGGTCTGCATCTTTATTCCCGCCTTGCCCGTGGGTTCTTCATGACCTTTTTATTTTTAGATTCCATATATAGGTGTTGGCATACGTTATGTGTTTTTCTCTTTCTGACTTACTTCACTCTGTATGACAGACTCTAGGTCCGTCCACCGCACTACAAATAACTCAATTTCGTTTCTTTTTATGGCTGAGTAATATCCCATTGTATATATGTGCCACATCTTCTTTATCCATTCATCTGTTGATGGACACTTAGGTTGCTTCCATGTCCTAGCTATTGTAAAGAGCTGCAATGAACATTGTGCTACGTGACTCTTTTTGAATTATGGTTTTCTCAGGGTATATGCCCAGTAGTGGGATTGCTGGGTTGTATGGTAGTTCAATTTTTAGTTTTTTAAGGAACCTCCATACTGTTCTCCATACTGGCTGTATCAATTTACATTCCCACCAACAGTGCAAGAGGGTTCCCTTATTTCCACACCCTCTCCAGCATTTATTGTTTGTAGATTTTTTGATGATGCCCATTCTAACAGGTGTGAGGTGATACCGCATTCTACTTTTAATTTGCATTTCTCTAATGATTAATGACGTTCAGCATTGTTTCACGTGTTTGTTAGCAATCTGTATATATTGTTTGGAGAAATATCTATTTAGATCTTCTGCCCATTTTTGTATCGTGTTGCTTATTTTTTTGATATTGAGCTGCATGAGCTGCTTGTAAATTTTGGAGATTAATCCTCTGTCAGTTGCTTCATTTGCAAATATTTCCTCTCATACTGAGGGTTGTCTTTTCGTCTTCTTTATGGTTGCCTTTGCTGTGCAAAAGCTTTTAAGTTTCATTAGGTCCCATTTGTTTTTATTTCCATTTCTCTAGGAGCTGGGTCAAAAAGGATTTTGCTGTGATTTATGTCATAAGAGTGTTTTGCCTATGTTTTCCTCAAAGGGTTTGATAGTGTCTGGCCTCACATTTAGGTCTTTAACCCATTTTGAGTTTATTTTTGTGTATGGTGTTAGGGAGTATTCTATTTTCATTCTTTTACATATAGCTGTACAGTTTTCCCAGCACCACTTATTGAAGAGGCTGTCTTTTCTCCATTGCATATTTTTGCCTCTTTTATCAAAGATAAGGTGACCATATGTGTGTGGGTTTATCTCTGGGCTTTCTATCCTGTTCCATTGATCTATCTTTCTGTTTTTGTGCCAGTACCATACTGTCTTGATTACTGTAGCTTTGTAGTATAGTCTGAAGGCAGGGAGCCTGAATCCTCCAGCTCCACTTTTCTTTCTCAAGATTGCTTTGGCTATTCAGGGTCTTTTGTGTTTCCATACAAATAGTGAAATTTCTTGTTCTAGTTCTGTGAAAAATGCCAGTGGTAGTTTGATAGGGATTGCATTGAATCTGTAGATTGCTTTGGGTAGTAGAGTCATTTTCACAATGTTGATTCTTCCAATCCAAGAACATGGTATATCTCTCCATCTACCTGTATCATCTTTAATTTCTTTCATCAGTGTCTTATAATTTTCTGCATACAGGTCTTCTGTCTCCTTAGGTAGGTTTATTCCTAGGTATTTTATTCTTTTTGTTGCAATGGTAAATGGCAGTGTTTTCTTAATTTCACTTTCAAACTTTTCATCATTAGTGTATAGGAATGCCACAGATCTCTGTGTGTTCATTTTGTATCCTGCTACTTTACCAAATTCATCGATTAGCTCTAGCAGTCTTCTGGTAGCATCTTTAGGATTCTCTATGTATAGTATCATGTCATCTGGAAACAGTGACAGCTTTACTTCTTCTTTTCCAATTTGGATTCCTTTTATTTCCTTTTCTTCTCTGATTGCTGTGGCTAAAACCTCCAAAAAACTATGTTGAATAATAGTGGTGAGAGTGGACAACCTTGTCTTGCTCCTGATCTTAGTGGAAATGGTTTCATTTTTTCACCACTGAGGATGAGGCTGGCTGTGGGTTTGTCACATATGGCCTTTATTAGGTTGAAGTAAGTCCCCTCTATGCCTACATGCTGGAGAGTTTTTTTATCATATATGGGTGCTGAATTTTGTCGAAAGCTTTCTCTGCATCTATTGAGATGATCATATGGTTTTTCTCCTTCAATTTGTTAATATGGTGTATCAAATTGATTGTTTTGCATATACTGAAGAATCCTTGCATTCCTGGGATAAACCTCACCTGATCATATTGTATGATCCTTTTAATGTGCTGTTGGATTCTGTTTGCTAGTATTTTGTTGAGGATTTTTGCATCTATATTCATCAGTGATATTGGCCTGTAGTTTTCTTTTTTTGTGACATCTTTGGTTTTGGTATCAGGGTGATGGTGGCCTCGTAGAAGGAGTTTGGGAGTGTTCCTCCCTCTGCTATATTTTGGAAGAGTTTGAGAAGGATAGGTATTAGCTCTTCTCTAAGTGTTTGATTGAATTCGCCTGTGAAGCCATCTGGTCCTGGGCTTTTGTTTGTTGGAAGATTTTTAATCACAGTTTCAATTTCAGTGCTTGTGATTGGCCTGCTCATATTTTCTATTTCTTCCTGGTTCAGTCTTGGTAGGTTGTGCTTTTCTAAGAATTTGTCCATTTCTTCCAGGTTGTCCATTTTATTGACATAGAGTTGCTTGTAGTAATCTCTCATGATCCTTGGTATTTCTGCAGTGTCAGTTGTTACTTCTCATTTTACATTACTAATTCTATTGGTTTGTCTTCTCCCTTTTTTCCTTGATGAGTCTGGCTAATGGTTTATCAACTTTGTTTATCTTCTCAAAGAACCAGCTTTTAGTTTTATTGATCTTTGCTGTCATTTCCTTCATTTTTTTTCATTTATTTCTGATCTGATCTTGATTTCTTTCCTCCTGCTAACTTTGGGGTTTTTTTTTCTTCTTTCTCTAATTTCTTTAGGTATAAGGTTAGGTTGTTTATTTGAGATGTTTCCTATTTCTTAAGGTAGGATTGTATTGCTATAAACTTCCCCCTTAGAACTGCTTTTGCTGCATCCCATAGGTTTTGGGTCGTTGTGATTTCATTGTCATTTGTTTTTAGGTATTTTTTGATTTCCTCTTTGATTTCTTCAGAGATATCTTGGTTATTAAGTAGTGTACTGTTTAGCCTCCATGTGTCTGCATTTTTTACAGAGTTTTTCCTGTAATTGTTATCTAGTCTCATAGCATTGTGGTCAGAAAAGATCCTTGATATGATTTCCATCTTCTTAAATTTACCAAGGCTTAATTTGTGAACCAAGATATGATCTATCCTGGAGAATGTTCCATGAGAACTTGAGAATAAAGTGTATTCTGTTGTTTTTGGATGGTGTGTCCTATAAATATCAATTAAGTCCATCTTGTTTAATGTATCATTTAAAGCTTGTGTTTCCTTATTTATCTTCATTTTGGATGATGTGTCCATTGGTGAAAGTGGGGTGTTAAAGTCCCGTACTATGAGTGTGATACTGTCGATTTCTCCTTTTATGGCTATTAGAATTTGCCTTATGTATTGAGGTGCTCTTATGTTGGGTGCATAAATATTTACAACTGTTATATCTTTTTCTTGGATTGATCCCTTGATCATTATGTAGTGTCCTTCTTTGTCTCTTGTAATAGTCTTTGTTTTAATGTATATTTTGTTTGAATTGCTACTACAGCTTTCTTTTGATTTCCATTTGCACGGAGTATCTTTTTCCTTCCCCTCACTTTCAGTCTGTACGTGTTCCTAGGTCTGAAGTTGGTCTCTTGTAGACAGCATACATATGGGTCTTGTCTTTCTATCCGTTCAGCCAGTCTGTGTCTTTTGGTTGGAGCATGTAATCCATTTACATTTAAACTAATTATTGATATGTATATTCCTATTATCATTTTCTTAATTGTTTTGGGTTTGTTATTATAGATCTTTACCATCTCTTTTGTTTCCTGCCTAGAGAAGCTCCTTTAGCATTTGCTGTAAAGCTAGTTTGGTTGTCCTGAATTCTCTTAGCTTTTGCTTGTCTGTAAAGGTTTTAATTTCTCCATCAAATCTGAATGAGATCCTTGTTGGGTAGAGTTATCTTCGTTGTAGGTTTTTCTACTTCATCACTTTAAATATGTCCTGCCACTCCCTTCTGGCTTGTAGAGTTTCTGCTGAAAGATCAGCTGTTAACCTTATGGGGATTCCCTTGTATGTTATTTGTTGTTTTTCCCTTGCTGCTTTTAATATTTTTTCTTTGTATTTTATTTTTGATAGTTTGATTAATATGTGTCTTGGCATGTTTCTCCTTGGATTTATCCTGTATGGGACTCTCTGTGCTTCCTGGACTTGATTAAGTATTTCCTTTCCCATATTAGGGAAGTTTTCAACTATAAGCTCTTCAATATTTTCTCAGTCCCTTTTTCTCTTCTTCTTCTGGGACCCTTATAATTCAAATGTTGGTACGTTTAATATTGTCCCAGAAGTCTCTGAGACTGTCCTCAATTCTTTTCATTCTTTTTTCTTCTTTCTTCTGGTCATTTCTGTTTCTTGACCTCAATAGTGGTTACACAGATACGTTTACTCTGTCATAATTCATCAAGTTATGTACTTATAATTTGCACATACAGGACATATAAAAAGCTTATTTCAAGAAAGTAATGTTTTCATTTTGAAGAATATGAATAAAAAACTACACGTAGGAAAAGAAATAACCTATGATCCACCTTTTTCCTTCCCACATTTACAGGTATTATTGTTAATTTCTTTTTTTTTTTTTTTTTTGGCGGTACGTGGGCCTCTCACTGTTGTGGCCTCTCCCATTGCGGAGCACAGGCTCCGGACGTGCAGGCTCAGCGGCCATGGCTCACAGGCCTAGCCACTTCATGGCATGTGGGATCCTCCCAGACCGGGGCATGAACCCGTGTCCCCTGCATCGGCAGGCGGACTCTCAACCATTGCGCCACCAGGGAAGCCCCTTATTATTAAATTTTGAATGTATTTTTTTCTATATGAATCTATCATTTTGTTATAATTAGGATAATACTCGGTATACAATTTTATATCATGCTTTTTTAAACTCAGCATTATGAACGTGTTCAGATTTGTTAATGATCCTTCATAAAATCAACTAGTAATTACCACATAATAGTTTGAGTGTATTTTTCATATGATTAACAAGGTAATAAAAATCGGGAAGGCTTTCAATTTCACTAAAAACTAAACATCAGAAAGTATTGGTTTGTTTTTAATTGGGGTATAGTTGTTTCACAATGTTGTGTTAGTTTCTACCGTACAGCGAAGTGAATCAGCTATATGTATACATATATCCCCTCTTTTTCAGATTTCCTTCCCATTTAGGTCACCACAGAGCACTGAGTAGAGTTCCCTGTGTTATACAGCAGGTTCTTACTAGTTATCTATTTTATACATATTAGTGTACATATGTCAATCCCAATCTCCCAATTCATCCTGCCCCCCTTACCCGCTTGGTGTCCGTATGTTTGTTCTCTACATCTGCCTCGCAAACAGGTTCATCCGTACCATTTTTCTAGATTCCACATGTATGCGTTAATATATGATATTTGTTTTTCTCTCTTTGACTTACTTCACTCTATATGACAGTCTCTAGGTCCATCCACATCTCTACACCTGACCCAATTTCATTCCTTTTTATGGCTGAGTAATATTCCATTGTATATATGTACCACATCTTTATCCATTTATCTGTCGATGGGCATTTAGGTTGCTTCCATGACCTGGCTATATCATAAATAGTGCTGCGTGAACGCTGGGGTGCATGTCTCTTTTTGAATTATGGTTTTCTCTGGGTATGTAACCAGTAGTGGGATTGCTGGGTCATATGGTAATTCTATTTTTAGTTTTTTTAGGAACCTCCATACTGTTCTCCATAGTGGCTGTATCAATTTACATTCCCACCAACAGTGCAAGAGGATTCCTTTTCTCCACACCCTCTCCAGCATTTATTGTTTGTAGGTTTTTTGATAATGGCCATTCTGACCGGTGTGAGGTGATACCTCATTGTCATTTTGTAAATTATAAAAATAAACATTTAAGTTCAACATGTACCTCAAATTATTATGCTATGTGAGTATGACCACATTTTTAATGAGTGAATGGTCTACAGTGTATATATGTTAGGGCTACAGCCCCAAAAAGAGTGTTACAGAAAACAGCATTAGAGGTGTTCCCAGAAAATGAAGTGAATAATAAAAACTGCTTAAGCTCTTGGAAGAAAGTAACTTTTCAATCTAGGTGAAGGCAGGGATAAATAATACACAGCAAACAAGATCAGTAACTAAAAAGCAGTTAACTACAAATAAACTAGCACGTAGGCCAAAAGGACAAGTACTAGACAAAGCATATCATCACCTACCAAATCCACCACTCATGTCTGACACAGCACCAGTGTGCTGGGCAGCCACTTCCAACTCATCAGAGTCGGCACAGAGAAACGGTATTTGCTGCCTTTGACCACACGTCATTTGATACAAATGGCTAATTTAGCCTCTTCACTGTGGTGTGAGACCAGGTACCCAGCACCAGATACTGCAGCCAGCAGTACTGAAGGACAGTTTGATGAATTAACAAATCAGTATAATCATGATTTAATTCTGGAATGTAAGTGGACCAGGTAGAACCTTAAAACCAAGGAACAGGGGCTTCCCTGATGGTGCAGTGGTTGAGAGTCCGCCTGCCGATGCAGGGGACACGGGTTCGTGCCCCAGTCCAGGAAGATCCACATTCCGCAGAGCGGCTAGGCCCGTGAGCCATGGCCACTGAGCCTGCACGTCCGGAGCCTGTGCTCCGCAACGGGAGAGGCCACAACAGTGAGAGGCCCGCGTACCACAAAAAACAAACAAACAAACAAAAAAACCAAGGAACAAAAATGTCAGTCTTTATCACTGTCCAAATCGACATGTATCAAACGCACACCAAGAAAATTGACACTTACACAAAAATATTAGAAAAATACCAGAACCACCACAATTGGATAAACACTCGCCTCCTTTGTTTCCCTTGAAAAGAGTAACGAATTTTTACTACCGTCCAATACAGTGGCTTCAAACTTAGCCGTCTACCTGACACCTCAAAGTTCACGTCCAGAACTAGACTCCTGATCTATCGATCGTGAAAAACTAAAATAAAATAATAAAATTTCTCCACACACAGGCTTCCCCATCTCTGTTAACCACAACTCCATCCATTACTTGCTCAGGACAAGTAACAGGGAGTCGTCTTTTTCTCTCTTCACTCTGTCTTCAAAATACACCCTGGGTGCGCTCATTCTTACCATCTCCCCCATTACCACCCTTCCACTTCACCACCCTCTATCAGCTGGACCATCACAGTCACATCCCTAAACTGGCGTCCCTGGTCTGCCCTTGCCCCATCCCATCTACTCTTAATGCAGCGGCAAGTGATGCTAGCACATTGCAGATCAGACCCCGTCTCCTTCCACTGCTCTAAGCCATCACTAGCTTTCGTTTGGCTCCTCAGTGCCCACAAGACCCTGATTCTATCCACTGTCACCCTCCTGAATGCTCAATTCCAGCTCTCCTCCTCACTCATCCCACCCTAACCACAGGGACCTTCCTGGTGCTCCTCAAACATGCCAGCCGCATCCAGTGCCTCAGCATCTTTTCACATGCTACTCCTGTTCACATCATTCCTCCCAGAGATGCCACACATCTCACTCCTTCACCTCCTACAAGAATTCTGTTCAAATGTCACCGTCTTAGTGAGACCCATGCTGACCACCTACTAAAAACTGCAGCCCCTTCTAACACCACCACCCTCCCCACTGCCTTACCCAACTTTATTATTCTCCAGGTCACTTATATTTACTTATAATAACTTACAATATTTATCTCCCTCCTTCACTGAAATCTAAGGGCTATCATGGCAAATGTCTTTGTTTTATTTACTGTTCATATAATGGTGACTACTAAGTGGGAAATACTCAGTAAATGTTTTTGAATGACCACGTTCCATATAACCCTAAGGGTCCATTCAAGTACCTAAGAGAATCTGAAAATTCCGTTCCGGCTTTGTAAAAATATATTTTTAGTCATGTAATAATTGACCAACACTAAAACATATGCAAATAGTATTATCAAATGCTGACACTTTGGAGACAGCCAATGTAATAAAATATGATGCCAGAAAAACTTGTTTATGGGCCTCAGAACAAAATTTTTCTATTATATCTATTTAATTGAACAATACTGTGAAAATCTGAGTAAATCATAAGAAATCATTACTATTTAGAACTACTTCCTTATGTGATTTAGGATTTACTCTATATTTTGCATCCCTCAAAAAACTGAACCTCAAAAATTAACTGGGAGATACATACTAGGCAACAACTGTTATAACATCTGATTTCAAATTTGCTTCCTGAAAATAATTGTTTTCATGTACTGACTCTGTAAATGTAACAAAATCAGTAATTTGTAATACACAAAAAAATAGTGCTTTTATCTGTTTTAGACATTACAGTTTGAAACAAATTCTAGCCCCATCCCAAAAAGAACTGATTATTTTTTAAACAGTTCTAAACCTACCAATCTAGTGCATTCCAGGGTTCTGTACAAACCAAACTTCCCCTTTATTTTCCACAGACATACAAGATTTCTATAAGAATGTATTTAGTAAAAATATAACTATTTGTGTGTATTTTCAAGAAGTTTACCAGTCACAGGCTCTGATTAGAATCCCAATCACAACTCAAGGATCATCAGATAGCTTAAATGAAGTGTGATCTCATACTCAGGTTTTACATACAAGGACATGATACTGTTTAAAGATGACACTTAGTTTTGGATTAATTGCTCATAAGATGAAAGGATTTAAGTCTATTACAGAAAAATAACTGAAAGTCGAATAGCTAGGAAACTAGGAAAATAATACAAACTTGTTAATACTGATAGAAGTTATAACTCACATTTTTGTTAATAATATTTACTCATTTTAACAATATTTCTAAGTTTCAAGCCATGTAATTTTTTGGTTTTGTGTTCAAATGTAGACTTTTCACTCTTATACCTTCAGAGACGAGTTGCATAAATCAGTTGTTAAAAACACTAGATTCATCTGCTCTGACAATATTCCCTGCTAATTTAGTCAATTAAAAATTTAGATGAAAGTGGGGGGGGTGGGTGATGAACTGGGAAATTGGGATTGACATATATACACTAATATGTATAAAATGGATAACTAATAAGAACCTGCTGTATAAAATAAATAAATAAAATAAAATTCAAAAAAAAATTTAACTTAACTTCTAAAACTAAAACATACTGCACCTTTCTTTGTGAAAGAAGAACTAGCCATTTTATTCAAGAGGAGTACTAATGTCCAATTACAGATAATTTTATTACAAAATTGGCATTATTCAGAAACAAGACCAGTAAGTCAAGACAATCATTTAGTCCTACAACAGAAGTGTGAATTAATAAATGTAAGTGAGAACTACTAAGCCAATGAGCAATGACCATATCATATACTTTGCTCAGTTGTTTTAAAAATCATTCAGCTCTACTTGTGACTGACAGAGGTCTATTATTCATGATGCCACTGGCATGACATCAGGCCCAACAGACATACATAATAACTTTGATTGAACACATAATTATTTAATTAAGTATTATAAAGTTATTAAATACATAATAACTTTTACTGTGTCCATGTGCAGAAAAGAGTTACCATGGCAGGCCTGACACCACTCTCCTTCGAAAGGCCTGCTTACAAGGCTGGACCTTAGCTGGTGTCAGAACCTGGATTTGGGGAGCATTCCCACCATTCCCTAATTGATGAGAGCTACTCACTGTGCCTAAACTGGGTAAACCATGTGGTTTGTGTTCAACACCTGCTTTCCTTCTGGGAGTCTGGAATTTTGGTACATACTATGGAGAGGCTGCCACGTGACCGACTCCCAGTTAAGTCTGAGGACCGAGTCTCTAACGAGTTCCCCCGGAGACATTTCACACGTTGTCACAATTCAACCATGGTGGAATTAAGCTCACGCTGACTGACTCTACCAGGAGAGAACTCTAGGAAGCTTGCACCTGGTTTCCTCTGGACTTTGTCCCATGTGCCTCTTCCCTTTGCTGGTTTTGCTCTAATAAATCTTAGCCATCAGTATGACTATATGCTTAGTACTATGAGTCTTTGTAGGAAATCACCAAACTCAGGAGTGGTCTTGGGGACCCTGACACAGTCCAGTGTAGGTCCAAAGAAGAGGACTTGTGCCTTAAATCTCTTTATATTTCTTAGAATATATAACATACTCTTATACATAAAAGATGCTCATATTTTGTGATTTTATATATTATCCTCCTAACATATCCAAACCAGTCTAAAGATGTGCTGAATCTCTACTTCAATGTGACTTAACATTGGTGAACCAGTTAAATGGCAAAAATACATGTGATAATACACATACAATTCAAACAACAAATGAAAAGTTTTGGGCAGGTTCAAGTAACAGAGTTGGATAGAAGATTGATTACTTTGACCATTTACAGTCTGCAGCCCTCTAATTTGTTTTAATGATGTCTTGATAGTTCTCTGCCTGCAAATATCCTAAAGAAAACCCTGGGGCTTCCCTGGTGGCGCAGTGGTTGAGAGTCCACCTGCCGATGCAGGGGACATGGGTTCGTGCCCCGGTCTGGGAAGATCCCACATGCCGCGGAGCGGCTGGGCCTGTGAGCCATGGCCGCTGAGCCTGTGCTCCGCAACGGGAGAGGCCACAACAGTGAGAGGCCTGCGTACTGCCAAAAAAAAAAAAAAAAAGAATATCCTAAGCATTCTTAATTTGAATTTCTTTTTTTGTTAATTCATCCATCTTTGGAATTTAGCAAAATATAACATATTTCAGTTGTGAGTGACTGATAAAGACGGCAGGCATTTTATCAAGCTTCTGTGTTATTTAACAACAGTTCTGTGATGTGTCAAATAAACAATCCATGCTTCCTTATACTTTATACAATTCCTTTAGAACCAATCCTACCTATTGGCCAGCAGATCAAAAAGACTGTCACAGAAAACAGTGATACAAAAGAAACATTGAAATATGATAAAAGAAGGCCCAAGGGATGAAAGGAGTGAGTTGGAGAATATATCCAGGTTAAAGAAAGTTTCAGGCCACCCCTGATGTCAAAGTACTTTTCTGGTCTTGATCTGTCATAACAAAAAGAAAAAAAGGTTCTTACCATTTTTAAGGCAAACTTCTTTACTCAGCATAGAGATGTTATATCAAATGCCAATTATGCATTTCAAAAAAGCAAAGAAATACAATGAATTTTTATAAAACACAGCAATTCAGTGACTCTTTTTCTTATAAAGCCTCTATTTCCAGAAAAAAAAACTTTATAGCACTAGAATGCATACTTTATCATTATGTATGACCAACAATATTTTTTAAAATATTACTAACATAGAAAATATAAATCATTAAATTAGTGAAGAGTCAAACGCATGGGAAAAGTCAGAGTGGGAAGTAGCCTCCAGAGGTCATCAAACCATCCTCCTAAAACACCACACATTGGTAAGTCCCTGATTCAAGAAAAAGCAATGATTCCACCATCACACTTGATGGAAGGGGACTTCTGTTTTGGCTTTTGGGAGGTGGGGAGACTGAGGGGAGTAAGGCAGAGACTGGCCATTCTAGAATTTTTCTTCCGTTCCATTCCCAGTGTATTCAGCATTCATTGTGTTACTTCGGTCGTTTATTTTAGTGGCTCTACTCACTGCCACTAATGGCAAAAGAAGAACATTATGAAGTTTTCTATTTAAATCATTGTTCAATTGCCTTTCCTTTGATGTATGCTTTACCAACAGAGTTTATAATCTTGTGAAAGTTTATGTAGTACTGAGATCCAGATTCTCAATTCTGTATCTAATCCCCAAGTCAAGCCATCTTTACTCATCAAATCAAAACTAAGTTATAAAGGAAAAAGTGATGAGCATTATTTTTCTCTTCAAAAGGAAACAAAAAAATCTATTTTATAAAGACAAAGATAAGTTGACACCAGTTTAATACAAACACTGCTTAACTGTCACCCAAAAGCTGAGATTTTCTTGTTTCAGGTTATAATTTTCATTAGATGGAAATGGCAAAGTTACCATGACTTCATAAAAATTAACTGTAGAATTAGAATCATGTAATTATAGATAAAAGTTAAATTTTAGAAGTATCAGGGGCTATAACAATGAAACATTCTAAACATTATCCACTACTTAAGACAAATTTTAAGTGTGTTTAAACAGAAGGTGAAATGTGCAATGCAGACTAAATCAGTGTAGAGTAAAACCCAATAGTGTACATATAGATAATGAAGGGATCAGAGAAGCTGGTTAAAACTTATAATGAAGAGAGAACTAGTAAGAATATAGCAACCTGGCTGAAATTGATATTCATTAGGGTACTCTTCACATCAATAGGGAGCATTTGGATGCTGTGGTCTTTATCAGTGTCCCAGCTGGTAATGGTTGAAGGTTAATGCCTTACCCCATTCTGTTCAATTTTCTATCCTAATTAGCCCTCCAAATCTATAGCTGTGAGCACCAAGTGTCTGTGCTCAAAAGAAACTAATTAATGCTAGCAAATTAGATCAAGTCCAAAGAACCAACAGCCAAACTCTTAGTTAAATGCTCCTTGTTAATAGGAAGTGTAGCTGTCAATAACTGCTGTTGGTGACTATAATGAGGCATCTTTTTTTTCATTGAAAGTGATTTCATTTCTCTTTGTCACTGGAAAAGCTGTTCCATTCCCTTCACAAACCTAAGTTGCTGGCAGCCTGACCCAATTCTTATGATCAGCCAGGTTGAAATGACATGGAAAAAAAAAAAAAAAAAAAAGAAAAGCTTTCCTACATAATCATGTTTCAGGCATTTAGCAGAAAATCAGATCACTTATTAGAATTCCTATATCTTTACTCAAGAACTGCACAATTAGGATGCATAATGATTTTATGTAAAATCCTGTAATTATTTAATAAAACAAAGGCTATAAATAATAAATAAACCACAATGGAAGTGTTCTGATTCTAAATTCCATCTTATTGTTCAGTTTAAATGTAGCTGTTCTGCTCCCACTTGAGCAATGCCAGTTTATCTTCTCTCCTAGTTCACATGGTTAAACGGGAAGATAATACTTTTATAAAATAATCAATTTTAGATTCTAAAACACTGTTTTGGACCATATGGCCTGACAAAAAATCAATATATGATTATCTATAAAAATTCAAATACTCAAAGATCATTTGTTATAACGTGTTCTAGTAGGGACAAATGCATTGAAATAACTCAAATGGATCTCAAATTTTAAGATGCTTTCAGTCTTCAGAAGATTTTAAGTATGGTATAAAAAAAAAAAGCCAACATCCTAAGTAACTTAAGTTTTGATAAAGAAGCAAAAACTAAACATTTTCTTTTCTGTACCATTACAAGTAACAGGTGTGTAACACAAATATTTTAAAGTTATACTATATTTCTTTCATTTCAAAGACCAAAAACAAAGTTTCATTGTCTAAGAGCAAAGCAAGGGTAGTTCTGAAACCCAAACTCGACCATTTCACATTTTCATCTGAATCATGTAAGAAGTCTATAATTGAGTTATCTAGCTTTCTTTCATTCTAGATATCAGAATAACGTGTTACAAAACCCTATAATTTTGTTATCCATTTTTAAGTTTTATCCTCCCTCACTTGAATCAGGATATTTTTTTTAAAGTCCTATGAGGCAGGTGGAGGGTTACCTCTTGAGACCATCAGCATGACTGACACCCGCTGACGCCAGGTGTGCAGTGAACCCTACCCGCAGGTGCCAATGGAGTAACTTCTGACATCTAGGGGTGGGGGAAAGGAAGGTGCTCTGATTATACAACTAATTCATAATGAAAGCAAGACCATCAAATGATACTAATAAATTACTGATAACTTGTTAATAATTTACAGATGGATTTAATTCAAACCTAATTTATAGGTGGATCTAAAATGGGAATAGCTCATAATAAATCATTTAAGAAATGACCATCACACAATGTCAGTTCTGAGGAACTATTCTTTTATTGCCTTTGTCCATCAGTCCCAGAGGTCATTCTCTAAGGAGATAGGATCTAAGGGACAGAAATGTGCCTAGCACCTAAATGTTATTGACACAGTCCCCAAACTACAGCTGACACAGCCTGGCTTCCTGCAGAGAAACTTGCAGGGCACTGCAGCCCATCAGCCCCACTAAGCATTACTGTGGTCCCTCAACGAAGGCTACAGGGCTGCCAGGAAAACAGTCCATGTCAGCACAATTTTACCACTGTTTCTTTGCCGTGGACATTCCAAGAGGAAGATTTTTATTAAAAGACATTTCTACTATAATACTGCTATCTGCTTTTCTAATTACCCATCATTTATGGCCTCATTTTTCATCTTCTATGCCTTTGTTTATATTCTTCACTATAATATTACATATTAATCAACATATCTCTAGATTTATAGAATACAGGCATATTTTATATTAAAAAACATTTTTCAAAGAATATGTGCATATGTGGGTGTCTAGTGCATGCATTTACATAAATATCTGCTGCTCAGAAATGTAGAATATAGAGAAATTTTAAAAAAGACTTGTAAGTACTACTGGGATTCCATTAACAATTCAGTAATAGACAACAACACCAAAGAAAATCATCTTAGACTATATTCCTATATGAATATGTTGATAGAGGGAAAACAGGCACACATTACATTTGATGCTTCTTCTTTCCCTATCAGAATCACCAGAATAACTTGTTTCTCCAAAATATGAATACAAGTTTTTCTCTATATATAACTGTACACCTGGGAAAAAATGCTTTTTACTAGGAATCTGGGAGAATATTTTTAAATTGTAAATGAATTGAACACTGCCTGGAAGTTCTGAAAGCTGAAATACTGGTATCTGAGTGAAAGGGTAAGAAGCAATTCATACATATTAATTCACTGACTACTTGATTCCAAGGCTAAGGATTAAATTCAGATCATATTATAAAAAACGTATTTGATCTTCATATGAATATTTGAATCTTACCTTGAACTTGTTCAAAACATCTCTCTCGGGCCTTTTCTCTCATTATTTTGGGGATCAAAACATCTTTTTCGACATGTCTGAGATGCTGCTCTGGGAAAAAAAAAGATCTTCCTTTAATATAGTAAAGTCTCAGGTAAATCACCAGTTTAGGGGAAAAATAAGCACTCTGGTCTACTTAAACTAAAAGCCTATGCAAATATATTAAAAAGTGACTCTTCTATGACCTCATGAAATTGTGATTCTTTAGTCGCTGAAAATCATTCTAAATATTGTTTTATATACAAAAGAAAAAAATGTGAGAGTGTAGGCAACATCTTTCTAAAACACTCTGCAAACTACGTTGCAACACTTTTATTTGATAACACATTCCATGTAGTCTTGGCAAAATTAAAGTCATAAAGTGTTATAATTTTTTAATTCATATAATCCACAAAAAGAGGATTTTTAGCAATACAGTACTGAGATCCAAGGATAGATGAAGAGATCCAAGATTAAGAGACATGTGAGTAGTTTCTCTACCCAGTAACAAGAGTAGCTTAAGAAAGAGCTGGCAGAAGAAGAAAAAGTGGAACTCGTGTGCATAGAAAAACAAACTACAGGAGGTTTCTGTGCACTTTAAATAGAACTACCTCAGTTAGACTAAAACAGCAGCCGGAGCACCTGCTCCAAACTCCCACCTGCTCCTCAAATTCCTAGAGAACCCTGAAATCCAAAGGGGTAAGTATCCTCCAAATGATCAGGAATTCTGAAAGGCAAAAGGCAGATGAGATCAGATTAAAGGAGGCAATCTTATCCCCAGAGTTTTTTCCCAGGAAAAAACTGATACCAAAAGTAGGAAGCATGCTCCACGCTCTGAAGCAGCAGAAACGGGGAGAAGGAGACATCCCTAGAGGAAACCAAAGCATTAGTGGTCGAAATACCACAGCAGGAGCCAAAGGAGGTCACTCTTCTGCTGCCTTCAGACCACAGGTAAAATAAGTAAATACAGGCACTTATCTCCAAAACATCAGAAAGTCTCTCAGTATCTACCTAGTGACACTTAAGACCAGGAACCCCTAAACTTTTTCTGGTTCCCAACATCCTCTGGATGCAGCTATGAAGTGATACAGTATTTGTAGAGAGGGTAAGAGGGCATCTCAAAAAGCAAACAAAATCAGCAACAACCAAACAGCCAAGAATCTCCTAAATTTGTTGAAGGACAACACAGTGAAAAGGAGAACCCAACTGTAATTAAGCAAGAAGTAAACAACTCCTAAGAGGGTGAAAAGAGTAAAGAAAATAAGATTTTCAAATAAATATAATATACTGAAGCAAATAAAAGACATAAGTCCTCAGAAAGAAACAAATCATAGGTCACCTAAACGCACTTTGATGAAATATCTGAAGTTCAAAAATCCTAAAAGCTTCAAAAGGGAAAAAAAAAAATCACCACACAGAGGAACAAGGACCAGATTTACATCATGTTTCATGGGCAAGATGTGGATGCAAGAAGATAATGATGAAATAACATCAAAGTTCTGAGAAAGAATTACTTTATATCCAAGAATTCCAGAGCCAATTAAGAGTGAAATTAAAGATATTTTCAGATATGTAGGAACTGAAAAGTTTATCTCTTTCAACCCCACTGAAAAAGAAGTGATCTTTATCACAGTGCGACAAACCAAGCCACTAATCCAATGTGGTGATGGAAAACAAGAACTCTTCTGTATGCACAGGGAGCCCATGGGCAGGAGTTCAGGCAGGTAGAGCAGAAGTGACTCTTCTCTGCTTCTGTGTCTGGGGCCTATCTGGGAAGACTCCAGCCACAGGCTCTGACTTCAATAGCTGCAAAAGCTGGGGCTGGAGGATTTACTGGCAAGAAGACTTCTTTCTTCACATATTTATCTGATATGCGGACTGGAAAGGCCAAATCACCTACACAGGGTTCAGCAGGTAGGTGGCCTTTTCTGAGCCTGTTGTGGAAGCCATGCAGCCTTGTTCCTGCTACCTTACGTTGATTTCAAGTCACTGGGCTCAGCCTACACTCCAGTGGAGGGAGAGGGCCACATCACACGGAGCCTGAGGGAGGGAAGATACTGTTGTAACCTTCTTTGTAAAATAAAATCTGCCACAAGAAGTAATAGAGAATATATTCTGATCAAATAAAATTAATCCATGATAAATATATAAGGCATATTAGAAAACATACATTTAAATTTACATGTTAAAACCGTAGAGTACTTGAACAACATCATCAACTAACTTGACCTAATGTTTATAGAATACTCCACTCAATAACAGCTGAATATTTACCAAGATAAACTATAGTCTGGGCTATGAAACAAATCTTAATAAGTGTAAAAGAATTCAAATTATACAAAGTATGTTCCCTGACACCAGTGTATTTAAAGTAGAAATCAGTAAAAAAAAGGATCTCTTGATAATCTTCAAACATTTGGACACTAAATAACACACTTTAAAATAACCCATGGGTCTAGGAAGAAATGAAAAGGGAAATTAGAAAGTATTTTGAAATGAAAGAAAATATAACGTATCAAAATTTGTGTGATGCAGCTAAAACAGTACTGATAGAAAAATTTATAGCACTATAAGTTTACATTGGAAAAAAAGGATGGTCTTAAATCAATGACTTAATCTTCCACCTTGAGAAATTAGAAAAAGAATAAAGAAACACAAAGCAAAGAAAAGAAATAATGAAGACCTAAGCATAAATCAATGAAATAGAAACCAAAACAAACAAGCAAAATGATAGAGAAAAGCAATGAAACCACAACTGGTTCTTTGAAAACATTATTAAAACTGATAAGCCACTTTGCCAGTAAAAACAGGAGGTCACAAAGATCAGAAATGATACACATTTTTATATAATAATAATGTATTTAAGTGATCTTTAAATGTAGGTCAATAAATTTGACAATGAAGATGAAGTGGACAAATTCCTTGAAAAACACAAATAACCAAACCTAACTCAAAAGGACATATAACCAGTAGAGCCCTATATCTATTAAGAAAATTGAATCTGTAGTTAAAAGCTTTCTCACAAAAAAATTCGAGACCCAGAGAGCCTCACTGGTGAATGTGTCCAAACATTTAAGAAAGAAATAATATCAATTTCATATGAACTCTTTCAGAAAACTGCTCTGAAGCCAGCATTACCCTGATACCAAAACCAGATAAAGACATTACAAGAAAAGAAAACTACAGTCCAATATCCCATCATGAATACAGATGTAAAACTCTTTACAAAAGATGAGCAAATTGAATTCAGCAATACAAAAAAGGATAATACTTCATGACTAGGTGGTGTCTATCCCAGGATTGCAGCTTCATTTAATATTCAAAAGTCAAGAAATGTAATTCATCATATTAAAAAACTAAAGAAGGAAAGACACATGGTTATGACAACAAACCACAGAAAATACATTTGACAAAAACCTAATATCCATTCCTAATTAAAACCCTCAGTACAGTAGGAACAGAAGGAAACTTCCTCAACAGGATAAACGGCATCTAAAGAAAAACCCACTGCTGATATCATGTTTAATGGTGAAACACTGAATGTTTTCCTCCTAAAACAGGGAACAAAAGATAAAGAAGTCTGCTCTTACCATTTCTATTCAGCATTATACTGGATGTTCTAGCCAGTGCAATAAGGCAAGAAAAATAAAAGGCTTCCAGATTGAAAAGGAAAAAATAAAACCATAGTTACTCAAAGATCATATAATCATCTATATAGAAAATCCAATAGAATCTACAAAAAGTTACTAGAACTAGTACATGAGTTTAGCAAGGCTTCCCGATACAAGATTAATATACAAAAATCAAATGGAAATGACATAATAAAAAGTCACAGGGCTAGAAAATAATTCAATAATAATCTTCCAATCTATAAAATAGAAAATGGCTTTTTAAAAAATGAAGTGGGGCTCAGGAACCTGCAAGACAAGAAGAAAAGATCTAACACTGATTTTACCACAGTCTCAGAAAAAGAGGTAAAAAGAATGCACGGTTGAAAAAATATTTGAAGAAATGACTGACACTTTTACAAACTAGTCAAAAGACAAAAACCAATCCATTCAAGAAAACAGTTAAAAACCTAAAGAAATACACACCCAGACAAATCATAATCATACTTCGGAAAATGAGAAAGAAAAATCTTCAAGGTGCAGGACAGAAGCTGAGACACAGATGTAGAGAACAAAGGTATGGACACCTAGGGAGGAAAGCCACGGTGGGGAGGGGATGGTGGTGTGCTGAATTGGGCGATTGGGACTGACATGTATACACTGATGTGTATAAAACTGATGACTAATAAGAAACTGCTGTATAAAAAAATAAAATTCAAAAGTTCAAAAAAAAATCTTCAAGGCATCAGGGAGAAATATAGCAGAACAAAAATTCAAAAGTCAAAGCCTTTCTCTTCAGAAACCAGAGGCCAGAAGGAATTGTCACAGTATTTTCAAGTACTAAAAGAAAAGACCTGTCAATCAAAAATTCTATAACCAGAAAAAATGTTTTTCAGGATTGAAGATAAAATAAAGATAACTCAGAGGAAAGGAAGCTAAGGTAATTTCTTGCCAGCAGACCTGTTGTAAAAGAATGGCTAGAGGAAGTTATTCAGACAGGAAGGAAATATTAACAAAAGGAAACTCAGAAAAACAGGAATGAAGAAAGGGCAACACAAAGAATAAATGTAATAAACTATTCTTTTCTTGAATTTTAAAAATTATTTTTGACAGAAGCAAAAATTATAGCATTCTCAATGTATATAGATAATATTAAAGATGACTTCATGATAAAGGAAAGAGGATAAAGCAACTTTGGTGGTAGTAAGATATCTACATTCTATTTGAAAGATAAAATGTTGATGCTAGTAGACTGTGATAAACTATGTATGCATAATGTAATCTTTAGAACAACCACTTAAAAAAACTAAGAAATAAATTCAGAAACCCTACAAGTCAAATGGAATGGAGTTAACAAGACGGTAGTAACAGAAAGATAGCAGGAAAACCTCCTGACACCTGGAAATTAAATGACATACTTCTAAATAATTCATAAGTTGAAAGAGGAAGTAAAAGAATACACTGACCTGAATAAAAATGAAAGCATAACATATCAAAATTTGTAAGACAAAGCTGAAGCAGTGCTTATAGGGAAATTTATAGCAATAAGTGTTCATTATTTAAAGTCTCAAACCAATACAGTTGACCCTTGAACAACACGGGTTTGAACTGTGAGGGTCCACTTATACACAGACTTTTTCTAATACATGGGTACTACGGTATTACACAATGGCAGTTGGTTGAATCCACCACATTTTATTAGGACAGCATTACTCAGATACCAAAAGCAAAGCAATATTAAAAAAAAAAAACCTAACATCCTTCATGAATACAGATGCAAAAATCCTCAACAAAATATTAGCAAATCAAATCTGGCAATATATAAAAAGAAAAATACACCACACCAAGTGAGCTTTACTCCAAGGATGCAAGGTTGGTTCACTATTTGAAAAACAATCAATATGATCTATCATATTAACAGTGTAAAAAAGGAAAGCCGTAAGATCGCATCAATTGACACAGAAAAAACATAAAATTCAACACTATTCATTAAAAATGAACAAACAAAACTCAGTAAACTAGGACTAGAAAGGAACTTCTTCAATCTAACAAAGAATCTGCAAATAATTTATAGCTAACATCATACTTAATGGTAAAAGACTGAATGCTTTCCCTTTAAGAACAGGAACATGGGGCTCCCCTGGTGGCGCAGTGGTTGAGAGTCTGCCTGCCAATGCAGGGGACACGGGTTCGTGCCCCAGTCCGGGAAGATCCCACATGCTGCGGAGCGGCTGGGCCCGTCAGCCATGGCCGCTGAGCCTGCGTGTCTGGAGCCTGCGCTCTGCAACGGGAGAGGCCACGACAGTGAGAGGCCTGCATACCGCAAAAAAAAAAAAAAAAAAGAACAGGAACATGGAGTAAAACTTCATAGAACCATACACACAAACATATGCATGTATATAAAAACTGGTGAAAACCGAAAAGGTCTACTGTCTAGTTAACAGTATTGTACCAACATCAAGTTTCCTGCTTTTGATATTTGTACTACAGTTACATAAGATTTCACTGTTGGAGGAAGCAAGGTGAAGGGCACAAGAGACTCTACACGTTAGTATTTTTTATAACTTCTGTGAGTCTGTAATTATTTCAAAATAAAAAGTTAAGGAAAAAAAACTTCTAGAAGAAATCATAGGAGAAGATCTTTATGTATTTGCAGAATATTTAGACTTGCTTACCCTCGACCATAAGAAAACAATCCAATTAGAAACGGGCAAAATATATGTATCTGACAAAGGACTTGACTCTAGAATATATTTAAAAACTCCTAATTATCAATAACAAAAATACAAACAACCCAATAAAAAAGAGGCAAAAGGCTACAGTGGACATTTCAAAAAGAAGATACACAAAACTGTAAATATATACATGAAAAGGTGCTCAAAATCATTAGTCATTAAGAAAATGCAAATGAAACCTATGATGTCATGTCACACCCACCAGAATGACTAAAATGAAAAACACTAATGACACCAAATGTAAGGAAGAAACATGGAGCAACTGGAACTTTCACACATGCAGGCGGGAGTGTGAGATGGGAAACCTGCTTGTTAAGTTATAAAGTTAAATATACACCCAGCCTATTTTTCACTCCCTAGGTATTCATTTACCCAAGATAAATGAAAATATATGTCCAGAAAACAACATGTACATGTCAGTTTATAGAAGCATTATTCATGACAGCCCCAAACTGGAAACAACCTAAATGTCCACTGAATACTATTTAGCACTACAAAAGGATGAACTACTGGTTTACTCAACTTGGGTGAATCTCAAAAATTATGTTGAGAAAAAGAAGCCAGACACAAGAGTACATACCATAGGATTCAAGAACATGCAAAACTAATCTACAATGATAAAAATCAGAACACTAGTTATCCATGGGCATTGAGACGGATATTCTCTGAGGGATGTCCTGTTTGGGGTGTATGCATTTATCAAAACTCACAATCTGGGCTTCCCTGCTGGCACAGTGGTTAAGAATCTGCCTGCTAACGCAGGGGACTCGGGTTCGAGCCCTGGTCCAGGAAGATCCCACATGCCGCGCAGCAACTAAGCCCACGTGCGCAACTACTGAAGCCCACACGCCTAGAGCCCGTGCTCCACCGCAGCGAGAAGCCTGCTCACCGCAATGAAGAGTAGCCCCACTCACCACAATTAGAGAAAGCCCTCATGCAGCAATGAAGACCCAAAGCAGCCATAAATAAATAAATTTAAAAAAACCTCACAATCTGTAAATTTCACTGTATTATATATTTTACTTCAATTGATAATATGTTAACTTTAAAACATGATACAAATCTATACTCACAGTGGGTGATTTTAACACGTTAACTATCAGAAATTAAATAATTAAGTAGACAAGTTTTATAACCTTCTCCTTCAAGATACTATTCATCTTTTATTAGATTTATTTCTATCAGGAAAGGTATCTTTTCATAAATAATATGTAATTATTTATTGCTGGTATGTAGGTCCAACTAAATTTTTTATACTGTCCTTGTAACCAATACAACCTTACTTAATTCTCATTAATTCTAATACTCTGCCAATAGATTCTCTTCTAATTTCTTTTTTTATATAAATTTATTTATTTATTAATTTTTGGCTGTGTTGGGTCTTCATCGCTGCACACAGGCTTTATCTAGTTGTGGCAAGCAGGGGCTACTCTTCGTTGTGGTGGTCTCTAGGCACACGGGCATCAGTAGTTGTGGCACACAGGCTCAGCAGTTGTGGTGCATGGGCTTAGTTGCTCTGCAGCATGTGGGATCTTCCCGGACCAGGGCTCAAACCCGTTTCCCCTGCATTGGCAGGCGGATTCTTAACCACTGCGCCACCAGGGAAGTCCTCCAATTTCTATATAGACAATCATCAGGAAAGCTCTGTACCTTTTTTTTTTCAATTCTGTCTATGTCTTTTAGAAGAAGAGTGAGTAGTAACCAGCAGCACCTGTCTTGAGTGCTCAAATTTTGCTTAGAATTTTTGAAGTTATCCTCATGTTGAGAGATCTGCCTGTGACTTTACTCTCCTATCTTTGTGTTGTTTTGGTATCAAAGTCACATTATTTAAACAATACATTAGGGACTTCTTTTTGTATTCTCTGGACCCCTTTGTATAAAAATCAGGATTATTACCAGTCCTTTGAAAGTTTGGTAGAAACCACCTGTGATGGTTAGCTTTATGGGTCAATTTGGTGAGGTGCTAGTCCCCAGGTATTCACACAAACACTAATCCAGCTGTTGCTGGGAAGGTATTTTGCAGATGTGATTAACATCTTTAATCAGTTGGCTTTAGGAAGATCATCCTAGAAAATCTGAGTGGGCCTGATTCAATCCGTTGAAAAGCCTTCAGAGCGCACCTGAGATTTTCCTAAAGAATTCCACCTGCAGACCACAGCTTTGGCTCATGACCAAGAGTTCCAGAGCTGCCCTTCCTGACACCCTGCCCTACACATTTCAGACCTGCCCAACAGTCAATCACATAAGCCAATATCCTGCCATGTATATGTGTGCGTGTACCTGGTTTAATCAGGGTTCGGGAGTATGTATGTGTGTGGGAGATAGACACAAAGAGAGTTTTAACTACTGATCCAACTTTCTAAGGGCTTTCTATTTATTCTTGAGTCAGTTGCAGTTTTCAGTAAGTTTGTATTTCTCAAGGAAACTATCCATTTCATCTAAAATTTCAAAATAATGATATGAAGACGTTCACATGACTTTTTCCTCTTTACTACACCTATAACTGTATCCCAATTTTCACTACCTATGCCAGGGGGTCAACAAACTTTTTCTGTTAAGGACCAGAGTGTAAATTCTTCAAGCTTTGTAGGCTACAAACCATCTCAGTCATGTATACTCCTTTTATTTATTTATTTATTTATTTTTAACACCCCTTTGAAAATGTTACTAACCATTCACAGCCTACAGGCCTTACCAGATTCTGCCCAGGGTATAGATTGCTGAACTCTGGCCTACACTATTGATTTATGCCTTCTCTTTTTCCTTAGCTTTGCCAGAGCTGCTATAAGATGAGAAAAAGAACACTAGCATACAGAAGGAACTGCAAGTATGGGTGGAGAGAAAAGGACAGATTGAGAGGGAGGCTCTGGAGGAGTGGTGGGGCTTGAGGGGACTAAGGAACCAGGATGAGTCAAGGCGAGCTTCCCAGTTTTCTGGCTCCAAATGAAATGATGTGACCACTCATTGAGACAGGGAGACAAAAGAAACCCCAGGTGGGAGGGTGATTCAGGGTAGACAAGCTGAATTTGAAGTGCCTGTGACACATCCTGTGAGTGGAAAGCTGGTTATCTATTTGGAGGGAAGACAATAAAACTGAGGCAGTCTCCACACACTTCTTTTCTCCTTGTCTATAGTGCAAACCATATTTAGGCATCAGTAATTAACAGTATTATTACTGAACAGATTAGAAGAAATACTGTGATATGCTGATCTACTTTATATAATCAATTTCAGAATGTGATCTCTTCCTTTCACTCATACAGTTTTAATCTATACAACTCACCTATAATGCATCCTGATGAACCCACTCTTTCTCTACACATCTTGCAGTGGTCTTAGATAAAGCACTAATTTTTTAAATTAGTTCCCTGAATAAAGACATAGCTTTGTGATACTGAACCATTTTTTCCATAAGTAAATTATAATATTGATTACCTAAATTTACCTACATTATAAATTCTAGGTTATAACATTCCTCCGGAAACATTTTTTAAATGGCTTGCAAGAACTCCTTCTGATCGTTCTTCTAAAACCTCCTATGGAAAAGAAAATTCTAGAATCATATAAATATTGCTTTAGATTTTCTACACTCTTGGTGTTAAATCACAAATAACAGACTTGAGAACTCCCTGGAGGTCCAGCGGTTAAGACTCTATGCTTCCACTGCAGGGGGCACAGGTTCTATCCCTGATCAAAGAACTAAGATCCTGCATGCCATGCAGTCCCCCCCCAAAAAAGAAAAAACAAACCAGACTTTAAAATATATAATTAATTCTGATAGCACTTGGTAGCACACCGATCATTAAATGTCAATTTTTAATTAATTATGATTTTATACATATTTCAAAGTTTCCTTCAACACTACAAATATTATAGATATGGCACTTTTTATTCACAAAATTACAGGGTGACTCCCTCAATGTCAATATGATGCATATGTTATACATTTGCACCAGAGCCTACAAAAAAAATCAAATTTTGAGAATTTGCTACTCTATAGTCACATGAATTTATACTGAGATGAAGAATCAGGATAACACGACCAGGGAAAATTTCCAAAGCTCTAACTTCTCAACATTCTATCATCACCTGAAAGTCAATTTTCACCTTTTTCACTAGCTGACTTTGTTAGTTCAGACTTTGCTCTGGGGCTCACGTGTTCCTGCAACATGCCCTCCTCAATCACAAGGCAAATGAGAGCAGCACTTGCCATGAATCCACAAAGATAACAGTGACGCAACTAAGAGCATCACAGAATCTTCCACTGGAAAGAAGTGACACCATCGGAAGGGCAAGGAATGCCTTTTCAACACTGAAAATGTTCAAATTTAATTAATTTAACTGTTATTTAGATAATGCCACTTTTTTGTCTTTTTTGGAACCTCCTAGTTGCACTTACTTGTTCCCGCAGACATTTCCATGCTACTGTTTACTCTGGAGGAAAAATAAGAAAAACGCTTGTAGTAAATATGCAAAACTGTTCTTATTAGCAACGGTTTCTACTTTAAGTCCCTCTTCTATACCAGCTACCAAGAGTCTTCAAATGAAGGGCCCAGGCAGATACCATTGTGTACAATACAGCAGGACCAGAGCTCTCCACTGGTACCTTTGCACTGTGTGCTTCACACCAGGAGCCCAGGAGGACTCCGGTCTCAGTGCTCAAAGACACTGATGCCCCAACCAGACTTCCCTGTGTCTGCCAGCTCAGTCATACCCACTTCTACAGCGACAGTGTAATATGAAAAAGGGGTGGGCGGGCAGGGGTACGGAGACTGGGAAAACAAACACAGGGAAGATCAGTGTCCCTTTCCCACCATCTTCCCTTCAAGCCACACTTGAATCGACAAAACAAAGAAAATCCATAGCAGGAAAGATTTTCCCCCCAACAGTCCAGCAGCCTCTGGCTATGAAACCTCAAGATGAAGGCCAGGAACACCCTTTAGTCTTCTTAAAGCCCCCTCAGGTTAAGTATTTGGATTCCATTTTGCACATAAAAACATGGAGACTCATAGAGGGGATACAACCCAGGCCTCTGATAAAAGGGCAGGCCCCAAATCTTCTTCCACAACCCGACCCCTCACCTGGGGCAGTGGTCTATTTCAGGGGACTTCACCAAACAAGGTCCCGTGAGCTTCCAAAGTCACGGTGAAGCCTGAAAGAACCGTTGGACAAGAAGATTGTTGGTTTCAGAAGCATAGTTTTGAACAAGCAAAATTCAAAACTTCACATTTCTTGATGAGAAAGTAAAGCTAAATGATTCTGACCATGGAGAAAATTATTAAAAAAAAAAAAAAAAAAAGCAAAAGGACTGATTTGTCAGTTGGCTGAAAAGTACCTTCACAGAGAATAAACATCAAATATCAGGTCAGTCAGTGACAACAGAATCTTTTTATAAGCTCAAACTTACAAAACCCAGAAAGCACATCAATGAAGCAGATGTGCCTATTTCTGCCCTGCTTCTGGGTCACACACCACGGACTTCCCACAATCATTGTGCTACATTTGTACTCCTCTGTCCTATCAGCTTCCACTGGTAGTAACCACCTCGTTCACACCACATGTGCCCATTTCCCCAAAGCACCTATTTCTTGGACCTCAGATTCTACAGATTGCTAGGTGTGAAAACTTCCTCTTCCACCCACATTGCTTTAACCAAGATGAGGCCAGAAAGGGACAAGACTAAAAGTATACCAAAGCAGGAAATCGACTTATGCAAGAAGACATGCCAATTTTAGAAAAGCACTGCAATCTCCATTGTGGCCATAATGTCTTAAATGAAAAGGCTTCACATTTACTTTATTTGGTAAAAATTCAAGACTGTCTTTTGCTACAGGCACAATTTCCCATTGATAACTAATAGAAAATCAGCCGTGTTATTACAGGAAACAGAAGGAATAAATGACAGCCTGCCTGGGCCTCCCAGCAACACACCCCTGATTTATTTTCCCTCTGGTGTCCGTCTGGAACACAGTGGGCTACTTGCATCCTTACGAATGCTCCTCAATGCCTCTGGCCACACTAGCTCTACCAGTTCTTCCCCTCCACCTTGTAAGAGTTCATAAAATTTAACAAAACACATGGACCACTTTGATAACACAGCAAGGGAATGATTTTTATATTGAGACCTTATTCACTTATTTCAAAGATTCAACCCTTGCTCAAATCACTCACATCTTTCTCAGGATGGCCTTCAGAGCCAGTCTGAGTTCTGAGTTAAAACCAGTTCCACAATACAACTTTCTTCCTACCATCTTCACCAGACTGCCTCTGGCTAACCTTGGCTGAAATTCAAGTTCACCTTCAGAACAAAAATTTACCAAAATGAGGATATTAAGATAAATAATTAAGATATTAAGATATGTGTACTGTAGAGGCTGAAGGCAAATTCTAAAGGAGTCTCAAAAATATTCTGAACTACGGTAACACTGAAAAAAGTACAAACACTCCCTAGGTAAACTCTTCTCCTATTTCTCCCGCGGCAATCCCACAAGGCTCCACCTTAAAAATGGTACTTTTTATCCTGTGTTCTCAGCGCTTGTCTACATCTCCAAATCTACTCGGCCCACATTTTCAAGTATCTGTTAGTAATTCCCAAGTCCCACCAGCATCAGAATTTCAACTTAAAATTTCTATAGTTTAAATCTTTATTCTGCCACCCCAGTGGTTATATTCTCCTTCTTAGCTTAAAAAAAAAAAAAAAAAAAAAAGTCAGCTTAGATTTATATAGTACACAGAAAAAGCACAATAAATATTTTCAGAAGGAAGGAAAAAGTGGGGGCAGAAGGGATCACTTTACAAACACCATCACAGGCAGGAGCAGGCGTTATGAACCTGAAGCTTACAAAGCTCAAAGCAATCTTGCATCACCACCCAGCAAATCACTAGTCAAGTCAAACTCAAGCTCAATCTTCTGTCTTTATTTTCCATCTCCTACCTCTTATTTCCTTATCAAAAGTTTACTTATTTTACATCACACTCAACTCTTGTTCTACCCAAAGTGCTCCCTGACCCCAGTACCTAAAGCGAATTCTCCATCCTCTAACCCCACGGTGTTTCCTGCACAAACGCTATGGCTCTAATCACACGTGGACTTAGAACACAGCACAGCACACTACCTACGAAATCTTCTCCTGCTAGATCAATGGTTGCTACGGACTGAACTGTGTCCCCACCACCACCATTTTCATGTTGAAACCCTAAACCCAAAATGACTGTAGCTGGAGAGGTGATTAAAGTTAAATGAGCTCATATGGGTAGGGCCCTAATTTGATAGGTGGCCTCGTAAAGAAGGGGAAGAACCAGTAGCCAAATCGGTCCGCACCTTGACTTCAAACTCCCAGCCTCCCAAACTGCGAGAAAATATAATATTCACTGTTTAAGCCACCGAGTCTATGGAATGTTATTATGGCAGCCCAAGCAGACTAAGACAGGGTTTGGTACCAGAAGTTTTCAATTCTGGCTGCATCTAACAACCACACCTGAGAGGGCTTTTAAAAATTGTGATGTCTGGGTCCCACCCTAGACCAGTTAAAACAGAGATGCTGGGGTAACACCCAGGCATTGGTATTTTTAAAAGCTCCCCAAATAATTTGAATATCAGATTCTAGACTAAGAACCACTGCACGGGGCTTCCCTGGTGCCACAGTGGTTGGGAATCCACCTGCCAATTCAGGGGACGTGGGTTCAAGCCCTGGTCCGGGAAGATCCCACATGCCGCGGAGCAACTAAGCCCGTGCGCCATAACTACTGAGCCTGTGCTCTAAAGCCTGCAAGCCACCACTACTGAGCCCTTGCACCTAGAACCCGTGCTCTGCAACAAGAGAAGCCACCGCACCGCAACAAAGAGTAGCCCCCGCTCACCACAACTAGCGAAGGCCCGTGCACAGCAACGAAGACCCAACACAGCCAAAAATTTTAAAAGTAAATAAATAAATAAATTTTAAAAAAGAAAGAAAACGGGCATATCATGCCAGACACCCAAGGGTTAAGGGGCATAGCCCAAGACCCCTTCCCTCACCTGGCTGCCCAGCCTAAGTGACTGGAAAATACAAAAAAATTAAAAAAAAACACTGCACGAAACTTAAGTATATAATGAGGTCAGAGACCATGTCTCATTAACCTCCATAACTCCCTCTAACTCCTAGCATATAGTAAACATGCAATAAAACTATTTAATGAATGACACATGTATTTAAATTTTCTATATTTGATAATCATTATACTAACAAATAGTTGACAAAATATATTCATTCATTTGATATTCATTCTGTTAAACACTTATCAGGCACCTACTATGTACCAAGCAACATGCTAAGGACTGTTTATACACTGATGTACCTTATTCTGCAGCATAAACATTTAAAACTCTGTCTTTCAATTAATCATATTTAGTTAATTAACAAATCCTTTAATCTGGAAAACCTCCCAGTAACAGTTCTTTAGCAAAAACACAATGCAGGATAGTAAACACCACGTTCTTAAAAACGTTTTCCCTCAATCTCTTTACTTACAAATGTAAAAGTATAATGGGGGCTGGTGGGGGGAGAAGGTTAATTTGGGAATCAACGTTCTTATGTGGGCACATTTTGTGTGGCCCACTTCTATCGAGTCTAAGGTACTTGCGTTTTTGACATCTACACACCTAGAGATTCCTACAAATATAGCATTAACACCCCTAGAGATAAATAACCACACTAATCGAGTCAATGAAACATGAACTTTCTGTGCTGAGTCAAGAACCCCTTGAGACCAGCTGGAAGTATTTAAAAACATACAAGTTTAAGGCTTGAAGCAGCCTCAGCTTCTGATACATCTTACTCTCCCTGCCTCTCATCCTCAAATCTCAGATTATGCCATTCAGAATTCTTAAAGGACCTGAGGTTACTGGCAAAGTCTGAAACAAGTCAGTCCTACTCATTCCCAAATTCAATTCGGTGCTAACTGAATAACAGTACAGTGCCTCCTGGGGCTGGTGGAGAATGTCTTGCAGTCTAGGTGTGATTAACTGGCCTATCCTTTCTAATCATCCTTTAGCTAATATAGTTAAAGATATGGAACCATATGAAAGACATTTACTGGTCACCACGCAAGGAAATATTCCCATTTTCACATCAGATTTTTCTTCATCTCTCAAGTTATATGATACATACATATAGACATACCCCGTCTATAGGTTTCACTCCATTTCTCAAGGAAAAAACTCTAGATTAGAACGAAAGAAACTCCATACTCAGGTTATTTGACATTTTGGTGGTTTTCAAAATTCCAAATATTAAAAAAAAAAATTGCAAAACACTGGAGGGTGGTGACCATCAGGGAAAGCATCCTCTGAAATTGATTTTTTAAAAAAATGAACACGACTTAGACAGGTGTGGGGGTGGGGCAGAAAGGGAAAAATTCCAAAAAGAAGGAAAAGCATGTCAAATGGCCTAGAGGAAAAACAAAAACAAAAACAATTTGGCATATGTTAGGTATATTTAAACTTTTTTACCACAACCCCGAGATACTTTACACCTGGACGCAGTACACACATCTATGTGTATTTACGTATGTGTGCAAGGGTACCCCTTCCTACCTGACCTGCCTACCTGATCCAAGCTCTCACTACCCAAACTAAGGTTCCTAACAGATTCACATAAGTTATTTTTAGGATGGAGCTGGTGTCCCTCCCCTGGCGGGGAACACAGGTGCCTCCTGGAGGAGAGAACCTGAAGCATCACACCTGCAACCTTCCCAGCACCGCCCTGGGGCGTGGGAGCACTTGGCTCGAGGTCCCCTCTCCCTACCCCTACAGCAGGCTTGGGCTGACAGGCATCACAAAGCCCAGCTCCCTTGCCTCCAAAGCAGGACAAGCCCTGCAGCACACCCTCACTCAGCCTCCTCCCCTCCTGCTCCTGTTCCCCTCCCTCCCTGGCAGGTTTTTCCTAAGAACACTCCATGAATAAATCACCTGCACATAAAACACCCAAGTGGTGCCCAGGTGCCCGAATCTCGTTCCTCAATACCGTGCCCAAGTAAAGGAACCAGGGCTTGTCTGAGAAATGAGTAATTCTATGGCTGGGTCAGGGGAGGTCCTACAGGAGCCAGAGATATCTTGTGTGAGAAAAAAAGGAAATGCTCAAAAAATGATGGGAGCATGTCCCAAGGACCCAGAAGCTGGTTTGAACGAACTCTCACTGGCCATATCTGAGAAAATGTGAGTACCAAAATAATTACACACAGTAACAAATGATGAACCATGGAGAAGACAGAAATTCATGAGTCCACACCAATAACAAATCTACAAATCAATAAGAAACAAAATGGTTTCTTGTCTACAGCAAAATGTCAACAACCATCTAATAAACGTGGAGAGAGCACTGGAGGTAGAAAACCATCATTCTGTAACCATCATAGGAAAGACTGAATCGGGCAAAAATCATCAATGGAGGCTCAATCAAAGGGGGATTTTTGATGAGGAATGAACATCTGCATGGTCTTCAACGGTCTCCCCACAGATTACTTATTAATTACAAGAGAGGAAAAAACATAGCAAAGAAATGGGACAAGACCTTGGCCAGGTGGTCAAAATTACAACCACCCATGAGGGACGGACCTCCCATGCCTCCAGGTGTGATGCCCCGATGCAGATGGTTCAACTGAGATCTCGCTTGGGATCTGATCAAAAGTCAGATCAACACACAATGAAGGAAAGTTCTACCTGTCACTCTCTTACACTTGCAGTATCTTCCTGTTATTCTTGGATAAAATTCAAACTCCACCAACGGGTTTAGGAGACATTTCATGATCACAGTCCAAACCCCACAGGGCCTCCAAACACATCCCTCTTTGACTTCAATGCTTCTCTCTTTCCTGTGCTCTCTGCTAATGCCAGCATTTTTAAATTTCGGAGAACAGAGGACTTCCCTGTCAGTCCAGTGGTTAAGAATCCGCCTTCCAATGCAGGGGACTCGGGTTAGATCCCTGGTCAGGCAACTAAGCTCGTGGGCCACAACTACTGAGCCCCTGTGCTCTAGAGCCCGCTCGCCACAATGAAAGATCCCGCATGCCGCAACGAAGATCCCACATGCTGAAATAAATAAATTTTTAAAATAAATAAATAAATTTCAGAGAACAATTTCAGGTTATTAATCTAATGAGACAAAAGCAACATATTTTCTAGTGCAAACATGATTTGAGCTTAGCAATACATAAAACGTGGGAAGTCAGATTTTTAGCTCTCAACTTGAATATAATTTGTGTGTAACCAGATACTGTGAAAACAGAAGCAATAACAAAATAAAAAATTTTCTAATCAACTACATTATAGTATTTTTCCATATTAATCACACAATGCTCAGAAAAAAAAAAAGATTCTCCCAACCGTTTAGATGTCTAACTTGAAAAGCAGAATCTTCCAGTGACTGAGGGTGCTGGTATACCTAAAGCTCATCTACCTCCATCTCCACGGGAACCACCAAAAGAACCCATGCAACCTAAGTATTCCAAGAGCTGCCATAATGCCATCCTCCCAAGATACACACATCTTACTCATGGAATGTCATGAAATTCTTGAGCCCACTTCCCACCCCTGAGCCCGCTCACTACCACGTTCTCCCCCTTATTAGACTTCTGGAAGAAAACACCCATGAAGGGAGACACACACACACACACACTTAAGGGAACTTCTCTCCTGCTGCCCCCACTGTGAATCCACCCTAATAGACGGGGCAGGGAAACTACCTACCCTGCTCAAAGAGGAAAAGGTAGAAGAAAAACAGAGGAGAAGGGACTCTCTTCCAGTTGTTAGAAAAAGTAAGAAATCAAACTTCTCAGACCCAGGTTCCTGTGAGTTGTCATCTGGGAATATAATCATGTCAGATGATTTCTCTGGACTCTGGAAGCAGCAAAGGCTTAATTGGGTGTCCTTTCAGGACAGCACTGGGCTGGACTTCCCATGACTGGGCTATTTTACAACTTGTTAGGGGCAGAGGTTAAATTCTAAAACTTTGTCCAACAGAGATAGAAGTAATATCTGACCAGTGGCAAAGATAACCCCCAAAATGACAGTTTATGGCCCTATTTAAATTAACCAGCTTTTATCTAAGCCAACAATCTATGACATAGTCTAGTATCTACCGTCTCAATGCTTTTTGGAGTGTTTTTTACATTTTACTGGTTCCCTTACTAATTACCGAGTTGAAGAAAATCTTCAACACATATTCACTTTGTATTAGCATAAGTAATCATTTTACCTTTCTGGAAATTCTACTTCAACAAGCACCACTTGTAACAACCTTTCTATAGGTGATCAATAAACAACCTCTAAAATTTCAATCCCCTAAATTTGACTGGATTTTAAAAATAAATACAATAGTTGCAGAAAGAGTTATAAATTGGTAAAGTTATAACTTGGAATAAGACTAACTGCTTAAGTTCTTTTATAGGAGAATGAACTATACTGTACATTTCTTGAACCATTACTGTGTGATCAAAGGTCCTGTTTACAGCTACAGATGTAGGGAGAACTTCTCTAGGAGCAGGGAGATTAGGCTGATAAGAAAACAAAGCTGAAGATCAAGTCAATAAACCTGGGAGACTTCAGAGCCCTGTTTCTCCTCTGCATGTTAGAACTGCCCGTGGACTATTTTAAACCGCCAGAGGCTTGGGCAAAGTAATTCTGAACATCTGCAAGTGCAAACAGCAACTAGTGTTATTTAAAAATTTCTCTCTCCCTCACACTTTCCCTGGGTGTTTTGGACTCTCCAGCTTTTTCTCTTTGCACTCAAATAGTAAGAGAAAATAGTGAACGTAATTATGGCTGATAAGCTTCCAAAGAGTGCTGGTATAACCTCTACATTCACAGAAAGGAAAATTGCTTAAATAAAACTACATATAAGTATTCAACCTGCATTTCATTGTTGGGTTCAGAATTTCCTGATAAAAATGGACAGTTAGTTAAAATGGCAGTTAGTTAAAAGCCGCTGCCAAACGAAAATCAAACTTGTAAAAAGATTTTTTAAAACCTAACGTAAACCAATGAGAAAACAGATTTTGCTATATAAGCTTCATGTGGCATATCTACTCATCTACCCAGAAACATATCACTGTGTACTGTAAGAAGCAAGAGGAATATCAAAATATGAACCTATGTTTCAACCTACGAACCAAACAAAAATTAAGTTTAAAAAGAAAAAAGCTGACTTCAATACATTTGTATCCTGATATTTAAACAAAGAAATATTTTAAAAATTGTCCTACTTGCTGAGTCCACTTTCTTACTTTCCATTCCAATCTTGTTTCCATGTCTGCTTTCATCTGAATGTCCAATGAGCATCATGTTGTTAGACTGGACCATCAACAGCCACCCAGCTGAAGTCAAGAGCCTAGGAATTACTCTTCATGCCTCCCTTTCCCTCACCACTCTTATTCAATGCAACAGCAAGTCCTGTCAATTTCTCCTCCAAAACATCTTCCAAAGCTTTGTCTTTCTTTCCATTTCTTCCTAATACCAGCCCAGGCCAATACATACCAACATATCTGGCCTGGACTGCTGCTACCATCTTAACCTTCCTCTCAGGGCCCCTCTACAATGCTACCACTGCTACCAGGGTAGTAAAGGCATAACGTATCATATTATGTCACTGCCCTCTTTAAAACCCTCCACACGTTTTTGATAACATCAGGAAAAGTCCAAATGCTTACCTATCACCACTCAAGCCCTGCAGCATCTAGGTTCTGCCTACCTTCCCAGCATCTTTCCTGACAGATCTCCTCCACACTCTGGCCCTCACTCCAATCAAATCATTAAAGCACTTGCACCTTGGAGCGCCTTAGCATACTGGTTCCTTACCTCTTTACAGGACTGCTTTCTCTGGTCCTTCAGATGCCAATTCACATGACACTTCCTCCTAGTGCTCTTCACTGACCCTTCCACCTAAAGTGGTCCTCGCTTTACCATCTACCTCTGTCACCGCTTATTTTCTTCATGTTTACCACAATCTGTAAAAGTGTGTACGGGGAGAGGGGTGCTGCCTTCTTTCTTCCACCACTAGAACACAAGATCTAGACAGAGCAGGGACTTTCTGTCCTATACACTAGTTTCCTAGGGCCTAGAACAAGACACGACACAATGAGGTGGCAACAAGTATCTGTTTACTCCATAAGGACTCAAACGGCAGCACGGCCTGCAGCCCGGGCTGGACGTGGGATTCTGAGTCCCACCCGGACTCGGCTCCCCCAGCCCCAAGACTTGTCAGCTACACGTCTATTTCCTTCTCCCTGAGTCTCCTAAGGGGCTGTTTCACTTCTGGCTCTCCAAAGGTTGGAAGCCATTCCTCCTCCCACCGCCTTGAGTTTTCACAACCATAAAACGAAGGGAATGTCCTAAAGCCAATCAGCACTCCCCCCAGACCCGCAACTCTGCGAGCATCCTCCGCGCCCGGTACCGCAGGGGACCCCTGAGGACGGCGTCGGAGGCGGGCACTGACGCCGCGCAGCACCAGGAGGGCGCGCCTAAGTCAAGGGGACGGGACCGGGAGTCCGGAGACACTTTCCAGAGAAACGGGCCTTCCCCCTGACCGGTGTGTTCAAGTCGGACCACAGATATTTAAAGGAGCCTGTGCCCCAAACTGTGCAAAGAGCATGATGACAAGGAGGCAGGCGCTAGGGTGGGAAAACGTCCGCAAGCCACAGTCGGACGGCCATCCCCGAACCCTCGCGCCGAGGGCCGGCGGGCCGGGCGCCGGGGACGCTGGGGGGCGGGGCGGCCTCAGCGCCGCGCCACCTCCAGCCCGCCCCCTGCCCCACGCCCGCCGCACGCCCCCGAGGCTCCGCAACCCCCGCCTCCCGCCCCGTACCTGTGGGGTCGAGGGCCATGTCCGCGCGCGGGAGGTGGCAGCCGCGTGGCTGCCCGCACAGTGGGGCGGGGCTGGGCCTCACGTGAGATGGGGTGGGCGGCACGCGGGAGCAGGAGGAGGAGCGCGGGGTCCTACGCAAAGCGGGGCGGCCCCTGCCCCTCTGACTTCCTGGTCGCGACTTCCGCCGCCCACTGCGCCTGCGCACTCCTAGCCCCGCGCTCAACCCCGTGACCCGAGTGGGAGGACTTGTTGGAGGGAAGGACCGGGGAGGGGGTGTCCCTGCGCACCCGGGGTGGGGTGGGGGCCGCCTGGACCGCGCAGGCGCGCCGGGGGCCAAAGGGAGCGCCTGCTGGCCCATCCTGTAAGTGGCGTGCCCGGGGGATGCGCGTCCCGGGGCGATTCGGTTCAAGTCCAAGCCTCTCCCTGCACTCCCGCCTTCGAACCAAAGGAAACAGACTGCTCCTCTGTTTTTTCTTGGTTAACGTTAATTCATTCATAAGTGTCTATTTCATGCCTGCCAGGTTCCAGCCACGGTTCTGAATACTAGGGTGAAATAACTGGATAAAAATAAGGTCCTTAAGTCCCGAGGCGCACAGTGTTGGCAGGGAACCCGGGTATGGGCAGCACGCTGCTAAATGCGGCGAGCGGCACTTAAAGGCGGTGCAGCATCCTTGTACTGTGTGTACCATCCTGATTCCACCACACACCCCCCCCGGATCGGAAGCCTGTGCCTCCCCCGGAGGTTACAATTAGGAAGTGGGCGTTAGGGGTACCTCTGTCTCGTGAAATGATACCCTCAGGGCGCACAGTCCGACTTGGGTGATGCTACAAATCCCCACTCTGGCAATTAAAGCTGCATGTTTGTGAGAAAAAAATGAAGGAAGGTGATAGCCATCGTCCTCAAGAACCCCAACTGTCCCCTTCTCAGTAGAAGAAACTTTCTGAGTAGCAATGATGCTCATACCCACTCACCAACCAGCCTTCAGAAAGGCTCCCTTGTCGTATCTACGTGTAGCTAGCTCCAGCCCCCGAAGGGTGAGGTGAAGGGTGAGGTGCGGATGGGGACAGATGGGACAGATGTTAGAAAAACAAGGAGCAGCTGCTTCTTCCCTGTGAGGGATTTAAGGCTTTCAAAACGATCCCCTCCCCACCTACATGCAGGCCCTCCTCCCCTGCTGCTGCTTCCGCCTGGTCAGTTGGCAGAGAAGCTGATGAGGTGGAGCAGGGCTGGGAAAGTGGGTCTCTGCTCAGCAGGTCTTCCGTTTAAGGGCCTATTTGGGCATAACGGCCCTTATTACAGCTGTAGGATGAGGTGCCAAGCTGGAGAATTAATGTTTCACTCAGCCAGGCAAGAAACTGGGTATGTTTATAAATGTGTTTAGAAGCACACCAAATTCATTCTGGAGGTGAAGAATTTAATGTAGAAAGTAACTCTTTTTGAGGAGATGAGGTGAGGTATAAAAACACAAGTCAGACACACTTAAGTAGTTAAACGAAATCTTCCTTATACAAACGGGTGTCATGGTAAAGGCGAATCCTTGGAGAGCATCAGAGACCTAAATGCCTCCACCTGAATCCTGCTTCATGACCCGTTAGCTTTCTAGATTGGCTAAGTCCCAACGTTTCTCTTGACTTTAGTTTCTAATTTGCAAGGTTGTTGTGAGAAATAAATGTAATACCATCTAACACTCTTTCAGTCATTCAAGGACCACTTCCACAGTTTTTGCCATCACCGAGTATCACTTGAACCATTATTATTTAATGTTTTTTTATTTAAATCAACTCACTTAAAAAAAAAAAAAACGTAAATGAATACTCTCTACTTTAGCCTTATCCGAAGCAAGAATATCTGTAAAATCACGGGTTTTGTGTGCCCCATAAATCAGTGTATGGTCAGGCCACTCAGAATGGCTGTTCTCTTGCTCTCTGTACATCCCCTGCCCAGCCAGTGCCTGCCTCACCTACAAGCTACTCACATGACTGACCTTCCTATGTACTTGCCCCAGGCCCCAGATAGTGACTTATCAAAGGGGTGGTGTGGGATGTGCCCCTCTGCTACTTTCCATGATAATCGATAAGCCAACTTGACATCTCCACCTGCCCCCGGGAGCAAAGACTGCCACCATGTCCTGCCCGCCGTCTGCCACACACGGTGGGATGTTGGTCCCGGACCTTGCTTCAGACACGTAAGCTCTCTCATCCATTAAACCATTGATGTCTCTGTTGCCGACTCCAGGCAGACTCCTTTCTTGGGTCTTGAAGCTCTTCCTGCAACAGACTGCTAGACCATCACACTAGGAGCACTGGCAAAAGCAGCACATCACTGCCTGGTACACGACAGTGCATTCCTCTCCTCCCTCATATGAAACTAGGTCATGTGGGGGCAGTCTTTACAATCTGCATGGGAAAGAGAAGTCATTTTTTTAAAGTTAAATCATAAAAAGGCAATTGGCAATTCAAAACAGAATTTCCTAAGGGATCACACTATGAATAGACAACTTGGGGGCGCTCACCGCCATAGGAGCAGAAGAGGGAGGAGGGTCCGTAGTCCTGGGAATGAGCAGCGATTGTTATCCAGCCACAATCCTGGGATTCAGGCATCCAGACTCTAACGGCCTCACAGTTGCTGTCACAGAAGATTGAGTGCCAGGACGGTTAGAAAAGACGTCAAAGATGAGGAGAAATTAAGGGTGGCCTTGAAAGATGGGTGGCACGGGTAGGCAGAGAAGAAGGCTTGTCATGCTAGGAGAAGAATGAGCAAAAGTGTCCGGGGTTCGAGCTGTTCTTGAAGGGGCATGGAAAAGGAGGGAGGGAAGAGAGGGAAGGACACACACGAGCAGGAGTGCAGGGGGAGCTCAAGGCTGCACTGTGGCTCGGGGGTGGGCGATGCCCGAAACCATATTGATGAACGTGGGGAAGCGAGGATAGTTATAAATAAGACTGAAAATATTAGAAAACCCAGATTCCCAAAGCCTTAAACATTAGGTTGCAGAGGATTTGAATGTGTTGCTATAAGCAGCTGAACGCTAACAAGTAGAAAAATGGCATTGTGGTCAAAGTGATGTTTTTCAAAGATTTTTCTGTAGGACAGATTTCGGGGGTGTAGAGAGAGCTAGGAGTTGAGCAGAACAGTTAAGGAGGCTATTGCAGTCGTTGAGGCAGAATCAGATAACCTGAACTGAGGTGTGTGAAATGTACAAAGAAAGGGTGAGTGTGAGAGTAATTGCAAAGGGAGAATCTATACTTCCTAACTGTACTTAGTAGGAGTCAAGAAGGATTTCCAGGTGATTCCATTCCTTGACAAATGTGTACAGACCAATGAGAAAGTCATGGTGATTTATTCCTGAGGGTCAATCTGCCCTTGACCCTCATTACTGGGGAGCAATGCTGAGACCAAGGGGAAGTCAGGGAGAAGATGCAGGACACAAGGGAGCGAGGACAGCGGCTGAACCATGGCAGAGCATGTGAGGTGTGTAGACTAAACGTCTGTGTATGTGCATATATATATGTATACATATATATTTATTTTTTAGTCTAATAGCCAAGGAATGTGCAAGTACAAACAAATATCTTGTTTATCAAGTCAATTCTGACTGGATCTAGCACTCCTTTTTGCTCTAAGTTGAAATCCAGTTATTTTTTTGAAATTGAAATGGTTAGTCAGCCCTGGCTTGCTTCTGAATCAGATGATACCTTTTTGTGTGTGTGGTTTTTTTTTTAATTGAAGTACAGTTGATTTACAACATTGTTTTAATTTCTGCTGTACAGCAAAGTGATTCAGTTATACATTTTTAATATTCTTCTCCATTATGGTTTATCATAGGATACTGAATACAGTTCTCTGTGCTATCAGTAGGACCTTGTTGTTTATCCATTCCATATATAGTAGCATACATCTGCTAACCCCAAACTCCTACTCCATCCCTCCCCCAACACACTCCCCCCTTGGCAACCACCAGTCTGTTCTCTATGTCCGTGATTCTGTTTCTGTTTTGCAGATAGGTTCATTTGTGTCATATTTTAGATCCTACATATAAGTGGTATCATACGGTATTTGTCTTTCTCTTTCTGACTTCATTTAGTATGACAATCTCTAGTTTCATCTATGTTGCTGCAAATGGCATTATTTCCTTCTTTTTTTATGGCTGAGTGGTATTCCATTGTATATATGTACCACATCTTCATTATCTATTCATCTGTTGACGGACATTTAGGTTGTTTCCATGAAAGACCATACTTTTTAATCCACCCATAGCTCTGCTCTGCCCGATCTTGGAGCCATTGAGAATTAAATTTGGAAGAATATTAGAAGCCCTGCTCCTACCAGTAGACAGACTTTGGAACTAGTTCTTGGTTAGAAGATCTCTATCCGAGGGTCGCTGGTGGCCCTGTCCGCTTTCTGAGCTGTGATTTAGCTCCCAGAACACCACGGCCTGTGCCCTCTCCAATTTGAATGGCCTGAAGTCCAGGTTGGCACTTGTACTAGTTCACTAGGGCTGTCATTACAAAGTACCACAGGCTGGGTGGCTTAAACGGACATTTATATTCTTACAGCTGGAGGCTAGAAGCCCAATATCAAGGTACTGGCAGGGCTAGCATCTGCTGAGGCCTCTCTTCCTGGCTGTAGATGCCGTCTTCTCCCTGTGTCTTCACATGGTCTTCCCTCAATGTAAGTCTGTGTCCAGATTTCCTTTTCTCATCAGGAGACCGGTCGTATTGGATTAGGGCCCACCCTAATGAACTTACTTTAACTTAATTACCTCTTGAAAGACCATATCTCCAAATAAAGTCACATTCTGAGGTACTGGGGCTCAGGAATTCAACATATTAATTTGGTGGGGACACAATTCAGCCCATAACAGCTCTTCTCTGAATCCCAAATTACTTGGCTGCAGCCCTGACAACCTGCCTAGTGTTAGCCTCTCCCCAGAGGAATATACTTTGTTCCTGTTTCCCTGGTGGTTAAACAGGACCCCTTTCACTCGGGATCACCCCTCTGAGCCACTTCAGAGCTCCTGTCCGCCCCTCATTGCCCACATCCAACTGATCACAACTTCCACTCAACCGATCTGTATTTCTTCTACAACCACACTGTCATCACTCTTAGTCCAAGATCACATTTGCAGAGATGATGACAACAGCCTTCTACCTCGCTTTCTGTCCCCAGGCCTTTCCTCCACCCACCCATCCATCCTCTCTAATCCATTTCACCCTCAAAGTCAAATATGATCATAAAACTTGTCATATCAAATCCTTCAGTGGTTCCCTGTACAAAGAAAACCATTTCCTTTAACGAGCTCACAAAACTCTTTATAAACTAGTCCCTGCTATTATATCATCCTTTCATAATCATTCCTGTACTCTGCAATTTCTGCTATATAAACTTATTTGTAATTGCTTATTAAAGTATCTGTGAGACTATTCTGTGAACTATCCCAGGAAAATGGGTCAGATTCTGTGTTGAACATAAACATTTGAAACATTGCAGAAAGAGTATGTAGTGGAAGGAGAGGGCCTTTGGAACTAAACAGAGCTGAATTCTAATTCCATTTCCCCTTCTTTTTAACTTTTTAATTGAGATATAACTTATATACGGAAAAGGGCACAAATATTTGTGCAGCTGAATGAGTTTTTAACATATGTCCATACTTTTGAACCACCATCCATGTCAAGATATAAAACATTTCTCATCATCTAGAAGGCTCCCTGATACCCCATCGTATCCAAACCCCACCCCACAAAAGTAACTACTCTCTTGACTTCTATGAGGATTTATTAGTTTTGCCTGCTTTTGAACTTTAATAAATGTAATAATACAGTGTGTTGTCTTTCATCTCTGGCTTTTGTTCAACTTGAAAGCTGAGAGACTCATTCACATGTTGAATGGACCTACCCATCTCCTCTCCTACGTCTAATTTCCATTTGATACGTCATTCTCCACCTGAGCCTCAGTTTTCTCAATAAGACTATCCCTGTATGATTGATGTGAGCGTTAGATGACCTATATCAAACCTTACTGGTGCTTTCTGCCACAAAGCAGGCTGTTCCTGAATTCTAGCTATTGTTACTGTGATGAGTATCTTCTACTTTTAGAAAATGGATCTTTTGAACTATTATTGCACTATATTCAGTTTTTTTTGTTTTGTTCTTGTTTTTTTGATAGAGTAGTTCAGAGCTACTTTGCCTTCAGGACTGAAATCTAGGTAACAATATGTTTAAATCAAGATTACCAGAAACACCCTTCAAAGGAGATTTAACAGTGTGCCCTATCACTTATCAGGTGAGAAAAGAAAAGTGTGAAAAAATCACCTCTCACCTCTGCAGAAGGCTTTCTGTATTTTACGTTTTATTTTTACTGTGTATCATTTTTGGGGTGGCCTCCTATGAGAGAGACCACAATTTTCTCTGGGGTCAGAGACTCTTATTCCTAAAAAATACGATAATAATAAAGATCATGATAATATACAACATGACTTACACTGGAGAGCTCTTAACGCTGGTCTCCTGCAGATGCCATGATCTTTGGAAACTTTTTTACAGGAGCTGACAAACTTGACAAACAAACAACAGTAGTGCTTTTTGTTGTACACTGAGTCTGAAATATCAATGATATCCTAGTTAGCTGCACTGAAAACATCTCAAGGGTCTTTTGCTTATTTAGAGGGAATAAGCAGTGAGAACTTCAGTGATGTACACCAAATAGCTCTGCATTGTTAACCTGACAAGGACAAACTTGCTGAATTCATTACCTATTTCTCCCCCAAACTGGAGAACCTACTATGTACCATGCACCATGCTAGTCCGGGGGAAACAAAGAGAAAAAAGATGAAGCCCCTATCCTCAAGGAACTCAGAGTCTAGAGGGAGAGAGACAAACACATCAACAAATAATTACAGCCCAACATGAGAGAAGGTGATGGGGTAGCCTGGAGGAGGGAGAAATTAATTTGAATACCGAGGACTTTATATAACTGCTTATACTTGAATACCAGTGTCCTCATGTCCTGACATGACACCTCTCTTTAAGGTGCCTGACCTTAAATAAGTCAATGAAGCTTTGCCTCGGGACATATTAGATATGGGTCTAATTACATCAGTTTATTTCCTAAGGATGAAATTGTAAGATGCAAAATGTAGAAGCCATTAAGAGACAAGTTTTCTATCATGTAGAGAAAAGGTGATGCCTCTTTTCAGCCAAAGAGACACAGACATTTGAGACTGAGAAAATCCAGATGAACTGGAACCTCTGGTTATTTTCACTGAGTTTCAGCTCTATTCCTGCCTTTCTGGGTCTTCGCTCTTCTTTGAGACACAAAGACTTGTGTATGGGACACGTCTCGTACACCCTCTCAGCCCCAGCTCCTGCTGTGGCCACCAGTGCTTTGTAGGTTTCAACCATCGTCAGGCGCAACCTGGTGGCACCTCGTGTGTCTCACTCGCTCCCCTGACACCTTGGAGTGGAGCATCCATGGGCTCTCTCAGCTGTCACACACACAACAACTTGCAGAGGGAGTTAGTGCCCAGGGGCCCACCTTGATCAAGGGTGGGTGGGATCCAGGGGATAAATATGTCCTGCTTTCTATTCCCTGGGCAGACAGTTCTGAAGCACACCTTATACGACACCTGACACCTCGAAGGCCCCGTGGTATCCAGCCCCAGTGACCTGTCACATGGGTCCACGTATTATCCTTCCCTCCTCCCCTGCTTCATTCTTCCCTCTCACTCCTGCTCCTGGGATTGTACTCCAAGACAATCCACTTGTACATGATCTAGGCTACAAGAGCACTTGCTGATTGCTTACCACTTTTTGTTTAAGCTAATTCAAGTTGGTTGTCCTAATAAATACAAACACCTGCAATGGTTCCCTCACTGCCCACAGAATAAGATCATAAAGCAGCAGAACTGAATGGGAACCCATGGAAATCTGACCCAGAGTTTACATTCTTAACCTCTCTGCTGCTGTGTGAATGTCTGCCACCCTTTCCACAACCATCAAATTCTCTCTAACTGGGCTTCCCTGGTGGCGCAGTGGTTGAGAGTCCGCCTGCCGATGCAGGGGACACGGGTTTGTGCCCCAGTCTGGGAAGATCCCACATGCCGCGGAGCGGCTGGGCCCGTGAGCCATGGCCGCTGAGCCTGTGCTCAATGGGAGAGGCCACAACAGTGAGAGGCCTGCGTACCGCAAAAAAAAAAAAAAAAAAAAATTCTAACTATGCAAAACGCCATTGGAAATACATAAAAATCCAAGCACAAAAGAACAGACTACTGTCCCCAGCCCACCATTTGCCTGCTCTTTTCCTATTGTGACCTGAGTCTACATACCACACTTTATTTCACTGTTTAGTGTTGAAGTTTTAGGTTGTTTCTCATTTTTCGTTTAAAATTAACACTGAGATAAATATTCTAAAAATAAAGTTTTCATCTCTAGCTGTTTATCTCTGAAGGATAATTCCTAGAAGTGGAATTACTGTGCCAATTACTGTGGATAAATTGTCAACAATAGGTAAAGTCATTTAAATATATTGGCTAAATTGATACAAACAGGCATGTTGTTAAAGCTTATTGAGTCTCATTAGCAGTGATAAATATTTTGCATGCTTTCATTGTCCTCCTATGAATTGTGCATATTCTTTCCCATTTAAAATTAGGCTGTCACTATTTTCCTTACTGATTTATATATTATCTTTCTATATAAAGCCTTTTTCTATCCTGTTTGTGGCATTTATTTATTGTAATTGTTGTTTTCCTTTTACTTAAAGTAATTTGACAGACTTACATATGGAGTATTTTTCTGTGTTGTTTATCCCATTATTTAATTCTTAGCGAGAGATAACTCATTCTCTCCTCTATGTTTCTTCTGTTTTCTGTTGGTTAAAAAATAGATTTCTATTTTACATCTATTTCTTTTCTTCCTCTTTATTTCTTCTTATTACAGTAGGAATTGAATATCTAACTTGACTGCTTTTTCCAAATAACAAACCCACTTTCCTAACACTATTTTCCCAGAAGTAGTTACTGAATAACCTCTCTTTTCCTTTTCAGCTCTATCTTATCTAGGATTTATTTCTAGGCTATTCATCCTGTCCATCTCTCTGCCCATTTCTGTGACTGCTGTTACTGTCATAGTCTTTTCATTTTTCAACTGACTCAACCTCTGGATAGGTAATGCAAAAGGGGCTACCTGTGAAATATTGCTAATGACAGCCTCTTCAATTTACCATTAAGAGGGCAACATAAGCTGGATTTTCAGAAGGTATGAATAATCCAACTCTTAGTTAATTATACTGGAAGTATATAGTATCCCAATTATAAAAAGTATTAACCATGAAAAATTGCATGCTCTGTTTACTTCCAGGGTGAAAAACACCTTCCTGAATTTGTAGATTGGTTTTGCTTTGTAGGTTGGGTTTAAGTATAAATGATAGTATATTTCTCCCATAAACTGAATAGGTTAAAAACAAAGAAGAAACTGTCAACTTCTCTAAACCAGATACAAGAGATAACAGCTAAGCCACTATGTCAAATTTAAAATGAAAAGTTTTAACTGGGACAAAGAAATTGACAGCAAAAAATTCTTTACTCACAGAAATTATGGTATTATATAAGCTCAATTTTATCACAACTAGATGAAATTCCCTATAATTTGTAATTTCAAATTATTATTGGTAACAAACAAGAACAATGGGCGATGTATGGCCTGATAAGCATTATTCTCTAGTGCTGACACTTTTCTGATTTTGATTCTTTGATCTCTTGGTCCAAGAGGGGCCCATTTTCTCAGTTTCGAAAGTATAGAGAAATTCCCTTCCACTACAAGGCAAATAAAACCACCTTGGGAGGCCACTCCAAAAAATTGGGAACCATAAGTCCCAATAATATCCAGTGTGCAATATTGTCAATATTAAATAAACAATGTTGGAAATGCTAGCCAATGTATGACATGCAACTGGTAGTCAATAAATGTTAGATGTCCTATAGTAGTACTTTTGCAATCTGTGAATCCCAGAAATACCTTAGGAATCAATGAGCTTACCCTTAGGAAATAGAAATGGCCATAAGCGATCACATTTTCTGGTCAAGAGAGCGAGTTGCTCTTGTAGTGGTCCTGAGAAGACTTGAAACACATGAGTACCCAATCAGACACCTGGTGTTCTAGAAAGGCTATCGGAGGGGAGAAGGAGTAGCTCTGCCCCTTGGGGGAGGTACATTTTCTACTACGCAGAATAGAATCACATTCCCTAAGAGGACGTTTACTGTCAAGGGATGAGAGAAGTAGGAAATCATTAACGGTGCTGCTTCCATAAATGGGTGCAGAAGCATTCTCAGCTCCTCTGAGACATCCAGCGCTGTTGCCTACCCCCATCTGTCCTTTTAGAAAACCTTTTATCTCAATAAGATTGATACTATACCCACCTACTTCTCCCATGAATTCTGCTCTTTTTTTTGTTCTTTGACTAACCCTCTTCCATTTAAAAATTTTTGGCTTTCCCATTACGTTCAATTTTGAGAGCTCCGGCCTTCTCTGTGGCCTTTCTCTTAGAAAAGTGATCCATTCTCAGGGATGCAACTGTTGCATTCTATGTGGAGGGTTCCCAAATGTTACTTGAGTTCTAATTTCTCAAGTTACAGGCTTGCATCCCCAGCTCTCTACTGAATAGTTCTGATGTCTTACTGATAACCTCAAACTCAGCACATTAGAAAAGACTTACCTTCTGTCATCCCTATTTCAATCAATGTTGTCAGAGCTCAGCCAGTACTTAACATATGAATAAACTTTGAATGGGAAGTTCTGTATTTCACTCCCTAAATCCAAACTATGTTGTGTAACTTCCTGTAAAACCATGCATCTTTCTTTCCTCACAGTCAGTGTATCTGTGCAGACCCATACCCCTTCCTAGCCAGACTATTTCTGTAGCCTCCCAACTGCTTCAGACCTGCAGGTTTTCTTCTCTCCCATTCATTCTGTGCACCTCAACTACTTGATGCCTTGTAAAACCATTTTCTATCTCATCATGTCATTGTTTCCTGCAATCCCTTTAATGACCCCAGATTTTCCACAGGCTAATTTCCAAATTACCAGGCCTACCTCTGGCCTGATCTGAGTTTATAATCCCACTCCTTCCCCCTTATCTCCATCCCTCTGGAGCCCCAGTTCATTCCATTTATAGGAAGTTTCAGAAAGGCCGTTACTCTTTAAAGAAAGGGTGCAACAGAGCCCTAAAACCTTTCTGAGATACTTCGTATTCTGTCCAGGACACCTTCTTATGATTATAAACCCCTTCTTTAGAGACCCACTTTGATTCCACAAATTCAAAGTAGCACTAGTGTTCTAGAAGTCACCCCAATAAGCACCTTTTGACACTCCCCTTATAATCCGAACATTGAGAACACGTAATTTTCCCAAGTTTTTTCTTCATTCATACAAAGATCATAAAAAGAAATAGAGGCTTCAATGTTTGTATTTTCATCACTTTAGGTTTATTTTTATTATAAAATATTTTAAGTAAAAAGTATAATAGGTAGTCCAGTACCATCACCAGATTTATTAGACGGGAAAGGTCAAGAGACATATTTACTGCAGGTCACTTTAGAAAATGTTTTTTACTTTGGTACATTCTACTAGTGAATGTTTGCTCATTGACAACTATTAATGATTGGATATTATAATTTTAATCTGTTGATTAAGAAGCAAATAAACTTGCATTGATTTCTTGGGCAGTGTCTCAGGGATCACAAGATATAATGAGTCCTGTGACACAAACTTCTAGTTTACCTGAAGCTCTATAACTTAATACTGTGGCAATGACCCAGAAGATACAAAATATAGTGAAATTTGTGTAATGTTTGTGTTAAATGTTGTCTATGGCTTGATGGGAATGGAAAAAGAGTCTGTCTAGGAAAGAACAAATCTGTAGGTATTCTTTTATTAGACTCAGAACTAAGTTATCCAGTGAGTTTCCCATCATGTCTTAGCTACCAGGAAACTTGCAGTATTTTAATTGCTAAGTTTCATCAATTAACTCATCCCAGGTCCCTGATACATCTGTTATTCTCCTCTCTTTTAACAGGTTTTTGTACTTTTAATTCTTAATTGTCTTATTTACATGCTTTAAAAAATGAATTTAATCATTTATTGAACATGTGGGTATTTTTAAAAAAACACAGAAACATACAAATGTGACATACGGATGAAAATCAGAGAATTCCAAGATACAATTTTTCACCTCATATTTAATCAAGTTTCTTATAGATATGACATCGATAGTTACTTGTTTTAAAAGAGAATAACATAGCCTGATTTTCATGAAATCCACAGTAATCTAAAAGCTTTAGTTTCATTTTACCATCCACTTTCTCTTAAACACCAAACTTTTTACCCAAGCTAGTAGCAAAAGAATTGATAAGATGTATCAACTTTTCTTGCCATTTTGATAACATAGTCAAGGACTCAAAATGAAATTTTTAAAAATGGAAAGAGAAGTAAGATCACTGAATTATTTACAAATGGAGAACTATGTTGCCCACTGAAGTCCCTCATTGTAAAAGTGAGGCATCTCAGTCTCTGTTCATGGTCCACAGATCAGTCTGGCCACTGGATTCATTGAAGCAAAGCAATGGGAAGAAGCTATAGAACTTCAAGGAGAGGGATCAGTAGATCTTAAGTGATTGCCCAATGGAAAAAAGTCCAGTCTAGAACCCAGCTTTCCTGACAGGCATACCTGGGATCATTAAACCTGGTTTGTGTAATGTTTTATGTTGAGGCATTCCTGTTTTCAGCAACAGTACTATAAGCCTATGTTGGCTAAAGTAACCACTGTTAAAGGTCAGGATTTATTTGACTGTGTAAATTCTCTCATGTCTGTTGAATAGCTATGTCCACTGTTGAATCTCTCATTAATATCCTGGGCATTGACATAGGTGTTGATTCAGTGGTGAATAAAACAGTGCTTGTGGCCCTCAAGAGGCTTATGTCTACAAGTAAGTTTTTAATGATCATGATGATCTCGAGAAGTAGTGAGGCCTTACGGGGACTGGGCTGTATGTGCACAGGAAGGCTGCCTTATTCAGCCCTGCTTGTCTCATCATTTACTGTTTAGCACTGATTCTGTAGAAAAGGATGTATACTGAGTATAAAGCACTGGGCTAATTTGGGGTGGGGTAATGAATCAGCTATGTAGCTGGATTTCAAAGCATTACAGGAGGGTTAATACATCTTTCAAATACTACACTATGAGGCAACAAATCACATATTTGTGATAGTGTCACAAATATGCACTTTGGCTTTAAAATATAAATATAGATAAATATTTTTATCTGAAGAGTTTACTACAATGAACATGGAATACTGGTCTTAAACCTCCAATTATTAGATCTACATTCCTCCTAAAGTATCACTGCCTTTTCCCAATCATTACTTCTTAAAGAGAACACACAGATACACTTAGAAAATTAACAAAACAATGAAGACGAAGCTTATCTCTCAATTTGGTTTTTATGCATCTATCAAAAAAGGACTTGCTGTGATAGACTAGATGTTTAATTGCCTATTCAGATTAGTCTGCATTTTAAATGGAAATGACAAAGTCCAGAGGAAAAAAATAACTGACTATTCACTCAAATATGATTCTCTTTTCTTGACTCTTCCCTGTTTATGATCCTGAACTATACCTCTCTTTCCCTTTTTAACCTCATGTATTTAAAAATGCTTATGGTAGCTCTACTTTTAATTTTTTGAGGATCCTCCATACTGTTTTCCAAATTGGCTGTACCAATTTACATTCCCACCAACAGTGCACTAGGTTTTCTCCACGTTCACATCAGCATTTGTTATCACTTGTCTTTTTGATGATGGCCATTCTTATAGGTATGAGGTAATATCTCATTATGGTTTTAATTTGTTTTTCTCTAATGACTAGTGATGTAAAACATCTTTTCATGTACCTGATGACCTTCTGTGTATCTTCTTTGGAGAAATAGCTGTTCAGGTTCATATTTTAAACTGGGTCATTTGGTTTTTTTGCTATTGAGTTGTATGCATCTTTATATATTTTGGATATCAACCCTTTATCAGATATTTGGCTTGCAAATATTTTTTCCCATTCCATAGGTTGTCTTTTCACTTTATTGATAGTTTCTTTTGCTGTACAGAAGCTTTTTACTTTGATGTAGTCGCACTTCTTTATTTTTGATTTTGTTGATTGTGCTTTAGGTGTCATATCCAAAAATTATAGCTAAGACCTATGTCAAGGGGCTTTATTCTTATGTTTTCTTCTAGGAATTTTATGGTTTCAGGTCTTACATTCAAGTCTTTAATCCATTTCGAGCTAATTTTTGTGAGTGGTGTAAGATATGGATCTAGTTTTATTCTTTTACATGGACTTTTCAATTATCCCCAGTATCATTTACTGAAAAGATTATCTTTTCTCCTTTGAGTATTCTTGGGTCCCTTGTCAAATATTAGTTGACTGTATATGCTCCGGTTTATTTCTGAACTCTCGATTCTGTCCCATTGGTCTATTTGTCTGTTTTTATGCCAGTACCATACTGTTTCAAAGACTATTAACTTCATAGGATAGCTTGAAATCAGCAAGTGTGATGCCTCCTGCTCTGCTCTTCTTTCTCAGGATTTCTTTGTCTATTTGGGGTCTTTTGTGGTTGCATATAAATTTTAGGAGTGTTTTTTCTACTTCTTTAAAAAATTGCCTTTGGAATCTTGATAGGGATTGGACTGAATCTATAGATGGCTTTTGGTAGTGTTGACATTTTAACAATATTAATTCTTCCAATCCATGAACACAGGATACCTTTCCATTTATTTGTGTCTTCAATTTCTCTCATCAATGTCTTGTAGTTTTCAGAGTAGAGATCTTTCACTTCTTTGGTTGAGTTTATTCCTAAGTTTTTTATTGCTTTTGATGCTGTTGTAAATGGGACTGATGTCTTTATTTCGCTTTCAGAAAATTTGTTGTTAGTGTATAAAAATGCTACTGATTTTTGCATGTTAATTTTGTATACAGCAACTTTACTAAATTCATTGATCTGATCTAACAGTTTTTTGGTTGAGTTGTTAGAATTTCTATACATAAAATCATGTCATCTGCAAATAAAGACAACTTCACTTCTTCCTTTCCAATTCTGATACCTTTTACTTCTCTTTCTTGCCTGACTGCTCTAGCTAGGACTTCTACTACTATGTTGAATAGGAGTGGTGAGAGTGAGCACCCTTGTCTTGTTCCTGATTTTAGAGGAAGAAGTTTCAACGTTTCACCATTGAGTATGATATTAGTTGTGGGCCTGTCATATACGGCCTTTATGATGTTGAGGTATGTTCCTTCTATGTCTAATTTCTTAACATATATAAGTGTTAGTTTTTTATCTTGAATGGATGTTGAATTTTGTCAAATGCTTTTCCTGCATCTATTGAGATGATTATAGGATTCTTTTCTTTCATTCTGTTAATGTGATGTATCCCAGTGATTGATTTGTATATGTTGAATAATCCATGCACTGCAAGGGTAAATCCCACTTGATCATGGTAAATGAACTTTTTAATGTGCTGCTGAATTTTGTTTGCTAGCATTTTACTGAGAATTTTTGTATCTTTGCTAATCAGGAACATTGTCCTGTAGCTTTCTTTTCTAGTAGTATTTGTTTCTAGTTTTGGTATCAGAATAATGTTAGTCTTGTAAAATGAGTTTGGGAGTGTTCCCTCCTCTTTCATTTTTTCAGTCCTTGAGAAGGATTGGTATTAATTCTTCTTTAGATGTTTGGTAAAATTCACCAGTGAAGCCATCTGGTCCTGGGCTTTTCTTTGTTGGGAGATTTTTGATTACCAGTTCAATCTCCTAGTAATTGGTCTATTCAGATTTTCTATTTCTTCCAGATTCAGTCTTGGTAAGTTGTATGTTTCTAAGAATTTTTCATTTCTTTTAGGTTGTCTTGTTTGTTAGCATACAGTTGATCATAATAGCCTCTTATGATCCTTTGAATTTCTATGGTATCCATTGTAATGTCTCCTTTTTCCTTTATAATTTGACTGATTTGGGTTCTTTCTCTTTTTCCCTTGGTTAGTCTAGCTAAGTTAATTATCAATTTTGTCCATCTTTTCAAAGAACCAACTCTTAGTTTGGTTAACCTTTTCTATTGTTTTTCTGTTCTCTATTTCATTTATTTCTGCTCTAATCTTTATCATTTCCTTTCTTATGCTAACTTTGGACTCTTCTTTTTTTTAGCTCCTTAAGGCACAGTGTTAGGTTGTTTGTCAGGGATATTTCTTGCTTCTTAATGTAAGTGTTTATTGCTGTGGACTTCCCTCTTAGAACTTCTTTTGCTGCATCCTACAAGTTCTGGTATGTTGTGTTTCCATTTTCATTTATGTCAGAGATTTTTAATTTCTCCTTTAATTCTTCTTTGATCCACTGGTTGTTAAAAATTAAAAATAGAACTACCATATGATCCAGCAATTCCACTTTGGGAATATAACCAAAAGAAAAGAAAGCACTCAATCAAAAAGATATCTGCATCCCCATGTTCATAGCAGCATTATTTACAATAGCCAAGACATGGAAGCAACCCAAGTGTTCATCGATGGATGAACAGATAAAGAAGTTGTGGCATACAATGGAATATTACTCAGCCATAAAAAGAAACGAAATTGAGATATTTGTAGTGAGGTGGATGGACCTAGAGTCTGTCATACGGAGTGAAGTAAGTCAGAAAGAGAAAAACAAATACCGTATGCTAACACTTATATATGGAATCTAAGGGGAAAAAAAAGGTCATGAAGAACCTAGGGGTAAGATGGGAATAAAGACACAGGCCTACTAGAGAATGGACTTGAGGATATGGGGAGGGGGAAGGGTAAGCTGTGACAAAGTGAGAGAGTGACACGGTCATATAAACGCTACCAAACGTAAAATAGATAGATAGTGGGAAGCAGCCGCATAGCACAGGGAGATCAGCTTGGTGGTTTGTGACCACCTAAAGGGGTGGGATAGGGAGGGTGGGAGGGAGGGAGATGCAAGACAGAAGAGATATGGGAACATATGTATATGTATAACTGATTCACTTTGTTATAAAGCAGAAAGTAACACACCATTGTAAAGCAATTATACTCCAATAGATGTTAAAAAATAAAGATACAAACTCCACTGATAACTATATAATGATATGTCTTAAGTTTAAACATCTCTGGGACATATTTTGTATCTTATCCGCCCCTCTAGGCTGTAAAATGACAGTAGACAGGGATCAACTTTGTGTTTGCCACACGCTGCACATTGGTCTTAATAAACATTTTTTTCTTCCAAAAAAAAGAAGTTGTGGCATATGCTTGCAATGGAATATTATTCAGCCATAAAAAATGAAGAAATCTTACCATTCACAACAACATGGATGGACCTTGAAGGCATCATGCTAAGTGAAATAACTCAGAGAAAGACAAGTACTGTATGATCTCACTTATATGAGGAATCTAAAAAAAACCAAGACCACAAAATTATAGAAAAAGGAATAAGACTTGTGGTTATCATAGGTGGAGGGTGAGAGGAAAGAGAATTGGAGGAAGGTAGTCAAAAGGAGCAAACCTCCAGTTACAAGATGAATAAGTATTAGGGATGTAATGTATAACATGATGACTATAGCTACACTGCTGTATGACATATAGGAAAACTGTTTAGAGAGTAAATCCTAAGAATTCACATCACAAGGAGAATTTTTTTTCCTTTCTTTTCTTTTATTGTATCTATATGGATGGATGCTAAATGAGCCTATTGTGGTAATCACAATATATGTAAATCAAACCATTCTGCTGTATGCCTTGAACTTATACAGTGATATATGTCAATTATTTATTCATAAAACTGGAAAAAATGATTAGGGAAGGATCTGAAATTTTCTTCTTTTTTGAGGAGTTATGCAATTAAAAAGTTGAGAATCTGCTTAGATGTTTGAGGAGCACAGATTATACTGAACAGTCTACCCTTAAAAATGAAATAGAATGTTGTAATCATAAATAGCTCTGCCTTGCAGTCATTTCTGTAATTTTGTCTAACATTCATACTGTCATTTGATTAATCATCCATTTTCAAAGGTGTGAATGTGTTTTCACACTTCTGCTAAGACAGTGTTAACTATGAAACTATAGATAACAATAGAGATTAATTATCTATTGCACAAGTTCCCACACCTTGTGCTTACCAGATAGAGGAAGAGAGTGCATGTCAATACAGGTGTGATTTCAAAAAACGGAAAAAAAATACTTGGTCAAATGAGTTCAAGGCGTAATTTCAATTGCCATATCTTTAAAATGTTAACCGCATTTACACTTTTAATTTTATTTCATAAAACAATTGATCTCCCATGTGTAACAAGATTTGTTTCCTGAGTAGATTGATGCATCTCTTCCTTTACAAAGGAGTGAATGAAGTAGAGGCTTTTTATACATGAATTAGTCTTTCATGGAATTAGAAAAGGGAACAGAACTCTTTATCAGATTTAACAATGGTTGTAACTTCAGTAAGACAAAACTAGAAAGTTTAAACGTGTCCTCTGAAATTGAGCCTTCTGAGCCCTCTGGTAACTCAAAACAATAACAATAACTATGATTATAATTATAATAGTCGATTTTGCCGCTGCTCTCTGACCCTAATGATGAGATCTGTTAATTTAGAGTCTAGTTCCCCATCTCTTTGGGGTCTTGATTTTTCTATCTCTATGACTCATTAGTTTTGATGTGTAAATATCATGACTGAGAAGAGGGACTAAGGGACAGAAGTTTATCTGTAACTCCCTTCTTTTTGGAAGTAAATATATGTTCAAATTTTAACCCATTATGAGAGATAATACTCCCTCAGTACTAGAGCAATATTAGCTTTGGCCCTACACTTAAGTGGTACAATTGATCATTAATATCCTAATAGCCTTCTTTAGGCTGGAACCCAAGTACTGAAAATGAACACAAATTTACTTTCCTCATTCAGAAGATGTCTCTTCCATCTCACATGCTGTCTTCTTTCTTCCAAAGTGTGGGTGAAACCAGCTCCCAGGCCTGTTCTATGTGGACATTCAGACAAAACTGCAGACCTCAGAGCAGCAACCTTGTTCTTTAAGTGCCTCCAGTTTTAAATACACAGCTCCAAATTGCTTCTTCTTTCTTGGTTTGTTTGTAACAGCAAGCAAGGAAATGTCAAACCATTAGGGTCTTGGGTAGCAGGAAAATGAGTTAAAAACCAAATAACACTGGTTTGTTTTGGACAAAGTAGCATAATATTCCAATATTTCTAACCAGTCGAATAGTATCATACCATGTTGCATCACTGCAAGTGGGATGGTCAATTCATATTTAGTTCCTCTTCCTTAATAAAGTCCCAGCTCTACACTAATGTACTTTCCACTGAGTGAATCAGAATGGCCATCATTTATCACCATGGCCCCATTTAGATTTAGAACACTTTTGTTCTCAGACTTATTTTGACCTTCTGGAAGGCCTGAGTTAACCAGGCAACACCTGAGAAAGCTTAGCCCTGGCAGCATCACTGATGATTTGGCAACCTACCAACAGTAACATTTGGGAGAAAATTGGTAGAAAAGAAGAAAGTGAGATGTGACCAAGGCCGGAGACTTGTTTTTGTAAATGAGATTCCAGAAAAGTAAGCTTCATCTTCTTTGGGCATGCCTTCCAAAGAAGGAGAGTGCTATGCCCTCAGGGGCATATTCCAACCTTACTGCTTGCCCATCTGCAGACCTAACAGAGAGGAAACACAAGTGGGTTGAAAGAGAGGGGAGTTTGGGATGTGGGAAACCTCAGATCTTAAGGTTTAAGATTTTGAATGTTTTGACCAGCTCCACATGTGCTCATTAGAGCCATACATTGGCCAGCCTTATTGTCTATATGCCCTCTAATTTGGGGCAAAAAATAAAATAACTGAAGTTTCTCTTGAATTCAGAGTTGGTTCTGAAACAGAATGATTCCCTGGGATGTGAAGCAGGTGACCTCCCCCATTCTTTGGAGTAGTCTAAGCCAGAGAGGGTCTTGTGGATGACAATAATCTCCTCATCATTCCTGGCTTTGGGGACATGCTCTGGAATCATCTTGAGACATACCAGAGCCACAAAGAGATTTAGGAGTATGTCAGTATTGACATGTGTGAATGCCCTTCCAAGTTTTCCGCTTGGCATTTAGAAGTAAGTTTTATAGATATCTAAGGTCAACAATAAAATAAAATCATTTCAGTTAACAGGTCATAGTACTTTCTCTGTGTGTGTTTGTTTTTTTCTTTATTAGTTGTTACAAATAATTCCTTTGCAATAGGATTATTATAGGAACAGGGACTAAAAATATTAAATATTTATATTATTATGCCTAATATTTACTATGAGCTAGACCCTCAGCTAAGCACTTTATGATCTCAATTAAATCATCACAACAAATTTACAAAGTATAACAAATAAGGCAAATAAAATACAGAAATGTTAAACAATATACTTAAGACTACACAGAGAAGATTCATAATAGCTAAAAAGTAGAGCTTAGCTTATTTGCTAGTTGGATAAGGAACAGTGACATTACAATGATTCTTCTTAGTCTTCAAGTGACATCCGACTTTTTTTCCATATATGCTATCAAGTCTCCAAAGATGATCCTGCAGTGAACCACACCTCTTGGCTCCCTCCCAGGACCTGTGACTTACTCAGAGCTATTAGAATGTGGTAGAAGTGGCATATTGTGTGACTTCCAAGATTAGGTCAGTATCTTCTGCTTTGGTCCCATGGAACACACTCTCTGGGACTGCTGATGTGCTTTCTCAGAGTTTGATATCCTGAGACCATCATGCTAGAGAAGCCATGTGTGGGCACTGCAGTTAAGCCCAGACTTCCAGCCATCCCACCAGAGTGCTTCAGACATGCAGCGAGGTTGTCTTGGACCCTCCAAAACAACCCACATGCCACAGCTGAATACCACTAAGTGACCTCAGTCAGTGTCACAGGGAGCAGAAGAATCACTCTGGAGATCCCTGCCTGATGCCTAACCCACAAAACAATGAGTACAATTACATGGCTATTGTTGAAGCCATTACATTTTGGTGTAAATGGTACCTGGAAAGAGGGTGCTCCATAACCCAAATCTTAAATATGTGACAGTGGCTTTGGCACGGGCAGTGGGTGGATGCTGGTAGCGCTTCAAGAATATTGTAAATTCAAACGCCTCAAGAGGCCATTGATGAGGACTCATATGACAGTGAGGGAAGTGTTATTTGAAGATGGGGAAGCAGGAATCCTTGTTATGTAGCCGCACACAGTTTGGCAATTTTGTTGCCTATGGAGACTTGGAAAATAGAATGGGTACTTGAAATACTCATGGGCTTGACTGTGGAGATTTCCAGGCAGAATGCAGAAAGTGCCAACTGGCTTCTTCTACTGATTTCAATAACTTACAAGAAGAAAGGGGGATGAAATAAGGAAGGAACTGTTAACTTTTTCAGTCAAATTTGGAGGAATTACAATATATTCAGGATTCACTGGGCTTAAAAATAAAACTGTTTTCCATCCCCAGTGTCTCCCAGTAAAAGATTTTCAAAATAATAAATGGCAAGACCAAATCCAGAGCTATCACTGGAACATGGCTTTAAGGTAAATATCTCAAATATGCAGTTGTAAGATACTTTGTTAGGATCTCAGAAAGATTTACGGGCAGACTTTTATAAACTCTCTCAGTAACAATAAGGCTTTTAAGAATTTTAAGGGTTTTGTCCCATAGCATCCATACATGTGGCCCAGATATGGAAGGACTTGTCTATGAAAGAAATGTGGGTGTGGCTTTGTTTATTGAGGATATTATAAATTGATACAAGAAAACCACAAAATTGGTAAGGGAATCAAAACAGCTTGGAATGAAAAGGACAGAGATAGTATAAAAAATTAATTTCTATGTGCAGGAAGCAAGCTAAGAAAGCTACCTTGCTGCAAACAGACTTTTTTTATGGAAGAGAAATCATGATTCAGAAGGAGGAGCCAAGAGACCAAAGGTCAAAGCCAAGAGCCAAGAATAACCCAGTTGCAGGGTGAGAATTGGGCCTCAATCAAGGGGAGGTGGCATGAGCCTGGTGGATTTCAGACTTGCTACAGACCTATGACTGCTCTGTACCTTCTGTTCCTTCTCTTTTTGGAGGGGACCGTCTGTTATGGTAATCCAATCTCTGTCTCACCATTTTAGTTTGAGAAACATTTCTGTTTAATTCACAGGTCTTATGATCAACAGGAACTTGATGACATATAAAACATATGAAAATATATGGACCCTTCTAAAGAATGCTCGCAGTAGCTTCAATCATTATCATCTCAAAATTGAAACAACGCAAATATCATTCAACAATGAAAGAAGCCAGACACAAAAGACTACATATTGTATGATTGTTTATATTAAGTTCAAGAACATATGAATTAAGCTATGATGATAGGAGTTGCAGGAGAGGCTGGCTACCTCTAGGGGAAGAGGAACTGACTGGAAAATGTCATAAGGAAATCTTCGAAGGTGACGGAATATTGCAAAGCTTGGTCTGGGTGATGGCTACATGGCTGGATACATATGTGAAATTAATTGTGCTATACAATTAAGGTTTGTGCATTTTTACTGTGTCAATTATATCACAATTAAAACTAAGTAAATTGGCACTGTCCTGGGAGATCCAGATGTAGTAAACACACATGCACCAAGAGAATTTTCTTAGCGCTGCACTGCTCTCTGGGTCAGTCACTAGTAGGGTTTAATAGGGCATCCCTTTCTTCCTTTTCTCCAAATATTAGCTAAGAAGGAACTTCATTTTAGTATCAGTGAATCCTTATACCAATTATGATTTAATCAGTGCTATTGTACTTCTTGTTTTCTGTTAGAATATTCTTTCATTTTGAATCATTCTCTTTGGAGGTTCTTGCATTAATTTTGCCCTTGGTATTTCACTTTTGACTTATCCCGATATTGGAATCCATCACTTTTCATCATCACTTTAATTTAATGTCTTTCAATGTCAGTAGTTACTAAATCAGGCTTCAAATCACAGGCTAACAATTCATAAGCCATTAGAGCCATATTTGTTCATAACTCTCACTGGTATTGTGCAAATCACCTCCCCGATAGTTTTTATCACTAGGAGAAGGAACATTATTTTGCATATTAAATTATATTTTGTTTTTTGATGGGTAATCCGGTTTTGTTCTTCCCTTTTTTCTTCCTTCGCTTGAGATAAATTCACTGCTTCTTGCGTGTTCCAAATTTAAACCTGACATCTAGATAGAAAACTGACAAACAGGAAATGACTGAAGGAAGAGGCTCTTCCTACCATGTTTGATACCATCAAACAGACACTGTTTGTAAAATCTTTTTCTTTTCTTTTGTTTGGGCACAAAGGAGTGGGACAGTAATAGCATCAGTTTATACACTTATCCCTTTGTGCCTATGTTAATAATAAAAAAGTGATTGTACAATTAGTACAGTCTCTTCCAGTTTTCGCTATGTAATTTGGTATGGATCAACAAATTCTTGCCTAAGATTTGGTCTAGATTATTTAGCTCAACACCCTTCGCCTGAAGAGTTACAAACCAATAATGATAATAAAATGCAATGTGTCCCTTTTGGGGCATTTTCCCTAACGCTTACAGAAGAGTAATTGTGTGTTCCTATTTCCTTCATTCCTCATGAATGGAAGCTGTCCTCTGCTGACTCAGTGCATGAACTTCATGCCAATCTCTTAGATAAAAAAGGCTTCCATCTTCTAAACAAAAGTGATACTGGAAATAGGCCATGGTTTAGGTGTGAAATTCAGGATGTTTCATCACCAACCATGTAGGCCAACCTTGGATTAACTTTTTAAATTAGGCTTTCAATCATAAGGTTAGTACGGGTTCATTATGACCATTGAAACTGTGCAGAAGCATATTTTCTAAAAAAGTAAAAGTCTCCCCTGTCCTCTGCCTTCCACCTTCATTCCCTTCCCCACAAAGTAACCATCATCACCAGTCTGCAGGGATCTTTCCCTTTCCATGCATTTCCACTTAAATACCTCATGTATCTATATAACTGTTTTTTTCTCTCTCTTTACCTAAGTGAAGTTGTACTGGACAGAATGACCCAAAATTTAGTTTGTTCACTTAAAAATATAATGTGGATATCTCATCTTATTACTAAGAGTAATTTATCTCTTCAAACATTTTGAAATAAAAAGTTTTGTGGTTAATTTTTAAAATTATTCTTACTTTTTACAAATAATATATTGTCTTGATAGAAATTAAAATATTACAGATGGGGCTGAAGTTCCTTTGAATCCCTGTTTAGATTTCTGTCCCACCCTCAACACTCTCTGGGTCGCCACTGTGAGCAGCTTTGTAAATGTCCTTCCAGACCTTATTCTTCGCATTTACATACCATTATTTACAAATTCATAACAACTTATAGTAGTGTTTTGTATATGTGTTTAACATTAAATAGTTTTCCACTGTATGTAATGTTCTACCTTGTTTTTTTTTACTCAGCAACTTGTTCTGGAGACCAGTTCATGTGAATACACACAAATCTACCCCCATTCTTTTAACTATAGTATATTTTGCTTAGCACCTCCGTTATTAATGATTATTTTAGTTGTCTCTATTTTTTTCATGCTTATAAAGAATGCTATATAACTCTTGTAACTTTAAATGTAGTTCCTTATATCATAATTATACAAAACATATACATTTATTAATGCATTAAAAGCAATACCCGCCTACCAAAATTTGTAGTTTATGACTAGAATTTTATTTAACTGATAATAAATTTTAACTGATAATAAAAAATGCAGTAAAATATGTGACTTTGTCAATAATTTTGACAATATCAAAATGCTTCCTTTTGCACAGGAACAAAGGAAGTTAGTGTGAAGTGGAATTACTGGGACACAGAGGTATGTATTTTTGTTTGTTTGTTTCAATAAATACCACTGAATTGGCCTCAGAACTGTCTGTACCAATTTCAGTTCCCCTTCCTTCACACTATCACTAACACTTGATATTGTCAGGTTTTAAAATTTTTATCAATCTGATAGGTAAAAAATGGATTGTAATTTGCAGTGCCCTGATTACTAGTGAGGTTTAGCATCTTTTCCTAGTCATTTGTGTTTTTATTTCTGTAAATGACTTGTTTATGTCCCTTATCTATTTTGCTCTCATGTGTTTTATCTTTATTGATTTGTAGAAATACTTTGTATAATTTGGATACTGATCCATGTTGTATTTACATATGATATAAATATCTTTTTCCAAATTTTTCACTTCTCTTTGAACTTTGTTCATGGTATTTTGTAATAGAGATTTATTTAAATTTTGATATTGTCAAATTTATTGGCAAGGTTGTGGGCATATTCTTCTAAATTTTCTTTACTAGCACTTAAATGAAGTATCAGGGTTACTAGCTTTGATGGGTAATTTTATTTGTGAACTTGACTGGGCCATGACATGCCCGGAGAGCTGGTTAAACATTATCTCTGGGTGTGTCTGTGAGGGTGTTTTTGGAAGAGATTAGCAGTTGAATTGGTGAACTGAGTAAAGCAGAAAGCCCTTCCCAATATGGGTGGGCAACATCCAATCCACTGTGAGCCTGAATAGCATAAAAATGTGGAAGAAGATTCAGTTAACTGGGCTTGACTGCTTGGGCTGCAACATCAATCTCTCTTGCCATTGGTGCTCCTGTTTCCAGGCCTTCAGACCCAGATTGGAGTCTACACCATTAGCACTCTGACTCTCAAGTCTTTGAGCTACATCACCAGCTTTCCTGGGCCTCCAGCTTGCAGACAGCAGATAGTGAGGCTTCTCAGCATCCATAATTGCATGAGCCAATATACTGTAATTAACCTCCCCCCCCATATATATGATATACTCACACAGACACACAGAAAAAACAGAAAATTAAAATATATAAAACACAATTTTAATATATATAAATTTAAGTTATATATATAACAACAGTATATATAAATATAACATATAATCTATATAATTTATATATATATAACATATAACCTATATAATTTATATCTATATATATAAATATCTGAAGATTTATCAGGGAAGAGATTCATTCTTTGGAGAATAAATGAAGAGGTTTACATATATAATTTATGTATTTTGTGGATAGACTTTTTTAACATACTGATAAAATTAACATATTTTGGGATAACCATTCTATACCAAGACTGTGCTAAAGGTCACATGGTTTACATACAGGGGCAAGGTGTAATGTCATGGGAGTTTAAGAGGGAGATCTGATCTCTCTGCTGTTGGTGGTGGCAATGGTGTATTTGGGGGAGAGCAGGATTACAGAGGGTCTAGTGGTATTTAAGATATTTCTTGATTTTATGCAAGATTACAAGTGGCCACAAATTATTTGACACTGTTCCCATTGAATGTGGACTGGCCTCTGACTGCTTTCAAAAGCAGAGATTGCCACTAGTGACACCTGGCCACATTTGGACCTACCTTTTCAGAGGACTACTGGCAGCTTCCGCTTTGGTTTCTGGGCACCCTCAGTCGCCGTGATGACCTTGGGTTAGCAAGAGAGGGACCAAGGTGAGCCTAGCCCTCCCGCTGCTCCTGCTAAGGCACTAGGACATAAGTAAAGCCATCTTGGAGCTTCCAGATATGTTTAGCAACCTGGAACATCACCCAGCATCCCTTTTGATCCCATGTGCCTGAATTCCTGATCCAGGAAATTGTGACGCGTAGTAAACCAGTTTATGTTTTCAATCACTGGGTTTTGCGATGATTTGTTATGCAGCAATAAATAATTGGAACAAAAGCCAATATAAGAGCATGATCTAAAAAGAAAGAAAATGCTGCAGTTATAGTTTAAGTCTCAAGATGACAGAGCTTGCAACATGAATTCCTTGCAATATAAATCTTTCACTTATTTTACAATAACAGAGTGTCATTCTTTCATACATATTTTTGTGGTATAACCACAGACTTCTCACAGAGCAAACACAAACCCTAACAGAATCATCTAGAAATAAAGTCCAATGTCTGCCCTTGAAACAATTAGGTGTTTTTGGTACTGTCAGTCTAGCGCAAAGTATGAGCACTGTGGCTTGATTCAGTGTGGGATCTGCATTGTAAGTATCAGGACAGGAGAGGATTAGGAATCAGCAGGCATCATTTTCTTATTTTACACTTGACAAACTGTGCCTGAGAGAGACTGAGTGACCTGGCTAAGGACTCATAGGGATTAGTGGCAGAACCTAGAACAGACTTTGGATTCCTGACCCTTCTGGAGCCTTTTGCTGTACTGCATTGCCAGCCCCAAGCACGTGTGTGGGCATGTGTGCACAGACCCACTGGGCGCCAAAAGATTATTTGGTCTTAAAATTGTATAACACATTAATTTAAAAACTATGTTACAATCTGATTTCTAGGACCAAACAATCATTTTAACCACCAATGTATACAGTAGTGTGCTAGTAAGTGTTTAACAACTGCTTCTCTGAAAACAAAAGAAGTCCTAATTCGTAGCATTTGCTAAATGCTATGGTGTAGGTGATCCCACTGTGGCCAAATTCAAGCTACCGTTGCAAGATTACCTGACATGAACTTGGGAGTTGAGTAGAGAAGTACAGGGGCGAGCTGCCCCAGCACGCCAAGGAGGACACAACTTCAGGAAAAGTCAACATAAACACGCCTGTCTTAATTTGAAAGAGACACACCTGAAGTGATTACTCACAAAAGACTCTTTAAAAAATGAGTCACTCTATTGCTTCTTTGAAGAGCTGGAACTTTTAAGTACATTTAAATATAATTGGGGGAACAATATTTCAATTTACTTATAGCATACAAGTAGTGAATCATTGCCAAAAACATTGATAGCCCTTGTGGACAACACTCACCAAATATTCCCCATGCTCCTCACGTTTCCCAGACTCCCTTGCCATTGGGTCAGACCCACGTGACAAGTTTAGACCAATGGCTTATGAATTGAGGTGATGTGTGTAACCTTTGGACCAAGGTAGTCAAGGGCTGTGACTTCTTTGTCCTGCACAAAGCCTGGAGGCCAGAGGCTGAAGTGGCGGCATCACAGAATGAAGGGAGCCTGAATTCTTGAATCAATAAATGGAAGACAACACTGCTGACCCTCTTCAGACTTTGCAAGAACAAGAAAAAATTTTATGTATCTAAAGCCATTGAGATTTGGGGGTTTGTTACTACAGCACAGCAAGGATTATCTTGACTAATAAAGTTATAAAATCAACTTGAAAGCCAACTTCCTTTTCAAGGTACTTTTCATATATTTGAACTGGTGGAAACAAGAAAAAGACATGACTTAGAAACAGAAGAATGAAAATGAGCCCCCAATTTCCTGTTAACCAGCAACTGTTTCTGATGCTTTTTAATATGGGAATAAGGCTCACAGACTATTAGGAAGCCTTTTATATATAACAGTAATTTTTTAATAGAATTTTTATTTTTTAGTAAATTATTTAATTTATTTATATTTGGCTGTGTTGGGCCTTTGTTGCTGCACACGGGCTTTCTCTAGTTGCAGCGAGCGGGGGCTTCTCATTGCGGTGGCTTCTCTTGTTGCAGAGCACAGGCACTAGGCATGCAGGTTTCAGCAGTTGTGGCACACAGGCTTAGTTGCTCCATGGCATGTGGGGTCTTCCTGGACCAGGGATCAAACCCATGTCCCAGGCATTGGCAGGCAGATTCTTAACCACTGCGCCAATGGTGAAGTCCCTATAGCACTAATTTTTACTTGGAGGCCTAACCAATTAAAATTATAACAATAATGTTTATATGTCTCTTTTAGAGTTATCAAATCATTTTCATATCCTATATGAATTAGTTACTTCATTCATTTATTTATTCATTAAACAACTATTGAATGTTTGTGATATTCTGGTGTGAGATGTTGGGAATATAATGGTGAGAAAAAAACAGCATAGACTCTGCCCTCACAGAAGTTGGAATCTGGGGGGTTACTCAGAAGTTAATCAAATAATCTAACAGTTTTAAGAGCTTTGAAGGAAAAGCATGGGATGCTGTGAAAATATAACAGGGGCATTTCTTTGATGAGTTAGTGGTTGAAGTGGTAAGACAAATGACATTCCTTTCCCTGAGGAAGTGATATTTGAATGGAAATTTGAAGGATCAATAAGAATGAAAATAAAGAGAGGAGTAAGTGGGAAGAAAGTAGTAGTTTCTCATGGCTGCTGTAACAAATTACCACAAACAGTGACATACACGAACACAATTTATTATCTTACTGTTCTGGGGTTCATAAGTCTAAAATGGGGTCAGCAAGGCTTCATTCCTCCTGGAGGCTTCAGGGCAGAACCTGTTTAAGGGAAGGATTGCCTTTTCCAGATTCTAGTGCCCACCACGTGCCTTGGCTCCTGGCCCTCTACTGACAACAGCATTGCTCTGCTTTTGTGGGGTTGACTCAGAACCTCCTGCCTTCCTCTTATAACGACTCTGTGATCACACTGGGCCATCTGGATAATCCAGATAATCTTCTCATCTCAGGATCCTTAACTTAGTTACACTTATAAAGTCCCCTTTGTCATATCAAGTAACATATCGACAGGTTTAGGGGATTATGACATGGACATCTTTGGGGGCCATTATTTTGTCTACCAGCGTGTGCGAGACAGAGGGAACAGCATTTATGAAAACCCAGAAGTATTGTCTCATTGCAGAAACAGAATAAAGTACTGTGACCAGAGTGTCACAGTGAGGGGGGGACACTGATCTGAGATTGGCCTGGAAAGAGATGCCAGGCTGGGTCCTGCAGAAACTTGGCACCTTAGCCAGCTCAGGCTGCTGTAACAAAATGCCATAGGCTAGGTGGCTTAAACCACAGACAGTTTTTTCTCACAGTCCTGGAGGTGGGGAGTCAAGATCAAGGTGTTGGCCTATTTGGTTTGTGGTGAGGCCTCTTCCTGGCTTTCCCAGATGACTATCTTCTTTCTGTGTCCTCATGTGGTGGAGGGAACAAGAGCAAGCTCTCTGGTCTCTTCCCATAGGGACACTAATCCCACCATGAGGGTCCCACCCTCACGAGCTCACCTAAACCTAATCACCTTTAAATACCATCACACCAGGGGTTAGGGCTTCAACATATGAATTCTGGGAGGGACCCAATTCCCTTCATACCATCTGTAAACTACTTCAAAGTTTTGGGTCTATGATTATCCTAGAACATCTCTGTTTACCAAGAAGAGATCACCTAAATGAACTTTCAAGACTGTTTCTAGCCCTGAAGTGCTGTGGAATCCAAAATGTACCAATTAAAATTCATAATAATTCAGTCTTGTAAAATGCAGATAATATTAGTATCTGCAACACAGAGTTGATGTGAAGACAGAAAAAGAACCTCATGTAAAGCATTTATAACAGTGTCGGGCACATAAGCAGCACTATATAAATATTAGCAATTATTCCCTAACTATGCAAAATGAAGTCTTATGGATCTATATGGATCTATATTATAGTTACCTGTCTCTGTGGGATTTTTAAATGAAAGATGAGTGAGTTGGGGTGGGTGGAGGATGAGGAAGCAACACAATTCAGACTGAAAAAGAAATGGCAAGCTAGGGAGTATGAAACAACAACAAAAAAACCCAAATAAAGTGGCTATCTAATTGTGTCCCTAGTGAATCCAGTTCAAAGGGACAAGACAGACTGAGTGCTTAACAGAACAAATGAAGCACAGTTTGAAAATCTCTGGGAATTCTGAGACGTCTTAGGCTTCCCCTGATGGAGCTGAAAATTGTAGTGAGCAGAATGCTGGACCCACGGTGTATTATCAAAGGACAGGGACCACTTACTCAAGCTAGACACTTAGTGCTGTCACACTGATGTGACAGAGAGTGGCACTCAAGCACAGACACGGGGCCATTTTAGTCAAGATAAATAGTCCTCTGTGTTGTAGTATATTCTGGGTTGAAATCTGCTAAGGCATACAGACATTGTTTTTAAGTTAGTCCAGAATGACAAATTTTCTACACAACTTGTAAGAAGTACTGTACTGCTGACTAGTAGGTAGGGCTTAATGTTGTTTGACTTTATACTGTCTTGGGTTGGGTTTCCCCAGAACAGACATTGGGACAAGGATTTGAGTGTAAGTAGCTTATTTGGAAGGAGATCCCAGGAACTGAAGTGAGGCAGGGAAGGGAAATCAGCTAGTACAGGGTTGGGGGTGGGGGGGTGGGTTTGGGGAGCTAAAGAGCAGATTTCTGCTGTGGGCACTGGGACTCAGCCCCCTGGAGCTCTCAGGATGGCACAGAAACCTCCTTAGGGCTGCCCTCTCCCCAGGGTACGTACACTCCCATCTGTCGTTGGCTGAGGACTGCTTGGGGGAGGGGAGGCCAACATTTGGGGGCCAAACCTTCTCTTCCAGTCCGAGAAAGGCCTCCTGCTGTGCTTGAGATAGAAGCTGTAAGCATCTACCTACAGGACAGAAAGTACCAAGAGGATATGGCCCCTGCTGTGTGGATCTCAAACTTAACATTCTTGGCATCTATGAAATATATTGAAATGTACCCAGCATGACTCAGACCTCTCTTGCCTATCCATGGATATCACTCTAACAATTTTCTCCTCTCTCCTCTGCATCATCAAAATTTCCCTCTCAGCTGGATATGGTTTTGCATAATTATAAAAACATGCCCTGCCATTTTTCCATCATGATTCCACTTCTCCCTCTAGTTGATGCCAGATTCCTCTCTTTCCATTTGCAGAAATCTCATTGAAAAAAAATTTTTACTCTATGTCTATAATTATTTTCCTTTACTTCTGGAATCAATTAGAAACATTTTTGCCCCAAAAACAGATTTTCAGAAGATCACCTGTGAAAATCAACAAAAAATAAGTAACACTGTATTTGGTTTGTTTAGTTTTGGTTGTTTTAACAGAGAAAGTAATGGTGCTGGTAATACACATAAGACCAGTCTCTTACTGTTAAGTTTATACTGTATTTAGCAACTTATATATAGATAAGTCAAGGTCATCAGTACCTTTCATGACAGCAAACCAAACTATCAATTCTCAATCCTATTTTACTAGGTTTGTTTGACACAGTTTTATATTCTCTCTTTTTTGATAAAATTTTTTTTCCACTTGGACATCACATTCTCTTGGTTCCTCCCACCTGACTTATTTGTTTCTTTTGCTGAAACTTTGCTGGTTCCTCCTTATCTCTCTGACTTCAAAATACTGGTGCATCCCCACCCTTAATCTCAGCCCTTTGACATCTTCTCTTTTCCATCTACTCTTTGGTGATATTTATTGGTTTAATGACTTCAAATACCATCTTTATGCTAATGACTCCCAAATTTATCAGCTCAGGATTGTCTTCATAACTCATTTCCATTCAAGTGGTTCTTACCTCAGGATGGTTATGCCCCCCACTCCCACTTTGAAAGATATTTAGCAATGACTGCAGACTTTTTTGGTTGTCACCACTGGGGGGATGGGTGCTACTTGCACCCAGTGGGTAGAGGACAAGGATGCTGCTAAACATCTAACAATGCACAGGATGCCCCACAACAAAGAGTAATCCAGACTCAGAGATCCACAGTGCTGATGGGGAGGACCTGCTCCATTCTCATTCATATGACAGCCATTTAAGGTGTCCATGGGATGTCTAACCAACATCTCAAACTTAACATCTCAAGACTCAGGTCTGACCAATGCATCCTTCCCCAGTTCAATTAAAGGCATCTCTACCTTTAGAATTGCTCAAGCAGAAAAACTTGGAGTCATCCTTGGCAACTCTCCCAGCCCACAGCCAGTCCATCAGCAAGCTCTATGGCTCAGTCTTGAAATCTCCTTACCTTTATGCTATTACCCAGGTTCAGACCAACACCATCTGCTACCTGAACTACTGCCTGCATTTCCAAGTATTCCACCCCCTTCTCAGGTCTCCTGTAGTCTATCTGCAACCTGAAAGACAGTGGTCCACTTAAAATACATGTGGAGTCAGGTCACATTTCTGCTCACCATCTTCCAATAACCTCTGGTGTCACTTAGAGTAAAAGTCAACATCCTGTCAAATTAATTAAAGGTACATTAGGCTCATCGGCAAAACATGGAGCAGAAGAAGACTTGCACACAGTTTCTAAGAGCATCAAATGGCAGAGCCACTTTGGAAAATCATAGACATTATCTGGTGAAGGTGTAAATTAACACATCCTACAGTCCAGCAATTTCATTCCTAGGTATACACCTGGAGTTGAGAAATTCCTGCTCCTGTGTACAGCAAGTTGCTCATAACAAAAACTGAAGACAAGCTAAATATACATAGATAGGAGAGTGGATAACCAAGTTCAAGTACAATAAAACATGAATGAATTCCAGCTATATCTGCAACATTGATGAATCCAAAATAATACTGAGAAACAAAAGCAAGTTGCAGATGAATTTATATATATATACACACATACATATATACATGAAGTATATATGAGTGAAGTGCAAAGGCACTTAAAAACTAAACGATATATATATATATCTCAACAGATATGGTTGATAACTGATAACAAAAGGTAAGAGAGTGAACAACACAAAATACTGGATACTGGTTACCTGGCTGGGGAGGCAAGAAAATAGGCTTTTAGATGAACACCCAGGGAGTTAACATCAAAGGTTTTTGTAATATTCAGTTTTTTGAGCTGGGTGGCAGATCCTCATGATACTATAATTTGTTAAACTATACACATATTGTATATTGTGCCACATGCAAATATTTTGTGTACATTGTACTAGTATCAATTTCTATGGAATTAAAAGCAAAGGAGTCTTGCATGTATAACCCTTATATATTGGGTTAGCCAAAAAGTTCATTCGGGTTTTTCTGTAACATCTTCCGTAACATTAATACTGTATCCTTCTAACCCAGAGAAAAGTCAACTGGTGAGTCTTAAACAACAAAAACCCAATATCACTACACACTTCTGCACGTATTAGTTGTTACTTCCTTTGTAGCTATCATGGGACTTGGAAATGAATACAGGGAAGGCGTTTAATAATGGGACAGCAGTGGTAAAAAAAAATTTTTTTATAGTTAGTGTGTAGATGGTTTATGAGTCAGGGTTTGGGGAGGAAAATGGCACTGTTTTATTTACCTATTACTGTGTAACAAGTTACCAAACACTTAGCAGCTTAAGATAACATGCCTGTATTATTTCAGTTTCTATGGATCAGGAATCTTGCCAAACCTTAGATCCTCTGCTTAGGGTCTCACAGGGCTGGAATCAAGGTGTGGACTGGGCTCTGTTTTCATTTGGGGACTCAACTGGTGAGAATCCCTTTGAAGCTCAGAGTTCATTTCTCCATGGCTGTAGGGTTGGGGTTTAGCTTTTGCTGGTTGTTAGCTGGAGGCTGTGTGCACACCCAGAGGCTGCTTGCAGTCCTGGTCACATGGTCACTTCTCCTATGTGGCCACCTCCTTCATCAAGGAGAGGCTCTAGAATGCACCTGTTTTAGCGAGAAGAGACTTACACAACATAATGCAACCACAGGAGTGACATCCCAACACTTTTGCCACATTCTCAAGGGTAGAAGATTGCACACAGGCAAGAACACCAGGAGGGGGGATCGTTGGGGGCCACCTTAGAGTCTGCCCACTGCACGCACACATGAAAAAAGATGACTGATTAGAGTTTAATGAAGGGTCTATTTACCAAGAAAGGTATGGGCAAGATTAAGAGTTGCCAACAGAGGATCTGAAGCACTCCAGGGCTACCAACACCAGGTAGACTTTATCACTCCCAGGCTCAGGGGAGGGCTAGGGGCTGGGAATACAATGGACAGAGAGGGCTGGATGCCCAACAGCGGGTGCAGCTCTGACCAGGGGGCACAACCACTGACAACTTGTAGCCTAGAAGGGAGAGGGCAGGGGCATATATAGTCCAACCAGCAGTTTTCAAAGTGTGGTGTGGGGATTCCTTGGTGTCCCCAAGCCCTTTCATAGCTATTTTCAAAAGTATTTTCATAATAATACTGAGATATTTGTGTTGTTTTCTCTGATTTTCTCTTAAGTATACAGTAGAATTTTTCAGGGACTACATGATGCGATATGGCAACAGACCGCAGAAGCAGATATGAGAATCCAGCTGCCCTCTATTAAGCCAGATATTAAGGAGATTTGCAAAAATGTAAACCTGGCAGTTTTATCACTAATTATTGTTTGTTTGGAAAAATATATTTTTCATAAAACATTTTAATTACTTTAATTTACTATGGAATTATTGTTATTTTTCACTACATTAATAAGTTAACGTAAAAATTTCCAATAGATGTAATTTTTCTCTATATCATTTTCTATAGCAATCTATTTTATCATATACCTATGTCAACAGATACAAGTTTCTCAGTTTTAATATCTAATATGGTAAAATCAATAGATACAATTTTTGTGTTAATTTCTAATACCAATAGATATAATTTTTATCTTTTAAGAGTTTAAATGAGTCCTAAGACCAAAATGTTTGAGGCCCGTTGCCAAAATCCCATCCTTCCTCCACTTTCTGCTGCCCTGAGGGTGGTTCCCATTGGATGAATGAAAGTGGAAGCCAGGAGAGAAGCTGTCAGCTTGGTGGATGTAGCCACAAAAGTCAGACTTCCTTTTGACTCTTTGGATCTTGAGTAACTCCCACCCTTATCTCCCTCCTCACTTCATACAGCTTGGCTCTGGGTCAGCTCTGATCCACTCCAGTGCTTGTTCTGAGTCAGAACCGCAGGTCCTGGAGAAAATATCTTATTCAGACCCCACAGCTCCATCTGCCCAGCATGAACACTTGGATGACATGAAATAAAGTCAGATCACCAGGCTTTGCCCCTGTCTGTATTAAAAACCTTTCAAGACTCTTCCACTTTGGTTAATTTTTTTTCATTTTTTGAGTTGAAGTATGGTTGATTTACAATGTTGTGTTAATTTCTGCTTACAGCAAAGTGATTCAGTTATATATGTGTGTGTGTGTATATATATATATATATATATATATATATTTGTTTTAATATTCTTTTCCATTATGGTTTATCATAGGATACTGAGTATAGTTCTCAGTTATTTTTAGTCCATGGTCTTCAAGAAAATTCCTGAGAGCTTTTATAAGTCCCTTGAGATTGGGAAAGGTTAGAGGGATTTTGACCACACATAAATAATTGACCTACTGATACATATTTCTGTCTCCTCTTAGATAGTTGATTTAAGTCAGTGTACAGGGCCTGATTTGTTCTGAGAAAAATGATGAGGCAGAATTTCTGAATCTACACCACTGATCAGAGTTTTCCCTTTAGGTCCCAGGGCTCTCAGTATTGGCCTGCCAACTTCCTCCCTCTCCCATGAAGGTTTGCACACATATGGTGGCTTATCTTAGTTTGTACCTTGCTGTCTTAAGTCTCTCTTTTTTCTAACTTATTGACTTTGATGACGTGATGTTCTGTTCTCTGCATCTTAGAAGAGAAGGATGTTCAGGTGGCATAAGTGACTGCTCTGTCATGAACCAAAGATGGTGCACCACAGGTGATGTGCCAGAATGAATCCAAATCTTGCCTCTTATGATACAATGTTGGACTTCTGCTTTCAGAATTAGGGAGTAATTGGAACTTGGTGGAAAAGAAATATAAAGCAGAGATTGTAGAGGGACTGACTGGCTCTCTGTGATGAAGTGATGAAGACTCAGATGATTGAAAATAGTGCTTTGTAGGTCTAGAGGATCTACTGGGACCAAAGAATGGGCCTCAAGCCTTTCAACACAGCTCTCTGTCAATGAGAACTTGCTGATACCAACCAAGCACTGACTAGACGGTGCTTTCCTTTTATTTGTAAACTTCTGTGGGTATCAGTCTCACAGATTTTCTCATGGTCTTCACACTCTCTCTTGATTATTTTTATCTTGTATATTTCATTCTATGAATCTTTGTATCTGAATCTGACCTTGCTCCTGTTCTTCTGTTTTTTGACTTTTTTTTGCCATCTCATATTGATTTATTATTTGGATCTTGGTATTAATAACTCACGGTTAACTATAAGGCAACAGTAGAAAAGTAGTTTCTACAGAGACTTATAGCAACAAATCTAGCTTCTAGCTCAAGATTCTAGCATCTAGCTTGTCATAGGCATTCCACAAATATTTGTTGAATGAATGAATAAATAAATGAATCAAAAATAGCCTTTAAGCTTCCATAACATGCACAAAACCACACATTTTTAGCAATACTCATACTTTTTTATAACATAATTATCAGCCATATTAGCTTGAAAAGAGAGCATAAATGTGTGTGTGAATATTTTTGATATGTTTGAAAATAATATACAAAGAAGAATATATACAAAGCAGAACAATAGTGGGTGACACAGACATCTGCAGGTCAGTGCAAAAAAAATGTGTCACCAGATTAAATGTACAAATGATAAACATTTTAAGTAAAACATGTTAATAATAAAGCATAATGTACATTTAAATCATATAAGTAATATTGTACGTTATACTTAAGAGATGTTTGGGTCAATTTATAGCTTGGCACTCAGAAATGGGTACCTGCCATCTTCAAGATTCAGTTTTTATGGCATGAATTCCAAGAGAAACAAGTATAATTTTATATTTTGTCTCTGTTCTCCTTTTAGTTATAAAATAATTTCTTCCAAAGGGGTAGCGAGACATCAAGATTTCCCTTCTTCCAAGTTTTCCTGGCTATAGCAAATGGGTATCTGAGTGGCTAACATCCTTTCCGTGCCTCGGAAGACATCACAGTACTTTTTCCCCTACTGAGCATGGACTTATCAATACAGATTTCCAGGTAGCTCTTTGGCTGAGCTTACCTGACACCTTCAACTTAGGTCATTTCTTACTTGAGAAAAAATCTCATTTGCCAAATAGCAGCCTCCATCTCATTGCCATATATATATATATTTTAATAAAAGTGACTTTTGTCTTCTAGAGGGCCATTTTACCAAACATTGCCCAGTTCAGAGGGTTCCAGTGAGGTCTTCGGAAGAGTTTTCTTTATTTGGGGTTAGTTTAGTTACTGACACTGCCTGATATCAGGAGTCATTCCTGGCTCCGCTGAGGCCCAGAGTCAAGATGTCCACCTATCGGGGGAGAGAGCAGCAGAAAGAGCACCCAGCTGCGGCGACACAGTTTTATCTGGGCCCATACATGGGTCCACCTTCCTGCTTCTTGCTCTGAAATGCACTCCTGGGCTTCAACTTGCTAGTGATTCTCTTGGGTGCAAGCTTCCCAAAGGCTATGGCCATGTCAGTCCTGCTCACCACTGAATGCTCATTTCCTAGAAGTGCCTGGAATAGAGTGTGTGCTCATGAATGACAGAGGAAGGAAGGATGGGAGGGAGAGAGAGAGGGAGGGAGAGAGAGGGAGGGAGAGAGAGAGGGAGGGAGAGAGAGAGGGAGGAAGGAAGGAAAGAAGAAAGGTTGGTTAGTTGATTAACCACTCTTGGTGCCCTGTTTCTCTGGTTTGGACATTCTGGATTCCTTTGCCATTATTATTCAGTGAACATAATTCCACCCCCTGTCCACTTCCCCTTGCTTGTCCTGATGTCTGTTTGTCCCCTTCTGGCTCTTGATTCCTGCTCTAGTGGCCATACACTGTCTCTTGACACTCTAAGGATTGTGGGTTTTTTTTCTCTAGACATAAAAATGTATTAATTAGATGCTTTTTGCCTGGAGTAACAAAAAACCCTGGCTCAATTGCTTTAAACAACAACAATTCCAGAGGCAGAGCAGCTCCGGGTGTGATCTGATTAGGGCTCTGCCTCTGCTCTTGCGGGTCTCATGGTTCTGCCTCCTCCATGTTGGCTCTGCCCTCCCAGTGTCTTCACTGGTCATAACGGAGCCACCTGCTCACGTAGAAGAACCCGAACCCTGTGCTGGGCCTAGACCAATCAGCACCCCTTTCCTGGGGTGGGGGAGAGACAGCCTCCCTTGAAGCCCATGAACTTGAACTTGAAGCTGGGAACTCCAAGAAAATTGAAGTCATGTTAACAAGGAAGAAAGGAATAAGTATTGGGAGAGAAGCATCTTAGTTTTGGTTACCCCAGAAGCAGATCCTAAAACAATGTGTAACTAGTTTATTTAGGAGATGAAACCAGGAAACGCCAGGGAAGAAGGGAAGTGAGAGAAAGAAGGGAGGGCACACTGTAGATCAAGTTACAAGAATGGTCAGTGAAATTCATCAGGCTGGGGTCAGTGTGGCTATTTCTCAGAGTTACCCCACCAGGTTGTCCTGGGGTTTCCTCCAGGGGTACTTACACCCAGCACTTCCAGTCTGTGCCCCATGAGGCCTAAAGAAAGCCCTCTGGCAGGGAGTTGTAGGTGCTTCCGGGAGAAAAAGTGCCTACAGGATGTGGGAGGAGCACTGACAGCATCTGCTCCAGCAAACAGCAGGGTTTGCCACCGACACCAACTGTTTAAATTTGTAATTTCATCCTTAGACTTTTAGAACAACAGGGCCAGCCCCCAGACTAATCTAAAATAAATGCAATCTTCATCAAACCATGTGCCTTATAAACACGAACAGTTGTTCCAACTGAGCCGCAGAGATTTTTGGAATGAATTCTGTGTTCCTGATTACCCCTGAGACTCAGATGTCAACTTCGAGAACAAGTGGTGGCAGGGGTGGGCCTGTCGGGAGGCCTGCATCAGATGCTTTTTCATTTTTAATTCTTTTTTATAATGCTGTATATTTTTTAACAAGGCATAACGTTTTCAAAGGAAATATCTTTTTAAACAGGAATGACAAGTAGCTCTAAGAACTTTTTAAAAGAATCACTTTTTAAAAATTAAGATGATATTGTTAGGGCAGTTTAAGGTTCACAGCAAAATTTAGGGGAAGGTAGAGATTTCCCACATACCTCTGACCCCACGCATACATAGCCTCTCCCATTAAGAAGCCCCCCACACCGAGTGGTACATTTGTCACAATTGATGACTTACACTGACACATCATATTCACCCCAAGTCCATAGTTCACATTACCACTCACTCTTGGTGTTATACATTCTATGGGTTTGGACAATGATGTATCCATCATTATGGTACACGGTATTTTTACTGCTCTGTTCACATCCTTACCCCTAGCTAACCCCTGGCAACCACTGATCTTTTGACTATTTCCATAGCTTTGCCTTTTCCACAATGCCATACAGTTGGAATCATACAATATATATCCTTTTCAAATTTCTTTCACTTAGTAATATGCATTTATGGTTCCTCTATGGCCTTTTCATGGCTTGGTAGCTCATTACTTTTTACTCCTGAATAATGTTCCATTGTATGGATGAACCACAGTTTATTTATCCATTCACCTCCTGAAGGACATCTTGGTTGTTTCCCATTTTTAACAATTATGAATTAAGCTACTATAAATATCCACTACAGGTTTTTACTTCAGCTCCTTTGGGTAAATACCAAGAAGGATTATTGCTTAATTCTTTCAGAGTATACTTATTCTTGTAAGAAACTGTCCAAGTGCCTTCTAAAGTGGCTGTTCCATTTTTCATGCCACCAGCTGTGAATGAGAGTTCCTGTTGCTCCACATCTTCACCAGCATTTGGTGTTGTCAGTGGTCTGGATTTTGCTATTCTAATGGCTGTATAGTGGTAGCTCATAGTTTTAACTAGCATTTCCCTGACAACATATTATATAGAGCATCTTCTCATATGCTAATTTGTCATCTATATATCTTCTTTGGTGAGGGGTCTGTTAAGGTCTATGGGTCCATTTTTAAAATCACTGTTTGTTTCTTATTGTTGAGGTTTAAGGGTTGTTTGTATATTTTAGATAACAGTCCTTTATCAGATGTGCCTTTTGCAAATATATTCTCCCAGTCTGTGGCTTGTTTTCTTATTCTCTTGACATTCACAGAGCAAAAGTTTTTAATTTTAATGAAGTCTAACTTATCAATTCTTCCTTTCTGGATTGTACCTTTGCTGTTATATCTAAAAAGTCATTTTCATACCCAAGGTCATCTAGGTTTTCTCTTCTATTATCTTCTAGAGTTTTACAGTTTTGCACTTTACATTTAGGTCTACAATTGGTTTTGAATTAATTTTTGTGAAGTGTGTAAGGTCTGTGTCTAGATCCCTTTTTTTTTTTTTGTATGTCCTGTTGTTCCACCACCATTTGTTGAAAGACTATCAATTGTATTGCCATTGTATTGCCTGTGCTCCTTTGTCAAAGATCAGTTGACTATATTTATGTGGGTGTATTTCTGGGCTCTCTATTCTGTTCCATTGATCTAGTTGTCTACTCTTTCCTCAATACCACACTGTTTTTACCACTGTAGCTTTAAAGTAAGACTTGAAGTTGGGTGGGTTTGATATTTCAACTTTGTTCTCTTTCAATATTATGTTGGTTATTCTGGATCTTTTGCCTCTCAATATAAACTTTAGAACCAATTTGTCAACATCCACAAAAAAATGTGCTGGGATTTTGACCAGGATTGCACTGAATGTATAGATCAAGTTGGAAAGAAGTGACATCTTGACAATATTGAATCTTCTTACCCATGAACATGGAATATCTCTCCATTTATTTAGTTTTTCTTTGATTTTGTTCAACAGAGTTTTATAGTTTTTCTCATATAGCTCATGTACATATTTTGTTAGATTTATACCAAAGTATTTCATTTTGGGGGGTGCTAGTGTAATGCTGTTGTGTTTTTAATTTCAAATTCCACTTGTTTATTGCTGGAAATATTTATTTCCTTATATAGGAAAGTGATTGGCTTTTGTATATTAATCTTTTATCCTTCAACCTTGCTATTATCACTTATTAGTTCCAATAGGTTTTTGTTGATTCTTTTGGATTTTTTACACTGACAATCATATCATCTGCAAACAGTTTTATTTTTTCCTTCTCTCTCTATATGTATATACATATATATATACATTTCCTTTTATTGTCTTATTGCATTGGTTAGAACATCTAGTATAATGTTGAAAAGGAGTGGTGAGAGGAAACATCCTTGTCTTGTACCAGATCTTAGTGGGAAAACTTACAGTTTTTCACCATGAAATATAGTTATGGATTAAGTATTAGCTATAGATTGTTTATAGATATTCTTTATCGAGTTGAGGAAGCTATCCTTTTGCATTTTTTTTAAACTAGAAAAGTTCAAATGGAATCTCTCTGTGGGGAAGGCATAAATAAATGTGAAATAAAGAGGATTCATTTCAGTATTGTGATGGATTGAATTGTGTTCACCCCAAATTCATGTTGGTGTCCTAACCCTAGTACCTCAGAGTATACCCTTATTTGGAAATAGGGTTATTGCAGGTGTGATTTGGTAGGGTAAAATAAGGTCATTCTGGAATGGGTGAGCTCCTACTCCAGTATGACTAGTGACCTTATAAAAAGAATAAATGTCCTTATAAAATGAATATATGTGTGAAGGGACAGACACACACAGCGAGAAGGCTATGTAAACATGAAGACAAAGATGCAGGAGTTAAGCCTGCATCTATAAGCCAAGAAATGCCAGCAAACTGCAAGGAGCCAGGAGAAAGGCAGGGAGCAAATTCTCCCTCAGAACCTTCAGAAAGAACCAACCTGCCCATACCTTGATCTTGAACTTCTAGCCTCCAGAACTGTGAGACAATACACTTCTGTTATTTATAGCACTTGGTTATGGCAGGCCTAGAAAACCAATACAATAACTGTGAAATGTTTACGATGGCTTCCTTTTAGAGCTAGTGTAATTGCTACTCAAGATTTCTGAGAAAGGTTGTTCTGTTAGATGTGAATGAATGTTTGTGGTCCTGGTCTCTTAGCACCAGTGGTAAATCACAAAGATTTGGGTCACCTCATCCTAGTTGCAAGCATGAAGGAGACCATGTAAATGTATATTTCAGGAATTAGTCAGACTTATCCAGATTTTTCAGGACAAAAATCACTACAGGAAAAAATTGCTGTAGTGATTGCTGGAGACTTTCGATAATTTTCTTCAATAATTTTCTATTGCAAAGCCATATAACCCTTTCCTTTGTGTGTCTGATTGTCACTTATAACCTGTTTAGTGAGGTCAGTTAGACTAGGGTTAGAGAAGGGGTGTGAGCGACAGAGGGGAAAGACTTAGTCACCTTGCTGGGAGAATTGGGATACTGAATGGGGAGTGGGGTAGATGGAATTACAACTCTGTGATTCAGCTCAGTTTGTTTTAAAAGGAGCCCTTCAACAGTTTTGCAAACATTATTCCAAGCTGCCATTCAATAAATGTTTTTGCAGAATTTCATGTGCATATCAAGTGCGTTACTCTGGGGAGAGAATGCATTGTTTTCAGCAGAGGTTCAAAGCAAACTATAAAAAGTGATGTCGACAATAATTTGAAAAATCACTTTGTCAGGTAGGATTGGCTTTTTGAGATGACATTAAAGAATCTTTATTGTTTATTTTATATTTATAATACTGAAATACTCTGCACCAGCCAGTGCTTTACATAGCTTATTTTTAATACTTTAAAGGCACCCAGGTGGTTATTATTGTTTCTGTTTTGCAGGTGGCAAATCAAAGGCTTAGAGAGGTTAAGTAATTTGCCTGAGGTCACAAAGCTCATACAGGGTCAGGACTCATATCTGGCTCTGTCTTGCTCCAAAGACTCTGTTTTTATTCTAAGTCTCCTGCCTCTTTATTTGATGGTAGTCTTTTATTTGAGTTTCATTAAAGCCAGTTGTAAGCACCAATTATGGTAGGAGGCATTCTTACATGGTGTAGGACTATAAACAAAGTAAGCTCTAGATTCTTTCCAAATTCCAAGATTCTGCAGTACTGTGAGAAACCCAAGAAATTCTTTGGGTATCAGGGCCTTAAACAGGATGACTGGAAGTCCTTCCCCTTACAGAACGTCTGCCAATTGCAGATCCAAGGATCATGTGGCTCCCTTGCTTAAAAGTCCCCAATGGCTTTCACCTGAACTGCAAAATCTAGTCTCCTTGCCCTATTCCATGAGCCTTAGAGAAGGAGGGAGGGCGTTATTAATAATTAAATTGGGCTAAAGAGTGGTAACTGGGGTTACTTGGGGCCAACCTGAACGTCTGGTCATTTCCCCTCAAGTTTCTACCTGATCTGTCCTCACCTCTCCCACTTCGTGGCCCTTAAACCTCCCTTCATCCCCCCTCTTGGCTGCACGGGTCCAATTTCTGGGTGGTGAACACAAGACTGCTTGTTTCTGTTTCAAGGAGTTGGCTGTCCTTCTGCTTGGAATGCTTTCCCCAGACACTCACAGGCCTCCTCCTATCTCACTGTTGAGACCTCAATTCAAATATTTCCTCCACAAGAGTGGTCACCGTGCGCAACCAAGGTTCCATGTCCCTGCCCCCCACTCATCCTCTCCTATCGCAGCCTCTTTCATCTACTTCCTAGCACTCGGCACGTGTATTCTTCTGCAGATTCATTGTCTGAATCCCTCCACCAATAGACAAGCTTCTCCAGGGCGGGGACTTCATCTTGTTCACTGCACAGCATGTAGCAGTTTCTCAAAATACACATGTTGGTTATCTGGCTGCCTTTAAAAGAATGGCAGCTATTAAGATATCTTTCCTGTCTGTAAGAGTAGAGATGCTTTTGTATAGAGCAAAAGGATCTGGGCCTGTCCACCTCTCCATCCTCGCTAACCACCCAGCTCCTGCCAGCTCTGGCCTTCTTACAGTCCCGCCGGGTGGGACTTTCCTCCCTCTTTCATTATTTCTTCTTCTTGTCCTGGGCCTGCACCTCCGCTGGAATTTCTTCTTCTCTAGACCATGCCCTCATGGTATCCTACATTTCTATTATCCCAACAGCCATTGCACTTTATAATCTTTATCTGGTTAATTGTTTCTTCTCTGTTAGATTATCAGCTCCACCCAGAAGGGGTCATTTTCTGTATTCTGAAATCTGGGGTGTTGTCCATGGCATTGTACTTGCTTAGTGAATGAATGAATACAAAAACATGCAGATCTCTCAACATATCTGCTTCACTCTGGCACTCTCTTAGACTTTTACATCTTTGCCTTTATCCTAAAAATATAACAGTTCCACACTCCAGGCATCAGCATTGGATTTATCACCACCTCCTGATTCATCCTCAATTTCTAGATGTTAGGAGATCCTGCTGCCCACAGCATCAGTGCTAAGCTAAAAATCTTCAGCCTCTTATTAGCTCTCAACATCTAATGAGTCACCACATGTGGTACTTGTTTAAAACTGCCTTGCTTTTTTCCATTGCCGGGTGCCAGATATCTGCTCTCTTGTCCCTTTAACAGAAAGTCTCCTATTGCCATCATTATGGTCAAAATTGGTGAGTACACCTGCTGTCAGATTTTAGTAGATCTCATGGTGTGCAATCAGCTGTTGTTTGAGCTGTCTAATTTCAGCATTAGAATATTGGTAGATCACATTCTGCTTGGCACAGGGCAGCAGATATGTGGTTCCAGAAGCAAGTTAGATGCCCCAACTACCTCTGAATTAGTATGATGCTGAAATCAAGATTATGGGCATAAATGTACCCTTAACCTCAGCTAGTTGTACACCAAATGATAGTGGGGGATGCGTGTGAAATAGTGAAAACTTTGTCATCACTCTTTCTTATTTGTATTAAGGATAGGTCTCCTAATTCTTTAAGGATGTTTGTATATGCACAGAGACCATCCATCATCGTTCCTGTGGAGACGCCGTATAATAGGAGCCCTGGACCAGGACTTCATGAGGTCAGATCTCAGTCCCCACATGCTTGTTATGTGGCCCAGGGTAAGTGTCAGTTTCCTCGATTGCAAAGTGCAGATTATAGGAGTAAACAATTTATAGGGTTGCTGTATATGTGATGTGCTTCCCCTGTACTATGGCTTATATCATCCGACTCCTCCTCTTCATCATCATCATTACATTCTAGTTTCTACCCAGTCAACAAAAGCAGAGAAACATCTATCTGGTAGATCTTTTTTGTAGCAAAACAAATTAAATTTTAATTACTACCAACATCACACTTGTATTTGGCCTAGGACAAATTACATTCGGTGGAGGAAGAAATGATGAAAGTATCTCTTCACATTTTAAAGCTGTTTAAAAAGTCATTACAATAAATTGTCCTGCTATAATTCACGTCCCTGTTCTATTTTTGCTTACCTGTCACCCTTCCTCCACACACTGTTTTGGCAGATCATCATCAACTCGTGGTTTATTGCAACTGCTTATAGGTCTGTGCAAAAGGAGGTCTAAACTAAGGGAGGTTTCTGAATACTTTTTCTTTTTAAGAAAACTATGGAAGTAACCCATACTAGTTGTAACAAATTTAAAGAATATAACAGAATAAAAATTATAGCCTAAACAAAACAACAATTAGAAAAAAATCCTCTTCCATTACAATCCTAATTCCCAGAAATTACCATGGATAACATTTTGAAGTATACTGGAGTATATCCTTTTATATCTCTCTGTCTGTCTCTGTCTCTCTGTGTGCTCACCCCTAAAAATCAACACGTCACATTTTATCTGTGATTCAGGGCCCAGTTCAAATGGCATCTTAATTTCCTTTACTTACTTCTGTAAGTAAGCCTAGGCTCCCTGAAGTCTTTGTATCTATCTTTTAAAAATGCTATTTCTAACTTCATATTTTGTGTTTTGTTTACACACCAATCTTCCCTGCTACACACAAACTTCTTGAGGATAATATATGAGTCAAGATTCATCCTGTTGTAAGAGATAAAACCACAGCTTAAGCAAAACAAGATAATGTATTAAATTAAGGACACTGAGTCCAACAGGCTTCAGGTGTGGCTGGTCCAGAGCCTCCATCTCGCTCTCTCCTGAACTTTGCTTTTCTCAACTTGGCCTCATCCTTCTCACAGGCTTTTTTTAACATCATTTCACTGAACAATTCCTTTTGAAAGAGCACCTCTTTGCTCATAAATCTGGCAAACCAGTTCCAAACAAGACTCTTGCTCATAATTCTGGCAAAACAGTTCCAAACAAGACTCATGCTCATAAATCTGGCAAAACAGTTCCAAACAAGACTCTTTTCTTCTTTTTAATTAATTATTTATTTTTGGCTGCGTTGGGTCTTCATTGCTGCATGGGGGCTTTCTCTAGTTGTGGCGAGTGGGGGCTACTCTTGGTTGCAGTGTGCATGTTTCTCCTTGCGGTGGCTTCTCTTGTTGTGGACGGAGCATGGGATCTAGGCACATGGGCTTCAGTAGTTGTGGCATGTGGGCTCAGTAGTTGTGGCTCACGGGCTCTAGAATGCAGGCTCAGTAATTGTGGCACATGGGCTTAGTTGCTCCACGGCATGTGGGATCTTCCCGGATCAGGGCTCGAACCCAAGTCCCCTTCATTGCCAGGTGGATTCTTAACCACTGAGCCACCAGGGAAGCCCCCAAACAAGACTCTTATTGGTCTATCTTAGGTAACTGATCTGTCCTGAGCCTGTCACACCAGGTAGAAGACAGGAATGTGTTGATTGACCAGCCTGGGTTGTGAGCACTGTCTTGTGCCTGAGTACGTGCAGGAGAAGAAAACAGAAATGGATGCTGGGAATCCAGAGACATGCTGGCGACCAGGTCCTCATCTGACTTACCCTTAGGTCCTCTGTGGTTCTTAGATGGTGCCTTGGTGTGCACTTGCTCAGTACTCAAATATTTGCTGAGTGAAATGACCACATCCTTTAATTACTCTCCACCCAGTAGCAGGTGAAGAGGGGGCAGTAACCTTTCCTCAGGTATTTTGGGCTCTTTGAGGTCTGTTAACAGAATTAAGAGGACCAAGTTTTGCTGTTTGGAATTGTTTCCTTAAAAGAGTTCCATGAAACTGATTTTATGTAAAGGGAAAAGAAAGCTTAAGGGAAAGAGATGCCTGTATGTTGTAGCAAAAAGTGGGGAGAGAAAGAGGTATTTATCTGGGTCTCTAAAACTTCAGATTGATTCCCTGTGCCCCTCCTGCTTCCTTGTCCCCTTGTGCCAGGATGGCACCAACAGCTTCCTTTGCCCTTTGGTTCCCAGCTGGCTTAGCTAACAAGAAATTAAGGGCAGGAAGTGAGCAGGGTGGGGTGTGTGTTCCTCTAACTTCTGCATTGCCGGTCATTGCGGGTTGGCTGCAAGAAACCAGAGTTTGTTTCATAGATTTTGATACTGGTTCCTTCCTTTTGCCACTTCAGGCCTGTGGATGACAGGGGCTACCAACACTGCATGTTGATGGTTTTCCTAAACCCCTTTCACACCTTTACAAACACAGTTAACCCTTGAATAACACATAACATAGTTTGAACTGCATGGGCCCACTTATACACAGATTGTTTTCAATAGTAAATACTACAGTGTTAGGGGTCTGCGGTGGGTTGACTCCGAGGATTTGGAACCGCAGATACCGAGGAACCACGAAGAGTGAGTTATACTCCGATTTTGACCATGTGGTGGGTCAGCACCCCAACCCCTGTGTTGGAGGGTCAACTGTAGTCTGTTTGCTGAACTCTCCTTAAATTGCCAGGTGGAGTGTTCTCTGCATTTCCTGTTGGGTCATTGATACTTGCCCAATCAAAACAACAAACAACAACAAACAACAAACAAAGCCTATATTCTGATAAACTTAAAATGTTTATTTCAGGGGGTAGAGTGGGGAGAAAGACAAGTTGGTTTTTGGCAGCTCTATCTTTGGAAACCTGAGTCTTCATACTTTGTAACATTTGCCCCATTAAAACTGCCTTTGATGGTCATTCTCATGAAATGTATTGGTACAAAAACTTTTTTTTTTTTAAGAAATAACATTACTCCAGGCCCAACAGCCAGTCGGTATTTATGAATTTTAATATTTTGAAAGCTAGAGTTTTATTTCTAGAGACAAGGAAAGCATAAATCCATTGGTCCTCTTAACTAATGAAATAAGAGGAGGCAGAAAAAAACATTTCACTAATCACCACTGCATCGAAGCTGTTTTAATGAACCGATTTTAAAGGAAATAGCTGAACAATTCCATTTTCGTGTGGCTCAAATGAGAAAAAATGCTTAGAGTTTTAAAAAAGAAAAGTGTTTCTCTCCTTCCAATTAAAGAAAATTAATATTAAGGTATTTCCAATGACTATCTAAAAGCATTGTGACCAGGTATGCAGTTTCATCATGTTCTTTGGTTTTAAAGTGAGTTACTTTTGCAATGAAGGCAAGATGTATTATTCTCCTTTGCTGTGACATTTACTCCCAGCCTGTTTATACCAATGCAGCTGCTGTGAAAGTCAGTGCTTTTTCTTTTTCTTTCTTTTTTCATTCTCTTTTCATTTTAAAGGCATATATGCGAGTCATCTGACCCAGGTTGCACACAAGCTATACAGCGTATGGTTGGGGTAAAGAACATCGTCTTTTGTTCAACAGTTTTTGTATTTCTTTCCAATCTTTTGCTTCTCTGGTCCTCAAATAAGGCTAATTACAAAGAAAAAAAAAAGGTGGGACTGGTGGAAAGGGAGGCTTTAAAACCATTCCTTTTGCAGCAAGGAACAAAAGAGAGTACCAAGGGCATGGCTAGGCCTCAACAAAAAAGAAAAGAGAAAAATCACCTAATGAGTATGTCGAGATAAGTGCCTGTGAAGAAAACTGACAAAAAAAGAGCTTTTAGTCTAAAATCCATAAATAAGTGTGCATCAGATGGGTACTAGAACAGTTTTAACAAGACAGGCCATGAAAACTCTATCCCTCTATGCAAGAGCTACACGCCTTACAGAAATCTCCTTTCTTTATAAGATATTTTTCTTTCAAATATTAATTTAAAAAGAAATACTTGAAAATTAAGATGTTTTATTCATGTCTCTGAATCCATTATAGAGTGGGTACCACATAAAGGGTTGTTTTTGAGATATAATTATCAATGCTGCTGGCTTCTTAGAGGTCAAAGGTTTTGCATGAACATATGAAGTTGTTCATGAAGAAAAACTGAAAAGAGGAGATTCTGACCTTGGAGACTACTGTGGCATTTTCACTTTTCAAATGGAAGAAGTAGCAGATATATTTGAAGTTTGTTAACTCTATATAGCTCTTCTTTCTGTCTTTCCTGATACGTTTGAGCCTTGCCTCCTGTTCTGAAATTAGGAGACTGGTATTGCTGTACTGGAAGCAATGATGGTTCAGACATAGAATTACAACCTGCCTGCTTTTGGTTGTTCCCTCAGCTGGTGCAGCAATCTTTTCTAGACTGGTGGTTTAACTGAGCAGGTAAACACCCTAGCTCTGAGGTCAAGCAGATTTGGATTCAAATGATGCTCTATTACAGTCCTCCCTCTGTATCTGCAGGGGAGTGGTTCCAGGACCCCTGTGAAAACCAAAATCTGCGGCTGCTCAAGTCCCTTATATAAAATGGCTTAGTGAAGTTGGCTCTCCATATCCATGGATTCTGCACTCCCGGATTCTGCATTCGTGGGTATGGAGTGCCAACTACACTTACTAACTGTATTGGCCAAACTTGTCTTACTTGTAAAGATGGAGATAAGACAATATGCCTATCTGAAAGATTTATTGTGAGAATCAAATGAGAAGATATTTGTAAAGTGATTATCGCACTGCTTTGGTGCATGGAAAACAATCAGTAAATGGTAACTATCATTATAATTATGATCTCATTGCTATGCTGAGAACCTGCACTGTCCTAAACAATGTGGTCCACAACCCTTCCAGACTCAGTGCCATAAAGATGAATATCAGCCTCCAGATATTCATAGGCTACAACCCCCGCCACAAAAAAAGCAACCAAAAAACCCTACCTATAAATAAAAGAGAGAGAAAAAGAAAGTAGTATAATGAAAGAGTCACACGTTTACCTAAATTAGAATCCCCACCAGTTGGAAAGCTACGAAGCTGTCTGGTATTGAAATACCAGAACCAACACTGCAGTTAGGAGCATGATATTTCAATATAGTAAACATCTCTTAGTAAAATTCTGAACAAAACAAAGGACAATCTTCCATGGATTTACATGATAGTTACATTTCTGGAAAAGTCGGTGAATCTAAAAATTGTGCTAAATATACTTGGTGTTAATATGAAAAACAAAGTTATTTTTTCATCATTTTAGCTTTCATCATTATAGCTGACAAGTAACATAACTGAGTGAGTGTAATGCAACCTAGGACAGGACATCCAAGAAATAACTACATGCTTGTGTTACCGAGAGTGGGTCCGGCTCCTCACCGCTCAAAAGCCAATAAAGAGGCAAGGTTAGTGGAAAGGAAAGTTTGCTTTATTTCAGAGGTCAGCAACTGGGGGAGGCGAGGGCATACTCCTGTCCAAAGGTCAACTCCCTCGACTGACAATCAGTGGGTAAGAGCTTTTATAGACGGAGGGAGGGGGCTACATGCAGAAACAGCACAGTCAGCTCTGACATGTACTTCAAGCCAGCAGTGATACACCTCATAAGTAGTTATACTCTGTGACAACTTCATTAGACAATTCTTTTTCATAAGGAACACTGGAGCCAAAAGTATGGTTAGAAGTAAAATAATAGCTTTCCATTAGATTTAAAATTTTATTTTTTTTACGAATATTTCTCTCTGAGATGTCTCAGGGGTGCTCTGGATAACTCAAAGTTAGCTAGAGAAAGAAACTTACAATCTGTTATCAAAATCAGCTCAATATTCCAGGAGAACTTTGTTCTCTTAACAGAGAGAAAACCAAATTCAGTCTTGCATCAGTTTACTGTTAATAACAAAATTCATTTACCTAATTAAACTCAATCTAATTTTAATCCTGACAATGTACAAAATTCTTTTCTCAAAGTTCCTTTTTCACAAACCTTTTAGCACTTTCTGGATCCAGATTAATTTGTTCCTTGTTTTCCCATACAGAAGCAACCAGCCCCAGGACAAAATTATTCTCCTTGTTTTCCCAACAAAAATATCTCACCTTTATACTTTCTCTTGCTGACAACACATATCGTACTTGCTTTACATACTGAAATGCTTCCCTTACCATTTTTACATATTACAGTTTTTAACCTTGAAAACCTTAACAAAACCAAGAAACAAGTAATTTAACTGTTATATCAGCATTTTTTGATTGGCAAACTTAACATATTTCATCACCTTTAAAAACATACATTTTTTTCATAGCACAATTTCTCTTTAATGGTACAAGATGTTAGTTTAATAAACCTAAGCCCTCTTTCCTCTCTCTCTTTTTTCTTTTTTCTTGGCTTGAAGTTTTACTAATTTACCCAAGGCTGAAGTCTCAGGCAAAGTGGGCTGTGTTTGTATTTTAAAGACACGATAAAAGTTAACTTCAAGCTTTATCCTAGGCATATATTTGTTCTCTCAGGGTCAGAATTCTGAAAACGATATTTTATCAAGCAAGCTTTCTCTAACTGCATATGCAAAAAGAACCAGTTTTGGAGTTTCAAAAGAGTTTCATCTTAACCAATTTTCTCCAGAGTCTAAAGAGTACTGTTGCCATACATTGGTTAAAAAAAAAAAATCATCTTTTTCTTTAGTCATAGTTTTATAGCTAAAATTTTTCTTAATGAATTGAACCTGAATTTCCCATTTTACAAAAGGCAACAAGAATACCAATCACACAAATGCAATACATACTCACACACCCGAAGACAGAACTGTCACAAACCCTCCAGAGGATGACTGATACGGAGTCCCAGACAAACACTTCCCAACACAAATGGGCCTTGACGTCAGACACAAGTCAGCACCAATTAGGAATACACCCAAATGACGCTTAGTGCTCGCAAAGGGTCCTCAACGTCAGAAACACGTCAGACCAATTGGCAAAATGCCCAAATAGCACCCCATGCTCAAAAGAGAAGTTTTCCGGACACACACCGGTGTACTTACTCACCCTTGAAGCTCGTCAGCTCGTCCAGAGGCATCTTTCCGTTCCACCAAGGAAAAGCGTACGTTGGCAGCCAGTGCCGAGCAGGGGAGAAACAGGGAGGAACCCTGAAACAAATGGTTTCAGCAGCTGCTAGGAATGTCGCCACCAAACCCCTCTCAGGGCACGGCCAGTGAGCCACGAGCAGAGGACTGCTCACAGCCTTTCTAACACATCATCATGGCGGCCGCTCTGCTTGGGAAAACCTGGGAGCCAGATATCGCGAGATCCCAGCCTCACGTTGGGCGCCAAAATCTGTTAGTGAAAGTGGGTCCAGCTGCTCCCACTTAAAAGCCAGTAAAGAGGCAAGGTTGGTGGAAAGGAAAGTTTGCTTTATAGTGAAAGTGGGTCCAGCTGCTCCCACTTAAAAGTCAGTAAAGAGGCAAGGTTGGTGGAAAGGAAAGTTTGCTTTATAGTGAAAGTGGGTCCAGCTGCTCCCACTTAAAAGTCAGTAAAGAGGCAAGGTTGGTGGAAAGGAAAGTTTGCTTTATTTTGGAGGTCGGCAAATGGGGGTGGCGGGGCAGACTCCTGTCCAAAGGCCGACTCCCCCCACTGACAATCAGTGTGCAAGAGCTTTTATAGGCGGAGGGAGGGGGCTACATGAAGAAACAGCACAGTCAGCTCTGACGCTCATCTTGAAATTGGTCATCCACCAATGGTCTGACCACCATCACCTTGATTGTTTTAAGTACAGTTAGTCTTTAATTCCAGGGTTGGTTTGTTCCCGTTTCTTTGAGGCCAGCTCTTGGAATTGTGGCAGCTTATGTCATGGTCATGATGTAGTTAACTTCTTCCACCTGGTTTTAGTCTCTGTAAGACAGCTCACAGGATATGGCTCAGAAAATTATCTATAGCCCTTGAAAAGGAACTAAAGTCCTTCACTTTTCTTAATGACTAAACTATTATTATTTAGTCTTGTTGGACTGTTTTTCTTTGTTTCTGCATTTCTCACTTCTCTGATTAAACTTATTCTCTGGCTAAAGTTTTTCCACAGACAAAAGGCAGGTGGAGGACATGGGTGGGGGGGAAAGACCATAGGATCCTGCTCCATTTCAATTCCACTCCTGGGTGTACATCTGGAAAATATGAAAAACTCTAATTTGAAAAGATACATGCACCCCAATGTTTATAGCAGCACTATTTACAATAGCCAAGACATGGAAACAACCTAAAAGCCCATCAACAGATGATTGGCTTAAGAAGATGTGGTACATATATACAATGGTATACTATTCAGCCATAAAAAAAGAATGAAATACTGCCATTTGCAGCAACATGAATGTACCTAAGAGTATTATACTTAGTGAAGTAAGTCAGACACAGAAAGACAAATATTATATATCACTTTTTGTGGAATCTAAAAAAAAAAAAAAAAGAATCTATATTCAAAACAGAAACAGAGGGCTTCCCTGGTGGTGCAGTGGTTGAGAGTCCGCCTGCCAATGCAGGGGACGCGGGTTTGTGCCCCGGTCCAGGAAGATCCCACATGCTCCGTGGCCGCTGAGCCTGCACGTCCGGAGCCTGTGCTCTGCAACGGGAGAGGCCACAACAGTGAGAGACCCTTGTACCGCAAAAAAAAAAAACAAACAAACCAGAAACAGACTCACAGACATACAGAACAGACTTACAGTTACCAAAGAGGAAAGGGAGGGGTGGAGGATAAATTAGGAATTTGGGATTCACAGATACACACTAGTATACATGCAATAGATAAGCAACAAGGATTTACTGTAGAGCACAGGAACTGTATTCAATATCTTGTAATAACCTATATGGAAAATAATCTGAAATATATATATATATATATATATATATATATATATATATGAACCACTTGCTGTACACCTGAAACTAACTATTGTAAATCAACTATACTTCAATTTTAAAAAGTTATGCTGCTGAAAATCAAAATCAAAACCAAAAAAACCTGAATCTGGTGACTTTTAACAGCAGAGGCGTATTCCTTGCTCATCCTTTATGTCATCACAGTTCAGCCGGGGACTCTGCTTCTTACCTCCTTCCTCTGGATCCTTGATAGACGGTACACCCATCATTCCAAAAATGGCTGGGCTCACAGCAGAGGGAATGGAGCTCTGGAGGCCTTGAACTAGCAATTTAATGCTCTAGCCTAGAAGTGACACAAGTTACTTTCACTCATTGGTGACATCCCCTGCCCAATCAAAGGAAGTCAGGCCGTTGTCCAGAAGATTACAGATTGGAATTATTTGATGAATAACAGCAAAGACTACTGTAGTAGGCTGAATAATGGCCCCCAAAATATAAGGTCCCACTACCTAGAACCTGTGAATGTTACCATACTGGTAAAGGCCTTTGCAGACGTGATTAAGCTGAGGATCTTGTGGTAGATCCTAAATGACACAACAGGTGTTCATGTAAGATAGAGAGGTTGTGATATTGTAATTTATTAAAGGAAATATATATTTCACTTTAGTCCCCTCCCTGGCACAGAACTCCTAAATAAAATTCTTGGAATTTCCTGTGATGAGAGCTTTAAAGGTGTCTTTTGCTATGTTAACGAGTGACTTTTGGAAAGCCCTCCCACCTAAGGATGGGAGATGGTTGCTGGTGGAGCCAACGCAGTGATGAGAGGTTTGGAGATTTCAGTCCCACCCCCTGACCTCTGGGGAGGGGAGAGGAGCTGGAGGTGATTTAATCACAGGTGAAGCATTACCTGTGGCCAATAATTTAATCAGTTGTGCCTGTATATTGAGGCCTCCATAAAAAAACCAAGAGAGCTTCCCTGTTGGTGAACATGTGGGGGTCTGGGGAGGGTGGTGCACTCGCAGAGGGCAGGGAAGCTCCAAGCTCCTTCCCACAGACTTTTCCTGTGTGTCTCTTCCATCTGGCTGTTCCTGAGTTCTATCTTTTCACAATAAACGGGTGACCTAGTAAGTAAAATGTTTCTCTGAGTTTTCTGAGCTGCTCTAAAAAATTAATCAGACCTAAGGACGGGGCCAGTCAGAAGCACCTGGACTTGCAGTTAGTGTCTGATGTTGGGGGAAGGGTGAGGATGGCCGTCCTGCAGGACTGAGCCCTTGACTTTTGGGATCTGACACTCCCTCCAGGTAGATTGTGTTAGAGGTGAGTTGAATTGTAGGACACCTTGGTATTAGAGAGGTACTTGGTGGTGTGGAATAAAAACACACATGTTGGAATTGGTGTGGAAATCTTAGAGGCTGAGGGAGATTTGACACACACAGAAGAGGAGGTGGCAATGTGACCTTGGAGGCAGAGAGTGGAGGGATGAGGCCACAAGCCAAGGATGCAGGCAGCCGCCAGAAGCAATTCTCCCCTTGAGCCTCCAGAGGGAACACTGCCATGTTGACACCTTGATTTATGCCCAGTGATACTGATTTTGGACTTCTGGCCTCCAGAACGTGAGGGAATAAATTCCTGTTGTTCTGCACCACGACGTTTGTAGTAATTTGTTACAGCAGCTGTGGGAAACATATAAAACTAACATATTAGGGGCTTTCCTGGTGGCACAGTGGTTGAGAGTCCGCCTGCCGATGCAGGGGACACGGGTTCGTGCCCCAGTCTGGGAAGATCCCACATGCCGCGGAGCGGCTGGGCCCGTGAGCCATGGCCTCTGAGCCTGTGCGTCCGGAGCCTATGCTCCGCAACGGGAGAGGCCACAACAGTGAGAGGCCCGCGTACCGCAAAAAAAAAAAAAAAACACGAAAAAAACCCTAACATATTAGGTATGGTAAATGTGTTTCAGGTTCTCACTTTGAGACAACTAAACTCGTCCCTTTTGCATAGTCACATGACTATGACCACCTGAAAGCCAAGCAAAGATGCTAATCTGCTAAACAAAGAGGCACCAGGGGAGAGACCTGGACTTGGGGACTTACAGGACTGAGAGAATCACGTAGACATTCTGCACTGGGTTTGCACTGCACTATCTTCAAGACCTTAGAAAATTCTCATTAAAAGTTATAATGCTGACTTTGTTAAAAATACCGTGGTCCCAGGGAGCACAGATGCCTGCAAGAAGCTGGCTCAAAATTGGCAAGAAGAGCAGAGCAACGAATAGTCCTTGGTCTGTAAGTCGGGGGCTGAAATGGCAAATGAAAACCAGGGAAGATCTAGGAAGGTCTGAGCACTTCTCGGGTGTTCCTGGGGGAAAGAAATAGAGTCAGCATCTGGATTTCCTGAGATCAAACAGAGTGAGACTCAAACTACTGTGATTCGGCATTTAAAGGAAGTGTGACACGAAAACAAACTGAAAATTTTAAATCATAGTCCTTATAAAGCTTGGAAAAACATGCAGCACAATGCCTCATTATACTAACAAAGGAGCTGAGGCTCACAGGAATCATCAGAGTCTCAGTTTCCCTGTCTTTAAAGTAGGAAAGGTGGACAAGATCTTCTTAAGTAATTTTAAGCGGTGGAGGGAACGGCTGCTCGGCGGGGGGGTGGGGGGGGGCGAGTGTTTGCTGCAGATTGTGCTGAGTTATCAGCCTGCTTTCTGATAAAATATTAAGGTTGAGAATATTTGCCTCACAGCTAAAATTTACCATTTGTTTCTGAGGCTTTTGCTGCCTGTGTTTCTGTCACTTCTTTCCTCATTGTACAACAGCCCCAGCCTTCTGACAAACCTGCTTTGGAAACTGGCCAAGAAATGCTAGCTTGCTCCCAGGGCCGAGTGATGGCATGTCACGTTCTCATCTGGAAAAAATGACTCCAGAAAAGGCCATTTCTCCTTGTATTACCTATTGGTCCACCAGCCACCTTTAGGCCAAATCTGTCAGCCTTCTGTGTGTCTGCTCCAGGACCAGGCCTGAGCCTGAAACTTCTTTTGTACCAAGGAAACTTCCAGATCAGCCCCACACTCCTCACTTGGCTTCTCCGTGGGCAATAAAGCAGCAAGTTCCATCACCGATGTCCAAATGGCAAATGAGAAGTGATGGTTTGAGTAGAAGGTACTGTCTGGAAAAGAAGAGAAAGGCAGAGCTTGTGACAGAGCTGTTCACACTTTCCCTGCACAGCTGGGAGACATTAGCTGGATTTCCCCAGACTGGTCTGCTTTCTGGCACCGGTGAGTTAAAACCGCCCCCAGAGCCTCCAAGTTTAGCTGGACTTCTATCATACGCATTTATCAGCTAAATCACCAAAAGTCGCTTTCAAATATTCATGCAAAGCTGCATCTTTACCCAAGGTCAGGAGTTCAATAGAAGTTAGCAAAAAGGAAAAAAAGGAATGGCAGACAGAGGGCAAGAAAACAAAGAGAAAATATGGATAGATTACCTCGGTTCAAAAGTTGCTTTCTTGGGCCTCCCTGGTGGCGCAGTGGTTGAGAGTCCGCCTGCCGATGCAGGGGATACGGGTTCGTGCCCCGGTCTGGGAGGATCCCATATGCCGCGGAGCGGCTGGGCCCGTGAGCCATGGCCGCTGGGCCTGCGCATCCGGAGCCTGTGCTCCGCAACGGGAGAGGCCACAACAGTGAGAGGCCCGCATACCGCAAAAAGAAAAAAAAAAAAAAAAAAAAAAGTTGCTTTCTTTTCGAGGGAGTTTGTGCTCCAGAAAGTAGATAAAAGATAGTTCTGCAATAAGTAGGGTGGAATATACAGTAGGAGAATGAACACAAATAGTATTTCTATGTATGTTGATTTCTACTCCTGCCACCCTATTGAGTGGATGGTAAGGAGGTTAAGCATTTGAAATGTAGTAAACAAATAACCCACATTTCAGGATGCTTTCTTTACTACACTTATATCCAGCAGTCTGGTCTGCCTCTATCAAAGGCTGTCAAATGATTTTATACAAAAGTTATATGTAAAATCTGTTTAAAACAAAATCTGTTTTGTAGCAAGATATGTGGTCTTTTTATTGCTTTTGTCAAAGCTATCTTAAATCAGACATCAGAAAATGTTTTTTATGAATACCTTTTAAATCTTGTGTTATTTGCATAGTGGAAGGGAGAAATCCAAAACAGAGCCTCAGAATAGAAAAGGCTGGATTCCAGCCCTACCTCACAGCGAAATAACAATATTTTCAGAGTGTCCTATAACTATGGGGCACAGCATCCTGTTCCCTTCACTTTAATGGGAACTTAATTATGAAAAATTCTACTTTTCTCAATATCAAGTGATCTATTAACAGCTTCTGATTGCATAGTCAGATGCTATCTCTGGACCTTTTATTTATACCTCACCTTATTCTAGCAGAAATCCCAAGCTGCTCTATGGGCCAGCTTATAGGATTTTGATGTAGCTTTCAGATTTTAAATGTTTTTCTGAATCTATACAGCAATATCAGAATGGATTTTGAAAGTGTCAGTTCTGATTTAAAATGGCTTAAAACAGGATTGTGTCTAGAAATCTTCATTTATAGCTTGTACCTAAATAATTTAATCCTGCTCACTTAAATGATCTATGTATTCCCTTCTGCCCCAACGTATATAAACATTAAAAAAAGACAAACATCCTTCCACATGTTAATGATATAATCTTAGTATTACAATATAAGAATGGCCTCAAGAGTAATGACACCTGCCCACCGATTCAGAGGCCGCGGCGTCCTTGTGTGCCTCACGGGAGCCCTCGTCTGTGGGCTCCGCTCTCTCCCTGGGTCATCACCTCGTCAACTGCACGCGAATAGGCTCACGTCTCCGAAGTAAAGCAAAACCTGTGCACACCCCTTGTTTCTCTCCAGATACCAGGCCAGCTTCCCTTTCGGTTGCCAGCTGCTGGAAAGCGTCGTGTTCCCTCCCTACCGAGTCCCTGGCCTCGGCAACCCTGGGCTGGGGGCCACGAGAGCCCGCCGCCCTGCTGAGGCTGAGGCTGAGGCTGGAACCGCCGGTCCACGGTCCGCGGGGCGGGCAAGGCTGTCCTGCCATCCTGAGCGCTCCGTGCCATTGGCGTTCGACCAAGTGGCAAACGGAACCTCGGGCGGTGGACTGTCATACAGAAACGAAGGTGGGTGTGGGGACTTCCGCAAACTGGAAGGAACCGCGAAGACTGCAGGGGTCCAGGCTCAGCCCCCTCTCCCTGTCCTGCGACAGCCGAGGCCCAGAAGGAGGGGGAGGGGAGAAGGCACTGCTGGGCATCAGGCTGAGAAATCACCTGCATCAGTGCTCCCCTTAAGGAAAGGCAGTCACTCGCAGCTCCACAGTCCAAACTCGCCCACAGTAACTCCGAGGCGGCGAGGCGGCAACGGAGAGTGAACTCCCTGAGACTAGGGGCCATATGTCTTTGGGCCCTCAGCAGGACCCAGCACAAGACTGGTACAAGGCATGCTCAGCAAATGTTTGTTAAATGGTGTTAGTAGACTTCCCCTGTGAAATCATCATGGAGAGACGGAGGAAGATGGCGGAAGGGTAAGACGCGGAGATCACCTTCCTCCCCACATATACATCAGAAATTCATCTACACGTGGAACAACTCCTACAGAACACCTACTGAACGCTGACAGAAGACCTCAGACCCCCCAAAAGGCAAGAAACTCCCCCACATACCTGGGTAGGGCAAAAGAAAAAAGAATAAACAGAGACAAAAGGATAGGGACGGGACCTGCACCAGTGGGAGGGAGCCGTGAAGGAGGAAAGGTTTCCACACACTAGAAGCCCCTTCGCGGGTGGAGACTGCGGGTGGCGGAGGGGGAAAGCTTCGGAGTAGCGGAGGAGAGCACAGCAACAGGGGTGTGGAGGGCAAAGCGGAGAGATTCCCGCACAGAGGATCGGTGCCCTCAGGCACACACCAGCCCGAAAGGCTTGTCTGCTCAGCCGCTGGGGCGGGCGGGGCTGGGAGCTGAGGCTCGGGTATCGGGTTTCAGTCGGAGCGCAGATAGAGGACTGGGGCTGGCGGCAGGAAGAGAGCCTGAAGGGGTTAGTGCACCACGGCTAGCCCGGAGGGAGTCCGGGGAAAAAATCTGGAGCTGGCGAAGAGGCAAGAGACTTTTTCTTCCCTTTTGTTTCCTGGTGCGCGAGGAGAGGGCATTAAGAGCGCTGATCAAAGAAGCTCCAGAGACGGGCGCGAGCCGCGGCTAAAGGCACGGACCCGGGAGACGGGCGTGGGACGCTGGGGCTGCTGCTGCTGCTGCCGCCGCCACAAGGCCTGTGTGCGAGCGCAGGTCACTGTCCACCCCCCCCCCCTTCCGGGGAGCCTGTGCAGCCTGCCACTGCCGGGGTCCCGGGACCCAAGGACGGCTTCCCCGGGAAAGCGCACAGAGCGACTCGGGCTGGTGCAACATCACGCCTGCCCCGCACTGCGTGCCCCTCCCTCCCCTCGGCCTGAGTGAGCCAGAGCCCCCGAATCAGCGGCTCCTTTAAACCCATCCTGTCTGAGCGAAGAACGGACGCCCTCCGGCGACCTACGCGCAGAGGCGGGGCCAGGTCCAAGGCTGAGACCCGGGAGCTGTGAGAGCAGAGAAGAGACAGGGAAATCTCTCTGTGCAGCCTCGGAGGCAGCGGATTAAAGCTCCACGGTCCGCTTGATGTGCCCTGCGTCTGTGGAGTGCATGAATGGACAGCGAATCATCCCAAATTGAGGAGGTGGACTTTGAGGACAAGATTTCAGACTTTTTCCCCTTTTCCTCTTTTTACAACGAATTATCCCAAATTGAGGAGGTGGACTTTGAGAGCAAGATTTTCGATTTTCTCCCCCGTTTTCTTTTTGTGAATGTGTATGTGTATGCTTCTGTGTGAGATTTTCTCTGTATAGCTTTTCTTCCACCATATGTCCCAGGGTTCTATCTGTCCGTTTTTTTTTTCTTTTTCAATAATTACTTTTTTATTTTAATAACGCTACTATATTTTATACTTTATTCTATTTTACTTTATCTTCTTTCTTTTTTTCCTACCTTCCCTTCCTCCCTCCCTCCCTCCCTTCTACCTTTCACTCTTTCTTTTTCTTTCCTTCCTCCCTCCCTCCCTCCCTTCTGCCTTTCACTCTTTCTTTTTCTTCCTCCCTCCCTCGCTCATTTCTTTCTTTCTTTCTTTCCGTCCTCCCTCCCTCCCTCCCTCCCTCCTTTCTTTCTTCCTTCCTTCCTTCCTTCCTTCCTTCCTTCCTTCCTTCCTTCCTTCCTTCCATTCTTTCCTTCTTCCTTTCTTTCTCTCTCTCTTTCTTTCTTCTACTAATTATTTCTTTCTACTTTTTCTCCCTTTTATTCTGAGCTGGGTAGATGAAAGGCTCTTGGTGCTGCAGCCAGGAGTCAGTGCTGTGCCTCTGAAGTGGGAGAGCCAACTTCAGGACATGGGTCCACAAGAGACTTCCCAGCTCCACATAATATCAAGTGGCGAAAATCTCCCAGAGATCTCCATCTCAACACCAGCACCCAGCTTCAGTCAATGACCAGCAAGCTACAGTGCTGGTCACCCTATGCCAATCAAGTAGCAAGACAGGAACACAACCCCACCCATTAGCAGAGAGGCTGCCTAAACACATAATGAGGCCACAGGCACCCCAAAACACACCACCAGACGTGGACCTATCCACCAAAAGGCAAAATCGAACCTCAAACACCAGAGCACAGGCACTAGTCCCCCCCACCAGGAAGCCTACACAACCCACTGAACCAACCTTAGCCACTGGGGACAGACACCAAAAACAACGAGAACTAAGAACCTGCAGCCTGCAAAAAGGAGACCCCAAACACAGTAACATAAGCAAAATGAGAAGACAGAAAAACACAGCAGGAGAAGGAGCAAGATAAAAACCCAACAGACCTAACAAATGAAGAGGTAATAGGCAGTCTACCTGAAAAAGAATTCAGAATAATGATAGTAAGATGATCCAAGATTCTATTTCCAAGATCCAAAGTCTTGGAAATAGAATAGACAAAATGCAAGAAACAGTTAACAAGGATTTAGAAGAACTAAAGATGAATCAAGCATCGATTAAAAACACAATAAATGAAATGAAAAATACTCTAGATGGGATCAATAGCAGAATAACTGAGGCAGAAGAACGGATAAGTGAGGTGGAAGATAAAATAGTGGAAATAACTGCTGCAGAGCAAGATAAAGAAAAAAGAATGAAAAGAACAGAGGACAGTCTCAGAGACCTCTGGGACAACATTAAACGCACCAACATTTGAATTATAGGGGTTCCAGAAGAAGAAGAGAAAAAGAAAGGGACTGAGAAAATATTTGAAGAGATTATAGTTGAAAACTTCCCTAATATGGGAAAGGAAATAGTTAATCCAGTCCAGGAGGCACAGAGAGTCCCATACAGAATAAATCCAAGGAGAAATTCGCCAAGACACATATTAATCAAACTGTCAAAAATTAAACACAAAGAAATCATAGTAAAAGCAGCAAGGCAAAAACAACAAATAACACACAAGGGAATCCCCATCAGGTTAACAGCTGATCTCTCAGCAGAAACTCTACAAGCCAGAAGGGAGTGGCAGGACATAATTAAAGTGATGAAGGAGAAAAACCTGCAACCAAGATTACTCTACCCAGCAAGGATCTCATTCAGATTTGATGGAGAAATTAAAACCTTTACAGACAAGCAAAAGCTGAGAGAGTTCAGCACCACCAAACCAGCTTTACAACAAATGCTAAAGGAACTTCTCTAGGCAAGAAACACAACAGAAGGAAAAAACCTACAATAACGAACCCAAAACAATTAAGGAAATGGGAATAGGAACATACATATCAATAATTACCTTAAATGTAAATGGAGTAAATGCTCCCACCAAAAGACACAGATTGGCTGAATGGATACAAAAACAAGACCCATATATATGCTGTCTACAAGAGACCCACTTCAGACCTAGAGACACATACAGACTGAAAGTAAGGGGATGGAGAAAGATATTCCATGCACATGGAAATCAAAAGAAAGCTGGAGTAGCAATTCTTATATCAGACAAAATAGACTTTAAAATAAAGACTATTAGAAGAGACAAAGAAGGACACTACATAATGATCAAGGGATCGATCCAAGAAGAAGATATAACAATTGTAAATATTTATGCACCCAACATAGGAGCACCTCAATACATAAGGCAAATACTAACAGTCATAAAAGGGGAAATCGACAGTAACACACTCATAGTAGGGGACTTTAACACCCCACTTTCACCAATGGACAGATCATCCAAAATGAAAATAAATAAGGAAACACAAGCTTTAAATGATACATTGAACAAGATGGACTTAATTGATATTTATAGGACATTCCATCCAAAAACAACAGAATACACATTTTTCTCAAGTGCTCATGCAACATTCTCCAGGATAGATCATATCTTGGGTCACAAATCAAGCCTTGGTAAATTTAAGAAAATTGAAATTTTATCAAGTATCTTTTCCGACCACAATGCTATGAGACTAGACATCAATTACAGGAAAAGATCTGTAAAAAATACAAACACATGGAGGCTAAGCAATACACTACCTAATAACGAAGTGATCACTGAAGAAATCAAAGAGGAAATTAAAAAATACCTAGAAACAAATGACAATGGAGACACGACGACCCAAAACCTATGGGACGCAGCAAAAGCAGATCTAATGGGGAAGTTTATAGCAATACAATCCCACCTTAAGAAACAGGAAACATCTCGAGTAAACCACCTGACCCTGCACCTAAAGCAATTACAGAAAGAAGAACAAAAACCCCCCAAAGTTAGCAGAAGGAAAGAAATCATAAAGATCAGATCAGAAATAAATGAAAAAGAAATGAAGGAAACGATAGCAAAGATCAATAAAACTAAAAGCTGGTTCTTTGAGAAGATAAACAAAATTGATAAACCATTAGCCAGACTCATCAAGAAAAAAAGGGAGAAGACTCAAATCAATAGTATTAGAAATGAAACAGGAGAAGTAACAACTGACACTGCAGAAATACAAAAGATCCTGAGAGATTACTACAAGCAACTCTATGCCAATAAAATGGACAGCCTGGAAGAAATGGACAAATTCTTAGAAATGCACAACCTGCCAAGACTGAATCAGGAAGAAATAGAAAATATGAATAGACCAATCACAAGCACTGAAATTGAAACTGTGATTAAAAATCTTCCAAAAAACAAAAGCCCAGGACCAGATGGCTTCACAGGCGAATTCTATCAAACATTTAGAGAAGAGCTAACACCTATCCTTCTCAAACTCTTCCAAAATATAGCAGAGGGAGGAGCACTCTCAAACTCATTCTACGAGGCCACCATCACCTTGATAGCAAAACCAGGCAAGGATGTCACAAAGAAAGAAAACTACAGGCCAATATCACTGATGAACATAGATGCAAAAACCCTCAACAAAATACTAGCAAACAGAATCCAAGAGCACATTAAAAGGATCATACACCATGATCAAGTTGGGTTTATTCCAGGAATGCAAGGATTTTTCAATATACGCAAATCAATCAACGTGATACACCATATTAAATTGAAGGAGAAAAACCATATGATCATCTCAATAGGTGCAGAGAAAGCTTTCGACAAAATTCAACACCCATCTATGATAAAAACCCTGCAGAAAGTAGGCATAGAGGGAACTTTCCTCAACATAATAAAGGCCATATATGACAAACCCACAGCCAACATCATCCTCAATGGTGAAAAACTGAAACCATTTCCACTAAGATCAGGAACAAGACAAGGCTGCCCACTCTCACCACTCTTATTCAACTTAGTTTTGGAAGTTTTAGCCACAGCAATCAGAGAAGAAAAGGAAATAAAAGGAATCCAAACTGGAAAAGAAGAAGTAAAGCTGTCACTGTTTGCAGTTGACATGATACTATACATAGAGAATCCTAAAGATGCTACCAGAAAACTACTAGAGCTAATCAATGAATTTGGTAAAGTAGCAGGAGACAAAATTAATGCACAGAAATCTCTGGCATTCCTGTACACGAATGATGAAAAATCTGAAAATGAAATCAAGAAAACACTCCCATTTACCATTGCAACAAAAAGAATAAAATATCTAGGAATAAACCTACCTAAGGTGACAAAAGACCTGTATGCAGAAAATTATAAGACACTGATGAAAGAAATTAAAGATGATACAAATAGATGCAGAGATGTACCATGCTCCTGGATTGGAAGAATCAATATTGTCAAAATGACTCTACTACCCAAAGCAATCTACAGATTCAATGCAATACCTATCAAACTACCACTGGCATTTTTCACAGAACTAGAACAAAAAATTTCAAAATTTGTTTGGAAAAACAAAAGACACCGAAAGCCAAAGCTATCTTGAGAATGAAAAACGGAGCTGGAGGAATCAGGCTCCTTGACTTCAGACTATACTACAAAGCTACAGTAATCAAGACAGTGTGGTACTGGCACAAAAACAGAAAGATAGATCAATGGAACAGGATAGAAAGCCCAGAGATAAACCCACGCACATATGGTCACCTTATCTTTGATAAAGGAGGCAGGAATGTACAGTGGAGAAAGGACAGCCTCTTCAATAAGTGGTGCTGGGAAAACTGGACAGGGACATGTAAAAGTATGAGGTTAGATCATTCCCTAACACCATACAGAAAAATAAGCTCAAAATGGATTAAAGACCTAAATGTAAGGCCAGAAACTATCAAACTCTTAGAGGAAAACATAGGCAGCACACTCTATGACATAAATCACAGCAAGATCCTTTTGGACCCACCTCCTAGAGAAATGAAAATAAAAACAAAGATAAACAAATGGGACCTAATGAAAGTTTAAATCTTTTGCACAGCAAAGGAAACCATAAACAAGACCAAAAGACAACCCTCAGAATGGGAGAAAATATTTGCAAATGAAGCAACTAACAAAGGATTAATCTCCAAAATTTATAAGCAGCTCATGCAGCTCAATAGCAAAAAAACACACAACCCAATCCAAAAATGGGCAGAAGACTTAAATAGGCATTTCTCCAAAGAAGATATACAGACTGCCAACAAACACATGAAAGAATGCTCAACATCATTACTCATTAGAGAAATGCAAATCAAAACTACAATGAGATATCATCTCACACCTGTCAGAATGGCCATCATCAAGAAATCTAGAAACAATAAATGCTGGAGAGGGTGTGGAGAAAAGGGAACACTCTTGCACTGCTGGTGGGAATGTGAATTGGTACAGCCACTATGGAGAAAAGTATGGAGCTTCCTTAAAAAACTAAAAATAGAACTACCATATGACCCAGCAATCCCACTACTAGGCATATACCCTGAGAAAACCATAATTCCAAAAGAGACATGTACCAAAATGTTCATTGCAGCTCTATTCACAATAGCCCGGAGCTGGAAACAACCTAAGTGTCCATCATCGGATGAATGGATAAAGAAGATGTGGCACATATATACAATGGAATATTACTCAGCCATAAAAAGAAACCAAACTGAGCTATTTGTAATGAGGTGGATAGACCTAGAGTCTGTCATACAGAGTGAAGTAAGTCAGAAAGAGAAAGACAAATACCGTATGCTAACACATATATATGGAATTTAAGGAAAAAAATGTCATGAAGAACCTAGGGGTAAAACAGGAATAAAGACACAGACCTTCACTTTGTTATAAAGCAGAAACTAAAAAACAAAACAACAACAAAAAAAACACAGACCTACTTGAGAATGGACTTGAGGATATGGGGAGGGGGAAGGGTAAGCTGTGACAAAGCGAAAGAGAGGCATGGACATATATACAGTACCAAACGTAAGGTAGGTAGATAGTGGGAAGCAGCCACATAGCCCAGGGAGATCAGCTGGGTGCTTTGTGACCACCTGGAGGGGTGGGATGGGGAGGGTGGGAGGGAGGGAGACGCAAGAGGGAAGTTATGTGGGAACAGATGTATATGTATGGCGGATTCACTTTGTTATAAAGCAGAAACTAATTTAAAAAATAAGAGTAAGGACACCTGCCGGCAAATTCCCAATTTAAATAAAAAGAAAAAAGAATTCTGTCTCAAAAAAGACAATATTTTAGCATTTAGATCCGTGGTTTCCCTGTTTTCTAGAGCCGGGGGCTCATGAGAACAGAGCTAGAAAGACTGAGGCAAATGGAAACAGCTCCAGCCCACCCCTCAAAGAGGAGCACTTTCATTGGTGGTGGTTTTATTTATTGGACTTCTACATAAAATTCAATTAAAGAAAAGGATTTCTTTTTAAATTCTTGTTTTATATTGGAGTATAGTTGATTTACAATGTTGTGTTAGTTTCAGGTGTACAGCAAAATGATTCAGTTAAACGCATATATGTATCCATTCTTTTTCAAATTATTTTCCCATTTCTTGACCAAAAAAAAAAAAAAAAAGAAAGAAAGAAAGAAAAACAAACACAAAAGCCTGATCTAGGTGGAAAGAGGCAAACCAGGAGCCATGAGAGCAGATCTTGCCCATGGAGTTTTTTGGCCCATCATTAAATTTTTAAAACCATGTTGCCAATATTTAAAGACAAGTCATTTTACACAAAAATCTGGATCTCTTTGACAACTGGGGAGGTCTGAAAACACTGGGATCCCATTCCCACAGATAACTGGGTCTGGGTAATCCCCTTTAGAAAGTCACACACCCTCCAGTTCACCAGGTCCCCACACATCTGTTGACCAGAGTGAAGTATTCTGTAAGTAGAGTGTTCTGAGAGTATAGTGAAAGAAACAATAGAGGATGTGTCCTGACCATACCAGACAGCACACAGCCCTCTACACTCTGGTGTGTTGCCCAAGATTCATGCCTGCTCAAACTCAAGCTTTGTGACTTAGACAAATCGAGTCTTTAAGGGACAGAACGCAGCAGCTTCCACCAGGGCGTGGTTCAGCTTCAGACAGATTGGGGGTTTGGCAGCCTTAACTCCTTGGTAGCATTTTGTGAAGAGAGGCTGGCACTACCTGGGTTAACTTCAGGTAGAATCAGGAGGGCATCAGTTTCCTATCACATACCTAAGGATGACTGATTGCAACTCTGCTTTTATCTAACAGCCCAGACATCTTCCTCCCTTCTCCACCCTACAGTGATCTCAGAATCACAGCTGGGATGAGTCAATACAGGAAGGTTGTGTAAAGAAGAGCTTTTCAAACCTGTTTGTATCACGACCTGCAGTACAGAATGTATTTGGTCACATGTACACACAAACTCACATGCACACAAGTTTGCACTAGTATTTGCCCTTGCTGAGTAAAAATATCCTATTTTGTATTCAAATTTATTGTTTCATTTTTAAAAGTGCTGTTTCTGACGTAGTGTACTGATTTCACAATCCTTAGTAGGTCATAATCTGAAGTTTGAGAAACACGGCTTAAGAGACATGCTGTTCACTATTTACAATAGCCAAGACATGGAAACAACCTAAATGTCCATAGATAGTTGAATGGATAATGAAGATGTGGTACATATATACAATGGAATATTACTCAGCCATAAAAAAGAATGAAATAATGCCATTTGCAGCAACATGGATGGACCTAGAAATTATCATACTTAAGTGAAGTAAGGCAGACAGAGAAAGACAAATATCATATGATATCACTCATATGTGGAATCTAATTTAAAAAAAGATACAAATGAACTTATTTACAAACAGAAGCAGACTTATAGATATCAAAAACAAACTTATGGTTACCAAAGGGGAAATGTTATGGGGAGGGATAAATCAGGAGCTTGGGGTTCACATACACACACACTACTATATATAAGATATATAACCAACAAGGACCTGCTGTATAGCACAGGGAACTCTACTCAATATTCTGTGATGACCTATATGAGAAGAGAATCTTTAAAATAATGAATATATGTATATGTATAACTGAATCACTTTGCTGTACACCTGAACTAACACAACACTATAAATCAACTATACTCCAATAAAATTAAAATATTAAAAAAAAAGAGACATGCTGTCAATTTATCTCCTAGATTTTTAAAGTTCTCTCTCCATGGTAGTGGTCATAAGAAAATAACATCTATATGATATTATTTTAACTCCTTATAGAGATGCTAAAATTGAATTATGAATTAATATTTTACCCTCGTCTTTCATCAAAGGCTGAGATAAGATACAGCCATTTTCATGCACAGTGTGCTTTGCAGGGTTGTATTCTTGATATGTTCCTCTTGGAGTTCAAGAAAAATTTTGGTTGGGACTGGTATACAGTATTTTACTAGGTGATTATTATGGAATAACATCTTTCATTTCCTGTTTTTCCATGACCGTTAGGAAACTTAAAACTTTAATACACATCTGCTGTAGCTTTTCTTAACCTGGATTTTCTAGTTTGATTATTTCTTCTCCATCTCTCCAAACTCACTGTCTTTGCCATTATCAGTTCTCATCTAAATTACTGCAATAGTTACTAACCACTGTCCCCACTTCCTCTACTTCTTATCCTACTCCACACTGTTCTGGACTGATTTTTGCAAAACACAGATGTGGTGATCTAAAACACAAAATGATCTCCCCCATGCTTCAGATCTTTCCACGGTGCCCTTCAGGGTCACCTCCAAGTGCTTTGACTGGAAACTAAGTTAGGTAAATATACTTATATAACATTATAATTTGTAGTACTTCAAAAGCATAGATAGAAAAAGAGAATAATGTCTAAAGGGCAAGTAAAGAATATGTGGTTCTAGACTGTTTTATTTATGACTATATATTATTTTTTAGTAATGTACATATAGAAGCACAGAAAGTTGATGCTTATAGTACTAGGAATGTTCTGACTTACTCAACAAATGAGAGACATCTAGGTATGGATCTTAAACTGGTGGCCCATAGGCCAAATTCAGCCCTCAGCCAGGCTTAGCTTCTCATGTTCAGCATTTTAAAATTTGCCCCTTGAATACCTTCACATAGACGTGTGCTGACTGCTATACCACTCCTGACTGCCCTACTCATAGCCCATCACGTTCATTTCAGTGACCTGCAAGACCCCAGTGGCTTTAGAATTTATCATTCTTGATAGAAAATTAAAAGATCAAGGAGAGGTGATCAAATGGGGTCCTTCTCATCATAATCTAGTTTGTCTCCCAAATACTGGTGTTGCTTCTCCTTCTCATATTCCGTCCAGGTTTTATTCTAAATGTGCCTGAAATCCCAGAGGAAAGAACTGTCTTCCTACCAGTCTAAATAAATAAGTAAACAAACAAACAAACAAATAAAACCTTAGGTAATGTAGTGAGCATAGCATCACTGATTAGGTGGTATTTAAGCTGAGACTGAAGCAGGAGGGTTGAGCTATTGCAAAGAGCCAGGCAAAGAAAATTCTAAGAGAAGAAACAGCAAGTGCAAAGGGCCTGCAGCAAAAAAGAGGCTGGTGTGTTAGGTCAGTGTGACAGAGGCTCAGTCAGAAAGAACGAGAATGGCTGTGATGTTAAAAACATTGCCAGGCGTTGGAATGTGAAACACCTCTAGACCACAGTAAGGGGTCTGGGTTTTAGTTAAGCAGTGGTAAGAACACTTTAAGAGTTTTGAGTAGGGGGTGCTGTAGTATGATTGTAGTTTTGACCACTGGGCAAGAATGAATCATAGGGGAGCCAAGGAAAGAAGCTGAGAACACTGCTAAGAGGCCACTGCTGCACACAAGTTGAGGGATGCTGGTAGTTAGATCAGGTGTGGTGGTGGAGGTGGAGGTGGATTTGCGTGAAACACGTTTGGAGGATGAATTGACAGGAATTGCTGGTTGGCTGGTGGTGAAGGTGCTGGAGAAGTAGTATTCAAGGATGATTCCCAGGTTTCAGGCATTATTAACTGAGTGGGCGATAGTATGGGAAGGCAGGGGATGAATGAGGTCACATGGTGGTGAGTGGGAGAAGGGAAGGCCTGACTCCTTCGGTGCATGTCCGGTTTGAAACCTATTAGCCATGCACTGAAATGGGACTCAGAGGAGAAGCTCCTCACTGGAGACAGATCAGCACTGGCTAAAGTTGGAACTTCAAGCCTTAGTCAGAGTGTGGACAGAAAAGAGGAGGAACCCAACTGAAGGTCAGTGATCCGCCAATAATAGGAGTTGGAGTAAAACAGGAGGAACCAGGAAAAAGTCCTGAGGAGGAACAGCTGAACAGGAAGAAAGAGCACAGGGAGAGTGTAACGTCACCAAAGCCACACAGGGAGAAGTTGTCGTCACACTGTTGAATGATGCTCAGAAGACAAGGAAGGTGAGGATGAAAAACAGCCATAGGGCATCACCAAGTGTGGGTCCTTGGTGACCTGAACAGAACAGTTTTGGTGACTGGTGGAGTGGAAGACAGTTGGAAAGAGGTTGAAGAGAAAGTGTGAGGAGAAGAAAATGCTGATGGTGTGAAAAGGGAATACCTGAGCTTCTCAGTAAGTAACTCTGCATCTCTGCTGTGAGTTCCTTGGATAGCTTAAAGCAGCATGAAAATATGAATTTGGGGAATATGGTTTCAGCATTTATCTTACCTTCAGGACCCCTTTCAATGTGAGGAAGTCACCCTTTCCCTTGGTTGAGTCACTACTGATGTTTGTCAACCAGCTACTCTTTTCAGAGACAGTTTTCCAACTTGGCTGTGATCATTCCGCTTGTCCGTGTACTTCAGGGCTCGAGGTCATATCAAGATGGTATGTTGGAGTCTGTACAAGTTTAATTGATTTAAAACTTGGACTTGGTAAGAGAGTCTCTTGAGATATAACAACTCCCTCCCCCTGGCAGGATTGGGGATGGGAAACAAATCATACACAGCAAATATCATTTACACCATTCTAACATGTTTATAGCACATTCACAAAATCCTAATGAAGGGATGGAGAATGCACATGTGACAGGGAAGGTCATAACATGGGAAATATACAGTCATTTTAAGAATAGATGATCCAATAAGGAAGTTGTGGGTAAGCTACTGACCCCAGTGTTCATTTTTAACTTGAGGAGATATCAGTATTTAGAATTTCAATATCTAAAACTAAAATGAATTCTGTACCTCTCCACAGGAAAAAAATTACTATTATTTTGTATTTGTCAGTATCTAAGCAACAATTCTCTTCTCTGTTAATCATGAAGGAGTTGCATATCTAATTGCAATTGCAGAGCTGTAATAGTCTTTTATGTCCTCATTTTAGAAATTCTGGATCCAGCCAGAACATCGCAATTTAGTCCCAAACACAAATTAAGTCCACTTTAAGCTAAGAGAAGGATCTTGTGTCTTGAGCCTCTGATGGCTGTAGTGTAGAATCATAGAAGCTTCCACTAGAAGGAATCACAGATTTGCCCTTAATGAAAGTGTCCACCTAAATAACAGGGGTCTTTCCAATCCTGCTTGAAAATTGTGTCGATGGTGTGCTTACCATCAGAGCCAATATCATTTTGAAACAGATCTCATAGAAAATTAGTATGATTTCAATTCTATTCTCATCACAGTTATCACAACACTCAAATATTTAAAGCACATGACAAAGTCTCTCCATTAAAATATTCTCTCTTCAAGGCAAATAACAACAGCAAATAAGTGTTACCTTCTTGTTGAATATTTTTACAATGTGTGCCTGTGCAAATTGTTTTACATGTTTTTTTTTTTTTTTTTTTTTTGCGGTACGCGGGCCTCTCACTGTCGTGGCCTCTCCTCTTGCGGAGCACAGGCTCCGGACGCACAGGCCCAGGGGCCATGGCTCACGGGCCTAGCCGCTCTGCGGCATGTGGGATCTTCCTGGACCGGGGCACAAACCCGTGTCCCCTGCGTCGGCAGGCAAACTCTCAACCACTGCGCCACCAGGGAAGCCCTGTTTTACATGTTTTATCCCATTTAACATTCACAGTTCTGGCCTGAGGTGGTTGTGGCCAGCTCTGTCTGTCTCCATCTCTCTTGCCTGCCCTCCTGCCGCAGAGGACAGCAAACCAAATGCTCTTTCTCATAACCACTCTTGCAGCGAGAGAATTGTTTTGGCCAAGGAGACACAGAGGAAAATCTGCCAAGGGGATCCTGGGAAGACATTTCCTCTTTCTTGAAGGGAGAGGGTCATTTTGGGGGGTGTTTCTCTTCCTCATTCCCCTGCCCGCTCTCACTGCTTCCAACTTGAAACTTGGACTTGAAAGTGTGAGAATGAGCTGTCCGAGGCACTGCTGCCATTTCAACAGGAAAATCAAGGAAGGCACAGAGGACCTGCAAGCCTCCCATCAGGAAGCTGCTGGGGCGGCCCGAGAACTGCTCACCTTTACCTGCAGGCTTTTTCCTGCGTGAACAGGTGATGCCTTTATGGACTGAGCCAAGGTTAGCTGGCTCTTCAGTCACCTGAAGCCACTTTCACCCTGACTGATTCAGTGGGCAGGGTTAGTATCCTCCTTTCACAAATGACTTGAAACACACAGGAAGATGAATATCCTGAGGCTGCCCCGAGAGCAGAGTGCAGAACCCTGACTCAATCAGATAGACTCAGAACAAAAACACCATCTCCTCCAGTTCCCTGAATCAAAATTTTCAGGTCCTGCTTTATGCAGCCTCATACTTTCATAATTTGTTCTCTCAGTGCTGTATCTCTCCTTTGAGATTCTTGGGAATTTCCTGGTGGTTCAGTGGTTAAGACTCTGTGCTTCCACTGCAGGGGGCACAGGTTCAATCCCTGGTTGGGGAACTAAGATCCCACATGCCCTGCAGCACGACCAAAAAAAGAAAAAAAATTCTTGGAGCAGGCAGAGCCCCTCCATAATGTGACTAGTGTAGACGTCAGCCATCACATTTGGAACATGCCCATGAACATGGGCTGGAATTTCACAAGCTTCTACTCGCCCTCATACTGACTCATGTTAAGATTTATTATTTCTGCAACTTCCCTCTGACCTTCCCATATCTATATAATGGAAATACTTTTAGAGAATTAAAAGGAGTCTTGGAAGAAGAATCTCCTTTCATCATTTGCCTTCATACATACACACGGGCTAATGTAGAATTCTTTTTTTTCCAGCTTTATTGAGATACAGTTGACATATAACATTGTATAGGTTTCATACACATATATATTGCAAAATGATTACAGCAATAAGGGTCATTAACACCTCCATCACCTCACATAATTACTGTTTCTTTTTCGAAGTGAAAGCATTTAAGATTACACTCTAAGCAACTTTGAAGTATATAATACAGTATGAACTATAGCCATCAGGCAGTACATTAGGTGCCCAGAACTCATTCATCTTATAGCTGGAAGTGTACACTGTTTGACCAGCATCTCCCATTTCCCCCACACGCAACCCCTGGCAACCACCATTCTGCTCTTTTTTTCTATGATTCAGCTTTTTTAAAAGAATTTTTTAAATTCATTTTTATTTTATATCAATGTATAGTTGATTTACAATGTTGTGTTACTTTCAGGTGTACAGCAAAGTGATTCAGTTATACATATATATATATACATATCTCCACACTTTTTCAGATTTTTTTCCCATAAAGGTTATTACAGAATATTGAATAGAGTTCCCTGCATGATCCAAGTTTTTCAGTTTCCACATATAAATGAGAATATTTAGTATCTGTTTTTCTCTGTCTGATTTTTTTCACTTAGCACAGTGCCCTCAAGGTTTATCCATGTTGTCACAAAAGGCAAGATTTCCTTCTCTTTTTTGTCTGAATAATATTCCATTATATATACAGATCTTCCTTGACTTACAGTAGGGTTATGTCCCAATAAACCCATCATAAATTGAAAATATAGTAAGTCAAAAATGCACTATTTACCATGACACTCCGTCTAACCAGCTATTTTTGGACCCTTAACTGCTGATATGTCCAGAACACATATGACATATGAGTATGTCACATGGGTTAGAATTCAGAGCTATGTTGGAGCCAGTGACCAAGCGGAAGGAAGGAAGGAGTAAAGCCAAGATCTGTTGCAGTTACAATTTCCTTTGATCACTCAGTCTTTCCTCCTTTCCCAGGAGGAGGGCATAGAAGGATATATTTCTAGCCACACCTTTTAGGTTTTTCCCAATACTGAGTTCTCTTTTATATGTTATCCTGATCCAACTATTTTCATAGGAATCAAAATTAGTCTCTAAGGTCTGGATTTTCTGTTTCCCCTGATAACACATTACTTTTTAAAATCTAAACTTAAAGAATTTCACTAGGTCTCCATGAATACCTAATTGCCCTGAGATTAGCCATGGGGTCAATTCTTTACATTGGATTTCAGAAGAACCCAAGTGTGAATCCATTTACTCTTTATCATCACTTTAATCAACTCTAACGACTTTTGTTTAATTATCCTACTTCTTCTCCCATGAAGAGCCTATTCTAGATTTTGGCTCACTCACTGCAATGATTAGAAAAGCTCTTTAGCCTAAAATTCTAAACAAGTCTGAGATAAGCATGTCTAGAGTTCAGCGTTACCAAAAGAACTTGTCATAGCTAAAACCAGGAAGAGATTCAGGAAATAATGATTTGTAAAGAGCGTTACTATTATCTGAAGTGTGTTCTCTTAACTGGTAAAGATGATGTCAAGTAAGGAAAACTATGATATGAGTTTCTCTGAGAACATATTCAGAAATGTTTTATTGCTCTGAATTTAATCTAATTGAGCATTATAGAATTTGGACATTGTAGAAATGTCTTCTTCATTAATGAGATTTACAACTTGGTTTGCCTCCCCAGTAGAAGGAAAAATTGTTACCATTGACCTAGTTGAAGAAGAAACCAGAGTTTGAAGCTACTCATCTGAAGCCTTAAGCTAATAGAAACACAGGTAACAATGGAAACAAAATGATAGCCCATCATTGTTAGAATATTACTGGCATCATTTATCTTAACATATTTTATGAGTTAAACCTCTTAGAAAAGACAAGTGTGACATGCTTTGAAGTTGGTGTTCAGTTTCCAATGGGCCATAGTTGAAGAGACTTGTCACAAGACCCACCACCCACTTCCTTCCGATAGGCACTCAGATGAACTATTTGCTGGACATTATTTATTAGAACAATCTCTAACATCTTGATCTAGGCTGCCAGGACTCTGTGCCACCCCAAGAATATAAAATCAAAATCAGACATTGCCACAAAAGTGAAAACAATTGCCAGTGAGTAGGAAGAATGACCAAGTTCTACTAAATTTTAGCATGAGACATTAAAAGAGAATAAAAGGTGAGGAAAGTACTGTGAATTCACTCCCAGCCTTCTTCCAAATAGTGCCAAGTTCCAGGGAAAACCTGTACATTTGCCAGATACAACTCTTATGTATTCTTGAATGGAGTGGAAATTTATGCAACTTCTTTGGAGGACAATTGTGCCAAATTCTTCTAAATTAAAAATCTATACTGCCTTTGAGAATTTCATTTTTAGTAGTCTGTGAAGCATACACAATCCACATGTTTTCAAAATTGTATATGACATTTATAAGAACAAAAGATTGAAAGCAATATAAATATGTCAGTGGAGATTCACTCAATTATGGTACATTCACACAGTGGAAGGCTACCTGTCCTTAAAAAGTGTGAGTTGCGGGGGCTTCCCTGGTGGCGCAGTGGTTGAGAGTCTGCCTGCCAATGCAGGGGACACGGGTTCGAACCCTGGTCTGGGAAGATCCCACATGCCGTGGAGCAGCTGGACCCGTGAGCCACAACTACTGAGCCTGCGCGTCTGGAATTTGTGCTCCGCAACAAGAGAGGCCGCGATGGTGAAAGGCCCACGCACCGCGATGAAGAGTGGCCCCTGCTCGCCGCAGCTGGAGAAAGCCCTCGCACAGAAGTGAAGACCCAACACAGCCATAAATAAAGAAATAAATAAAATTAAAAAAAAAAAGTGTGAGTTGCAATGAAACAATCTTCAAGATGTTTTAAGTGAACAAATAAAATATATAACTTTCTCCCCCTTCCTGGTATACATTTACATTGAATTTCTCCAGAAGGCGACACACAGACAGATGACTGCGCTTCTAGAAAGGGAAACCGAGAGAGTGGGGAACAGGGCAAGGAGGAAGAATTTCATTCTACCACACAAGAGTTTAGATTTTTAACATGTTTATGTATTGCTAATTTTAAAAATTATTTTTTTTAATGGATGCATTGCTATATTCACGGTATCTGTGACTTTTATCATCAATGGAAATCCCATTTCTTATTATATCACAGTTGTTTCAGCTACCTGGAAATTGTGAAGTTCAACAGCATTAGAAATTAGAGCTGTTATTAAATTGGATACTAGATCTTGTTATTTGTGTGCTAATAAACATAGATAACTACCGTTTGGTTAACTGTATGTTAATATAATTTTTTTTTTTTTTTTTTTTTTTTGCGGTACACGGGCCTCTCACTGTTGTGGCCTCTCCCGTTGTGGAGCACAGGCTCCAGACGCGCAGGCTCAACGGCCATGGCTCACGGGCCTAGCCGCTCTGTGGCATGTGGGATCTTCCCGGACCGGGGCACGAACCTGTGTCCCCTGCATCGGCAGGTGGACTCTCAACCACTGCGCCACCAGAGAAGCCCTAAATATTTTATTTTTATGCCTTTATTTTATTCCTATAAAAGTGTTATTCTGAGAAGTCTACAGGCTTGACCAGATTTCCAAAAGCTCGAGGGGACAGAAAGATTAAGAAAGTCTAGAGTGATGGGCATTTCCTGAAAGATGTATGAATGACATAGGTCTCTCCTTCCTTCCTCCTCCACCCCCCAAAAAACCCTGGAGAAAACCGGGGCACTGAAAGCAATATAAATATGTCAGTGGAGATTCACTCAATTACGGGGACCAGGTGGAGGGTGGCCTGCAGTTCAGCCTTGGGAGAGGCGTGTCATCACCGCTCCTACTTCTCACCACACAGCCTCGGAAGAGTCATTGCAAGCCTGAGGGCCATTTTGAGGTTAGCAGCCACAAAAAAAGCCCAGATGGCTGGCTTGGCCCTAATGCCAAGGTATCAAAAAATTGCTGAAGTGTGGATGGACTCAGAACCATAGTGTGGACTCACCATTTTCTCCTGCTCCAAACCAGCAGACCAGTGGGTTACAGCCCCAGACCCATCGGGGTCAGTGGTGATGCCTGGAGGGCTGTGCTCTGGGGCTCCTCCCTCCCCTCTGCCTAAATTCACCAGAAAGGATACCAGCCATGATGTGACCTACACCCCACACAATGCCAGTGTGTTGCCAAACCCCCAGGGGAACAGCCTTCATAGCCCGAAATGCATAGACACTTGAGGAGTGCAGTCACTATAGAAACACACACTGTGTGTGTGAGGCAGATTTATGGACCAATGGATCCATACTTTAAAGTGAGCCTGAAATCCATAGACATCTGACATAGGATAATGTAGAGTTGAAGTCCCAGTAAGTAGAAGAAAGCTTGCCCACTGTCAACAGTGACAAGTTGGTCAGTAATTTGCTGTAAGTCCATGATGAAAACTGAAATATTGATAAAGTTACTAGTAATTCTTACGAGGGCCCAGAGTTATAAAAATCAAGTAAGCAACCAACCAAACAACAACAAACAACAACCACAGTTAGTATCAGTCAGGAAGGACCTCTTGGAGCAGAGCTTTGAACCAAAGCTTTAAGATGGACAAAAATAAGGTTTGGTAGAGGGGAAGTGAGGACATTCAAGGCAGACAGACAATATGCATGAAGGCACAATATGTTTTCTGGACAGAAAACCCAGACTTAGAAGAAGCAAGCGGATTCATCTGGCTTGAGCTGAGAAAGTGTTTAGAAGCATGAGGAAAGGACAGAAAACTGATGTAGGTTATTGAATAAAAGATTAAGGAGTGTTACATACTAGGCTGGAGGGAGCTACCAGAGATACTTAAGGAGGCAACTGACAGATTTCCATTGTACTACACTGATATGTAGGAGTTTGTAAAATACACATCAAATCACATTCACAGACTTCCTTTTTAAATCTGCCCTCATTAATAACCTAACGTCTTCTGTGCAGTTAAAGTCTGGAGGCATCACCAATGCTCCGATGGATGACCTGGTGGGAAACAGGAGTTTCAGGGTTTCATGATAATGTATTGGGGATTTTGTAGTCCTTCTTAGCAAATCTCAGTTTCCAGAAAAGTCATCCTGAAAAAGAGTGCTCTTAGGATTTTTATATAATCATTGACACAATAAATGTCGTGGTCAAGATGTTAGGATAACTAGTATTTTTGACAAAGTGGACATGAAAAAGTATTCTTTGTCAGTCAATTAGGTTATTTTCTGTGCTTATTAATGATTTCAGGAATCCTTATTGTGAATTCTGAGGGTAAGATTAGAAGTGTGGTTAGAAGTTGTTTTTAACAAGGTACTGTTGTGTTGTATCCATGATGTATACGTATTTTATGTCTTCGAATCCTCACATAAAAAGGGGCCCATATACTTATTTACTACTTCATTCATATCATACAGCTTATAATCTGATATTTCCCAGATTTGAATCCAAAAGTTTATTTGTTTGTTTGTTTGCTTGTTTATTCTTTAAACTGGAATTTTGATAAGAATTGGATGTTAAATAATTTGCAATTATTTTCTTGGATAGGGTTTTGTTTTGTTTTAGATTTATTTTTATCCCATAGTACCTACAAATAATTTTAGTTATCAAAGATTTTTTTGTTCAGCAGAACAAAAATCCACCAGTCTCTTGATTCCTCTTTCACAGTTCCTCACAACAGGGCCCAGAGTAAATCATTTTCAGCTTTTTTTTGTTGTCTCCTCTGACATTTACATCAGTATTTTAATAATTATATTATTATAATAATATTATATATATATATTATATATATAATATTATATTATTATATATATTATATATATATAATAATATAATATTATAATATACATTAGTATACAGACTTTTTCTCTTGATTCTGGCTAAGAACTAGACAAAATCACTGTTGCCCAAATCATTGTCATTTTAATTCTCATTCTTTTTGATATGACCCATCTTTCTTAAGATCTTTTTTGTCCCTAATGTTTGGACATTTCACAGTCCTCTGCCAGACTGTAGGTCCTTTTGCATACATAGTGCTGGCAATCATATTATTCAGTTTGGGGAAATATTCTTGTATTTCTTCTGCATCATTTTCTCTATTTTTCTTTTTCCCCTGGAACTTAGAATATTGGAACTTTATTTTTCTCTTCTTCTATCATCATCTCTTTTTCCTTGTTCAGTTTTGGGAGAGTTCCTTACCTTTGTCTTCCAAAGTTTCCACAGAGTTTATATATTTACTCACGTATTTTAGATTGCCTTTCCATTTCCTTTAGTGGTATGCTGTTCTTGTTTTATTTGTGTAATTTTCCCTTATCTCTCTAATGTTTTCTCCAAGGTTTTCCTCTTCTTGAATTTTCCCTTTTTTTTCCTGTTTCTGCTTTTCCACTTTGCTTATTTCAGCCTCTCTATTTCTTGTTGGAGATAATCCTCAAATACATGGTTATAATTGGCTGTTCTTTTATGTTGAAGAGTGAGGCACTAAAAAATTGCCTGACATCTGTTTGTGCAAGGGGATGGGATGTGGGCTGGTGGCTGCATTGCAGGCAATAGAGAGGCTGGCTGGCTTTTTAAAGGGACCCCTCTTATCAATACTAGCATGTCTTCCCTCTGGAGTTGTTTGTTTTCTCCACAGAAGGAGTTTCCAATCTCCTGTTTAGAAGGTGAGGTGATGACAGAGGAAGATAAAAAACCCAGCTGATGGGTGCTCTGGAACTGGATGGGGAAAGAAGCCAGAAGGTTTCTCAGCAGTCAGGGTGTCAGTATTCACTGGGTGACATTGTTTTCAGTGTGCCACCCCTTCTACTGTCTGTCCTTGTACCTGGTGTCCCTAGTCCTGAACCTGTGGTTAATCTAGAGGAAAAAACATGTAGTTTCTTACTAGAGTAAGAGAAGCACTCTGACAGTGCAGGACAGAAGTGAGAAGTAGAAGTCCCCATCTCTAGAACTGACCTCCCATTTCTGAGCCTTTTGCAGGTTCTGTAGACACATCTGCTTGCCTCTGTGGCCACTCTTCACACACACACACTCAGTTGCTTAGATAGGACCTTCCTTCTACCATCTACATCATTTATGATTTGTCCATCATTTTATGTATGTACGTTTTATTTGAATTAAACATCTTCCAGTCTCATTGGCAGTGGAATTTGGTTTTTTGCATCTTGTTCCTGTTATTGTATGAGAATGACCTTTGGAGACAAGAGGTCAAAATACATCTGTATTAGGTTAACCTTGAAATGAAAATCTCCTGGAAAGTGATTGAAGAATAGATCATTTTTGTGATTGATGAGGACTGCATAAATTTTATATTAACACTGTCCAATAAAAGTTTTTGAGATGACCAGGAATATTTTCTTCTGGCACCACTCAATAGGGCGATCACCAGCTCACGTGGATACTGAATACTGAAATGTGGCTGAGGAACTGAATTTTTCATTTTATTTAGTTTAAATTAATTTAAACTTTAATGTCTCCAAGTGGCTAGTGGCTATTGTATTGGACAGTGCAATTTTACATGGTAAAAACTTGAGAAGCCAAACCAAGACTCCAGGCCAGATAGATGGCTGTTTCCAATATGGCAGTAGATTTAGTCCTTTCTCACTCATAAATAATTAATGCAATTCCCCAATACTAAATTCTATATTTTTATGGTATTGTGGAGATTATTTTTTGCTGAAAGTTCTATATGTCATCTATCTACAGTAAATGTCAAGAGTACTCCAATGGAATGTCCAATTATTTTTAAGAGCTTTCAGGAAAAAAACTAGCAGAATCAATTACAAATAGCTCCACCAAAGTACAAATGAACTCTCCTACTGTATGAATGTATTGGCTATGTGTTAATTAAGTTTTAGAAGAGATTTGCTAAAAATAACTTTTTAGTTTGAGAATAATTAATATTCAGTCCTCTTATGGCAGTTATTGAAAAAAATCTTTGTCCTCTGAGGCCCCTCCATATTCACTGTCACAAAAACATGTAACTTGCATACAGAAGGAATATTGTTTGTTCTATTTGTTATAGCCAAGGGGCATTTATCCAGAGCATCCTGGTCATTGGGTGACAGGATGAAAAGAAGGAAAAACAACATAGCTCCATTGCAGCTTGAAGAGACATTCTGTTTCTGTGGAGTCTGAGACTCATACTGGTGTGTCTGGAGCAGGTTTCAGATGTTGTAGTAACTGGGTGTCAGGATGAGTCTTTGCTGAGTAACCCATCATAATTCCTGTTTCTGGAACTAAACACCAAGGAAACTCAGGTGAAAACTGAGATTCACGTTACATGATGGCTATCAGCTTTCTTCATGAGATGAAGAATGATGGGGAGAGAGCCATTCCCAGGCTCACTTCCCTGTGTAAACTGTTGTTGAGGAGTAAACTAGAATAATGTCAGGCTGGGATTTCCATCAAATTGCCAGCTCCACACTTGGAGGGGGGTGAAAAATTACTAAAAGAGTCATTTCCTATTTGTAATAGGAAAAGCGAATCCTCTGATAGGATTACAGCCATGGACTAGCTAGATATATTCACTATTCTTCGGTAAAAAAATTTTGATCACAGTTCAGTTGTTTATAATGATCATTTTGACAGAAAGGCAAACAAAATGCCAAAATTCCTTTTTGCATTGCCAGTGCCCGGTAGGGACTGTTTTGGTATGAGTCTAAGTAATGTTTGTGTTAAAGCTGAAAGGCTGAATACTTGTTAGTTTCTGCAGTTGAGAATATGACTAAACACCTAAATTTGGGTTACATTTTTTACCTATCATTCTACTGTGAAGAAGAGTAATTGGTTGGTCTCAATAAAGGTTTATGTCTAAATTCCAGCAAAATATGGCTTAAGCATGGGTCCCTGTGCAATGTGTGTGATGTATAAATCAAACACTTGTGAACCCCAGTGTTCTCCATGTACTGAAGGGTACTAATGACTTTAATAAGAGTGAAATGTTGTGCTTAAAGCAAACTGATTAACCTTGACAACAGAAGTGTAAACAAGAGTCTAATGAATATTAATTTTTCTTCTTTCCTGCATTAGCTGTAGCTGTTGACTGATTAGCTCTGACACCTACATGGTCAAATTAACAAGCATATTTGGAAGATATTTTCCATTGTGTATAATAGCAACAATACTCCTGAACTTTGGTAGCTTGTTAATGGCAAGTTGTCATCATTTTTTAAAAATCGATCAGATTACCTTTAAAGCAATCCTAGATATTAGCTCCTCTATTGTAAAAAATGCATATTTTGGAAAGGGTGAATCTAGTTTCAATAATTTATGATGGGATTTCAGAGGCTAAACCATAATGTAATAATGATTGTGTTATTAGACTTTCATATGAGCTGGATTACTTATAAGCAGCACTGATTCAAGGCAGGCTGGATGTAGCCAGAGCTACCATATTGAACTAAGTGCCACTTCCCATTGTGTCCTTGCCATCTGTATCATGACATCAAAGGAGACAAGGCAGGAGCAGATGGCACCAATGGCACACAAGAGCAAAAGTCACACCCACAGCATGCTGCTGAGTAATGAAAGTGAGGGGACGCGAGGCAGAAAGCAGAAGGAAATTAAGAAAGGGTCATGGTGGAGGTGGTTACCCCCACCACCACTGCGAGAGCAGCAGCCCCACCCGCTCCAACCCCCTCTCTGGGGAAATGCTCTCCCACCGTTCCCAGCATGTGCTTCCAGCAAGGGCTGTCATATTTTTACAGGATCCCAACCTCCCTCACCTTAGCACCAGACCCAGTGCAGACCCATTTTGCCTAGAATTTGAACTAAGAAAAAAGAGGTCTTCCTTCTCCAATGGTGATGAGAAGAGCAAGTTGAGAAGCTGTGAGCTGTCAGTAGTGACGTCTCCAGCCATGAGGAGGAAACTAACCTACCTACGGTCAGGGAGAATGGCAAATGATACAACACGAAGTGAGAAACAAGGATGGAAGATACTTGAGGGTGGGTTTCAGAGGACAAAATCTCTGAAATGGAAGACACATGGAGGCAGATCTAACTGTCCCTGATCATGCAGGTAAAGGTGTAAACTTTACAGGCCATGGTCGGAACGTGTAAAGACTGTGGTATCCAACCACAGTGGTCAAGCCTGGCCAGGGCAGCACCTAGACCATTTGCTTCTTCTGATCTAAAACTTGCAAAATAAGCAGGGCTGTTTCACAGTCAGTCACTTTCTTCACAATAAGGGAAACCATTTAACTTCGGTCCAACAATTCCTGCCCCTCCCCAGTTCCACTCCATTCAGAAAGCCTCTTCAGAATGCCCAATGTGCTGCCTTCTTTTAATCCTCTTAACTCTAGTGGAAGCCAGAAAGCTCTCATAAATTTATCCTTAGAGATCACTGGGATGTTCAGGGTCTTTGCTATGTGTCCAATGTAGGTTATCCCTGCAGAGCAGATTGGAACTGGGGAGAGAGGCAGTGAGCAAGAGGGACATTCAGTGAATCTACATTGGCTAAAGTATTTTATAGTCATGATGATATTGTGATGGTAATGTGTCAAGTTCTCTACTAAATACATATATTAATCCATTTCCTTCTGGCAACAACCCTAGGAAGCAAACACTAAAATTATCACTATGTTATAGATGAGGAAACTGAGGCACAGGAATATTAACTTACTCAAGGTCACATGACTGATAATTGGCGGATCCTAGATGGTAACCAGGTAATCGTGTGTCTGTGTTACACTAAGTCAGTATGAGGATGGGTATAATAAGGTTGATTTGCAAGTGATATCTGAATGACACTGCAAAATGAGGGCCATGAGAATTTTCTCATGGTGCAGTGAATACAATATCTGTCATTTCTCTCTGGGAACCGTCATGCCTCAGGAACACCAATATGGAATGGCAGCATTCCATATACTGTGATACTGTGAAAAGAACATGAGACTGAGCTAGAAGGCTGAGATTTGGGAAGAAGAGGCAGTTTATCCCATTAGAAAAGTTTTTTTACCCCAACTGTATCTTTTTAAAAAAATTTTATTGGAGTATAGTTGATTTACAACGTTGTGTTAGTTTCAAGTGTACAGCAAAGTGATTCAGTTATACATATACATATATCCATTCTTTTTCAGATTCTTTTCTCATATAAGTTATCACAGAATATTGAGTAGATATGTATGCTATACAGTAGGTCCTTTTTGGTTATCTCTCTTATATATAGTAGTGTGTGTATGTGAATCCCAAGCTCCTGATTTATCTCTCCCCTACAATGTTCCCCCTTTGGTAACCATAAGTTTGTTTTTGAAATCTGTGAATCTGTTTCTGTTTTGTAAATAAGTTAATTTATATCATTTTAAAATTAGATTTCACATATGAATGATATCATATGATATTTGTCTTTATTTGTCTGACTTTCTTCACTTAGTATGATAATCTCTAGGTCCATCCATGTTACTGCAAATGGCATTATTTCATTCTTTTTTATGGCTAAGTAATATTCCATTGTATATACATCTTCTTTATCAATTCCTCTGTTGATGGACATTTAGGCTGCTTCCATGTCTTCTTGGTTATTGTAAATAGTGCTGCAAGGAACACTGGGGTGCATGTATCTTTTTGAATTATATATTTTTTCCAGATATATGCCCAGGAGTATCCCAACTGTACCTTAAACGGTGTGACCTTGTGCCAACCATTTCACCCTTTTGGCAGTTAGTTTTCTTGTACATAGATGGCCATTTAATAATTATAACATTCCATTATTACATGCTAGTATAGTTGGTCATGTCTATAGAACTTACTTTTATACTTGAGATTAAAAGTGAAATTTCCTGATCATTCAGCAACTGAAATTTCCCATCTTTTGGACAGATGTATAACACTCCCTCAGGGAAGTAGGCATTATAACTATTTAAATGTTTCTTTATCCAAATGAAAGTCAAATATCCAAAAAGTCAGGGCTGGCTGGTGGGAGTGGCCCATGGGACATGGGAATTTTAGGCTTGGTGTCAAGAGCCCAGTGGATGCCTGCTTTCAGCTCACATAGTGAAAGAAGCTTTAATATCGGTAGCTTCAAGTCCATGCTTTCTGCCATGGATTCTAGTAGAAAAGAAAACAGACAAGTACAAAAATTAATTTCTGCCTGGAGATAGTTCATTTGGGAATGAGATGGCCTGTAACCAAAAAGTTTATTTATCTCCCTAAGAAGAGCACTACAAGTAAAAGGAATCAGTTCTCAAAGCTTGTGGGATGTGCAAGTGGGCACAAGGAAACTTTTGGTGTTGCTGGATATGTTCTATTTCTTGACTGCGGTTGTGGTTACAAGGGTGTATACATTTTTCAAAACATTGAACCATACAATTAAATTGGATACATTTTATTGTATTCAAATTCAATAGAGTTGAATTAAAAAAAAACTCATGGGGGCACATTGTTAGTTTACTCAAAAGGATTCTGTCTCAATTTTTTGAGCTAAAGATAATCAAAAATTCTCAAACACTTAATTCAAAATATGCCTACCTCTCAACTCACAAATTCATTTAGATAAATGATCCTTATAAGGAAATATTAATTGATGAGAACTAAAATTAATCTTTAGGATGTTCACTGAAAAGTTGCTTATAATAGGAAACAAAAGGACACAATGTAAATACTTGGCCTTGTGGGATGGCCAGAATGTTCAGAGCCCAGTTCTGCTGGTTAATAGCTGGAGATTTCAGGAAAGTTTCTTAACCTGTCTTGCCTTAGTTTCTCTGTTTCCAAAATGAGGTTAAGAATAATACTTACCTCATAGCATTGTCATAAGGATTAAATAAGACAGTGCTTGGCACATAACAAGTGCTGAACATATAATCATTAACTGAACAAAGTGTTTCTCTTCAGATTACCAGAGTTCAAGCCTAGCAATTGTCCATTTTGATGTTATCTTTTTTCTAGGTCTCTGTTGACACAGTGATTTTATAACAAATATACTGAATTTTGATGATAAAAATAACAAATTATTTTCATAAGAGTTGTAACTTAAGACCTGTAGAACTTTCTTCTCTAGCCTTCTAAGCAATCATCTTTAGAATAGCGTGTATACTATGCTACCTTTTTTAAAGAGAAGGTATATAAAAGTCCATGTGATTTTTTTTAATGGAAAAATAAACTAAAAATAAATATAAATGGCTATCTATAAAGGGAAGGAAGGCACAAGGTGGAGATGAAAGAAACGGAAGCCACACTTCTCTGAATGTAATTAGTTTCATAGTTTTGTCTTTGTTTCAATGTAAATGTTTTATGTTAAAAAAATTAACTCAAAAATGATAGCTAATTTTATGTGTCAATTTGACTGGGCTAAGTGATGGCCAGATAGATAGTAAAACATTATTTTTGGGTGTGTCTGTGAGGGTGTTTGTGGAAGAGATTAGCATTTGAATTGGTGACCTGAATAAACCACATCCCCCCCACAGCCCCACCCCATGCAGGTGGGCATCAGCCAATCCACTGAGGGCCTGGAGAGAACAAAAATGTGGAGGAAGGGTTAATTTGCTCTCTCAGTCTGAGCTGGACATTCATCTTCTTTTGCCCTCAAACAGTGATCCTGGTTCACAGACCTTCAGACTCAGATTGGGATTTTCACCATCTGTCTCTCTACCTTCAGGCCTTTGGACTCATACTGAACTACACCCTAGGGTCTCCAGCTTGCAGATGACAAATCATGGAACTTCTCACCCTCCCTAACCATGTGAACCAATTCCTATAATAAATCTCCTCTTATATTTATCTATATATATCTTAATGGCCCTGTTTCTCTGGAGAACCCTGACAAATACAGCAAAATTTTTAAATCCCTAAAAAATAAAAGCAAAATGAAACATAATTGTGGGCTTAACCAGAGACATAACTTTATTTTATATCTATGTATATATATACAATTATGCAGAATTAGTGGGATATACCTCAAAAACAAAAAGAAGTACAAGGAAAGTAAACTATGTTTAATAATAATATTGTTCATAATAATAATTATTATTTTGAAATTGTATATTGTTAGGATCAAGCAAAGACATAATTATATTAATTGAATATCATTAGAACCAAAATTCCCAGCATATGAGAAAGGAGATACAACTATAAAAGCAAATAAGTTAAATAAAAATTGTAAAGTTATTCTAGTATTAGTTCATACTCATGAAATATTTTTTCTTAAAAAAAAAGTTCCTAGTTCTGTCTTTTGAAAGGCCTGGAGACAATGACCAACCCTGTGGCAATAAACACCCTTATGCTCAGACTGTGGTTTCTAAATACCATTTCCCACTAAAAGGAAACAGAGTTGTTGGAGAAATGGCTGAATCCAGACTCAGGTAAGTACAAAAAGAGCCTCTTCTGCCCCAAATCAAGGAAGCTATCAAAGAAACTAAAGGAAAGTGAAAAGGAAAGAGAAGACAACTTGAGGGGTCTGACTTTGGGAAAGGTGAAATAATTTGTCCATTCAAAATATATGATTTTAATGTATTAAAACACATAAAATTTTTTTAAATCCATGAGTTCCTAATAATAGGCAATTTTTTTAAACCATCAAGTATTTCTTCTATTTTTATTCCATAAAAACTTTTGCTTCAGGGTAACTAGTAGAGAACTTTATAATTGTTGGGTCAGTTTGAAAACACATTAACGCATTAATTTCTCTTAATAGCACCAAATGAAGAGACAATACATTAAATGCCTTCTGATGCGATATGGAAGAATTCAGGATCACCCATGAAATATTCTTACAAAAAAAGTAAAACCAAATCTGATCAAGCCTCTGGGTCTAATTATCAGTTTATTGAAAAACCAGGGACTAGCTTAATGATATATACGACTAATCAGTAAATCCAGAAAGTGGGAAATTGTACATGACAAATGACCTGGTTTCTTTAATAAATAAATAACAAACAAAAAGAGTGGAGATTCTATAAATTAAATGAGACTTAAGAGATATATGGACCTATGCCACATGTGTCTTTGTTGTATCTTCATTTGAACAACAAAGAAAGAATATCAAATAAAAATTATAAGACAGAGAACTAAAACCCCCTTCAGAGTAAGATGCGGAGATCACCTTCCTCCCCACAGATACACCAGAAATACAGCTACACGTGGAACAACTCCTACAGAACACCTACTGTACACTGGCAGAAGACCTCAGACCTACCAAAAGGCAAGAAACTCACCACGTACCTGGGTAGGGCAAAGCGGAGAGATCCAGCACAGAGGATCGGTGCCAACCGGCACTCACCAGCCCGAGAGTCTTGTCTGCTCGCCCGCCAGGGTGGGCGGCGCTGGGAGCTGAGGCTCGGGCTTCAGTCGGAGCGCAGGGAGAGGACTGGTATTGGTGGCGTGAACACAGCCTGAAGGGGCTAATGCGCCACAGGTAGCTGGGAGGGAGTCCAGGAAAAACTTTGGACCTGCTGAAGAGGCAAGAGACTTTTTCTTCCCTCTTTGTTTCCTGGTGCGTGAGGAGAGGGGATTAAGAGCGTTGCTTGGAGGAGCTCCAGAGACGGATGCGAGCTGCAGCTGAAAGCGTGGACACCAGAGACGGGCGTGGGACGCTGGGGCTGCTGCCGCCGCCGCGAGGCCTGTGTGCGAGGGCAGGTCACTGTCCACGCCCCCCTTCCAGGGAGCCTGTGCAGCCCGTCACTGCCAGGGTTCTGGGATCCAGGGATGGTTTCCCTGGGAGAACGCACGGCATGCCTCGGGCTGGTGCAACGTCACGCCGGCCTCTGCCGCTACAGGCTCCACCTGCACTCCGTGCCCCTGCCTGCCCCCCGGTCTGAGTGAGCCAGAGACCCCGAAGTGGTTGCTCCTTTAACCCTGTCCTGTCTGAGCGAAGAACAGATGCCCTCCGGCGACCTACATGGAGAGGTGGGGCCAAATCCAAAGCTGAGACCCGGGAGCTACGAGAACAGAGAAGAGAAAGGGAAATCTCTCCCAGCAGCCTCAGAAGCAGTGGATTAAAGCTCCACAATCAACTTGATGTACGCTGCATCTGTGGAATACATGAATAGACAATGAATCATCCCAAATTGAGGAGCCAGGAGTCAGTGCTGTGCCTCTGAGGTGGGAGGGCCAACTTCAGGACACTGGTCCAAAAGAGACTTCCCAGCTCCACATAATATCAAACAGCGAAAATCCTCCAGAGATCTCCATCTCAACACCAGCACCCAGCTTCAATCAACGACCAGCAAGCTACAGTGCTGGACACCCTATGCCAAACAACTAGCAAGACAGGAACACAACGCCACCCATTAGCAGAGAGGTGGCCTAAAATCATAAAAAGGCCACAGACACCCCAAAATACACCAACAGACGTGGACCTATGCACCAGAAAGACAATATCCAGCCTCATCCACCAGAACACAGGCACTAATCCCCCCCACCAGGAAGCCTATACAACCCACTGAACCAACCTTAGCCACTGGGGACAGACACCAAAAACAAAGGGAACTACAAACCTGTAGCCTGCAAAAAGGAGACCCCAAACACAGTAAGATAACCAAAATGAGAAGACAGAAAAACACAGCAGGAGAAGGAGCAAGATAAAAACCCACCAGACCTAACAAATGAAGAGGAAATAGGCAGTCTTTTTCAGGGAAAAAGAATTCAGAATAATGATAGTAAGATGATCCAAGATTCTATTTCCAAGATCCAAAGTCTTGGAAATAGAATAGACAAAATGCAAGAAACAGTAAACAAGGACTTAGAAGAACTAAAGATGAATCAAGCATCGATTAAAACACAATAAATGAAATGAAAAATACTCTAGATGGGATCAATAGCAGAATAACTGAGGCAGAAGAACAGATAAGTGAGGTGGAAGATAAAATAGTGGAAATAACTGCTGCAGAGCAAGATAAAGAAAAAAGAATGAAAAGAACAGAGGACAGTCTCAGAGACCTCTGGGACAACATTAAATGCACCAACATTTGAATTATAGGGGTTCCAGAAGAAGAAGAGAAAAAGAAAGGGACTGAGAAGATATTTGAAGAGATTATAGTTGAAAACTTCCCTAATATGGGAAAGGAAATAGTTAATCCAGTCCAGGAGGCACAGAGAGTCCCATACAGAATAAATCCAAGGAGAAATTCGCCAAGACACATATTAATCAAACTGTCAAAAATTAAACACAAAGAAATCATATTAAAAGCAGCAAGGGAAAAACAACAAATAACACACAAGGGAATCCCCATCAGGTTAACAGCTGATCTCTCAGCAGAAACTCTACAAGCCAGAAGGGAGTGGCAGGACATAATTAAAGTGATGAAGGAGAAAAACCTGCAACCAAGATTACTCTACCCAGCAAGGATCTTATTCAGATTTGATGGAGAAATTAAAACCTTTACAGACAAGCAAAAGCTGAGAGAGTTCAGCACCACCAAACCAGCTTTACAACAAATGCTAAAGGAACTTCTCTAGGCAAGAAACACAACAGAAGGAAAAGACCTACATTAACGAACCCAAAACAATTAAGGAAATGGGATTAGGAACATACATATCAATAATTACCTTAAATGTAAATGGAGTAAATGCGCCCACCAAAAGACACAAATTGGCTGAATGGATACAAAAACAAGACCCATATATATGCTGTCTACAAGAGACCCACTTCAGACCTAGAGACACATACAGATTGAAAGTAAGGGGATGGAAAAAGATATTCCATGCAAATGGAAATCAAAAGAAAGCTGGAGTAGCAATTCTTATATCAGACAAAATAGACTTTAAAATAAAGACTATTAGAAGAGACAAAGAAGGACACTACATAACGATAAAGGGATCGATCCAAGAAGAAGATATAACAATTGTAAATATTTATGCACCCAACATAGGAGCACCTCAATACATAAGGCAAATACTAACAGTCATAAATGGGGAAATCGACAGTAACACACTCATAGTAGGGGACTTTAACACCCACTTTCACCAATGGACAGATCATCCAAAATGAAAATAAATAAGGAAACACAACTTTAAATGATACATTAAACAAGATGGACTTAATTGATATTTATAGGACATTCCATCCAAAAACAACAGAATACACATTTTTCTCAAGTGCTCATGGAACATTCTCCAGGATAGATCATATCTTGGGTCACAAATCAAGCCTTGGTAAATTTAAGAAAATTGAAATTTTATCAAGTATCTTTTCCGACCACAATGCTATGAGACTAGACATCAATTACAGGAAAAGATCTGTAAAAAATACAAACACATGGAGGCTAAGCAATACACTACCTAATAACGAAGTGATCACTGAAGAAATCAAAGAGGAAATTTAAAAATACCTAGAAACAAATGACAATGGAGACACGATGACCCAAAACCTAGGGGACGCAGCAAAAGCAGATCTAGTGGGGAAGTTTATAGCAATACAATCCCACCTTAAGAAACAGGAAACATCTCGAGTAAACCACCTGACCCTGCACCTAAAGCAATTAGAGAAAGAAGAACAAAAACCCCCCAAAGTTAGCAGAAGGAAAGAAATCATAAAGATCAGATCAGAAATAAATGAAAAAGAAATGAAGGAAACAATAGCAAAGATCAATAAAACTAAAAGCTGGTTCTTTGAGAAGATAAACAAAATTGATAAACCATTAGCCAGACTCATCAAGAAAAAAAGGGAGAAGACTCAAATCAATAGAAGTAGAAATGAAAAAGAAGTAACAACTGACACTGCAGAAATACAAAAGATCCTGAGAGATTACTACAAGCAACTCTATGCCAATAAACTGGACAACCTGGAAGAAATGGACAAATTCTTAGAAATGCACAACCTGCCAAGACTGAATCAGGAAGAAATAGAAAATATGAATAGACCAATCACAAGCACTGAAATTGAAACTGTGATTAAAAATCTTCCAACAAACAAAAGCCCAGGACCAGATGGCTTCACAGGCGAATTCTATCAAACATTTAGAGAAGAGCTAACACCTATCCTTCTCAAACTCTTCCAAAATATAGCAGAGGGAGGAGCACTCCCAAACTCATTCTACAAGGCCACCATCACCTTGATACCAAAACCAGGCAAGGATGTCACAAAGAAAGAAAACTACAGGCCAATATCACTGATGAACATAGATGCAAAAATCCTCAACAAAATACTAGCAAACAGAATCCAACAGCACATTAAAAGGATCATACACCATGATCAAGTTGGGTTTATTCCAGGAATGCAAGGATTTTTCAATATACGTAAATCAATCAACGTGATACACCATATTAACAAATTGAAAGGAGAAAAACCATATGATCATCTCAATAGATGCAGAGAAAGCTTTCGACAAAATTCAACACCCATCTATGATAAAAACCCTGCAGAAAGTAAGCATAGAGGGAACTTTCCTCAACATAATAAAGGCCATATATGACAAACCCACAGCCAACATCGTCCTCAATGGTGAAAAACTGAAACCATTTCCACTAAGATCAGGAACAAGACAAGGCTGCCCACTCTCACCACTCTTATTCAACATAGTTTTGGAAGTTTTAGCCACAGCAATCAGAGAAGAAAAGGAAATAAAAGGAATCCAAATTGGAAAAGAGGAAGTAAAGCTGTCACTGTTTGCAGATGACATGATACTATACATAGAGAATCCTAAAGATGCTACCAGAAAACTACTAGAGCTAATCAATGAATTTGGTAAAGTAGCAGGAGACAAAATTAATGCACAGAAATCTCTGGCATTCCTGTACACTAATGATGAAAAATCTGAAAGTGAAATCAAGGAAACACTCCCATTTACCACTGCAACAAAAAGAATAAAGTATCTAGGAATAAACCTACCTAAGGAGACAAAAGACCTGTATGCAGAAAATTATAAGACACTGATGAAAGAAATTAAAGATGGTACAAATAGATGGAGAGATATACCATGCTCCTGGATTGGAAGAATCAATATTGTGAAAATGACTCTACTACCCAAAGCAATCTACAGATTCAATGCAATCCCTATCAAACTACCACTGGCATTTTTCACAGAACTAGAACAAAAAATTTCACAATTTGTATGGAAACACAAAAGACCCCGAATAGCCAAAGCAATCTTGAGAACGAAAAACGGAGCTGGAGTAATCAGGCTCCCTGACTTCAGACTATACTACAAAGCTACAGTAATCAAGACAGTGTGGTACTGGCACAAAAACAGAAAGATAGATCAATGGAACAGAATAGAAAGCCCAGAGATAAACCCACGCACATATGGTCAACTTATCTTTGATAAAGGAGGCAGGAATGTACAGTGGAGAAAGGACAGCCTCTTCAATAAGCGGTGCTGGGAAAACTGGACAGGGACATGTAAAAGTATGAGATTAGATCATTCCCTAACACCATACACAAAAATAAGCTCAAAGTGGATTAAAGACCTAAATGTAAGGCCAGAAACTATCAAACTCTTAGAGGAAAACATAGGCAGCACACTCTATGACATAAATCACAGCAAGATCCTTTTGGACCCACCTCCTAGAGAAATGGAAATAAAAACAAAGATAAACAAATGGGACCTAATGAAACTTCAAAGCTTTTGCACAGCAAAGGAAACCATAAACAAGACCAAAAGACAACCCTCAGAATGGGAGAAAATATTTGCAAATGAAGCAACTGACAAAGGATTAATCTCCAAAATTTATAAGCAGCTCATGCAGCTCAATAGCAAAAAAACACACAACCCAATCCAAAAATGGGCAGAAGACTTAAATAGGCATTTCTCCAAAGAAGATATACAGACTGCCAACAAACACATGAAAGAATGCTCAACATCATTAATCATTAGAGAAATGCAAATCAAAAGTACAATGAGATATCATCTCACACCAGTCAGAATGACCATCATCAAGAAATCTAGAAACAATAAATGCTGGAGAGGGTGTGGAGAAAAGGGAACACTCTTGCACTGCTGGTGGGAATGTGAATTGGTACAGCCACTATGGAGAAAAGTATGGAGCTTCCTTAAAAAACTAAAAATAGAACTACCATATGACCCAGCAATCCCACTACTAGGCATATACCCTGAGAAAACCATAATTCCAAAAGAGACATGTACCAAAATGTTCATTGCAGCTCTATTCACAATAGCCCGGAGGTGGAAACAACCTAAGTGTCCATCATCGGATGAATGGATAAAGAAGATGTGGCACATATATACAATGGAATATTACTCAGCCATAAAAAGAAACGAAACTGAGCTATTTGTAATGAGGTGGATAGACCTAGAGTCTGTCATACAGAGTGAAGTAAGTCAGAAAGAGAAAGACAAATACCGTATGCTAACACATATATATGGAATTTAAGAAAAAAAATGTCATGAAGAACCTAGGGGTAAAACAGGAATAAAGACACAGACCTACTTGAGAATGGACTTGAGGATATGGGGAGGGGGAAGGGTAAGCTGTGACAAAGCGAAAGAGAGGCATGGACATATATACAGTACCAAACGTAAGGTAGATAGATAGTGGGAAGCAGCCGCATAGCACAGGGAGATCAGCTCGGTGCTTTGTGACCGCCTGGAGGGGTGAGATGGGGAGGGTGGGAGGGAGGGAGACGCAAGAGGGAAGGGATGTGGGAACAGATGTATATGTATGACTGATTCACTTTGTTATAAAGCAGAAACTAATAAAAAATAAAAATAAAAAAAATAAAACCCCCTTCAAGAAAAAATTATAAGACAACTGGAGAAATTTAAACCATGATTACATATTTGATGATACTGAAGAATAATTGTTGTTTCTCTTTTAGGCATTATAATGGTAATGTGTTTGTATTTTTTAAAAATTTCTTTTAAAAATACATTTTGAAGTATCTACAGGTAAAATAAAAGGATGCTTAAGATTTGCTTTAAAATAATCCAGATTGGGGATGAAGGGTTAAAGTAGGTGGGGCTATAAGTAAAACAAGTTACACAATGTGCTGATAATTGTAGAAACTGAGTGATGTATACATGGGTTTATTATACTAGTCTCTCTACTTTGGTATATGTTTGAAAATTTCCAAAATAAAAAGGTACCACCTTCTCCTGATTCCTAATGTAGTTTTTGGATTCTTCATTCTTTTCAAACTGTTACTGTTTTACGGTGGATGTCTGTAATTAGATTGTGGGCTGAGGTTTCTTACAATTGAATCAAAACAAGATATGCAGAGTGTGTGGTAGGTATGAAGCTACCAGTATATTGAACCTAAAAATCTGGCTTTTAAGGAATAATCTATTATTAATACTACATAATCACATGTGTCTTCACTTTTGTTTGACTTCCAATGAAGCGTCATTTCTCCATTTTGCTGCCACTGGATAATAGGGTGTGATGAATGTCAAACATAATTAAAACATAGCAGAGCACAAGGAGAGACATTGTCAGCAGCTCCTGAATACAGTGCTGTTTTTCATCCAGTAAAAATCTGTGCCACAGGCAGCTGAACAGATGCTGCATTTAACTCAAAGGAGTTTATAGAGAAGGGAAGCAATTTCACAAAACAATGTAACCCCGTTCATCTCATCTCCTGCCCTTTATTACCTGGACTGTTCTTAGAGTCTCTTACCTGTTTTCCTTGCCTCCAGGCTTTCCCTCTCTAATCCTTAGTTTCCTAAAACTTGTCGGTTCAGATCCTCCTCTGGCTGCTCAGGACCCCACAGTCTGCTCAAGTTGATCTTGCCCCTGATCGTGGCGTTCAAAGCCTTCTGCCATCTGGCTCCAACCTTTGTTTCTGGCCCTGGCTCTGGCCACTCTCTCTGGCATTCTGTGCCCCAGGCAAGGTAATTCCTTATTGTTTCCTTAACACAACAAAACTCCTCATTTAAAATTGCCACCTAGTTACAGCCAACTTCCACCCTTTACTGCCCTCCACCCTCCACCCCCCACCTCACCACTCCACCAGCGCAGTTAACCTGAAAGGTCATTAAAATTTTAAAAAATATTTTTTAAGAACTCCCAATCCTTTGATTGTCACTCCCTACCTCAATGTCTGCCATTGGCCTTTCAAAGTCATATAAATATGCATTCAACTGTCTTCTCCAGATTCCAAAGCAATTTGTCAGTTTCCTCCCACTTACATCACTCTCCTACATCCTTTCACTCCCCCAGGTTCCTTCTTCCTAGTCAGGCTCACATTTTTTTACCCTGTACCCACCAGGTCCCTACATTCTTCACCCTTTGTGATAAAATTACTTGTTAAATGTGCATCTCCCCAACTAAACCAACAATTCTGTATGGTAGCAACCACATTTGTCTTTTTCACATTGTAATCCCAAAGTCCTGCAGCAAAGAGAGAAAACAAATATTTTCAGTGAATGAATAAATGCAGCAAGTCTCTTTGTCTATTAATCAGCCAATATTAACTTTGTTTTCTCCTTATATTAGTGCATCCTCCACTCTATGTCAAGAATCATTTTTTCTTTCCTTTCCTTTTAGAAAACATTTCCTAAATCCAAAATTCCCTTACACCAATTTTTTTCAGCATATTCATAAACTCCAACAGTCCTAAAATATCCCAATAGAGTATCTGCTTGTCCTTACATACCCATATCAGGGCTCCAAAACAGGAAAACTGAAGAATAAACAAATGTTTGGGGAAAAGTTCAGCCTAATCATAGAAAATTATGAATGTATAAAATCAGTCTTGGTGCACTGCAGCCATGGGCCAAATCCAGCCTACAGACTGTCTTTGAAAATGATGTTTTATTGGAACCCAGCCACACTCATTCATTCATGTACTGTTTATGACCCTTTTGTGTTACAAGGACAGAGTTGAGTAGCTGTGACAGAGACTGTGTGGCCCACACAGCCTAAACTATTTACTATCTGCCCTTTACAGAAAAAGTTTGAGGACTCCTGGTATAAAAGATTGGTTTTTTTAGGGGATGATGTAGGAAGGATTTGAGTTCTGGCCGATTGAGAGGAAAGACCTCTCCAGGTAACACAGTTTGAGCTACACAATGGACTTTTGGCAATGGGCAGGGAACCTCCCAATAAGAAGGTGTAGTGTCACAAGGTCAAGATAAAAGCCTGAAGGAAAATCGTCTATTACTAGAGAAACAGCAGTACCAACAGGGATGCTCTGTTGGCAGTTTGTGTGAACTCGCGAAGCAAGTATCCAAAGGAAATGGCTCCAAACCCACATCACAGCTGGGTGTGTGCTCCTGAATTAATTATCTGAGAGTTTGTTTTTGGTGTTAAACAAGTGGCTTTTGGGTGATATGAAGGTTGGTGCTCAGAGCCATGGTTGGAGTAGAGTATGAGACCCAGAGACACAGGACACAAGGAGCAGACAGATGGGTGCCCTTGGCAATGAGTTCACCAAAAACCGTGGGCCTCCATCACCCCACACATGAGATGGGGGGCAATCATGTATAAATGCTTAAATAAGAAAATGTGTATAAAAGTATCTGGCATAATCAAATAAATGTATCCTTGGCTAGGCTGAATGGGACACTGCAATCTACCAGCAAGGATTGGTGTCATCATCATGGATATTGGCAGAATAAGCTCTCCATAAATAATAGTGTTTTCCTGACAGTAAAAGTACATATACATGGTTATATGGGGACCTTTGATGACCTGGAATTACTGTCAGATTTTCCCCTGATCCCACAGTCACATAAGAAAATCCTGGCCCTGTGGGATTAGACAAGCAGGTAGCATTACCTGCTCCACAGTCTTTCCTACTCTTCCTGTAAGACCATTTCTGATCTGGTGTGTTTGACAATGACTTTCCCAGAAGACAAAGAAATTGTGCTTACATGGCATTTTTCTCTGCCCTTCTAGAGGGAGTGTGCTTTTATTTGTTCATTCAGGGCCTCCCATGTGCTAAATGTTCTCAGACTTGAAAGCACAGCAGTGAACCTTAGTACTTCTTAAGGGAATACTTGCTGCTATAATGAATAAACTCCAAATATCAGTGGGTTGAGCTAACAAATATGTATTTCTGGCCTCTGTAAGGTCCACTATGCAGAAAGAGGGAGAGGACACTCTTCTCCACAGAGTGATTCAGGTACCGGGATGCTGGAGGCTCTGCTGTCTTCTGTCCACAGCTTCCAATAGGTCCTGAGTTAGCAGATGAGGGCTAAGAGAGCATGGAGGATGGGTCAAGTCTGAAAGGGATACACCTCAATTCCATGCACCTTCCATTGGCCAGAACTCAGTCATGAGGTCCCACATAGATGCAGGACATGCTAAGCAATGGTTGTCAATGGCTAGAAACCCCTTCCTTGCAACAATTCTATGTTGTTAAAGGGGAGCATAAACTTTTGCCGGCTGACCATGCTGCCACCCTTTCCTATAAAAGTGAGACACCATTAACAATTACATGTAAATATTTGAGCAGGATTCCAGTTCTGAAATCCTAAGAGGGGAATTGCTAAGAGGGGAATAGAAGTTCACAGTTTTCGCCACAAAAGGGCTCACTGGGAAATTTTAGTAAGCTGTATCAGACTCTCTGAATGAAACCCATAGGGTGCTTTCACACCAAAAGTAGTAGAAGATAGATACACACAAAACAAAAATTAATGCAGAGGTTTTTTCTTTTTCAGTGTAACTTTATTTTACCACTTTTATTAGGTCATTCCATTGTTTTCTCAAATGTTTTTCTTCTCGAATTTGCAACTATAATCTCAGAGGCTGCATCAATCAATCAATCAATCAATCAATCAATCTTTGCTGGAAATTTACTTGATGAGCATCTGTCATGGTATTTAATTATAGTTAACAGCAACCATAAAAAAATACATTAATGACATTCGCAGTTCTGAACTGTTCATCATGAAATTATCTGGCTCATGTTGTATTATGAAGTTTTTGCCACGGAAAAAATCCAGAAATTTCCAACTATCACAGAACTCTGGGTACTAATTAAGCAATCAGAGTCAACAAAGTGTGTATTAGTGTAAGATCACATACCTGGGGGGCATTAAAAAGCTGAAGTCTGTTCTCTGAAAGTCAATTACAATTTGTAGTGTCACAGTATCACTGTAAAATGTCCTATATTGTAACTGAAAGTATCTCCAGAGTTAAGAAGAGAAAGTTTCAATCCTTCTTCTGTGGGTCACTCAGTCTGAAAGGCATTTACCTTTAGGTCCATACATAACTCTACTCCGTAAGAGTTTTTACCTAACTAACATATAAGTGAAACGGAGCAGGACCCTGTGGTCCTTGAACCCCAGGTTCTCAGCCTGCCTTTTGTCTGTGGAAAAACTTTAGTCAAACAATAAGTTTAATCAGAGAAGTGAGAAAATGCAGACACAAAGGAAAAGAGTCAAACAAGGCCAAATAATAATAGTTTAGTCATTAAGCAAAGTCAAGGACCTTTAGTCCCTCCTCAAGTGCTAGAGATAATATTCTGAGCCATATCCTGTGAACTGTCTATATCATAGATACTGAAATCCCCACCAGGTGGAAGAAGTTAACTACACGATAGCCAGACTGTAGCCATGACATAAGCTGCCACAATTCTAAGAATTGGCCTCAAAGAAATGAGAACAAACTGACACTGGAACTGAAGACTAACTGTACTTAAAACAATCAAGAAGATGCTGATCAGACCCACATGACCAGTTTCAAGATGACTGCCAGAGCTGACTGTGCTGTTTCTGCATGTAGCCCCCTCTCCATCTATAAAAGCTCTTGCCCACTGATGGGGTGTGGCGGGGGGGAGTCGGCCTTTGGACAAGAGTCCACCAGCCCCCACCCCTCCAGGTTTCTGGTCTCTGAAATAAAGCAAAATTTCCTTTCAACCAACCTTGCTTCTTTACTTGTTTTTGAGCAGGAAGCAGCTGGACCCACTTTAGGTGAGTTTTTGGCTCCCAACATGAGGCTGCCCTCTCGCGATATCTGGCTCCTGGGATTCTCCTAAGCAGAGCAGCCTCCATGACACCACACCAGGTTGGCTGCAAGGAACCCACTGCTTGTGGCTTGCTGGCACCGAGAGGGGATCTGGGCGTGATTCCTAGCAGCTGCCGAAACCAATTGTTTCAGGGTTCCTCCCTGTTTATCCTCTGCTCCTCACTGGCTGCCAAATTATGCTTTTCCTTGGTAGAAGGGAAAGATACCTCTGGATGAGCTGATGAGCTCCAAGACCAAGTAAGCCCACTGGTGTGCACCCAGCAAACTTCTCTTTTGAGCACAAAATGCTATTTGGGCATTTTGCTAATTGGTTCTGATGTGTGTCTGACATTGAGGACTGTTTCTGTTGGGGAGTGTTTGTTTGGCACTCCATATGGGTCATCCTTCTTGGAGGATTTGTGACAGTTCTGTCTTCTTGTGTGTGTGAAAGTCTATTCCATTTGTGCGATTGGTATCTTTGTTGTCTTTTGTAAAATGGGAAATTCAGGTTCAATTCATTTGAAAAACTTTAGCTATGAGATTATGACTAAAGAGAAAGAAAGATAATTTTTTTAACAATGTATGGCAACAGCATTCTTCAGACTCCAGAGAAAACTGGTTATGATAAAACTCTTTTGAAACTCCCAAACTGGTTCTTTTTGCATATGCAGTTAGAGAAATTTAGCTTGATAAAATACTGTTTTCAGAATTCTGACCCTGAGAGAACAAAAATGCGCCTAGGAGAAAGCTTGAAGTTAACTCTTATCATGTCCTTGAAATACCAAAACAGCTCACTTTGCCTGAGACTTCAGCCTTGTGTTAATTAGTAGAACTTCAAAAGATAGGTTTACTAAACACATTAAAGATAAATTATACTATGAGAAAAATGTAAGTTTTTAGAAGTTATGGAATATGTTCTTAAGTTTGTCAATCTATAAATCCTGGTATAACAGTTCAATTACTTGTTTCTTGGTTTTGTTAAGAATTTTAAGGGTTAAAAATTGTAATATGTAAAAATGATAAGGGAAGCATTTCAGTATGTAAAGCAAGTAAGATATGCGTTGTCGGAGAGAGAAGGTACAAAGAGTGGAGATATTTTTCTTGAGGAAGAAAAGGAAAATAATTTTGTCCTAGAGCTGGTTATTTATGTATGGGGAAAATAGGGACACAATATGGATCCAGAAAATGATAAAAGGAACTTGGAGAAAACAACTTTGTACGTTGCCAGGATTGATGAAGATTAGATTGAATTTAATTAGATAAATGAATTTTGTTATTAATAGTAAGGTGGTACAAGACTGGAATCTGGTTTTCTTTCTCCCTGTTAAGAGAACAAAATTTTCCTGGAATATTGAGCTGCTTTTGATAACAGATGGTAAGTTTCTTTCTCTAGCTAACTTTGAGTATTCCAAAGGGGCCTCTAGGCATCTCAGAAGAAATATTAAAGTAACTAGGGTTATTTGGTATGTTAAATTATATTGAAAACATTTGATAACTTTCAGATCATACTGCTGAACTGGGTAAGAAATTTAAAGAATTCTAATGGAAAGCTATTGTTTTGCTTCAAACCATAAAAATTTTTGACCCCAGTGTTCAGGATGGAAAAAATTGTCTAGTGAATTTAACACAGAGTATAAATACTTTTGATGTGTATCATTGCTGGCTTTAAGTTTAATACTAAAAGTATATGTACAATGCTTGTGTGACAATTGGGTATAAGTGATGTATAACCTATAAAATGTTTCCCCATCAACATACCTTTCTGTACTTGTTTGTTATGTCTAATTAGTTGTCCCCCAATGTGGATGACTAGACAAATACATAAACAAAAATTTGGCCTGGCACCAAGGGACATGAATGGACCCAGAGCAGGTAACTGAGCCTCTCTGGCAATGTTAGAAAAATATATTGATTTTTCAGTGCTTTCTATGGAAAGATTTACAATTAAAACTGAAAAATGATGGAAGAAATTTTCACATATTGAGGTATGAGGAAGTCATTCTGGTTTATACATGATTTAATCTTTAAGCTAACCAAAACAGCCTGTTTGTGGCCTAATAACATACACTGTACATCTGTCTATATTATAGATACTGAAACCCTCACCAGGTGGAAGAAGTTAACTACATGATGACCAGACTGTAGCCATGACATAAGATGCCACAATTCTGAGAATTGGTCTCAAAGAAATGGGAACAAACTGACCCAGGAACTAAAGACTAATTGTACTTAAAACAATCAAGATGATGCTGATCAGACCACTGCATGACCAGTTTCAAGATGACTGTCAGAGCTGAGTGTGCTGTTTTCTGCATGTAGCCCCCTCCGTCCATCTATAAAAGCTCTTGCCCACTGATTGTAAGTGGGGGGGAGTAGGCCTTTGGACAGGAGTCTGCCCTACTCCCCCGACACCCCTCAACCTGGGTTGCTGGCCTCCATAATAAAGAAAACTTTCCTTTCCACAAACCTTGCCTCTTTGTTGGCTTTTGAGCAGTGAGCAGCCAGACCCAACTTTTGGTAACAGGATTACAGGATCATATGGTAACTCTATTTTTAGTTTTTTTGAGGAACCTACATACTGTTTTCCATAGTGACTGCACCAATTTACATTCCCACCATGGAATGTAAATGTAGGAGTGTTCTCTTTTCTCCACACTCTCTCCAATATTTATTCTTTGTAGACTTTTTGATGATGGCCATCTGACCTGTGTGAGGTGATACCTCATTTTGGTTTTGATTTTCATTTCTCTAATAATTAACAATGTTAAGTATCTTTTCATGTGCCTGTTGGCCTTTTGTATGTCTTCTTTAGAGAATTGTCTATTTAGGTCTTCTGCCCATTGTTTTGATTGAGTTGTTTGTTTTTTTAATATTGAATTGTATGAACTGCTTGTATATTTTGGATATTAACCCATTGTTGGTCGCATCATTTGCAAGTATTTTCTCCCATTCTATAAGTTGTCTTTTCATTTTGTTGATGGTTTCCTTTGCTGTGCAAAAGCTTTTAAGTTTGATTAGGTCCCATTTGTTTAATTTTGCTTTTTTTCTTTTGCCTTGGGAGACTGACCTAAGAAAATATTGCTACAATTTATTGTAGAAAATAAAATAGCAGAAAATATTTTGCTTTATGTTCTCTTCTAGGAGTTTTATGGTATCACGTCTTATATTTGGGTCTTTAAACCTAAATTTACCTAACATCATAACTTTACCAATCTTGACTGATACACCCAGAATCTAAGTTCCACCAACCTCAAGGTCAGAGAAAGAAGACAGTTTTCCTTTCACCAAGAAAAGTCTAAATCTTGCCTCCCAAATGATTGAAAGAGGGGAATTCCATTGTTCATTTCTCCCAGGGAAAATTGTATCTACAAAACTCACATCAAAACTCAATAACTGATTATCAGCACATTTCCCAAAATATGGGTCATTCCATGTTTTTATTAGTAACAGCTTTATTGAGATAGAGTTGGATGTAATTCACATACCATAACATTCACTCTTTTAACGTATATAATTTAGTGGTTTTTAGTATATTCACAGAGTTGTGCAACTATTGTCACTAATTTTAGAACATTTTTACTCTCCCCCAAAGAAATCCTGCTCCCATTAGCAGTTATTCCCCATTTCTGTCCTCTGCCCTCAGCATCTGGTAACAAGTAATCTACTTTCTAGTTGTCTCTATGGACTTACCTATTCTGGACATTTCATATGAATGAGATTCCACACTATGTGGTCTTTTGTAACTGACCTCTTTAACATAATGTCTTTGGGTTCATCCATGTTGTACCAGGTATCAGTACTTCCTTTTTGTGGATGAATAATATTCTATTGTATAGATGTACCATATTTTGTTTATTTATTCATTAAGCAAAACGGATAATGGACATTTAGGTTGTTTCTACTCTTCAGCTATCAAGAATGATGCTGCTGTGAATGTCTGTGTACAAGTTTTTGTATAGACATATGTTTTCAATTCTGGGTCATTCAATCTCGGAATTACATGTGGACCACAGACAGCCTTGTCCTTTTTCAAAATCTTTCTTCCACTCTGAGATGGTGAAGTTACACATCTGTAGTAGTTTCCTGTAACTGCTGTAGCAAATGACCAGACTTTGGGCTTAAAACAACACAAATTTATCATCTTAAAGTTCTCAGGTCAGAAGTCTAATTGGATCCTTGAGCTAAACTCTAGGTGTTGGCAGGTTCCTTTTCTGCCTTCTACAAGCTGCCTGCAGTCCTTGCTCTTGGTCCTCTTCTGTTTGCAAAGCCAGCAGTCTTTCTCACACTACGTCATGGTGACTCTGTCTCTTCTGCCTCCTTCCTCATTTAGAGGACTCCGGTGGTTATGCTGGGCCCACCTGGATAATTTAAGATAATCTTCTTATTTTAAAGTCAGCTGATTAGTAACTTTAATTCCTCCTTACCATGTAACATTCCCAGATTCTGGCACGGACACTATGGGGGGCATTATTCTGCCTACCACAGTACCTCTTTAGCTGGCTTAGAGTCTCTGCTCCTAATCCTTTGAAACAACTGTTTGAATACACATACACACACACACTAAGGAAAAGCAATAAACTACAGACACAAGACAATACCTGAAAAAATAAAAATCTATATGGTGGGAATGCAAAATGTTCAGCCACCTTGGAAGATAATGTAGCAATTTCTTACAAAACTAAGCATACTCTTACCATATGCTTCAGTAATCATGCTCCTTGATATTTACCCAAATGAGTTGAAAACTTATGACCACACACAAACTTGTAACTTTATTCAGAACTGCCAAAACTTGGAAGTAACTGAGACATCCTTCAGTAGGTGCATGAGTAAACAAACTATGGAACATGCAGATGATGGAGTAGTATTCAGTGATAAAAAAAAAGTGTTATTAAGAAAAAAATTAAAGATACAGAGGAAATTTAAATGCATATTGCTGAGTGAAAGAAGCTAATCTGAAAAAGCTACTTAGTGTATGATACCAACGATATGACATTCTGGAAAAGGCAAAAATATGGAGATGGTAAAAAGATCAGTGGTTCCCAAGAGTTTGAAGGAAAAGACTGAGGGATGAATAGGGCACAGGGGATACTGAGGGCAGTGAAACTACTCTCTATGACACTGTGATGGTAGAAACATGTTTACACATTTGTCAAAACCCCTAGAATGTACAACAGGAAGAGTGAACCTAATGTTAACTGTGGACTTTAGTTAATAACGTACCGATGTTTGCTCATCAATTGTAACACATGTGCCACACTAATGTGAGATATTAATAATAGGGGAAACTGTGTGTGGAGGGGTGAGGGGTTATATGAGAACTCTGTGCTTTCTTCTCAATTTTTATATGGACATAAAACTGCTCTAAAAAATAAATTGTATTAATTATTTAAAAATTCAAACTACAGAGATGTACTCTGACCACTATAAAAGTAAGGTTTCACATTATTTCTCAGAAAAGTGTAGGTCCTTAGATCTACCCTTCTCAAATGTCTGGATTTCAGAAATCTTTCTCTCATGTGTACAATTAAAAGTCTATCAGTGTGGTTTACCCCCAAACAAAAGGTCAGTTGGATTCAAAAATAAATTGTAGCTCCTAGCTGATAAAAGACAAAACTTCTAAACAAGAGTTTTTATAGAATCAGCTCACTAAAGTTTCAAACACTTATAAGGCCCATCTCAGTCACCATCACCTTGTTGCACCTGTAACACAGTTAAGAAATCCAAGAATGGGTCTCTAAGCTCAGTAGCTATTTATATTAGCTGAAATTCAGAGGAATTTCATCTCAGATGGCAGCCACTGTACATTTAATCTCAAAGTAAGATATTTTTGCACTTTTAAAGTCATCCTCAGACCCTCCGGGGTTTACTCCTTTAGAAAAGGAAAAAGTCTCCCCCAGTGAGTACTGAAATAGACATCTGAGTGCTGCCACCGTCTCCTGTCTTCTGTGAGGATTTCTAGCAAGTCAAACTCACTCATCGTTAACAGTTCTCTTCAAAAATTATGAAAATGCAAGTCAATCACTAAGAGAGTGAGTTTATTTAAATCTTAGGCAAGGGCTTCCCTGATGGCGCAGTGGTTGGGAATCTGCCTGCCAATGCAGGGGACACGGGTTCGATCCCTGGTCTAGGAAGATCCCACGTGCCACGGAGCAACTAAGCCCGTGCTCTGAAACTGCTGAGCCTGCACTCTAGAGCCCATGTGCCACAACTACTGAGCCCGTGCACCACAAGTACTGAAGCCTGCGTGCCACAACTACTGAAGCCTGTGCGCCTGGAGCCTGTGCTCCGCAGTGGGAGGCCTGCGCACCTTGGCAGAGAGTGGCCCCCACTTGCCGCAGTTGGGGAGGGCCCACACACAGCAATGAAGACCTAACAGAGCCAAAAATAAATAAATTAAATAAATAAAATAAAAAGAAATCCTAGGCAAGATTCTGGGCTGAGACTCTTAGAGGAGGTCAAAAAATTACAATTAGCTTAATGCAAAACTGCTCAATTTGGTTATTCTTTTGTATTGAGCACACCACAATTAGGAATCTCTATAACTTTCTATCAAAAACTGTGAATTTTCTGGGATTTTATCCTACTTATATGCTAAGAAGCCTGTCCCAATTTCATGGGTGCTGGTGGAAAGCTGAAGACACCTGGGTCAGAGATGGAGGCTTTGTTACACGACACAGCGAGCAGCAGGGAGTGAGCACATGTATATGTGTCAGTTCTCCTTATCCCTAAGTTCCACAGGGCAACACAGGAGGACCTCGGTGGTACAGGAGGCTGCGTTGCAAGAGATCAGCCTTAATTCAGCTTAGGAAACTAACATCTTTTACAATGGCCAATAAACAGATCAGCCCTTTCCTCTGAGGAAAATTAGCCTCAAGGTTGTAAGCACATCTACTCTTGCTCTGGAGGGAGGCATTATCTCTATCTTTCAAGGATTTTCACTATAGAAACATCTTCGAAAGAATATTCTGGGAGAAAGTCTTATAAGGCATGCAGAAACATGTGACCCAAGGAGAACCATCTCCTCATCTTTCCTTGAAGTTCCTGATATATGCTGTACTCCCTATAATAAGATAATCTGATCTGACAAATCCACACCACTCTTTAATTTTTTAATTTATTTTTATTTTATTTTGAAATTTTATATTGGAGTATAGTTGATTTACAGTGTTGTGTTAGTTTCAGGTGCACACCCTCTTTTAATATGTGTTTTGAGTGTTCCTTCCTATCAGAGACAGTGATCTGTCCAGAAGGCTTTAGATTCTCACCTATTGCCCCTTGAAATTGAAGTCTGGTTAGTAATGTGGTTGGTGGTCAGAGAGGAATCCAAGCTAATGGCCACATGTGGGCACTGAACCAACAACTACAATCAGCTGAGCTAGAAACCATCTATTAGATTCAGCCAGACACTGGGAGCAATCGTGCCTGCCACCTAACCCTAACCCTAACCCATACCCAATCAGTCACCAATCCTGTTGACACACTTGGACTAGACTGCCCTCTCCAGCGCTCTCCTGCATGGTCCACGTCCTCTCTCTGCCCTGCTAGACCTGCTGTATTGTCTCCTTACTGACTCCTTTCCCTCCTGATTGCCTCCTCTCTCCCCAGTCTTATGCAACTCCACTCTGCCACTCACATAGCTGCCAGAATAAACTTCTAAAACACAACTCTCAGCATGACACTTCTGTTCTGAAAAATCTACAGTACCTCACAGACTGCAGGATAAATGTCAGCTTCTTAGCATGGAACATGGATCTTCCTGTAATTTGGCTTCTGATAAAAACTTTATGCACAACACTCATTTTATCCTGTCTTCTGCCTCTAGCACTTTCACTGGCAAAATAGTGGTAATAATAGTATCTGCCACCTAGGTTGCTATGAGAATTATAGGTGTTAATACATGTTTATTGATCAAGACAATGGCTCAAAATAATCGTTCAAGGGGAGTCATGAGAAGAGTAATTCACTAGCCACATCAAACTATCAAGTTCTCCAATAGGCTGATGAGCCATGATCAACTCCCTGAGGACTTCTTGGATACTCTGCTATCTTGGACACTACTTTTTCTCATTACAGAGCCTATAATAAGATATTGTCTTAAAAAAAATGCTTACAGTCCACTCTCCCCACTGCAGAGTAAAATCCAAAAGGCAGGTTTATGTTTTACCCATATTTGGATTCCTAAGGCCATCCCATTGTCTGTCACATAAAAAGCACTTAATAAATATTTGGTGAACAGTGGTATGCTGTTTCTGTATTTATGGATACAAATGGAAGACTACCAGCAGATCTTTCCATGTTCTTTTTTTTTTTTTTTTGCAGTACGCAGGCCTCTCACTGTTGTGGCCTCTCCCGTTGCAGAGCACAGGCTCTGGACGCGCAGGCTCAGTAGCCATGGCTCACGGGCCCAGCCGCTCCGTGGCATGTGGGATCTTCCCGGACCCGGGCACAAATCCGTGGCCCCTGCATCGGCAGGCGGACTCTCAACCACTGCGTCACCAGGGAAGCCCCCATATTCTTTTCAAGTCTTTAGGTTTTGTAGCTGTATAGCCTTTACTTACAGGTCTCCTGGAGTTTTTGTTCTACCTTTTTTCAGTTTTAATACTTTTTTATTGAAGTATAGTTGATTTACAATGTGTTAATATCTGCTGTACAGCAAAGTGATTCAGTTATATTATATATATGCATATATATATATATATACATTCTTTTTAAAAAATATTCTTTTCCATTATGGTTTATCATAGAATATTGAATATAGCTCCCTGTGCTATACAGTAGGACCTTGCTGTTTATTCATCGATATATAAAAGCTTACATCTGCTAACCCCATCATCTCACTCCATTCCTCTGCCAACCCCCTCCCCCTTGGAAACCACCAGTCTGTTCTCTATGTCTGTGATTCAGTTTCTGTTTCATAGATATGTTCATTCATGTCATATTTTAGATTCCACATGTAAATGATATTATATGGTATTTGTCTTTCTCTTTCTGACTTAACTTCATTTAGTATGAAAATCTCTAGTTGCATCCATGTTGCTGCAAATGGCATTATTTCCTTCTTTTTTATGGCTGAGTGGTATTCCACTGTATAGATAGATGCCCCACATCTTCTTTATCTGTTGATGGACATTTAGTTTGTTTCCATGTCTTGGCTATTGTGATAGTGCTGCTATGAACATAGGGGTGTATGTATCTTTTTGAATTATGGTTTTGTCTGGATATATGCCTAGGAGTGGAATTGCTGGATCATATAATAATTCAATTTTTCATTTTCTCCTTAAGTCCTTTGCTCAGAAACCTAATAGTTTCTGACTGTCACATCTTATCTTCCTCTCTCCCCCACACCCCCACTGTGGCTAGAATTATTATATGTGAATAATTCAGGAGTCATATTCATACTATTTCTTATTGATAAATCTATTAGGCAGGCTTCTGGGTACCGATTTTTTAGTTAGTCCAGAAACTTAGTGTAGAAATATCTCACCTTATAAGATCCATTTACTTAGAATTTAAGTGAAAGGAAGGTGTTATTTCTTTGCTGCTGTATTTTGTCTCACTACCCCTTCTTGTTAGTTTTCATTTTTGTATGTAGTTTTCTATGTAGATTCTAGAAAATAAAAAAGAAACACATTCAAGAAATGCCCTATGTATTCAATTATCTTTAAGAATACATGATTCTGATCACTTTGTTAGGGTGGTATTCACAAGCTTTCTCCACTGTAAAGCGGATATTTATCCTTTTGTAATTAATCAGTATTTATATGGAGATGCTTCAAGACGATGTAAATATTTTGTTCCTCATCAAGCTTTTATTCACTAACTTAGTCTCTGTTGATAATTGTTGCCTGGGTCAGTTATTACTATGATGAGCTCCAAAAGTGATGATTTTCAAACTCACATCATGTGTCCCTTATGTAATGCATTAAGAATGACAAAACATCACATATGTGGTGTTCCTACCTAAAATGTATAACTTGAATCTGATCATGAAAGAAATCAGACAAGCCAAAATTGAGTAGATTCTACAAAAGAAATGACTTGTAATCTTAAAAATGTCCATGTCGTGGAAGAAAAAGAAAGGCTGAGGAACTATTACAGATCAAAGGAGCCCTAAGAGACATAACATTTAAATGCTATGTGGTATTTAAATGGATTGGGTACTGAACCAGAACAATTCACCGTAAAGGGCATTATTGGGACAACTGTTGAAACTGGGGTGTTGACTGTGGATTAGACAATCATATTGTATCAGTGTTAAATTTCACAAATATGGTAACTGCACTGTGGTGATGTGAGAAGAATATCATTGTTTAATAAATATATAATTGGTGCTAAGGAGTAATAGGGGATGATGTAGGTAGCTTACTCTCATGGTTTAGAAAAAATAGTACACATACATATTCAATTACCACAAGAATGATAAGAGTAGTGTGGCAAAGTGTTAACAATGGGTGAATCTAGATAAAGGGCTCATGAGAACTCTTTGTACTACTCTTGCAATTTTTCTTTTAAGTTTGAAATTATTTTAAAAAATTCAACTCTTGCTCTGCATAAAAAAATATGAGTCTATGATCTTGGATATTTATTGTTGTTTTTGAATATGAAAAATCTTTTTAAAATACTATATTAGAAGTCTGTTCTCCTTTTGGTTTATACTTCTTACCTGCAAGAAACTTCTCTGTATATGTATTCTCCAATTGTAGAGAAACCCCTAATCACAAAAACAAGATAGATGAGACTGTATAGTAAGCAAAGGACACTAGAAATACTGACACAATCAAGCCTTTGGGAGCCTGGAATATCAATCATTGCAATTAATGATTCAAAAGCATCTCTGGAAATCCAGCTCTCTTTACTTCCCCTTAGCAGCTGGTGGCCACTAGTCTCTTGCCTAAAGATTATGCTATTGCTATTCTCAGGACTTAGCTTTTTTCTACCGCAGACTTCCTCTACTATATCTGTTTCTCCTTGTGTATCTTGCCTTCAAAATTTTTCAGAGGAAGGTTTGGTTGGGTTACTTAGTCAGCATCTAATATTGAGCAATGCCATTGTGTGGAGTCCAGTGCATGTCAAAGGCAGCTGGACTCCCCATGTCAAGCTTAGGATCCCAGTTTGATGTACATCAGAATCAACCCAGCTATAAATTCATAGCAGAGATGGTATTCCATGTTATAGCACGAATTCGGGTTATGGCCAATGGGTCATAGAATGCAAAGAAAAGAAACCTAGGAGAGTAGAACAACTTGTGTCACTTTCTTCAAAGGGGACATTCCTTTCCCCCTCACTCAGACCTGTCAGGGGAAATGAAGATTGGCTAGTGCCTATCTGAGTAAATCTACCTATCCCCCATGGAAACCAAATGTACTTTATCTGTGCTACAGCACAGGTATAAGAAAGCATGGTCATTTGTGCCATGAAACTCATGGAGTTTGAAATAAAAGAGACTGGCTCCAATTCCTACGCCCATCACTTATTGGCTTCATGGTTTTGGAAAATTAACTTGTCTGAATCTTGGATTCCTCACTGGTCAAACAAAGATGACAATAATAGCCCCTTGGAGGAGATTAAACAAGATGATATGTACAAAGCATTTAGCATAGTGTTTGGCACATAATAGGAGGTCAGTAAATGACAATAGTTGTTATTATTACTATAAAATCTGCTTTAAAGCTACTGCCTATGTGCAGCCAAGGGCAATGTATAAAGCTTTTTTCATCATATTAATCTGTATGGGTGAGGATCTGCCCTGTATTTTCGGTTCCTCTGCTTTCTGATGTCTTTTTAAAAAGAATATTTAAATTTTTTGAAATTGTTTAAGACTCACAAGAATTTATACAATTAGTTCCCATGTATCCTTCACCCTGCTTCACCCAAAGATAATATCTTATCAACCTTGTATTTGTCTAAATCAGGAAATTGACATTGGTACCAACTATGAACTCAACTATAGAACTTACTTGAATTCACTGGTTGATTTTTTTCCTCCTTTCTTCCAATTCTTTTCTACCACAATCTCTTTCTTTCTTTCATTCCTGATGCATTTCTAGTTTACAGGTGATAACTTCCAAACTTAGAATTAACAAAAATGAAGCATCCTATTTCATTGCACAGTTTCACAAGATGTTTGTGAGCCCACATTGTCATAGTCATCATACTCCCAGAAAGGTGGGCTGAGATCTCTCTGTAAAACATTGGGCTTTTTCTTTCTGAGAAAGACCTGAAGACTAGCAGAATGGCTCTTCCAATGGCTCTTTTTCTTACTAAGAAAGAACCACATGGAGTCTGATAGGAGCGGGGGAGAAACCATCTAGTTGGGACCCACTCTCCTGACAAGTGACCCAGAAGAGGAGGGGGGATATCACAAGCTCAGGAATCTTCCCTGGGGAGTGAGGGATTCAAGCCCCACATTGGGCACCCCAGCCCTGGGGTGAACATTGCACCCCAGTGTTCATAGCAGCACTATTCACAATAACCAAGATAAGGAAGCAACCTAAGTGTCCATCAACAGATGAATGGTTAAAGAAAATGTGGTACATATATACAATGGAATATTACTCAGCCATAAAAAAGAGTGAAATTCTGCCATTTGTGACAACATGGATGGAGCTGGAGGGTATTAGGCTTAATGAAATAAGTCAGAAAGAGAAAGACAAATACTATATGTTTTCACTTATGTGTGAAATCTAAAAATAAAACAAACAAATATAATAAAACAGAAAGAGACTCACAGATACAGAGAAAAAACTAGTGGTTACGAGTAAGGAGAGATGTCAGGGGAGGGGCAAAATAAGTGAAGGGGATTAAGAGATACAAACTAGTTAAGTATAAAATACAGTACAGGGAAAGTAGCCAATATTTTATAATAACTTTGTATGGAGTGTAATCCCTAAAAATATCGAATATTGTATATACCTGGAACTAATATTGTAAGTTAACTATACTTCAGTAAAAATAAAGGAAGCTCCTACTTGTTGAGGTTAGGGTAGCCTTTGACTTATATCTGTTACTGAATAAATAGCTTCTATCTATCTGGGATAGAAGAAGTAAGAATTAAGTTTTCTAATACAAGATTTTGATTTTATACCACTTTTAATTAATGATCTAATGAAGTGGAGAAATTTTTACCTTTAAAGAGTAGATACTAAGTAATTTTCTCTAAAGGAAAGAACTGCTTTTGAAAAAATACATTGGGAAGTACCGGGCCAGAATGTGAGTCCTCCAAGAGTGAGTGTGAGTTGATACAGAATGCCTGAAGAAGGGCGTTCCTCTACCTGAAATAAGAGCAGGAGTTCATTGTTTTCATCTCAGAGGGAAAGGGATGTGAGAGGCTACAGGACATTCTTGAGGAGGTGAATGCTTATGATTCCTCTTAAGATTATTTATATTGCTATAGTTTGAGCCCCTCTTTTATCTTCGCCCAAAACTCTTCAGTGAAGTCTGTTAAACTCATGTTCATTTGTGTTTTTCATGTGTTCATGTATTCATCCATTCATTCAACAAATTTTAATTGAGCAACTTTAATGTTCTCAGTATATTCTGGGCTTTGAAGTTACAGCAGTGAACATGTCTGAGTCCATGACCTCTTGGAGCTTACATTCTACTTGGGTAGACAGACAATAAACAGATTAATAAATGCACTACATGTCGACAAACTCTGAAATATTATGAAAAACATTAAAGCAGGGTATTGAGGTAGTGTGTTATTTTAGGTAGGGCATGGAGGAGGTGACATTCATTCCTGAATGAAGTGAGGATGAAGTCTGGAAGAACAGTGTTCCAGGCAGAGGGAACAGCAGGTGTAAATGTCTTTGAGGAAGAAGTCAGCTTGGCATGTTTAATAGAAAATAGCCTCATGTGCCTTGAGATCTGTGAGAAACAGGGAGAGTTTTAGGAAATGATGTGCATGATCGTTATGGAGGATAAGAAAGGACTAAGTTCTGTGTAGTGAAATGAGTGGAACAGAAGAAACTTCCAGAACCCAGGGGCCTGAAAGTTGTGCCAGTTTTGAGAGCATAAGCCATCATCTGCTTACACCATGCTAGAAAACTTAGATGCTAATTTGGACTTCCGAAAAAAAGGGACTGGTGATGGCTGAAGACATTATGATTTTATTTTGGAGGGACAAGGAGACACTATGGTTTCCTCTGACGTAGCACTTTAAAATACTTGAACCTTTATCAAAATTTTAATTTTAGGTCATCATAGTTTTCAAGAAGCCATTGTGTCACTACTGTTTAATAAGACATTAAATTCTGGTAATAAAATCACTAGGATGTAAACTACACAAGAGAGCATCTTTGTCTTGTCCCATACTTCTCAGCTCCTAGGGAAGTGCCTGGCACATAACAGGAAATCAATAAGTACTTGCTAATGGAGTGAAAGTAACAAATCATTCAAGTTTGAAATCCAAACAGTATACATATTCATCCTTAAAGAAGTAAATTTGTTTATTTATTTGAAACTTTAATATCATGAATAATTATGTATTTTTCTCTAGCCAGAGGGTAAATAACACACAACCCATGATTCATCTTGGCTTCCTAAGGAGGATTTTTTTTATGAAAAAATATAATTTGATCACAGAACATCGGTAATACCTTCCAATATTTTCAAATAATAAATGCTTAATTTAGATAGGCAATGTTCCCAGATTTTGTGACATATCTTATTACCCAGAAGAATTGGTTTGAATAGTGTCAATCTAAATTGAAAATATGCCAGGTTTATTAACACCAGCATTAACAAACTTTTTAATTAAGTTGCTGATTCTGTCAATAATACTGTTTACTGTTGTTTCTGAAAAGAGTCAGATAAGCATTTCTCTTTTTATAACTCTTACTTGGTAACTTTTATTTCATATAGGTGTGGAGTGGGGTAAAGTTACAACAAAAGTGCAAGAATCCAACAAAATTTCATGATGTTGTTTTATTCCTGTAAAAATAAAGATGTTTTAGCTTGCTCCTCCAAACAGAAGTTTTCCTTATCAGAAACTTTGAATGAACTAATGAATTAATTAAAATTTGCTGTTTTAAATGTACAGATTGATTCTCTAGAATTCTGGTTCTTGGATATATTGTTGATGGAATCTTCAACATTTGTTTATCATATAGCTTTCAGTGTGCTAGAAGTGTGGCCAGACAACACAGTCAAGAAGAGTCTACACTGACAGATTTGCCTAGGGCAGGCTTCAGCTGCAGAGAGCTGCCCTGACTGAGGTCACACCCTCTGGGGCCAACCGCACCCAGGGACTGAGCCAGGCAAGGCTGTGCAGGCCCCAGCATCCCAGCCCAACACTGGACAGTGCTGACAGACAGAGACCCGGCAGGTTGGTGAGGCTCCATCAGGCCTGCTTCCCAGTTTGCCATCTCTCTCTCTGCCCAGTCCTGTTTCCTACCCCTCCTTTTGGTATGTGTTGATCATGACTCTAATAAATACCTTGTACCCCACATTCCACCTTAGCATCTGCTGTTCTAAAGAATCCCAACCGTGACACCCAACGAATACCACGCTGTAGCACAAATTCAGACGTGACACAAGCCCACGGAACTGTCAACAGTTTAGCTGTGCAGACTCACTCTCACCATATTATTAACATTCTGGTGATGCAACTTTATATTTGACACCATTGAATGTTTGGGGGTCTATTTATAGGACCTGGTGGATTTTTATTGTATTGTGTTGTATTTTATTTTATAGTATTAATCAATACTTTGAACTTCCTCTCAATTTTCATCAAAAACAAGAGTTTTCCTTGTTCCCTCACCCTCTCCACTGACAGCTAAGACAGTAGCAGACAGGGCAGCTATCTTTAGGGAGGAAAAAATGGCTGCTTCTCTGCTTCCTTCTCAACTGGCTGATGGAGCGTCACGCTTCTCCAGGGCCAAGGCCGGGGAAGGGTCGTCCCAGAGCACACACTGCCCTTTGCTCCAGTCATTGGAGCAAGTGCAGGCACCTCCTGGACACTTACAGAGTATTCAGCTGGAGTGCTCAGACTTACCATATCCGAGCACTCGAGCTGAATTTCTAATTTAACATCCTGTCTCCTACAGTGATTTCCACTTTCTTATGCTTAGTATTTGTGTGGTCTATCTCTTTACATTCTTCCATTTTCAATTTTTCTGTGTCTTTATTCCCTAGAAATATCGCTTGTGAAAAACATGTAGGTGGGTATTTTTATATGCAGTCTGTCAGTGTAAGTGGCAGAATTGGCCACCTTTCCAGATAATTCTATGGCTGGCATATGTGAGTAGTAGGGACTCAAGACCTTTCCAGGAGCACTAATGGGGATGGCAGAGGTTGCTGGTGGCAGCCTCAGCCTCATCTTTCTTTTTTCATCATGGACCTCAGCCTGTCCACCTAATCAGCCTATGTCCTCAGCCTCTTTATTGTCTTTTCCCAAACATCAGGGAATGATCTGATTGGTTCATCCATGGACAAACACCAAACAAGTGTTCACTTTCTCATGGGAAAACTGCATTCTAGTGGACAAGAGAACTCCTGCTTGATTTAAAGCTAGAGGAGAAAACACCTAAATATTGACTGGAGAAATTTTTGTAGAGGTCTCACAGGGGCCAAAGGAGAGATATTACTCCAAAACTCTGACCAGGCAAGAAAAGCTAACCTTTGATATGTTTCCCTATTAAGGACTTCTACAAGGAACAGACACATTTTTGATATACTGCAAACACAAAGATGTCACATGATTAAAATGTTAAAGTGGAAGGAATGAAATTGGGAGGTTTTATTCTCTGTGATGGAATACAAGATCTCTATATCAATTAGAAAGCTTTTAGCTGCAAGTAAAAGATTCCCCAGCTAACAGTGGCTTAAGGAATACGAGATTTAGTTATTTCACATAGCAAGGAATCTAGAGATTCCAGTTTTAGGGCAACAGTTTAAAAAATGTCTTTAAAGCCCCAAATTCTTTTCCATCCTTCTGCTTCTCATTCGCAGAATTCCTTTTTATTTTGGTCTTGGTGCTTGTGCCTCATGGTCACCAGATAGATGCTGTAGCTCCAGTCATCATGGTTACATTCAAAGAAAGGAAATAGGCACACAGCCCATGGCCGCCATCTTGAATCACAGTATGCATGCAGGCCCACCAAGCCAAGGTGTCAGGCGCAGTGGCTCTGTGCTGGGAACTCTAATCCAATGTGTAAGGTGCAAGGCCTCTGCACAGGCTCCCTAAAGGCAAGTGAAACCAAACCAAGCACAAAAGAAGAGCTACTTTTTGCATGAATTACCTGGACATTTTCCTCCAAAGAAAATGAAGTTTGAGGAAAATTCCAGAAGACTGATTTAGACAAAGTGTGCTCCATGAAATGAGGGACAAATCTGTCTGTTTCTACACTGAATCTCAAGCTCTCACCTCATAATTTCTCACTAGGCACTCTGATCTGAAGTGCCGAGTGCGATGCCACTGCATGAAGCACCTTGTGAACAAGTGAAACTAGAGAAAGCACAAAGGAAAAGGAAAAAAAAAGCAAGCTGCAAACATTCTGAAAAAAATGCCTCTGCACCTCTAGCTCTTGTGGAGGTTGGCATCTTCAGTGGAGTCTCCTATTGCAGGGGAACCTTCAAGATGGCAGAGGAGTAAGACCTAGAGATCACCTTCCACTCCACAAATACATCAAAAATACATCTACATGTGGAACAACTTCTACAGAACACCTACTGAATGCTGGCAGAAGAACACAGACTTCCCAAAAGGCAAGAAAATCCCCATGTACCTGGCCATGTGGCTGACAGGGTCTTGGTGCTCTGGCCTGGTGTCAGACCTGAGCCTCTGAGGTGGAAGAGCCGAGTTCAGGACACTGGACCACCAGAGACCTCCAGGTCCCACGTAATATCAATTGGTGAGATATCTCCCATAGATCTCTGTCTCAACGCTAAGACCCAGGTCCACCCAATGGCCAGCAAGCTCCAGTGCTGGATGTGCCATACCAAACAACTAGTAAGACAGGAACACAACCCCACCCATTAGGTGAGAGGCTGCCTAAAATCACAATAAGTTCACAGACACCCCAAAACACACGGCTGGATGTGGCCCTGCCCACCAGAAAGACAAGATCCAGCCTCATCCACTGGAACACAGACACCAGTCCACACCAACAGGAAGCCTATACAACCCACTGAACCAACCTCACTCACTGGGGGCAGACACCAAAAACAATGGGAACTACAAAGCTGCAGCATGTGAAAAGGAGAACCCAAACAAAGTAAGTTAAACAACATGAGAAGACAGAGAAAAACACAACACATGAGGAAGCAAGGTAAAAACCTACCAGACCAAAAAAAATGAAGAGGAAATAGGCAGCCTACCTGAAAGAGAATTCAGAATAATGATAGTAAAGATGATCCAAAATCCTGGAAATATAATGGAGAAAATACGAGAAACGTTTAACAATGACCCAGAAGAACTAAAGAGCAAACAAACAATGATGAAAAACAAAATAAATGAAATTAAAAATACTCTAGAGGGAATCAATAGCAGAATAACTGAGGCAGAAGAATGGATAGGTGACCTGGAAGATAAAATAATGGAAATAACTACTGCAGAGCAGAATAAAGAAAAAAAAAATGAAAACAATTGAGGACAGTCTCATAGACCTCTGGGACAACATTAAATGCACCAACATTCGAATTATAGGACCAGAAAAAGAAGAGAAAAAGAAAGGGTATGAGAAAATCTTTGAAGAGATTATAATTGAAAACACTCCTAACATGGGAAAGGAAATAGTCAATCAAGTCCAGGAAGTGCAGAGAGTCCCATACAGGATAAATCCAAGGAGAAACACGCCAAGACACATATTAATCAAGCTATCAAAAATTAAGTACAAAGAAAAAGTATTAAAAGCAGCAAGGGAAAAGCAAAAAATAACATACAAGGGAATCCCCATAAGGTCAACAGCTGATCTTTCAGCAGAAACCCTGCAAGCCAGAAGGGACTGGCAGGACATATTTAAAGTGATGAAAGGAAAACACCTACAACCAATATTACTCTACCTACCAAGGATCTCATTCAGATTTGATGGAGAAATTAAAACCTTTACAGACAAGCAAAAGTTAAGAGAATTCAGCACCACCAAACCAGCTTTACAACAAATGCTAAAGGAACTTCTCTAGGCAGGAAACACAAGAGAAGGAAAAGACCTACAATGACAAACCCAAAACAATTAAGAAAATGGTATTAGGAACATACATATCAAAAATTACCTTAAATGTACATGGATTAAATGCTCCAACCAAAAGACACAGACTGGCTGAATGGATACAAAAACAAGACCCATATATATGCTGTCTACAAGAGACCCACATCAGACCTAGGGACACATACTGACTGAAAGTGAGGGGATGGAAAAAGATATTCCATGCAAATGGAAATCAAAAGAAAGGTGGAACAGCAATTCTCATATCAGAAAAGATAGACTTTAAAATAAAGACTATTACAAGAGACAGAGAAGGACACTACGTAATGATAAATCCAAAAAGATAAAACAATTGTAAATATTTATGCACCCAACATAGGAGCACCTCAATACATAAGGCAAATGCTAACAGCCATAAAAAGGAAAATCAACAATAACACAACCATAGTAGGGGACTTTAACACCCCACTTTCACCAAAGGACAGATCATCCAAAATGAAAATAAATAAGGAAACACAAGCTTTAAATGATACATTAGGGCTTCCCTGGTGGCACAGTGGTTAAGAATCTGCCTGCCAATGCAGGGAACACGGATGTGTTCAAGCTCGACTATGGAAAGACCCCACATGCCACAGAGCAACTAAGCCCATGCGCTCAACTACTAAGCCTGCGCTCTGGAGACCGCGAGCCACAACTACTGAGCCCACGTGCCTAGAGCCCATGCTCCACAACAAGAGAAGCCAGAAAAATGAGAAGCCCATGCACTGCAGCGAAGAGTAGCCCCTGCTCACCTCAATAGACAAAAGCCTGCATGCAGCAACAAAGACCCAGTGCAGCCAAAAATAAAATAAATAAATAAATTTAAAAATTAAATGATACATTAAACAAGATGGACTTAATTGATATTTATAGGACATTCCATCCAAAAGCAACAGAATATGCTTTATTCTCAAGTTCTCAGGGAACATTCTCCAGGACAGATCACATCTTGGGTCACAAATCACGCCTTGGTTAATTTAAGAAAATTGAAATTGCATCAAGTATCCATTCTGACTACAATGCTATGAGACTAGATATCAACTACAGGAAAAAAGTGTAAAAAGTAAAAACACATGGAAGCTAAACAATATGCTACTAAATAACCAAGAGATCACTGAAGAACTCAAAGAGGAAATCAAAAAATACCTAGAGACAAATGACAATGAAAACAAAATGACCCAAAACCTATGGGATGCAGCAAAAGTAGTTCTAAGAGGGAAGCTTATAGCAATACAATCCTACATCAAGAAACAAGAAAAATCTCAAATAAACAACCTAACCTAAAGCAGTTAGAGAAAGAAAAACAAAAAACCCCAAAGTTAGCAGAATGAAAGAAGTCATAAACATCAGATCAGAAATAAATGAAAAAGAAATGAAGGACACAGTAGCAAAGCTGAATAAAACAAAAAGCTGGTTCTTTGAGAACATAAACAAAATTGATAAACCATTAGCCAGGCTCATCAAGAAAAAAAAGAAGAAGACTCAAATCAATAGAATTAGAAATGAAAAAGGAGAATTTACAACTGACACTGCAGAAATACAAAGGATCATGAGATATTACTACAAGCAACTATATGACAATAAAATGCCAAAAAAATATTACTACAAGCAACTATATGTCAATAAAATGGACAACCTAGAAGAAATGAACAAATTCTTAGGAAAGCACAACCTTCCAAGACTGAACCAGGAAGAAATAGAAAATATAAACAGACCAATCACAAGCACTGAAACTGTGATTTAAAATCTTCCAACAAACAAAAGCCCAGGGCCAGATGGCTTTACAGGCGAATTCTATCAAACATTTAGAGAAGAGCTAACACCTATCCTTCTCACACTCTTCCAAAGTATAGCAGAGGGAGGAACACTCCCAAACTCATTCTATGAGGCCACCGTCACCCTGATACCAAAACCACACAAAGATGGCACAAAAAAAGAAAACTACAGGCCAATGTCACTGATGAACATAGATGCAAAAATCCTCAACAAAATACTAGCAAACAGAATCCAACAGCACATTAAACGGATCATACAACATGATCAAGTGGGTTTTATTCCAGGAATGCAAGGATTCTTCAATATATGCAGGTCAGTCAATGTGATACACCATATTAACAAACTAAATGATAAAACTATATGATTATCTCAATAGATGCAGAAAAAGGTTTTGACAAAATTCAACACCCATTTATGATAAAAACTCTCCAGAAAGTAGCCATAGAGGGAACCTACCTTAACATAATAAAGTCCATATATGACAAACCCAGAGCCAACAACATTCTCAATGGTGAAAAACTGAAAGCATTTCCTCTAAGATGAGGAATAAGACAAGGTTTCCCACTCTCACTACTATTATTCAACATTTTGGTACATAACTCTTTTTGAATTATGGTTTTCTCAGGGTATATGCCCAGTAGTGGGATTGCTGGGTCATAAATATTCTATTTATAGTTTTAAAAGGAACCTCCATACTGTTCTCCATAGTGGCTGTACCAATTCACATTCCCACCAACAGTGCAAGAGTGTTCCCTTTTCTCCACACCCTCTCCAGCATTTACTGTTTTTAGATTTTTAGATGATGGCCATTCTGACTGGTGTGAGATGATATCTCATTGTAGTTTTGATTTGCATTTCTCTAATGATTAATGATATTCAGCATTCTTTCATGTGTTTGTTGGCAATCTATATCTTCTTTGCAGAAGTGTCTATTTAAGTCTTCTGCCCATTTTTGGATTGGGTTGTTTGTTTTTTTGCTATTGAGCTGCATGAGCTGCTTGTAAATTTTGGAGATTAATCCTTTGTCAGTTGCTTCATTTGCAAATATTTTCTCCCATTCTGAGGGTTGTCTTTTGGTCTTGTTTATAGTTTCCTTTGCTGTGCAAAAGCTTTGAAGTTTCATTAAGTCCTATTTGTTTATTTTTGGTTTTATTTCCATTACTCTAGGAGGTGGGTCTAAAAGGATCTTGCTGTGATTTATGTCATACAGTGTTCTGCCTATATTTTTGTCTAAGAGTTTTATAGTGTCTGGCCTTACATTTAGGTCTTTACTCCATTTTGAGTTTATTTTTGTGTATGGTTTTAGGGAGTGTTCTAATTTCGTACTTTTACATGTACCTGTCCAGTTTTCCCAGCACCACTTATTGAAGAGGCTGTCTTTTCTCCACTATATATTCTTGCCTCCTTTATCAAAGATAAGGTGACCATATGTGCGTGGGATTATCTCTGGGCTTTCTATCCTGTTCCATTGATCTATATTTCTGTTTTTGGGCCAGTACCATACCATCTTGATTATTGTAGCTTTGTAGTATAGTCTGAAGTCAGGGAGCCTGATTCCTCCAGCTCCGTTTTTCGTTCTCAAGATTGCTTTCGCTATTTGGGGTCTTTTGTATTTCCATACAAATTTTGAAATTTTTTGTTCTAGTTCTGTGAAAAATGCCAGTAGTAGTTTGATAGGTATTGCATTGAATCTGTAGATTGCTTTGGGTAGTAGAGTCACTTTCACAATGTTGATTCTTCCAATCCAAGAACATGGTATATCTCTCCATCTATTTGTACCATCTTTAATTTCTTTCATCAGTGTCATAATTGTGTGCATACAGGTCTTTTGTCTCCTTAGGTAGGTTTATTCCTAGGTATTTTATTCTTTTTGTTGCAGTGGTAAATGGGAGTGTTTCCTTGATTTCACTTTCAGATTTTTCATCATTAGTATATAAGAATTCCAGAGATTTCTGTGCATTAATTTTGTCTCCTGCTACTTTACCAAATTCATTGATTAGCTCTAGTAGTTTTCTGGTAGCATCTTTAGGATTCTCTATGTATAGTATCATGTCATCTGCAAACAGTGACAGCTTTACTTCTTCTTTTCCAGTTTGGATTCCTTTTATTTCTTTTTCTTCTCTGATTGCTGTGGCTAGAACTTCCAAAACTATGTTGAATAAGAGTGGTGAGAGTGGGCAACCTTGTCTTTTTCCTGATCTTAGTGGAAATGGTTTCAGATTTTCTCCATTGAGGACGATGTTGGGTCTGGGTTTGTCATATATAGCCTTTATTATGTTGAGGAAAATTCCCTCTATGCCTACTTTCTGCAGGGTTTTTATCATAAATGGGTGTTGAATTTTGTTGAAAGCTTTCTCTGCATCTATTGAGAGGATCATATGGTTTTTCTCCTTCACTTTGTTAATATGGTGTATCACGTTGATTGATTTACGTATATTGAAGAATCCTTGCATTCCTGGAATAAACCCCACTTGATCATGGTGTATGATCCTTTTAATGTGCTGTTGGATTCTGTTTGCTAATATTTTGTTGAGAATTTTTGCATCTATGTTCATTAGTGATATTGGTCTGTAGTTTTCTTTTTTTGTGACATCTCTGTCTGGTTTTGGTATCAGGGTGATGGTGGCCTCATAGAATGAGTTTTGGAGTGTTCCTCCCTCTGCTATATTTTGGAAGAGTTTGAGAAGGATAGGTGTTAGCTCTTCTATAAATGTTTGATAGAATTCACCTATGAAGCCATCTGGTCCTGGGCTTTTCTTTGTCGGACTATTTTTAATCACAGTTTCAATTTCAGTGCTTGTGATCAGTCTGTTCAGATTTTCTATTTCTTCCTGGTTCTGTATCGGCAGGTTGAGCATTGCTAAGAACATGTCCATTTCTTCCAGGTTGTCCATTTTATTGGCATAGAGTTGCTTGTAGTAATCTCTCATGATCTTTTGTATTTCTTCAGTGTCAGTTGTTACTTCTCCTTTTTCATTTCTAATTCTATTGATTTGAGTCTTCTCCCTTTTTTTCTTGATGAGTCTGGCTAATGGTTTATCAATTTTGTTTATCTTCTCAAAGAACCAGCTTTTAGTTTTATTGATCTTTGCTATCATTTCCTTCATTTCTTTTTCATTTATTTCTGATCTGATCTTTATGATTTCTTTCCTTCTGCTAACTTTGGGGTTTTTTGTTCTTGTTTCTCTAGTTGCTTTAGGTGCAAGGTTAAGTTGTTTACTTGAGATGTTTCATGTTTCTTACGTTAGGATTGTATTGCTATAAACTTCCCTCTTAAAACTTCTTTTGCTGCATCCCATAGGTTTTGGGTCGTCATGTCTCCATTGTCATTTGTTTCTAAGTATTTTTTGATTTCCTCTTTGAGTTCTTCAGTGATCACTTCGTTATTAAGTAGTGTATTTTTTAGTCTCCATGTGTTTATATTTTTTACAGATCTTTTCCTGTAATTGATGTCTAGTCTCATAGCATTGTGGTCGGAAAAGATACTTGATACAATTTCAATTTTCTTAAATTTACCAAGGCTAGATTTGTGACCCAGGATATGACCTATCCTGGAGAATGTTGCATGAGCACTTGAGAAAAATGTGTATTCTGTTGTTTTTGGATGGAATGTCCTATAAATATCAATTAAGTCCATCTTGTTTAATGTATTATTTAAAGCTTGTGTTTCCTTATTTATTTTCATTTTGGATGATTTGTCCTTTGATGAAATTGGGGTGTTAAAATCCCCTACTATGATTGTGTTACTGTCAGTTTCCCCTTTTATGACTGTTAGTATTTGCCTTATGTATTGAGGTACTCCTATGTTGGGTGCATAAATATTTACAATTGTTATATCTTCTCAGATTGATCATTATGTAGTGTCCTTCTTTGTCTCTTGTAAGAGTCTTTATTTTACAGTCTATCTTTTCTGATATTTGAATTGCTACTCCAGCTTTCTTCTGATTTCCATTTGCATGGAATATGTTTTTCCATCCTCTCACTTTCAGTCTGTATGTGTAGCTAGCTCTGACGTGGGTCTCTTGTAGACAGCATATATACGGGTCTTGTTTTTGTATCTATTCAGCCAATCTGTTTCTTTTGGTGGGAGCATTTAATCCATTTACATTTAAGGGAATTATCGATATGTATGTTCCTATTCCCATTTAATTAATTGTTTTGGGTTTGTTATTGTAGGTCTTTTCCTTCTCTTGTGTTTCTTGCTTAGTAACGTTCCTTTAGCATTTGTTGTAAAGCTGGTTTGGTGGTGCCGAACTCTCTCAGCTTTTGCTTGTCTGTAAAAGTTTTAATTTCTCCATCAAATCTGAATGAGATCCTTGCTGGGTAGAGTAGTCTTGGTTGTACATTTTTCTCCTTCATCACTTTAAATATGTCCTGCTACTCCCTTCTGGCTTGCAGAGTTTATGCTGAAAGTTCAGCTGTTAACCTTATGGGGATTCCCTTGTGTGTTATTTGTTGTTTTTCCCTTGCTGTTTTTAATACGTTTTTTTTGTATGTAATTTTTGATAGTTTGATTAATATGCAATGGCTTGTTTCTCCTTGGATTTATCCTGTTTGGGACTCTCTGTGCTTCCTGGACTGGATTAACTATTTTCTTTCCCATATTAGGGAAGTTTTCAACTATAATCTCTTCTAATATTTTCTCAGTCCCTTTCTTTTTCTCTTCTTCTTCTGGGACCCCTATAATTTTAATGTTGGTGCGTTTAATGTTGTCCCAGAGGTCTCTGAGACTGTCCTCAATTGTTTTCATTCTTTTTTCTTTATTCTGCTCTGCACTAGTTATTTCCATTATTTTATCTTCCAGGTCAATTATCCATTCTTCTGCCTCAGTTATTCTGCTATTGATCCCTTCTAGAGTATTTTTAATTTCATTTATTGTGTTGTTCATCATTGCTTGTTTCCTCTTTAGTTCTTCTAAGTCCTTGTTAAATGTTTCTTGCATTTTCTCTATTCTATTTCGAAGATATTGTATCATCTTTACTATCATTATTCTGAATTCTTTTTTAGGTAGACTGCCTATTTCCTCTTCATTTGTTAGGTCTGGCTGGTTTTTACCTTGCTCCTTCATCTGCTGTGTGTTTTTCTGTCTTCTTTTTGCTTATCTTACTGTGTTTGGGGTCTCCTTTTCACAGGCTGCCGGTTCTTAGTTCCCATTGTTTTTGGTGTCTGTCCCCAGTGGCTAAGGTTGGTTCAGTGGGTTGTATAGGTTTCCTGGTGGAGGGGACTAGTGCCTGTATTCTGGTGGATGAGGCTGGATCTTGTGTTTCTGGTGGGCAGGTCCACGTCTGGTGGTGTGTTTTGGGGCGTCTGTAGCCTTATTATGATTTTAGGCAGCCTCTCTGCTAATGGATGGGGCTGTGTTCCTGTCTTGCTAGTTGTTTGGCATAGCGTGTCCAGCTCTGTAGCTTGCTGGTCGTTGAGTGAAGCTGGGTCTTGGTGTTGGGATGAAGATCTCTGGGAAATTTTTGTCATTTGACCTTATGTGGAGCTGGGAGGTGTCTTGTGGACCAGTGTCCTGAAGTTGGCTCTCCCACCTCAGTGGCACAGCCCCGATGCCTGGCTGGAGCACCAAGTGCCTGTCATCCACACGGCTCAGAAGAAAAGGGAGAAAAAATAGAAAGAAAGAAAGAAAGAAAGAGGATAAAATAAAATGAAGTAAGGTAAAATAAAATAAAGTTACTAAAATAAAAAATAATTATTAAGAAAAAAATTTTAAGCAGTAAAAAAACAAAACAAAACAAAACTGGATGGTCAGAACCCTAGGACAAATGGTGAAAGCAAAGCTATACAGAGAAGATCTCACAGAGAAGCGTACACATACACACTCACAAAAAGAGGAAAAGGGGAAAAATAACCTATCTTGCTCTCAAAGTCCACCTCCTCAATTTGGGATGATTCATTGTCTATTCAGGTATTCCACAGATGCTGGGTACATCAAGTTGATTGTGGAGGTTTAATCCTCTGCTCCTGAGGCTGCTGGGAGAGATTTCCCTTTCTCTTCTTTGTTTGCACAGCTCCTGGGTTTCAGCTTTGGATTTTGACCTGCCTCTGCCTGTAGGTCGCCTGAGGGTGTCTGTTCTTTGCTCAGATAGAACGGGGTTAAAGGAGCCACTGATCCAGGGGTTCTGGCTTACTCAGGCTGGGGGGAGGGAGGGGTATGTATATGGGGCGAGCCTGCAGCAGCAGAGGCCAGCATGATGTTGCACCAGCCTGAGGCACACCGTGCGTTCTCTCTGGGAAGTTGTCCCTGGATCCCCGGACACTGGCAGTGGCAGGCTGCACAGGCTCCCGGGAGGGGCGGTGTGGATAGTGACCTGTGCTTGCACACAGGCTTCCTGGTGGCTACAGCAGCAGCCTTAGCCTCTCATGCCCGCCTCTGGGGTCCACTCTGATAGCCGCGGCTTGCGCCCGTCTCTGGAGCTCCTTTAAACAGCGCTCTTAATTCCCTCCCCTTGCGCACCTGGAAACAGAGGCAAGAAAAAGTCTCTTGTCTCTTTGGCAGCTCCAGACTTCTCCCGGACTCCCTCCCGTCTAGCCGTCGTGCACTAACCCCTTCAGGCTGTGTTCACGTTGCCAACCCCTGTCCTTTCCTGGCATCCGATCAAAGTCTGAGCCTCAGCTCGCAGCCCCCCGCCCATCCCAGCGGGTGAGCAGACAAGCCTCTTGGGCTGGTGAGTGCTGGTCGGCACCGATCCTCTGTGCGGGAATCTCTCTGCTTTGCCCTCTGCACCCCTGTTGCTGCACTCTCCTCTGTGGCTCTGAAGTTTCCCCCTCTGCCACCCACAGTCTCCAACTGTGAAGGAGCTTCTAGTGTGTGGAAGCCTTTCCTCCTTCACAGCTCCCTCCCACTGGTGCAGGTTCCCTCCCTATTCTTTTGTCTCTGTTTTTTCTTTTTTCTTTTGCCCTACCCAGGTACGTGGGGAGTTTCTTGCCTTTTGGGAGGTCTGAGGTCTTCTACGAGCGATCAGTGGTTGTTCTATAGGAGCAGTTCCACGTGTAGATGTATTTCTGATGTATCTGTGGGGAGGAATGTGATCTCCGTGTCTTACTCTTCCGCCATCTTCTCCCGGACCCTAAAACAATCTTGTGAAAGAAAAACGGAGCTGGAGGAATCAGGCTCCTGGACTTCAGATTATACTACAAAGCTACAGTAATCAAAACAGTATCAAAACAGTATGGTACTGGCACAAAAACAGAAATATAGATCAATGGAACAGGATAGAAAGCCCAGAGATAAACCCATGCACATATGGTCATCTTATCTTTGATAAAGGCAGCAAGAGTATACAGTGGAGAAAAGACAGCCTCTTCAATAAATGGTGGTGGGAAAACTGGATAGCTACATGTAAAAGAATGAAATTAGAACACTTCTTAACACCATACACAAAAATAAACTCAAAGTGAATTAAAGACCTAACTGTAAGGCCAGACACTATAAAACTCTTAGAGGAAAACATAGGCAGAACAACATTCTATGACATAATCACAGCAAGATCCTTTTAGACCCACCTCCTAGAGTAATGGAAATAAAAACAGAAATAAACAAATGGACCTAATGAAACTTAGATGCTTTTGCACAGCAAAGGAAATCATAAACAAGACAAAAAGACAACCCCCAGAATGGGAGAAAATATTTGCAAATGACGTAACTGACAAAGGATTAATCACCAAAATATACAAGTAGCTCATGCAGCTCAATATCAAAAAAACAAACAACCCAATCCAAAAATGAGCAGAAGATCTAAATAGACATTTCTCCAATGAAGATATACAGATTGCCATCAAACACATGAAAGGATGCTCAGCATCACTAATTATTAGAGAAATGCAAATTAACACTACAATGTGATTTCACCTCACACCAGTCAGAATAGTCATCATCAAAAAGTCTGCAAACAATAGGGCTTCCCTGGTGGCTCAGTGGTTGAGAGTCTGCCTGCCGATGCAGGGGACACGGGTTTGTGCCCCTGTCTGGGAGGATCCCACATGCTGTGGAGTGGCTGGGCCCGTGGGCCATGGCCGCTGAGCCTGCACATCCGGAGCCTGTGCTCCAGCGGGAGAGCCCACAGCAGGGAGAGATGCATGTACCGCAAAAAAAAAAAAAAAAAAAAGTCTACAAACAATAAATGCTGGAGAGGGTGTGGAGAAAAGGGAACTCTCTTGCACTGTTGGTGGGAATGTAAATTGATACAGCCACTATGGAGAAGTATGGATGTTCCTTAAAAAACTAAAAATAGAACTACCATACGACCAAGCAATCCCACTACTGGGCATATACCTTGAGAAAACCATAATTCGAAAAAAGTCATGTAACAAAATGTTCATTGCAGCTCCATTTTCAATAGCCAGGACATGGAAGCAACCTAAGTGTCCATCAACAGATGAATGGATAAAGAAGACGTGTCACATATATGCAATGGAATATTACTCAGCCATAAAAAGAATGAAATTGAGTTATTTGTAGTGAGATGAATGGACCTAGAGTCTGTCATACAGAGTGAAGTAAGTCAGAAAGAGAAACACAAATACCGTATGCTAACACATATATATGGAATCTAAGAAAGAAAAAAAAAGGTAATGAAGAACCTAGGGGTAAGACGGGAATAAAGACACAGACCTACTAGAGCATGGACTTGAGGATATGGGGAGGGGGAAGGGTAAGCTGTGACAAAGGGAGAGAGTGGCATGGACATATATACACTACCAAACGTAAAATAGATAGCTAGTGGGAAGTAGCCGCATAGCACAGGGAGATCAGCTAGGTGGTTTGTGACCACCTAGAGGGGTGGGATAGGGAGTGTGGGAGGGAGGGAGATGCAAGAGGGAAGAGATATGGGAACATATGTATATGTATAACTAATTCACTTTGTTATAAAGCAGAAACTAACACAGCATTGTAAAGCTATTATACTCCAATAAAATATTAAAAAAATAAGAAACGAAATTGAACTATTTGTAGTGAGGTGGATGGACCTACAGTCTGTCATAGAGAGTGAAATAAGTCAGGAAGAGAAAAACAAATACTGTATGCTAACACATATATATGGAATCTAAAAACAAAAAATGGTTCTGATGAACCCAGGGGCTGGACAGGAATAAAGATGCAGAGGTAGCGAATGGACTTGAGGACACGGGGAGGGGGAAGGGTGAGCTGGAACAAAATGAAAGAGTAGCACTGACATATATACACTACTAAATGTAAAATAGATAGCTAGTGGGAAGCAGCTGCATAGCGCAGGGAGATCAGCTTGGTGCTTTGTGACCACCTAGAGGGGTGGGATAGGGAGGCAGGGAGGGAGACAGAAGAGGGAGGGGATATGGGGATATATGTATACATATAGCTGATTCACTTTGTTATACAGCAGAAACTAACACAAGATTGTAAAGCAATTATACTCCATTAAAGCTGTTAAAATATAACAAAACAAAGAAAGGAAATCTTATGTAAACTGGTCAGAGAAGCAAAAAAAAAAAACTCATTGCAGGGTTATTTCTCCTTCTGTTAGAGAAGAGAAAACACTTGAAGAACCAGTCCCCTCCCTAGCAGACTTGCCCTTAGATCTCACTGTAGAAAACAGATTTAACTTTTAAAGAAAAACAAAAATCTGTTTTTATAAATAGCTTCTTATAGGGAGACACTTCGTCAGTCATTAATGTTCACAGTTAGGATGTACATGGCACCTGGGGCTCACCTGCCTCAAGACACTTGCTGCTGAGCAAAGCACTCGGGCAGACCCTGCGCAGGACACGGGTACTGATTACAAGACCAAGGGCTGGGTCAGAACTAGCTGCTGGACTCAGGAGTCCACTCGGGGATCTATAACATAAATTTTTTTGCCAGCTTTTGACGAGAGCTTGAGGCTCAACAAAGTTAGTTACTTTTCCTCTTTTAAGTTCATTCTTTCCTTGTAAATCATCCCAAGGAGTGTTGTTAGTTTACCTCGAAGCAACCACAGAATTCTGACATAATCTTGATATCGCTCCCCATGCCTTAGAACAAGGATGTCTTGTTCAGAGGTTTGACTGAGCTCACTCTCCCCTCGATTACCAGGATACTGCCTTGGAATCTTTCTCAACATAGTGATTTAGGCAGCAATTTCCAAGAGATCAGAGTGGGCACTCAAGATAAAATGATACCTGGCTTTTTGTACTAATGTCGGTTTTATAGCTTTAGAAAAAAGCATAGGTAATTGTGATAAACAATGCACTCTTTTCTTCACTCATTCATTCATTTATTGAAAACTAACCAAACTCTTACCAAGTGTCAGGTACTTTGGTAAGGCCTGGGTATATGATGTAAATTAATCATAGAAGAATGGAACAAAAATAAAATTTAAATTTGCAACTCAACACCACTGCCACATTCAGTAGGTGTGAAATAACAAATCCTAGATGTGAAGTTTTATTTCATAGTCTCTTGATTCAGATTATTAAGGTAATGCTGGGCTGTCATTTTCCAATGAAGCCCTTTTGCAAAGAGCCTGGAGAGAAATAAGGCAACCTGGAGCATTCAAGTATCTCCTCTGTCCCTTTCAAAACAGAGCAAACCAAACCCAGCCCCATATGCCAGAAGCTCAGCCTGTAGAAGAAGACGGAACGTTGAGGAGCCTCCCCAGACAACAAACCTATGGCTCCTTGTGGAGCCCAGCTGTGTCTGGAGACGAAACAGTTGGGATGTGAGTTTCACATCAGTGGTCTGGGCAGCAGCAGGCAGAGGTGTGGGGATGGTGCACTTTGCAGAGGCTTGTCTGCTTTTTCACTCTTTGCTGAGCTGCTGCTGTCGCAGGGCTGTTTGACAGTCCCAGGGAAAACGCCAGCAGACCTGACCCCTCGGCAGCGGCTCTGTAACTGTGGGGCTCACGCAGGCAGATTGGCATCTGCAGGCACATCTTTAGTAAGTTGGCAGCCTCTGTGCCCTTCGCAGGTTGCAATCAAACCTGCCTTCTACAGCGGCCTCTTTCTGGTTGATTAACTTTAATGTAATTTTAATTAAAAACCACAGTGTCAAAGGGTTTAGCTACTCGAGAAATGAGCACAGACTGTGGCCCAGTGGCAGCAGTCACTTGGAAAATGGAAATGTGTCTTGACAACGTTGTGCGGGGGCCAGATAAACAGGGTCGCTGCAGAGCTTTGCGCTCAGGCAGCAGGCAAGGCAACGTCAGAACTAGAGGCTGCGTCGACATCAGGAGCTCTAACGTATGAATTTCAGGGGCCATCAACATATTTTAGAGCTTGTTCAGTCCTGGCACAAAATGCACTCCACAGTGGCTGGCTGAGCCCATTCTGTTCTCCTCTTGGCACTTCAGGCTCTAAATCAACACATATATCTGGGTTGAATGTGAATCAAATTTCAGACAAGAAAAAGTAGCCAAGCCTCCCTGTAGTCTTCAATTGTAGACCTTTTTTTTCCCTACTATCTATATTTTATAGGAGACTGGAGATGTTAAATATTAGAAATAGACTTTCCTTTCAAGGAAATGCTTCCTCTGGGTTATGATATCTTTACAAATAGTGCCAAGGAACTAAAATGGAATGATGTCTTCCAAAAAAGATTGCTGCACTGCTTGAATTGGAAGAACAAGAGGGGATAAACTTGCAAATATGTTTGCTCAGGCTAGGTTTAGAATATAGATTTTATCCACTGGATCTTCTTATGCATTAAGGTATAAACATTTTACCATTTCTAGTTAGCCTGAAGATCTTGCCTTTTTCAATTCCTCCTTTCCTTTAATTTTTCTGGGTGATGCTGCTAACGGTGAAAATGCATGCTGTGTGGGAGAAGCATTTTATCAATGCCAGCGTGGTGAACATCTCTACTCCACACTGAAATGCCCTTTATTCTTCCTCAATGTAGCTAAATTTTCAGGGCACAACTCTCAGGAGAACACCTAGTGACGTCAATTCTTCGGAGGAGAATTTCCTCCACCAGGTTTGCGGGATGCTGGGGCTGCGTTGTTGACAGATGGGGCCGGTACAGGTGGGCCCGGAGCCATCTGAACAGAAGGGGCCCCTGGTCCCTGACAGAGAGGATAGACAGAACGGTGGGGGAGAGTTTAGGGTAGTGGACAGGGAGGGGCGTGAGGAGGCCTGGAGGATTTCTACACCGAATCCAGCAGAGAGGAAGAAAAGCAAAAACAAGCAGATGGGTGGACTGAGAGAGGTGATTTGAATTGTATAACTTGCTTAAGAGACTAATAAAAAACAATCTCCGGGGATAGAACTTCACTGCAGGCAATCTTGGAAAATTAGAAATTTACCTAAGGTTGCCAAAGCAAAGACGAACGCCAGGAAAATAAATATGAAATGAAGGTAGAACAATGAATTGTGTGTCAGCTTGCAGGATGAGTCCTTTGCAGGCCCCATACACGCCCAGGTAGTCTTCTGTGGCTCTTCAGATGGTAAAGAGGCACTGTTACCTCTCATCTGGATTGCTTTCTCTATTAAATGACAAAATAGAATTTTGGTTGTCCGTTCAGCAGGTGATGTAATTGTTCAAAATGGACTTAGGACAACTCTATACATTAAAAAAGTTCTTATGATGACAATCAAAAAAGCAAAGCAAAAAAACCACCTATCAGAGTAGGATCTGAATAAGTTAAACTAGAGCATTCCAAAAATATCTTCCCTGGAATATTATTTTTTCAGGATATTTATACATGTCTTTTGGAAAAATGGCCCTATGGTGAAATGAATGTGGGGAGGCCTGGGTTACACACTGAATAGATTTTTTTTTTTTCTTTTTTAATTGCAGGACTTCTCAGGACTTTTTGTGCTTTCTGACGTATGAAGCTTTTCTTCAGTTTTGGTCTGGGAGCTCTTTTTGAAACGTATTTCTTGAGGCTAGGTTGCAAAGTACATACCTCAAGAAACAGAGTGAGACCCTTAGACCAGACAGCAGAGCCTGGGGCTTTGTCCCTGCCAAGGAGGTTTTCTGTGTGGGTGCATTTACAGTGGACATGGGTCTGCATCTGCACTGTGGCTTGTGGTCAGAAATGGCTGACATGGCCCATTCAGCTTATATCTAATAATAGAAATCAAAATACTAAAAACACTCTCTTTGCAGGTGACTTTAGGAGTGGTATTGTTTTTATCTATTTTGCAGTAGATATTTTGAATTAAAGAGTCTATATTTGGTTAGAAGTGATATTAAAAATTCATTTCTAAAAATTATGGCCTAGGGCCTCCCTGGTGGCGCAGTGGTTGAGAGTCCGCCTGCCGATGCAGGGGATACGGGTTCGTGCCCCGGTCTGGGAGGATCCCATATGCCGCGGAGCGGCTGGGCCCGTGAGCCGTGGCCGCTGGGCCTGCGCGTCCGGAGCCTGTGCTCCGCAACGGGAGAGGCCACAACAGTGAGAGGCCCGCATACCACAAAAAGAAAAAAAAAAAAAAAAAAAAAAAAAAATTATGGCCTAAACACTGACCGGAATGGATCCTGGCCATATACAGAGCTGTACTTGTGTGTGCCCATGGAATGCCAAAACTTCAGAGTTTTTTGGTCTTCATTTGTAATTTACAGTGTCCTCATTTACAATTAATAGCAAACAGCCCTTAAGCTCTATGACAACAGAAACAACTCTTTGCTTAACCTGTGTTTCCAACATTTATGCAGTCTGGACTCAACAAATATTATTAGAACCAATGAATTATCCCTCTGGATAATGTTGGATACTAGTTGGGAAATACCAGAAAGCATGGGAAACTTTCACCAAAGAATACTGGAAATAACCTTACATCAACAGCTAAAACGAAGTTCTCTTTTTTTTTGTTAAAAGTAATATTGAGCACGAATTCAATGTAAGTCAGTCCGCTATGCACCGTGGGAGATACAAAGGTGAGAGTAACAGAAAGGGACTCTTTAGGGAGCAGATAATTTGGTGGCGTGTGACTTTAACATACGAAGGATAAACCAAATGCGGGGGGGCATGGAGGGGCTGGGAACTGGGGAGTGTGGGGTGAGTACAGAGCTAGCCACTCTCAGGCTCAAGTTTCCAAATGGGGAAATTGCACTGCATTTAGACTCCATTCAGCCACATAATCAATGTTAGCATTACCTTGGTTGTGATACCGACCAGGGCTCTTGGCCTCCTTAATCAATAGAAATTGATCAGAGGCCAGACAAGAAATTCAGGCAAGGCTTTATTGGGGCCCTTGATGCAGGACGGGAGAGTGAGAACAAACAACAAGTTCCCTTGTTCGCTCCCTGAGAAGGGGCTGGTGAGCAGGTTCCTTACAATGGGTGAGGGTAGGGGTGTGTCCAGGGGTTGGGCCGAGGTGTGGCTTAGGTGGTCTGCCCACCCCCTTGGTGGTGTTGTGTGCAGGGGGGCATGCGCAGTACCCTGCTTTTGCTCCTGGCTCTTCAGGAGTGGCAGCTGGAGGGGTTTATTTTTGGTCTTTTTGTATCTTTTGTCCATAATTTGCCCCAACTGTGCATGAACACAGTTATTTTTAGTCCTTTATAGTTTCTTTGTATTTTGTGGCTGGAGGACAGGTGTGTCCAGGTGCAAATATTGCAGCACTGCAGCAAAGGGTCCCAGGTCCCAGCCTGTCTCAGTTGGGGACTGAGGAAGAAGGGAAGGCACATTCAATGAGGAAACTCCTGTCCATCCCATGAGCAGGCGGGGTCCAGGTCTTGGGAGATGGCCCAATGGCCAACGATCTCAGCATTTCTCCTGCAGGATGACAACAATAACCCTCACATTTGCATAACATATTTTTTCACTACTTTAAAATCCATTTTTGCACTTAATCTTCACAGTAGCTCTGGGTGGAAGGTATTTTTGCTCTAATTTTACAGATAAAAGGAAACAGAGGCTCAGAGCAGTTAAAGTCTTAATGGTGGTAGAACTAGTAGACTCACTGCTGACTAGAGTGGAACTAAAATCTAATTGGTCTGTGTCTGAGTCCTCTGTCCTGACTACTTTCCATCAGCACAACCACCTTGAAGGCAGGTAGTTTTACCTTTGCCCCAACGTCCCACCGAACCCATATCTAGAGGAATCTTGTTTCCTCTGGGCCCGGGACAATGTTTGGTGGTATCACACGTGGCCTGAGCACCCAGCAGGCCTGACAATGGATTCCTCAAGCACCTTTCTGTACTGAGTAAGCAGTAATACTAACATTTGTCTCCATTATTGAACGTTTTACTTTGTGCCAGGCGCTGCTAGGCATGTTTTGGGTGTTATTTGCCTGTCTACCCACCAACTACAAATCTCCTGGAGAGACAGAGTGCATGTTACTCATCTGTGAATCTTAAGAAGATTTGAGACCTCAATTGAGGTAAAGATACACTACTTTTCTTTCTTTTTTTTTTTTTTTTGCGGTACGCGGGCCTCTCACTGCTGTGGCCCCTCCCGTTGCGGAGCACAGGCTCCAGACGCGCAGGCTCAGCAGCCATGGCTCACGGGCCCAGCTGCTCCGCGGCATGTGGGATCCTCCCGGACCGGGGCACGAACCCGCGTCCCCTGCATCGGCAGGCAGACTCTCAACCACTGCGCCACCAGGGAAGCCCAAAATACTCTACTTTTCAAATGCTGTGGGCCAGTCCCCGTATATCTTACAAGCGTTGTTTAGGACTAGGAGGATACCACCACACAAACACAAGTTTGATCTCTATTCTTGAGAAAAATTTCAGTTTTGTAATTCCAAAATAGCCTGACCCCCAGTCTCTGTTGCAATATAAGCTTCATGAGGATAGAGTGAGGTTTGTCTTTTATATTCCCTTATGTCCAGCATCTTTCTTGCCCTGGAACATAGTAGGTACTCAATAATTGTTCAGTAAATGATTAGCATTGTATTTTTCCATTTTGTGGGGAGATACAATTTTGATAAGTGCTGGAGGTGGAACACGGCAGTGACTGCTAATGGTAAAGCTTTGTTTTCCCAGGTAAATTTGACTGTCAATCTGATGTGGGCAAATGTTGAACAAAACCTATCCTGGAACTTTTCTGATAGCCAATGAATCTGGAAAGCAGAAATGAGGAGTTAAATTATAATTGGTATCCGTTATCAGCCAGTAAGATAGATTTGGAGAGAAAATGGTTATTTCTGTAAAGCTTGGGATTCCACATTCTGAAATCTTATTACATATTCATTTAACCTTCTATGTACTGAGGAAGTTTGGATAAGAAGGGCTAAAGGTGAACTACCACTAATTGAGCAAGGAGTCTATGCTGGACACTTTCACTTTCCATGATTTTATTTAATCGGTATAACTCATCAGAATAGGCGTTATTATTTCCAACCTACAGATGGGGAAATTAAGGCTGAGAGAGGTAACTGACTAACTAAGTCCTAAGTATAACCTAGTCAGTGGTAAAATCTGCTCAGCAATTCCCTCACTGACAAGGTTAACTTTCTTTTCTCCCTGCAATTCTGTACCTTGTATGTAATTCTAACATGGCATATATTACACCATATTTTAATTGTCTGTGTACATGCTTATCTTGCCTGACAGACCATGAGTATCTCTAAAGGAGCTCAGTCGTGCTCAAGGCTGCATTCCTAAGCTTTTATCATGATCCCTCTTCATGGAGTAAAGCAGTGACTCTCAAACTTTAGCAAGCATTAAAATCACTGGAAGGGCATGTTAAAATTCAGATTTTAATAGTGAAGTTTTCGGCTTCCTTAGGTCTGGGATAAGGCCCACACTTCTGAATTTCTAACAAGTTTCCAGGTACTGTTTCTGCTGCTCATCTAGGATGACACTTGGGTTTAAAGCCCTCAATAAATATTTATTTGTTTAAATGGATGCTGACTGGGAAAATGTAAGCCTCATTTACCAGTTCCTTCCAGGTATTAACAATCTCCTTGGTTGTGATATCCTATCAACCATAACTAGTGAAAATGGCATTTATGAAATTGAAAGACCTCAAGTTAAATATAAAGTAGCATGATTGGAAAAAATGTTACATTGCCTTTCCCCTCTTCCCATTCTTAAGGCTACCAAGGAGGTTATGTACCAAACAGAGTCTTTGTTTTACTGCCTAGGATGTTGGATGTGTCACGAAAGGGAAAGCATAGAGAAGGCTGCATCCACTTACATAAGACAAAGACGCTGATCAGACTGGGGGTGGGGGACGCAGTGGGAGAGGCCACAGAGATGAGGGGAGGTGGCAAAGGAGGCTGCAGTGAGACAAGACACAGAGAAAGAAGAGGAAAGGGGACCCTGACAGACAACGCTAGGAATGGAAAACTGTGGAGAACAAGAAAGATCTTCAAGAGGCTTTTAAGAAAAATTTGTTGTGTTATGTGAAATATAGCTCCTTCCTCTTTCTTTCCGCTAAACTATAGGTTAAAATCCCCATTGTGGATTCCACTTCTGGAATTGCAGTGTGAGGACCTCTGTGGGCTCATTCCTCAGAGAAATAAACATAACAAACATATTTAAAAAGGAAGCAACAATTTACTGTGGAAATTGTACTGAGGTCATTCAGCAAATGAGGAAACATTTACTCAAGAAAATCTACTACAACTAAGAAAGGAAAGCAAGAGTCTATGGCACTTGAACAAGGGGTGGTGAACATGACCGACAGAGCCTGTCCTTCAGCTTCTGCTCTCAATCTAGCAATTGTCATGCATAACCCTTCCTATTAGAAGAACAATTTTTTAAAAAAAATTAGACTTGGAAAAAAGCAGCATAGTTTTCTGAGTAGTGATGTATTTGTATTCTGTTTTAGACATGAAAGGAGAATATAAATATTTCCTCTCATATCTGAGATACAGATAGATGATAGATAGGTAGATAGGTGATAGATGATAGATAGCTAGAAATAGATATATATATATAAATATAGATATATATGATATATAGAGAGATGATAGAGATGGGGAGAGATATGATATAGCTATATATGATATATATATATAGAGAGAGAAAGAGATGATAGCTAGCTAGCTAGCTAGATATTCTATATGAGTGATAACAGAAGAAATCCAAGCCCAAGCAAGAGTGACCAGATGTCCCACAATCCAGAGACCAAAGAAGTGATGAAGTTAAATATCCCACCTGGCCTGACTCCAGGTCCTCTGTTTCTCACTGCGCTAAATGGGACAGACCCTGGTGCAAGCTCCTCTGCATTGGTTGGAATTTGCTGAACCTAAGGACATCACAGCAGTGGTGGCGGCCAGCCAGCTCCAGCCATTCCACAGCTTGTGCCTTCGGAGCCCAGGCCAGGAGGGGAATCCCTCTATGGAATACCAGTAGGCATCATATTGCTATATAAGAATTCAAAGGTCATCTTGACCCCTCATCCTCACCTTGAGTCTTTCAACTTGGTCTGGTTCAATATTGTTTCACCTTGGTGAGTTTTTACTCTTCAAGGAATACTTGTCAATAGTCTTGTAGGCAGGCTTCTGTTTTCTTTTTCTGGTTACTTCTGACTCCTCATGTAGTGCTTTCTGTACAAAGTAGGCTCAATAAATGGTGCTGACAATTAAGTCACTTAACAAGTACTTACTGAACGTCTGGTGACCAAAACAAAGATAGCATACTCTCGACATTCAAACTACCAAATCTACTGATCATTCCTTCCTGCTTGTTCCTCCTTGCCTGTTATTTAATTGAAGTATAGTTGATTTACAATGTTATATTAGTTTCAGGTGTATAGCATAGTAATTCAGTATTTTTGCCAGTTATATTCTACCATAAGTTATTATAAGATAATGGCTATAATTCCCTGTGCTATACAGTAAATCCTTGTTGCCTGTTTTATGAATAGTGGTTTGTATCTGTTAATTCCTATCCCTAATTTGCACCTCCCCCTCCCTTTCCCTTTGGTAACCGTAAGTTAGTTTTCTCTATGTGAGTCTCATTCTGTTTTGCATATATATTCATTTGTATTAGTTTTAGATTCCCCATATAAGTGATATCATACAGTACTTGTCTTTCTCTGTCTGACTTATCTCACTAAGCATAATATTCTCTAGGTCCAAATGCTGCAAATGGCAGTATTTCATTTTTTATGGCTGAGTAATATTCCATTGTATATATACACCACATCTTTTTTATCTATTCATCTGTTGATGGGCACTTGAGTTGCTTCCATGTCTTGGCTATTGTAAGTAGGGCTGCTGTGAACATTCATTGCCCCCTCACTTTTGACACCTTAGCAGACTCCCATGGCAAGCTTTCTCATTTCTCTTCACCATTATTCAACAATTATAAGGAACTGAATCTGTCCCCAGTAATATATGACTAGTGTAAGTTAGAGCCACAGCTGGAACCCAGGTCTATATGTAATCAAAGATCAAGAAACAGCCACATCTTGGTGATTTTATTCATGGGGAGGCAGCCCAGATGGCCCAACACACAATACATGCTTCTAAATCAGAGAACATTTCCCCAAGGACATTGTTAGGACACTGTCCAGCTAGAAGATATTTAGAGAAAATTCACTCCTTTACCTGCCCCAGGGAAATGGGAAAATTCAATGCCCAAGCCATTTACCCTAGAGAATAATCCACGCTGGAAATTTTGCTTAAAATATTCTTTTAAAAGGCCCTTCTGTCTTTATTATGACTATAAGGCTGCTGAGTCTGCCTGAGCATATGAGGTTGCAAAGAGTATTTCTTTTGATTCAGACCTTGCATTCTCTATAAAATGAAAAGATTCTTGGCACATAGTTGGCAATTACTCTCTAGGTTTTCTGCATAACATAGGTTTTTTCACTAAGCTTTTAACTCAATAGACATCAGGCTCCAGTGAAAATACGTGTGGACTAACACGAGCAGAAATAAACACGATTCTAATCAATTTAGTTGTTGACAAAAGCATGTGGTTTCATTGCTTGGGGGCAAAGTCTTAAGAGTGGGCTCTGATTTCTTGCAGGCACACCCCTTATATATGTGTGCAAATAGGGTAATTAAGTGTCCAATTACCAGAGTTGCATTGGCAAATGGGGGCTTTGTGTGAGTAAAATTCTCCATAGTTTGGGACCAGCTGAAACTTAGGCCTTTTATTTTTGAATCCATCCCCCACAATAACACAGGCACGATGAAGTTCCCACCTTGTCTCAATCTGAAGCCGTGATTCAAGACTTCCCTGTAGTTTGGTGATTCAATGAAGCGGACAGCCAGCGTTAGGAGCTGGAGGTTTTTCTTTCATACTCTACTCTGAAAAATAATGAAGCATTTCAAGTGCTTTCAGATTGTCCTTTTTTTCCTGCCAGCTCTGTAGAATGGATTACTGAAGGTGAAATACCTGTAAATATTCTTCATGAAGATTTAACCGTATGTAACCAGAAGGTTGAAAGACCATTCATAAAACAGCTTTATTCTTCTCTTCCTCAGTCCTTGGGTGAAATCTAACAGGTCTCATGACTTTTTCAGACTTAAGGTAAGAAGTTTTCTGCACACTTTTAGTCATTAAGCTGGTCTCTTTACAGAGATTAAGATGTTCTTTCTGGGTCCAGGTCTACTCCAGAGAGACTAAGTATACTCCATCCTGTCTCTTTCAATGAATGCAGGGAAACATCCTGGATCTTAAACTCTCTGAGGAGCCTGAACAGTAAATGGTGGCAGGCAGATGGGGGAGGAAACCAGAACTCAAAGTACCACTGAACCTGTGCTGAGTGTACCGTTTTTCCCACCGGTCATCTCCTGCTCTAGACTCAAAGATAGCAGGAAACCCAGAACCATGCACCAGGTGTTACAGACAGAGCTCCAAGAAAAGTCCTTGAATTTTGGTCTGAAGAAGGAGAAACGGAGCCCTTGGGGTCTGAGAGGGAGGAAAGCCCCTGTTTTTATTCTTTCTTTACATCCATTTGGCCCCAGCTCCCAGGCAGTCCTGTGGTGGTGGCAATGGCAGTGGTGGTTAGTAAGGTACCAAAAATTCCAAAGAAGAGAACTTATCTCACCAGATAAGCTGAGATAAGAATTCCCATGTTTCTCCCTCTCTGTCCTCTCGCTACCTGAGCTCGGAGGCAGAAGGAGCTGGCCTTTTACTCTTCCTCCATTAGCCTTTAATTTGCAGACGGCTTATACACTCCTGGAATATTCCTTTGCTACACTGACCACCAAATCTGTGTATTTATTTCATATCCAGAATAAAGCTCCCTTATTGAAAAAGCCTCCTTTCTAGAAATAGCTTTACCTACCCCCGTTATAAGACTTTATTACAATAGTCTCATAATTTTCTCTAGTTTACAGGCTGCCGTCTTCTTCCGTGGATTCACTCCCACCTTCCAGGGCTTGGTTTAGTGCTTTCAATAAATGTTTAAATAAAACACCAAATTTGTCACCCCCTAAATGAAATATCCCAAGAGATACGAAAAGATATGCATTACGATATCAGTTAAACATTGAAAGTCTGTAAACAGAAATGAATTTATATGAATATTTTATTATAGATAAGACTGCCATACAATTTGTTGTCCAAGCTGGGGAATCTTTGAAATTGAAAGGGGAAAGAGGCACTAAAATAGTTAAAGGACAGTATTTAATCTACAACAGGTGAAGACTGGAACATACTCTAACCCTCATTACAGACATTGTGGCAAATGCCACCTCATCTCTTGTTAGAGTTTTTTGTGACTTTTTCTCCAGCTACAGTCTGGACATGTGTATATATATATATATATATATATATATATATATATATATATATATATATATATATATACACACACACACACACAACCTCCTGTAGAAATGTACATTTTAACCTCATGTCATAGTCTAGACTAAGCCAGCTAAGGAAGAAAAAGATGTAGAAACTTTAATGTTGCTTGTAAAATTATCTTCATGCAGCTTCCACCTTTCTTTTTATCTTTGTCTCTTATCTTTTCCCAAATACAGTTTTTCCCATCCAGAAAAGGACAGTTCCCTGGCACCTTGCTCTACTGTGATGTTTGTGGTCAAGCATTCTGACTTTTAGAATCATTCTCATGGGTGAATATCTAGGTTTTGCTCTGTACTATCTATATAACTTCAGCTCACTTATCCTCAAGTTTTCTCATCTGTAAAGTGAAAATAATAATGGTAGAATCTCTGAGGGATGCTGTGAGGATTTACTGAAATAATTTGCATTGAAGTTCTTAGCAGAGTGCCTAGCTGGCGTCAGTGGTCAATTAGGGTCAGCTCTCATTAGAGTGACTATATAATTCATATAATTATTGGTTGTGCAGTCTGGCACTGGAGGTAATAATTTTGTTGGGATAGCAGGCTTACCCTGGCAGCACAAGCTTAGTGAAGTTATCTCAATTAAATCAGAACATGTGTTCACACCACCCTGTTTTGTAAATGACCCTCTACAGAAGTACCCTGATGACCAACTTCCATACAGTGCCACGGAAGAGGAGCTGTAGCATACTGTACACAAGCCCAGGGTCCTAAGAGAGGCTTAAACCTAAGAGACTTAGAGATACTTCATCTCTTCTAAAACAAAGTACAACTCTCAGGCTGAAATGTGCCAATCCAGTTTTCCCAACATTGAATTGGGAGATGCTCCTTTCTAGTTAATTAGCAAGCATCAATTAAACACCTACTGCATTGGAGGAGGGATACTTCTAGGATGGGGGAGAAGGTAGGAGCTGGCAAAGAGCTTAATAACCAAGTCTTAAGCCAAACCCCAAAGAAAGCCACCGCCACCACCACCACCACCACAACAACAACAATACATCACACTAGGTTGCTGAATGCAGAGCAAAACTAAATTTCTTTTTCAAATCCAGAATATTTACCCCAGAGTGCACTCTAATTATCAATTCTCACCAAGCTTAAATCTATATCTTCTAAAATTATCAAACCAGATCAAACTTAGAGGACTATCTGCCTTAGACAAAGCCAATATTTAAATTTGATTTGCTAGAGAAACATATTCTTATGTGGGCACATTCTTATTTGGGCATGGGTGGTGAAGACCAGTGAGTTAGAACTTGTCAAGGGATCCTAGGTTTGGCTGAGTTTCCTCCTGAGCTAGTTGTTATGGCTTCCATTCATCTGAGGGAAAGAATCCTGAAAGGACCAGGAAGGTGATGCTCTTTGCCTGTCCACTTAGGACACCAACTCAACCTTGAAATGATCTTACACCACTTCATACATCAAAAGGCTAAGAGCCCTTATAGTAGAATAGATATTATTTTGATTGTCTATGTTTCCATTGTCCCCTGGCTGGCTTTCCCATTTCCCTGATTCCTCTGGAAAACTAAAGTGGGTTCTGGTCCTGGTTCACCTGCTCAAGACTTCACATAGTTCTTCCCATGGAAAAAAAATTATCCTAGATGCTATAAGCTTTAAAAGGTAGTTGTGAATAACCTGACTATTTGAGGAATATCACACCCTGGTTAATTACATATTCTATTAACTTACAAGTTAACAGAACATCTTCCTGCTGCCTCCCCTCACCAACACTGCCTCTAAAAATTTTGGTCAAGCGGTCACCTTTCTATGTGAAAATATTATCTAAGTATGTGTATATGCATTTTTGTGCAGTTGTTTGTATCCTATCTTTTCCAAAACAAACTTATTTTGCCTTTGTAAGTACAGTTTATCCCATTTTACTTTTAAATAGTAAATTTCTTACAGTCTTGTATTGTAGGGGTGGAAAACTACAGCCCCAGAGCCAAATTCACCTATTTTTATAAATAGAGTTTTATTAGATCACAAGTACAACTATTTGCTTACTCATGGTCTGTGACTGTTTCTTACACTACATCTTAAGAGTTAAGTGGTTCCTACAGAGACTTCATGGCATGTAAAGCCAAAAATATTTATCATTTGGTCCTTTACAGAAAACATCTGCTGACCCCTTGTCTAGTATAATCATTCTAAACACCGATAGTCATTGGACAGATTTATATAAAGTAAAGTGTGGCATATTCTGTTGAATATATTCTAAACCTAGAACATAGCTTAGAGATACTTAGGTTTAAGGAAATTTATTCCTGACATTAGCTTTTATTTCTCCTTGCTTGCTGAGTTCACAGTAATCAAGATTTCTTTCTTTCTTTCTTTCTTTCTTTCTTTTCTTTCTTTCTTTCTTTCTTTCTTTCTTTCTTTCTTTCTTTCTTTCTTTCTTTCTTTCTTTCTTTCTTTTCTTTCTTTCTTTCTTTCTTTCTTTCTTTCTTTCTTTCTTTCTTTCTTTCTTTCTTTCTTTCTTTCTTTCATTGATGTATAGTTGATTTACCGTGTTACATTATTTTGAGGTGTACAACACAGTGATTCAATATTTTTATAGATTATACTCCATTAAAAGTTATTACAAAATAATGGCTATATTTCCCTTGTTGCTTATTTATTTTATACACAGTAATTTGTACTTCTTAATTGCCTATTCTTACCTTGCCTTTCCCCTCTTTCCTCTCCCAACTGGTAACCACTAGGTTGTTCTATCTGTGAGTCTGTTTCTGTTTTGTTATATACATTTGTTTGTTTTGTTTTTTAGATTCCACATATAACATAGAATATTTGTCTTTGTCTGACATTTCACTGAGCATAATAACCTCTAGGTCCATCCACGTTGTTACAATTGGCAGAATTTCATCCTTTTTATGGCTGAGTAATTATGTGTGTATATATATATATATCATCTTCTTTCTCCATTCATCTGTAAATGGACACTTATGTTGCTTCCATATCTTGGCTATTGTAAATAGTGCTGCTATGGACATTAGGATGCATGTATCTTTTCAAATTAGTGTTTTTGTTTTCTTTGAATATATACCCAGGTGTGGAGTTGCTGGATCATGTGGTAGTTCTATTTTTAGTTTTTTGAAGAACCTCCATACTGTTTTCCATAGTGACTGCAACAATTTACTTTCCCACCAACAGTGCACAAGTGTTCCCCTTTCTCCATATCCTCTCCAACATTTTCTATTTGTAGACATTTTTATGATAGCCATTCTGATAGGTGTGAGGTAATATCTCATTGTGGATTTGATATGCATTTCCCTGATTATTAGCTGAGCATCTTTTCATGTGCCTGTTGGCCATCTTTATGTCTTCTTCGGAAAAAAGTCTAGTCAGGTCTTCTGCCCATTTTTAACTTTTTTTTTTTTCTGTTGTTGATATTGAGTTGTATGAGCTGTTTATATATCCCCTTATAGTCATATCATTTGCAAATATTTTCTCCCATTCAGTAGGTTGTCTTCTCATTTCATTGATGGTTTCCTTTGCTGTGCAAAAGCTTTTTTTTTTTTGCGGTATGCGGGCCTCTCACTATTGTGGCCTCTCCCACTGTGGAGCACAGGCTCCGGACGTGCAGGCCCAGTGGCCATGGCTCACGGGCCCAGCTGCTCCACGGCATGTGGGATCCTCCCGGACTGGGGCACGAACCCGTGTCCCCTGCATTGGCAGGTGGACTCTCAACCACTGCGCCACCAGGGAAGCCCTGTGTAAAAGCTTTTAAGTCTAGTTAGGACCCATTTTTTAATTTTTGCTCTTGTTTTCTTTGCCTTAGGAGATAGATCCCAAAAATATATATATATTTTATGATTTATGTCAAAGAGTCTTCTGTGTATGTTCTCTTCTATGGGTTTTATGGTTTCAGTTCTTACATTTAGGTCTTTAATCCATTTTGAGTTTATTTTTGTATATGGTGTTAGAGAATGTTCTAATCTCATTGTTTTACATGTAACTGTCCAGGTTTCCCAGCACCACTTATTGAAGAGACTGTCTTTTCTCCATGTATATTCTTACCTCCTTTGTTGAAGATTAATTGACCACATGTGAATGGGTGGGTTTATTTCTGGGCTCTCTATTCTGTTCTATTGATCTATGTGTCTGTTTTTGTGCCAGAACCATACTGTTTTGACTACCATAGCTTTGTAGTATAGTCTGAAGTCAGACAACTTGATACCCCCAGCTTTGTTCTTTTTTTCTGAAGATTATTTTGGCCCATTAGTCAAGATTTCTCATGTAAAATACAGTAAATTCACAGTAAAGCATAGTTTATGATGACACAGATTCAACTGTTCCTCATGAAAAGTTACATAAAAACTTGAGGTTATTCAATGAAATTTACCAGTACTGAATATATCCTCTGTGTTCATTAATATGTTACATATTTGGATGGAAACAGGAGTAGAAAACTTTAAATATGTTCCTTCTTGTAGTCTTGATGGGGAGACATAATCCTAATAATGCCTTCAACAATTGAAATGTACAACAAAAAGAATGAATACCACAGAGAAGCCAGAATTTGATCTTTCATTAATTTATCATTAATTTACACACATTAGTTCAGCATCTACCTCAGCCCAAGCCCTTTGGTTGGTTGGCCTGAAGTCTAATGTAATACAGAATAAGTTTGGCCCCTGGCCTCAGGGAGCATATAGCTAGAGAGATAATTCATTACCAGAGCAGAATAAGATTAGTCTTTAAAAGAGTTATAAGCCAGGTCTTCCAATAGCTGTCTTAAAGTGTTTGTCTTACACGTCAATGTCCTGTTTTTAAACTAGTCAAAGGGCTCAATCTGAGGGGAAAAGTAGGGGCATATTTTTATGTTTTATTTTAGATCCCTGGTTCCTAAAAATGCCTGCACATTGAAATCTTCAAGTGACTGCAGTTTGCAGCCAAAATTGTGAGCCACTGGTTTAGAGCAATTCTTCTCAAACTGTAATGTGCGTACAAATGACCTGGAGTTCTTGTTAAAATATACCACAGGGAACTATATTCAATATCCTATGATAAACCATAATGGAAAAGAATTTAAAAAAGAATGTATATACATGTACAACTGAGTCACTTTGCTGTACAGCAGAAATTAACACAACATTGTAAATTGACTGTACTTCAATTTTAAAAATAATAAAAAGGAATGCAGACTCTTAAATAGTAGGTGTGGCGCTGTGGCCAGACGATGCTGATGCTGCCAGTCCATGGAACACATTTCCAGTAGCAAGAGTTGTGGTTTGGAGTGTGTGTGTGCGGGTATCTGTGTGCATGTGTGTATGTGCATATTCCTAACATAGCTGTTACATGAAAACAGCTATATTAGGTCTAAAAACCAAACTTGTCTTCTCTCTGGGTTTCCACCTGGCATGGCACACTCAACCAGAGGAGATCTTCCTCTTGTCTATGGAGGATTCCTGATGAACCCACCTATGCAAGGACCCTGGATGGCTGACTCATGCACACAGAACCCTCCTTAGGCCATCCGAACGGTTCTTTTTGCGGCTAGCTCAGGTTTTTGCTCAGATGTGCTTGTGCTGCTCGCTCTGGAGGGGCTTTGCTGATAATGGCATGAGGGCATTCAATTAGCACTTCCAGGTCTCTCTGAGTGTAGACGCCTCATAATTTCTTCACTAATGCAGTTGGATCTTTTTCTTTTTCTAAATCATTAGGCATCTCTTCCATGTTACTTTTCACTTTCCAGCCTGTAGTGGATAAAGATTCTATTTTAATACCATCTCAACACATTTGGGGATAAGACAGGTGTTAACTTATTTTTTTTTAAAAAAGTTTTATTTTTCTGAATCCCTCTGAGACATCGATCCTGCTTCCTGACTTCATTGAAAGCCAAGTAGGAAGCCTTGGCCTCAATCGTAGGTGCAGCGAAGGCTGTGTCTGCAGATGAGACTGAATCTGGGGAGACAGAGAGAGGAGAGGGGCGGGCCAGAGAGAGCAGACTCCTTGGGGTCGTGCCTGCAGAGTAGGAGGTAAGGACTCCTCTCTTTGGGGAAAGGGCAGAGTTGTTACATTCCCCGCTCAAGTGGGGCCAAGGTAAGACCTGGGGGTGCTTCCTCTGATGTGAATTGGGCGGGAGACATCGTGTTTTAGGGCTTCTCACACTTTAATATGCACAGGAATTCTCTGAGGACTTCATTACAAACGTAGATGCTTCTTGGTTAGGTCAGGGCGGGGCCTAAGTCTGTGCGTTTCTAACAAGCAGCGGATGCTGACACTCAGGACCACACTTCCAGAGGCAAAGGCTTGGGGGCCCTGGTCTTCAGCCTTTTCTCCTCAGAATCATCTGGAAAGCTAAAAAAAGTCCCAATAATCAGGTCTTACCCTAAACCTATTTGTAAATCAGAAGTCCATGGTAGAGGAGCCAGGAATCAGGAGTTTTGAAAGCTTCTTGTATGATTCCAGTGTGCAGCTGCCTGGGCTGAGAAGGCAGGAGAGGAAAGTGAGAGTCAGTTCTCAAAGTGTGGTCCCAGGGCCAGAAGCATCAGCTCACCCAGGAAATTGTTAGAAATGTGTTCTTGGACCCTGCCCTAGACTGGCTGAATCAGAAATTAGAGCTGGCCCGGCAATCTGTGCCCTGGTGAGCTGTCCACCTGAGCTTGCACACTAAGACGTGAGAGCCACTGCTTTATATATTCAGCATCTCAGAGTGGCGTGATGGTCCAGGTAAATACACGATGGATATTAACATGGCTCCCAGCAGCCTCTGTTTAGAAGTAGTAGCAGAACCCACTTACCAGCTATTGAGTGCTTACTCTTTCCTAGGTAAAATGCCAAACAATCGACTCACAAAGTCTTACTTGTTGGCATAACATCCTTGACAAGTAAATATTAATGTTCCCATAACACAAATGAGGAAACAAGATTATGGCGGTTAGGCAATTTGCCAGCTGTCACAAAACTGGTAAATCAGGATTCCATTACAGCCTTTCTGATCCACGTGCTGTCTCCTAATCTAGGCTAGGCTTCACAGGGAATAAACAGACGTGTCATTCACTCATTCTGCAACCATTGTGAGCATGTAATATAGGCTAGGTGTCCAGCTACATCTGTCCAGAAGTGGTCCTTGTTTTCATGAGCTTATGAGTGAGTGGGCTTCAGAGAAGAAGCTGGCCTCTATTGCATAGGTGGATGCATTCTATGGAGGTAAAGTCCTCTGTGCTGTGAGCAAACGTACCTTCTTGGGAATTGGAAGGTGGGGTAGCAGAATGGGAGAAAGATCCCTGGAAGAAGTTACACAGAAAGTGATACCTGAAGGATGACTCTGAAGAATAGGATGCTGGGAGGTGAGCTGGCAGAATGTTCCAGAGAGAGAGAGAGGCCTGTGTATTCAAAAGCCCAGAGATAAAGAGAGTGTGACCCCTGAGGTGGCTGGAATATTACTTTGATTTATAACAAATCCAATCACTTTTATTTATTTATTTATTATTATTACTTTTTTATAAATTTTATTTATTTATTTATTTATTTATTTATTTATGGCTGTGTTGGGTCTTCTTTGCTGTGCGTGGGCTTTCTCTAGTTGCAGCGAGCAGGGGCTACTCTTCACTGAGGTGTGTGGGCTTCTCATTGTGGTGGCTTTTCTTGTTCCAGAGCACGGGCTCTAGGTGTGTGGGCTCAGTAGTTGTGGCACGCAGGCTCAGTAGTTGTGGCTCGCGGGCTCTAGAGCACAGGCTCGGTAGTTGTGGCACATGGGCTTAGTTGCTCCACGGTATGTGGGATCTTCCAGGACCAGGGCTCGAACCTGTGTCCCCTGCATTGGCAGGCAGTTTCTTAACCACTGCGCCACCAGGGAAGTCCCCCAGTCACTTTTAAATTCCTCTTGCAACTGCTTCAATTTGATCAAACATATTAATTTAATTTTTGTTTAAAAGGCTATTCCTGTTCTTCCAAAATAATGAATTTCCTGTGATATTGACACCCAACCAGATGATTCTCCATTTGCATGCATGGCTTTCACTGAACAAGAAAGAGTACTGTAATGGCGTTTTTTTGTATGTTTGTTTGTTTTTCAGATCAAGGGGTAAAAGATGAAAGCTCACAAAGTCCACAGAATAATTTTTAGGAAATTTACAAGTCTCCAAAATGTCAGGATTTAACCTGACATTTAATGTTAATGTCATTTGGAATTAAATAGTCCACAGCCAGGATCCAGAAGGTTTGCTTGAAGCAACAGCAAATAAGTGGTGTTCCATCATACTTTGGTTGGGTAAACAAATGCTTTTCTTTGGAATGAATGCAGAACAAATGTCCTAATTATTCAGCATTTTGGCAGGACCAGTGGAGGCAGAAATTTAATATCTGTGCTCTCATCAGTCTTTGGAATAAACGTAACCACTCCTTTACTAGAAGTTAAAAAAAAAACTTAGCAAACCAACCTCCCAGCTCTTTCAGTGAAGCTGGTAATTTGATTGCTGTCCTTGGTTCCTACCTTCTTCTCCTTTCCTCCTTCATTTCCCCTCCTCCCCTTTCCACCCTGGAGGATTCTTTCTAGATACAATATTGCTCAGTTGCTTGAGTTATCAATAGCTGGCCTTGAACATTTGTGTTAGTGTTTTGTGATCAGAACCTAAACTTTGGGACCACGTAGACTGGGAGTCAATTCACAGATTCAGCACCTACCAACAGAGTTTAGTCATGCAACCTTTGTTCCATGGGCTCTTTGACTATAAAATGAGGGCAATAAGTGTCTACCTGGAAGGACTTGTAAATGTAGCAGAGATAATGATTTGAAACAATTAAATCAAAGAATGATTGTCTCCCCTTTAAATCGTATGCTGTTTTGTAATCTTTGATTTTCATGGTTCTGTTGGGAGGCTGATTCCATCAGAGGAGAGGGCAAGTACTGCCTGGATCAAACAACTTTTTGTTCATCTTTTAATCTCAAAGCTAACTTCCTCCTTCCTTCCTTCCTCCCTCCCTCCCTCCCTCCCTTCCTTCTTTCCTGTTTGTGTTTAAAACTTACATATAGTAAATTTGATTTTTTGTGTGTGTGTATGGTTCTATGAAAAATTTTTAATAGATTTTATTTTTTTAGAACAGTTTTAGGTTCATAGGAAAATTAAAGGGAAAATACAGAGGTTTCCCCTATATCCCCTGTCCCCACACAAGCACAGCCTCCCCTGCTATTAACACCCCCCACAGCATAATACCTCCACTATTACTGATGAACATATATTGACACATCATTGTCATTCAAAGTTCATAGTTTACATGAGGGTTTGCTCTTGGCATTGCTGTTCTATGGGATTTGACATTATACATTATAGAATGACATGCATGCACCTCACTTGATCGGACTGGCCACTGTTATAAGAACCTGTAGTAGCTGGCCTAAGGGGAGCAGAAAAACATCACAAGTCTTAGTTCTATTGTCATTCTTTCAAAAAACCTTAGTCTTTTAGTTAGATGGAGACTAGATTGGGTCTAGAGCAGTGATTAACCAAAGGCATGAGGCAAGTCCACTCCAAGTCAAAGAGTTTGATTTGATTCACTAGTGTTGAAGAGTTTGTGTCAGAACTCACTTATATTGAAGAGTTGATATTCAAATTAACTCAGAACTCAGAGACCATTTGCTTGTTATTTCACCCATTAGTTTTAAATTCAACATCACAAGAGGCACAAAAAAACAACAACGGCCACATAGGCAGCTGAAAGATTTCTGTCCAGTTTCTTGCCTTCTTCTTGCCACAAAAGGCAGATTAAAAGGCATCATTTTCTTTGACATATGCAGTGTGCAGTCACCTTGCCTGTTAGATTTGGTAGGGAGGGATGGACTTCAGGGAAATTTGCATATACATTTCCATTAGGGTTCAGGACATTGAAATCCACATCACCCTGGACCACAGAATCCTGAATGAACCATTATAGACCAGGCCGAGCGTGTGCTGCTGCTGCCTTTGGCAGGTTCAAGTCTTGCTCTGGGTGTAATATTTTGTGACTCATTTTTCCTCAAGCATAGAGTAATAGGCTTTAAGTTTGCTAAGCTTTTCTGCCAGCCCTTCGGCCCCTGCTGTTCCATTATATTGAACTTGTAAGCAGGATGCTCTGTCGGCCTCACCCAGATTACCTCGGCAATACGGCCCCGCTGAGGGGCTGGTGTCAGGATAAGTGATTGGGAGGGAGGTCCCCATCTTGGCATGCTGTTCTCATCTTATTAAATTCAGCTTTGTGGAAGCAGGGAGCCTGCCTCTCAGTCACACTGGCTCAAGCCTGATCCAACTGCTACTGTCAGACAATATGAAAATAGGCACCGCCACAGCTCATGGCAGGTGCTGCTTCACAGCTGAAAAAAAAAGAGAAGAAGGAAAAGGAGTCCAAGGTTAGGGTTAGGGTTATCATGATTAGGATTTCATGAGCCTGTGTGAGCCCGCGTTATTTTCCTCTTCCAGACACTTCACTGGACTGAAGGCCTAATTCAGGGAGCCTCATGTTTTTGAGAAATGCACAAGTTTCCATGTTTTGGGGGGCAGAGGCAGATGTGTGGGGAGTTCAGTTCAGAAGACTGCTTTTATCTGCATTCTTTGCTATAGGCTCTAGTGGGCCTCAAGGAAGCTCCTGTTTAAATGAAAAACAACAACAACAACAAAAACAAACACTCTTAAATCCCTGGGACGGCTTCCCTGGTGGCGCAGTGGTTGAGAGTCTGCCTTCTGATGCAGGGGACGTGGGTTCGTGTCCCGGTCCGGGAGGATCCCACATGCCATGGAGTGGCTGGGCCCGTGAGCCATGGCTGCTGAGCCTGCACGTCCGGAGCCTGTGCTCCGCAATGGGAGAGGCCACAACATTGAGAGGCCTGTGTACCGCAAAAAAAAAAAAAAAAAAAAAAATCCCTGGGAGTCAGGAGGGCCCTAAAATCCTTCCTGTGAAATCATTTAAGTATCTTAGTGTAACGAAGCAACAGAGGCTCTGCTCAGAGACCTGAATCCGTTGAACAAAACAGAAAACCCAGCCCTGGAAAGAAGTCACCGTGTGGGTGTGAGAGTCCTCATCTTCCCCCCAAATTTCTGCCTTACACTGTGTTCTGGTTACGTAGAAACCACTCCAGTGTTTAGTGGCTTAAACTGACAGGCGTCTCCTTATTTTTTGTGTTCTGTGAGCTGGCACTCTGAAGAGTGGACATTTAAATGACTGGAGCCAGATTCAGCCTCCCCAGCACTGACCTGACACTTGGTGCTGTTTCTCCTGTTAAACAGGCCTTGTTAGATGCTCTTCTGCAGACCTCACTGGGATCTCCCGGCAGCTGCGCTCAGGTTAGGATGGCGCTGGGGCCTCCAGAATCCTTCACTCACAAGTCTGACAGGCACCTTGGCAAGGACGCCCAAGCCTGGGCTTGGCTGTTGGGGGCCGAGTGGAAAGTTGCTCCTTTTCTTTCTCTCCTTACATTGGCCTTTACATGGGGTGTCTTCACCTGGTCTCTCCAGCAAAGTAGCTGGACCTCTTACACTGTGGCTCAAGCTGCCAGGCCTTGGAACTGTCCTGTGTCACCTCCCCTGTCCTAGCAGTTGAAGGGAGTCACAGGCCCAGGACAGGTCCAGCCTCCAAGTAGACTACACACAGGCAGGAAGGCTAGAAAGTGGGGATCACTGGGAACCGTCTTTGGACACAAGATCAAGTGTGTTCTGTACTTTGGTCTTCAGCCTCCAACTGTAATCTAGTGACATCAACTGTCCTGCAGGATATACCTTCCTGCACACATTATTTATTTATTTAGTTTAATTTACTTTTTATTTTATATTGTAGTATAGCTGATTTACAATGTTGTGTTAGTTTCAGGTATACAGCAAAGTGATTCAATTATACACATACATATATCTATTCTTTTTCAGATCCTTTTCTCATATTGGTTATTACAGAGGGTTGAGTAGAGTTTTCTGTGCTATACAGTAGATCCTTGTTGGTTATCTATTTTATGTAGAGTAGTGTGTGTATGTTAATCCCAAACTCTTAATTTATCCCTCTCCACACCTTTCCCCTTTGGTAACCATAAATTTATTTTTGAAGTCTGTGAATCTCTTTCTGTTTTGTAAATAAGTTCATTTGTATCATGTTTTTAGATTCCACATATAAGTAATATCATAATATTTGTCTTTGGCTGTCTGACTTCACTTAGTATGATAATCATTAGGTCCATCCATGTTGCTGCAAATGGCATTATTTCATTCTTTTTTATGGCTGAGTAGTATTCCACTGTATATATGTACCACATCTTTTTTATCCTTTCCTCAGCTGATGGACACTTAGGTTGCTTCCATGTCTTGGCTATTGTAAATAGTGCTGCAATGAACATTGGGGTGATTGTAGCTTTTCAAATTATGGTTTTCTCTGGATATATGCCTAGGAGTGGGATTGCTGGATCATATGGTAGTTCTATTTTTAGTTTTTTGAGGAACCTCCATACTGTTTTCCATAGTGGCTGCACCAATTTACATTCCCACCAACAGCATAAGAGGGTTCCCTTTTCTCCACACCCTCTCCAGCATTTATTGTTTGTAGACTTTTTGATGATGGCCATTCCGACTGGTGTGAGGTGATAACTCATTGTAGTTTTAATTTGCAGTTCTCAAATAATTAGCGACGTTGAGCATCTTCTCATGCTGCACAGATAATTTAGTCAATTATTCTATAACTATTTCAACTGAATGCAAGTTTAAACCTCTGCTTAGCTATCTGTAAAGTGGAACACCCATTGCAGTATGAAGTTCCTCTTGAGGTAATTGAGATTCCATATAATTAAGAAGTGTGGATGGACACAGAATGAGGCTGGGGGGATGTGGAAGGCAAATCTCTAAGTGCTTGAGTCAGGATGAAACCAGAGGTACACACTCATTCCTCAGCATCCAGGGCAGTTGGATTCAAGACCCCCATGGACACCAAAATCCACAGATGTTCAAGTCCCTTATAGAAAATGCATAGTATTTGCATATAACCTACGCATATCCTCTTGTATACTTCAAATCATCTCTAGATTACTTATAATACATAATACAGAGTAAATGCCATGTAAATAGTTGTAAATACAATGTAAATGTTATTGAAATAGTTGCTGGCCTGTGGCTAATTCTAGTTTTGCTTTTTGGAACTTTCTGGACTTTTTTTTTTTTTTTTTTTTTTTTGGCGGTACACGGGCCTCTCACTGTTGTGGCCTCTCTCGTTGCAGAGCACAGGCTCCGGACGCGCAGGCTCAGCGGCCATGGCTCACGGGCCCAGCTGCTCTGCGGCATGTGGGATCCTCCCGGACCGGGGCACGAACCCGTGTCCCCTGCATCGGCAGGCGGACTCTCAACCACTGTGCCACCAGGGAAGCCCTGGGATTTTTTTTTCAGATATTTTTGATCCATGATTGGTTGAATCCATGGTTGCATCTTAAATTTGTCTTTTTAATTTTAGTCATTCCAGTGGCTCTAAAATGATAACTCATGGTGGTTCTAATTTGAAGGATGTCATTTTAGAGATGCTTTCCTCTGGGTTGAACCCCGCATATCTTTTTCAAAAGGCAAAGACCAGAGAGAAAGATTCATAGAAACATCAACCCTGGTTTTTTGTCTTTGCTCAGGATTATTTATCAGGTTATTGTCTTAAATGACAAATAATGAGGATAAAGAAAATAAAGTGATTGCCAAGGTGTGCGGTGTTGACCACTGATGAAATATGTACTAGAAAATATGGTACCTGCATCTCATCTCACAGAGAGCATTGCTTTGGCTGAGACTATTTTTTTTAAGTTGAAGTATAGTTGATTTACAATGTTGTGTTAATTATTGCTGTACAGCAAAGTGATTCAGTTATATATATATATACATATATATATATATATATATATATATATATATACATTCTTTTTTTTAAATATTCTTTTCCATTATGGTTTATCATAGGATATTGGAGACTAATTTTTAATGAGTAGATCTTTTAAACAGTAATGTAAGTATGTTAGTGCAGTAAGAAGCGTGAGGGTGGGCCCCCAAAGGCTCAAGTTTGGGGACCAGCGATGCAGCAAAAGGGCACTAGATTGGGGGTCCAGGGACCCTGAGATTGAATCCCAGTCACTCTAGAAGGATTTTAACCTCTGTGAATCTCAGTTTGTCATTATAAAAGTGTTGATGATAAGACCTCATTTCAAAGTGGTTGAGAAGACTGAACAAGATTAAAATACTTTACTAACTTATTTTAATAAGAGTAAAATGATGGCAGAGAGTGGTTTCACAATTACTCTCATATCTCAATCAAGTTAATATTTCCTATCCCTGCCCCCAATGGCACAGAGGTTGAAAGATTTCAGGCCCTGGGGTGTCAGTACACGATGGCACCGAACGCTTTGGGCTGACATGTGGGAGAAAGTAAGCTTTCTGAAGGCAGGAGTGGCCAAGCCTGGCTAGCTCTTTCCCAAACCCACTTCATTCATCCCCTGGGAAGAGAGTTAGGCCACACTTCTTCCATTTCTCATTACGGTTACCTGTCACCAGGTGAGTAACTGGGCTGATCTTTATTATGTTAATTCAATGAGATACTGGCATTCTTTGTTACAGCATCTCTCCCACCCTGACTAATACAGTAGGCACTATTACAGCTTTGTGTAGAACTTCCAGAAATGTAAATGGGTGCCTCTCAGGTGTTCAGTAAATACTTGTTTAATTAATGATCAAGGAGCAAACCAATAATTGATTAGAAAAAGAAGGTATAGGTTGAGGAGTGGAGGTAGGAAAAAATATTTTGCTTTCCTTATTAGGTTGCTCAGGTCTGGCCCATGGTAGAGGAAGTAATTTTAATTTCCTTACTTACTGTGTTTTAAATTTTTCTGTTATCTCATGGACCTATTAAGTGTTGGGAAAGCTTGGGAAGGTGACATCCAAGACTGTTTACTAGTAGCCAGTGTTTTCTCTACTAGAGTCTAATTCCTCTCTTTTAAAATATTGTACTGCTGTAGGAGTGGCACCTGGTACAGGAAAATCAAAACCAAACCAAACAAGATAATAACTGTATTTTAAACGATGATTTCTTGGCCTTATTTTAATCTGGGAATGAATGTCTCCAGCAGTATAAGCGTCAAAGACAGAATGAAATTTGAAAAGTGCTGTGCAGGCTAACCCCACTTGTTTTCTGATTCTCACCTCCTTAATAATCTGCAAACTCAATACTTCTCACAGAAAACCCAGCAGTCTCACCCCAATTTTCCACCAAGATTTCATAGCCAAGAGCTGTAATGAGGTCTCCTACAAGTGTAACTCCCATCGTGTTTACCGAACATGTTATGGTATCTTTACTGCAAGAGTCTCGTCAACAGTGTGTGTCTCTCTGGGCACAGTTTACAGGGTGATTCAGTAAACTTACATCATTTTTTTTTTCAATTAATCCTCCCTCCCAAGAAATGTGCTAATCTGTCTGTACTGGGCCTCCTTGTCATTGGTGTGAATTATCTGATTTTTACTGTTTTCAAAGACATTTTGCATATTCATAAAATGTTATTATTCAAATGTACCATATTAACCCAGAGTGCACTTTAAGCCAAAAGTAATTAATTCTGTTTTGGATAAATCAGTTAGAATTGGAGTAGAGACTATAGGCTGGTTTTGTCTAATTACTTCTAGAGAAGCATGTGCAATACAATGAACTGATAACACTGTTAGACCCTTTGTGAAATCATACATTTTCTGAATCAACTGAATAGCAGTAAATTAGTCATGGTACATAGGGTAAGGGTATGTCTAGCTTTAAGAAAATTCAATATAAAAGTCAAGCTTATGATGGATTTAAATTATGGGGCAATTATTTGTATTACAGGTTAATTATTTGCCTACAGGAGCTTGGTAATTTATTAGTAATTTGACAAAATAGGCTAAGAGGTTAACTGAAGGCATGAGTCAGAAACGTTTTCTTTAAAAAAAAAGTAAATATTTTAGGTTTTTGTGGGCCATAGGGTCTCTATCACAGCTATTCAGCTTTGCTTTGGTTGGAGTGCATGTGGAACAAAATCAGCCATGGATAATAAATAAATGAATACTCGTGGTTCTGTGTTCCAATAACACTTCATCTGTGGACACTAAATTTGAATTCCATATGATATTATTATGTTACACAATAATCTTATGATTTTTTAGCTTCTGGGCCATATGAAATCAGGGGATGGCTGGATTTGGCACAAGGGTTTGCCAACACTTGATTTAAAGAATTATGAGCGATCAGAGAGAAATAAAGGTAAAATGCCTGCTATCGTAGTGAGTCTGGAGACTAGACAGCAGCACAGAAGTGCAGCTTGGAATTAAACATTCATTTGCTGGAAGGTCGCTGGCTGAGTGGTACAGATGAGCTCCGGGCACAGGGACACGCCCTGGCTCAGCCTGCGGGAGAAATCGCGTCTGTGCTCTTTCATTAGATGCGTTCTTTCCTCTTTCTATTTGCTCAGGGCTCATGCTGAGGAGTTGATGGGATTCTGAATAGTTTCAGCCTCATTTTCCAACTTACTTTTCTGCCTTATACAGTATAATTTTTAGTCTTGGGTGACTCAGAATAGCGAGGCAGATTCCTGAGATGCCAACTCAGAAGTTGTGGAAGAGGGCCTTGAAATCTACATTTCAACAAACCAGCCAGAATGTACTGATGGGGGTTCTGGCAGGCAGAGTACTGAGTACTCTCTTTTCTAGTCCAACCCTGGCTTTTGTCTCCTTAGACCATCTTCCATCTGCCCCTCCTTCTCATTCCTTGGTCTAAAGACTCAGCTGTGGCCTGGGGTTGTCTTTTTTGGGATACAGCTTATGGAACAGAAGGTCAGTGCATCTTTACCTCCACTGCAGCTAAAGTGATCTTTTCAATATGCCACACTGGAATCTAAAATACTATACAAATCAACATATCTATGAAACAAAAACAGACTCACAGACATAGAGAACAGACTTGTGGTTGCCAAGGGGGAGGGGGGTGGGGGAGGGAGGGATAGGGAGTTTGGGATTAGCACATGCAAACTATCATATACAGAATGGATAAACAATGAGGTCCTACTATAGCACAGAGAACTATTCAATATCCTGTGATAAATCATAATGGAAAAAATATGAAAAAGTATATGTATAACTGAGTCACTTTGCTGTACAGAAGAAATTAACACAATATTGCAAATCAACAATACTTCAATAAAATTAAAAAGAAAAACAAAACAAAATTTTTAAAAAATGCCACACTGCCCATGTCAGTACCTTGCTAAGTCCTTTGTTGATTTCCTCTGCATTTGGGATCAAGGTAAACTCACCAAGGCCTGCCCAGTGTGATCCTTCATCCCATCCACATTTTCAACCTGACCTCATGTTGATTTTCCTTCCTTCCATGTCCTCTCTGTGCCTCTGCCTGCCACGGGGCCTTTGCACTTGCCGGTTCCACTGCCTGTTCCACTTTACCTCTTCCTCCTCCCGGTTGATGTCTATACAGGCTTCACATTTCACTGAAGTGAACTTTACTCACGAAAGCTCTTTCTGACGTCAGCTTTATAAAGTACTCATATATCAGGTGGCACTCATCACGGGGGAAATCTTACGTTTGTTTTTGTGATTATTTGACAAAGACCTGTCTCTCTCACTGGACTCTGAGCTCCATGAGGACGGGGTCAAGTTAATATTTGGCTCACATTTGTATTTTCTATGCCTAGCATATTGCCTGGATAAGTCATTTGTTGAGTGAATGAACAAAGGAACGTATGAATAAATGAATAAGAGAAAGCTAAATTATGTACTCTGCTCCAGGCAATTAGAAAGTCTCAGAAAGTGTCCTGTAACCATGAAAGACCCCGCGCTGCCCATGGGGAACCAATGGGGAGAAACCCGAGGGCTTCACGCCGTCCTCTGCTCCAATGCGAGAAGCTTGGTCCCTGAACCAGTGAGGGATCATGCTGGAAAGGGTATCACTGTCGAGAGCAGAGGCGAGAGGGCAGTAGCCCCACCACAGCTGACAGGTATAGGGAGGACGAGTGTAAAGGAGGAAGAACTTCTTGAGAATGAGGATTGTAATAAAATTACCAATATGTTACGAAATGTCAGAGAGAAGAAAGAGAATGAGGTTGCCCAGACTTCATGTGTCAAATTTGTATGACAGAATATGTTGATTGGTACATACATTTTTTGGCAAAAGTTGAGTGTGAGGGCACAGACGTGCTCTACCAAATTGTATTGGGGAAGATCAAATGATGGCCTGACATCTGCTTAAATGCCTGATTCTAGATTTTCAACTGTTTTCAAGTTGAAACACTTGCAAACACTTAAACGATACATAAATGTATCGTATGTATTACACTTACGATATTACACTTACGATACATAAATGACTTGTATGTGCTCTTAAAACATGTTTTTAACTCATTGTTTTTTTTTTATGTAATGTTGTCATTAAGCTGCCCTGGCTACTATGGAAATGTAATCTATTAATTTTTAAAAACATGACTTTGAATATCATCTAGTGAACCAAATGTAGTCAAAATTACACTTGTCACAAGTTTTTATTTTTGCTGGGGAAGAAATCACTTCATTCTCTTAGCATTGAGCACATAGTAGGTGTTCAGTAAGGTTTCTTGAATGATTAAAAGATTATGCTGTTTGCTTATGAACAGAAAATAATCCTTTAGTTGGAGCTTAAATCCCATTTAACAAACTCAGAAACACGTGTGTTGGAACAAAATCTCTAAAGTCTCCTATTTCATCCTTTTATCCCATATATTTTTTTTCTAAATAGTTCCCAATGAGAGGTATACTGTCTTCCAGGATTTTTAAGGGCAGAGGTGCCATGGTCTCCCAGGGTCAATCAGCTTCATGTGCAGCAGACCACCCCAAGCCTGGCAGTTTGAATTAATAATATTGATTTAGTTAATATTTCTATGGGTTAGCAATTTGGCCTGGGCTCAGCTGGGTAATTCTTCTGGACTCAGGTGCCAGTGAGTGAGATGACTGCCTCCTGAGTGCGCTGGCTACCCCTGGGTAAGGGAGATGGCCTCTCCCACCCTCCAATGGGCTAGCTTAGCCCAACTGGGCAGCTTTCCAAGACCAAGGGCAGAAGTTGTAAAGTGTCTTGTGGCCTGGACTCAGAACTGGCACACAGTCACTGCCATCACAGTAGACCCCCTTATCCATGGTTTCACTTTCATTTACCCACTGTGGTCCAAAAAAATTTACTGGAAAATTCCAGAAATAAACAATTCATAAGTTTAAATCACACACCGTTATGAGTAGCGTGATGAAAGCTCACACCATCCCACTCCATCCTGCCAGGGATCCCCAACCATCGACATGGTCATGGCTCCATGATCCAGGAAGCAGATGGTCCTCCTTCTGATGTATCATCAGAAGGTCAATAGTAGCCTAAAGCTACGTCACAACACCTATGTCGTCTACCTCCTCCATCTGACCATGTGGTCATTTTATCATCTCACATCATCACAAGAAGGGTGAGTATGGTACAATAAGATATTTTGAGAGAGAAAGAGAGAGACCACATTCGCATGACTTTTTACAGTATGTTGTTATAATTGTTCTATTTTATTACTAGTTATTGTTGTTAGTCTCTTACTGTGCCTAATTTGTAAGTTAAACTTTGCCATAGGTGTGTATGTATAGGAAAAAACATAGTGTATGTAGGGCTCAGTACTATCTGTGGTTTCAGGCTTCCACTTGAGTATTGGAACATATTCCCAGTGAATAAAGTGGGCGGGGGGATGTGACTGTACTTTTTATTTGCCACAGAAAGTCACAAGACCACCCTAGAGTCACTAGAAGGGAAGTAGTCTCCACCTCTTGATAACAGGAGTTGCAAAGTTACCTCACAAGGGACACTGATACCAGGAAAGGTGCTGGATTGTGGTTATTTCTGTGATCTGCCTTAAGAACCCCTTTCTCTCCTCTATCAAGACTAGTTCTCCGGGCCTCCCTGGTGGCGCAGTGGTTGAGAGTCCGCCTGCCGATGCAGGGGATACGGGTTCGTGCCCCGGTCTGGGAGGATCCCATATGCCGCGGAGCGGCTGGGCCCGTGAGCCATGGCCGCTGGGCCTGCGCATCCGGAGCCTGTGCTCCGCAACGGGAGAGGCCACAACAGTGAGAGGCCCGCATACCGCAAAAAGAAAAAAAAAAAAAAAAAAAAAAAAGACTAGTTCTCCATATCAAATCAAAATCATGCTTCAGCTTATTACCAGCTTGCTATATTCTTCTTTGATGGTAATAGTCACTACCCTCCATACAATAGCTTTTCCTCAAGTTAATAGCATTAATTTTCCCTTCAGCTCTCTTTTATCTTCAAAAATGTTTGACATATTGTATACAATATAACCTGAGAAATTGATCCTTGAGAAGGAAAGATTAACTAGGTACCTTTGAATCCCTTGAAAGTTCACCACATCTGAGAATAATCCCTATCTTGGGCACTCACTTATGCTAAACAATAATAACAGCAGCAGCAGCTAACACTTATATAGCACTATTTGTAATCAGGCACGGTTCTAAGTGCTTTACGTATAATCATATAATCCTCACAATAACCCCCTGTGACAGGTACCATAATTATCATTCCCCTTTTATAAATGGGGAAAATGGAACACAGAAAGGTAAAGCCAAGACCACACGGGCATACAGAAGCAGAGTGAAAATTTGCCTGCAGGCAATGTGGCCTCAGAGCCCAAGTTTCGAATCACTACAAAGTAGTGCCTTCTGTGTGACTTCAGACAAATCACCCAACATCTCTGAACCCGCATTTGCACATCAGCAAAGTGGCAATGGTGTGTCTACCAACGCACAGATGTGTGGTGAGACTCAATGAGCCCATGTATCTGCAAATCACTGTAAAAATGTGGGACAAAATTTTACCTTTATCATGAACCTGACCCGGTCATTTTCTTCACTAAGAATTTGAGAAGTCCAAAGAACGCACAAATTGTTACACGGTTCCTATGTGCTATTTAAATAAAGGAACGGATGGTGTCTGTTTAAATGCAAATCAGTCTACAGTGTTAGTGAAATTGATATCAGTGTGATTTTGGGTTAACTATTCTGGTGTGAGGTTATATTTTTCCATCAAGTGTCCTTCCCCTAGTCTTTCTCCAAAGATGAAGACAACTCTGCTAGTGAAATCTGAGGGAGGAATAAGAACACGAGCTCCCCTTCAAGTCTGTTGGACCCTCTTCCCTGTGTTGCTGGAAATTGTACTCATGTGTATTTCTCCCCAACAAATATTTTGGAATTGATATTTCTTCATCATCGTGAACCCAATTTACAGCAGCAGGCATGCAGTGTTATTTTTGGAGCAGTGCTATATACACTGGAAAGAATTTGCACATGAGGGCAAAATGGAACAGACAACTGCTTTTGGGGACTGCACAGATTAGTACATCATTGCATACTAACAAAGTGCTAATTGCTCCTTTGACCATGGGCCCAGTTTACAGAGCTTTTGCACAAATGTGCTCTGTGCACTAAATTACAAAACTAACACTGCATTATTTCTCAGTACAGCTTGCAAATTCTTGTACGGCAGTATGAATTAGCATTAATTAAACCAGAGAAAGAGAGAGAGAGACAGAGAGAGAAACAGAGAGAGAGAGACAGAGAGAACTAGCTGTAGAGAGGGAGATACATTTTAAAAAGAACAGACCAGATGCTAATTACTTAAGTTACAAATGTTGCACTTGTTCTGCAATACTAGTAAAAGCAAAGAGCATCTCTTCTCAAGGCTTGTATTTGAGAAATACAGTTTCAAGTCTGTGGTGAACATGAACATTGGTGATTAATAGCTGAAATAAGAAACGGTGATTGGCCTTAGCTGTTTTGTGTTTTATCAAATGTGTGTGACTAATTCTTGAGGGGATTGTTTGCACTCAAGATTCCAAATAACTTCTTCCAAAGCAGCTAAGAGAATCTGCCAAGTAGTGAATGAATGAGTTTTCATCATTGGAAAGCATGGAAGGTTCGTGTATAATTTCTCTTACCCTTCTCTTTTTTCATTTAGTCTAGTGTTTTCATCCTTGAGTGTAAATTTATTGCACCTCTGCATATGCTAAATTACTTGAAAAGTACCTTAGAGTCGATGATTTCCTTATTTAATAAATATTTATTGAGTACCTAATATGTGCTAAGCACAGGAGGTGCAAAGAATCTTCATCTTCAAGTGGCTCAGAGTCTATCTGGATAGATGGGTCCATAAATGACTAACGCTACCATAAACAGACAAATGTCTCCCTCAAAAACTGAACAAAACCGCTGCTGTGGGAACAGAAGGCAGATGGCCATTTCTGCCTGGAGGATTAGAAGAGGTGTGGAGGAGCAGAGATTTTCCTGCAGTACCTGGAATGATACATACAGGTGCAGACAGGGCTTGGATTGTGAGCAGAGGGTGGGGAGCCAGGGGTAAGGAATGGTACGACTCTGAACTTGGACTGTGGCAAGGCGATGGAGAATGAAGAACAGATCTGATAACCTTCGCAGAGGTGGACCTGAGAGCACGGGATACCTACTTAGTCTTGACAAGTGAGGGAAATTGACCTCTGAGTTCTGCTTATGGTTCTCCATTAATGCACTAAAAAGACAAGAGAAAGAGCAAACAGAGGGAGCAGGTAAATGAAGGCTGAGGTGGCGTGGCTACTTCTCTGTCCATAACCCCCGGGACTTCTTTACCAGCTCCTGGTGGATTTTCACTCTCAGCCAACACTTGGGAGCAGCCCGAACGTGTATCTCTTTGCCAGGAGCCAACCTGAGCCTGCTGAAACGCCTTCATCTGCATTTACAGAAAGAGGGAACGGCTGGGAAATTACTAAAAGGATTAAGGAGCCCAAGACCAGCCCTTACCCAAGGGCTGATATAACAGGGAAACATAGGTATTTCTCCATCCTTGTTCCTAATTGGGAGAACTTTGATGTATGACCTACATCCGTGTTTCTCAAATTTTAGTTTGCTTATGAATCACTTGAGAGACCTTGTGAAATGCAGATTCTGATTCAGTAGGGCTGGTGTGGGGTCTGAGATTCTGCATTTCTAACACGGTCCTAGTGACTGATGCCACTGGTCCATGGACCACACTTTGCGTTGCAAGGAGTTACCACTGTCTTCAGAGTCCCCTGAGGGATTGAACCAAAATTACCCATTCTCTTTCTTGACATTGCTTCCTTGCTTAGCTTCCCTCTCTTCCTGGTCCAGATTCTTCTCTCTCCCACTAGACTTTTCTGAGAACCCTTCTCAATAAATCACTCCAACAGGAATCTTTATCTCAGTGTCTGCGTCTGGGGAATCCAACTTAAGACAGAGCCCTTAAGTTTGGCTTTGAACATGACATATGAGGTGCAGAAGAAATACACAAGATGAAAAGTCCAATAGGTAGTAGGCAGTGGTGGCACTACTGCCTTCCTTCTCTGAGTTCTCCTTTCTTAGTGTCCTGAGAATACAGAACATGAAGCAGAACTTTGTTGTCTCAGGTTTGTCCCTAACAATTTAAAAGAGCAAGTTTTTCTTGTTAGATTCTGGGTTGAAATCTTTGAAAAGATGTGGCGTATGTGACAAATCCCACTGACCAAAATATTCTGTTTGTTGAGTGCTTCTCAAACATCAATGTGCATCAGAATCAACTGTCAGTCTTGCTGAAATTGTGTAGGTCTGGGAGGGGCCTGAGAACATGCATTTCTAACAGGCTCCCTGCTGCTGTTGTTGCTGGTCTGCAGACCACATGGGCCACACTTTGAGAAACAAGGATCTAAAACACTTTGCTTATTCTGAAGTGTAATTTTCAAGGAAATACTATGAGATTGAATGAAACACTGATAGCAGCAGTAGTAGAAGAGGTACTAGAAGTAGTAATAGTAGTAGTAGTGAGCACAAAATTAAGGTTTTGACATTTGTACACACACATGAAGCCATCACCACAATCAGGAGTGAGCACACTCATCATGACAAAATGTTCCCTCCTGCCTGCTTGTCATCCCTATCTCTACTCCCTCCCCCACTGCAGGCCATCACGGAACTGCCTCCTGTCACTATAGGTTAGTTTGCATTTTCTAGAATTTTATGTACATGGAATCATGCTGTGTGCCCTCTTTATTTTGTCTGGCTTCTTTCATTCAACATCATTATATTGTGATTCATCCATGTGTTGTGTGTGTCAGTGCTTCATTCCTTTCTGTTGCTGACTGGTGTTCCATTGTATGGATATGCCACAATTTGTCCATTCTCCCATTGATGGATATTTGGATTTCTTCTAGTTTATGAATGTTACAAATAAAGCTGCTATGAGCAATCATGGAAAAAAGTAGTAGAGACAGCTGACATTTATTACTTACATTCCGTGAGTAGGAGCACTTCCTCTGTGCTTGGTCCTATTCAAGTTGTTGTATGTATACTAACTCACTTATTCCTCACAACGACTCTAAGAGGTCTAAGAATAAAAATGGTCAATCTTTTAATAAGGTGACTACTGTTCTATACAGAACTTTCTTGACTTATGATGGTCTTATGTCCTGTTAAACCCATTATAAGTTGAAAATATTCTAAGTCAAAAATGCATTTAATACACCCAACCATCATAGCTTAGCCTTGCCCACCTTAAATGTGCTCAGAACACTTGCATAAGCCTACAGTTGGGCAAAGTCATCTATCACAAAGCCTATTTTATAATAAAGTGTTGAATATCTCATGCAATTTATTGATTACTATCAATAAATTGAAAAACCATTCTGAAAAACAGAATGGTTGTCTGGGTACAAAATGGTTGTAAGTGTGTTGATTGTTTGCCCCCATGATCACATAGCTGCCTGGGGGCTGTGGCTGCCCTGCATCACAGGAGTGTCCTATCTCATATCTCTAGCTTGGGAAAAGATCACAATTCAAATTCAAACTATAGTTTCTACTGAATGAGTGTCACTCTCACACCTTTTAAAGTTGAAAAATCATAAGTCAACAAGTCTAAAATATTTGGAGTTGTTTTGCTAGTCACCACATTATCTCTAAGAGGAGAGGACATTCTTGGGAAATGAACAGAGCCTAACTTATTTTTATCTGGGGAGCCATGGGAAGGCACCAGATGTATGAGGTAGCAATGAATGAAGTGGCCTCCGTGTTGATGTCACAGGTTGTTGGATTGATTTCAAAACTCAGCTTAACCCCCACTTTACCCCACCCTTTTGAGTCAGCTTTGGGCAGTTGGGTCTGAAAATGACAAGGATGACTCAAGCTTTGAAATCTCTATGAAAACATGAGACATCTCTTCCCACCCTCAGCGATCTTTGTTTTCTTCCAAATGCTAAGAACCCACACTTTAAGAAAAAAAAGTGGGGGGCAAACTATGTATAAAATCTTCTGACTTAATCAAAACAAATATTTCTCCAAATCTGCTTCATTTGTGCTTTAAAAAACCTGAAATAAAGTTCAATTAACAATTGAAAGAGGAGTATAGTCACTGTATTTCCTTAGTTTCAGAAATCAAATGTTAGGATATAATCAGGCAGCTTTATAATTGTGAAGAGAGCCTGTTTTTCTTTTGCATCAGGCTTTGATTAGTGAACAAGAAGACCTACCATGGCTTGAAAGAAACATATGGTCATATCTATTTCTCTCTTATTAAACGTCCAGAATCCTTCATGAAGTATGTGTTATGGCTACTCTCTAAGGCACAGATTTAAAAATTATAGTGGATTAAGGTGGAGCGGAAGGAAGCAAGTTGACTCTGTGTGGGGGCCGGGGTGGGGGAAATAACATAGTATGTCCTGGACTATGAATGAATGTGGAGGAATGTGAGAGGGCCTTCTTCTTGGTGTTATATGTGTGAAGTAATCATAAAGTATAACTGTAATGAATCCAATTCTGAAAGTCTACTCTTCTGTAAAGAGAGGAAACTTTTTTAGCACCTGGGGAAATTCAGGTGATGGCAAACTTAGGCAAGAGGAATTGGACTCAGGCTGTGTCAAGTGCTGCCTTTTCAGCAAATAATCTCAGAGCTGGAGGTTGGATTCTGACCAGAGAATGTGAAATATGGTGTTAGGTTTTTCAAACAAGATGTAATATCTACTGTTACTGGGAAGGGAAATTAATTTATGAGGTTGACAGAAATTCCCACACTGTGTTATATGGAACAACAGGTGTTGTGGGTGAGAGCAATTAAAAGGGCTCTTTTGTCAAATAAGTTTGGGAAACCATGCACATTTGCTTGTGGAGATTCTCAAGATGCACAAACATACGAGAGGTTCTTGTTTAAGTTCACTGAAAAAGGATTCTCAGAAAGTAGTATTATGTGGAACTCAGTTCAGGAAATGGAAGAGAATTTTTGGAAAAGTACTTAATTGCAGAGAGGTGTGTGGTGACTTAACCAGTAGGTTGAGTTGCTTACTATAAAGAAGTAGAGAAGCTTTATTAAAATTATAGCTGTAATACTTGGCCAGATAGTGTACTTCAAGCAGAATGCAAGAGACAAGATTGAGTTGAAAACTATGGGCAAGTTAAGAGTTCTGCCTAGGAAGTAGGGTAATCGATTGCTTGACTTTAGGTCCTTAAGAAATCAGTCATCTGTGCTCAGGGAGATCATGTCTTTTATGCCTTTGGATGAATGTGCACAGGAGGTGTTGGTGGTGAGGGGGCAGCTCTACTTCAGTTTCCTTGTAAATTAATTGTTCATTCTTATTTTGCCAAAATCCTAAAAAAGGTCTATCCTTACCTAGTCTTTGGAGGTAGAAGGGTTACATTTTTTGAACAGAAAATGACAAAATTTGACTGTTTGAAGTCAAAAGTGCCCAGGTTGAATTTCTGATCAACACAGCAAAGGAGGCCAAGATACTCTGAAGTCCAGGCATGGTGGTACCACACACAGAGCCGCAGCCAAATTCAGAGGGAAGCTGGCTAAGACCTGCAGAAAGAAGAAAATATGCCTAGGAGAGCAGGAAGCTGGCCTGGCCGCCCTCCCATCTGGGCATCCCTTCATGATCCCCTTTGGCTTGAATTGTTGATGTCTTTACTGACACTTTGGAAATTCACAGCTACCATGGAGGGCAACGGGGGATTTCTGCCTTACCACTCTCCCTTTTTCTTCTTGTCTTTGTTCAGTTTGTGGCCTTAATGCCATCCTGAGGTTGAGCTGTCACTTCAAGCTTGTTAGTCAAATTACGGTGATTAATGCAAACAGCCAACATGAACTTTGGGCTGCTCAGATGTTAGATAACCTACGAGCTGGGAGGGAGCCATCCTTCTACATATCCTAAGTGACTGAGACATCTTTCAACACCAAAGAGAGTCTTCCTCAAGCACAAAATTCTGTGATTCTTAAGTGACTCAGACACCTTTCAAAACCAAAGGACAGCCTCCTGGTATTTGATATAAATGTGATGGCCAAGTTCTTTTCAGAAGATAAAAATAATGAAGCTGTTCACAGACAAATGGCTTCTGGTGAGAAAGGGTTGTGTTCTGTTGACTCCTATCTGGATGCTGACATTTACTAGAGGGTTTTCAACAAAATTCAAGCCTCCATCATCTTTTCTTCTAAATGGAGTCATTTTCTTTAATTGGGTTTGAGAAACAATTGAGAACGAACCTTTCTTACTGGTTTAACTTTTACATGTGGTAAATGGTGATGTATCCATTTCCCCCCATAATTTGAAGCAGGCATTTTGGAGACTAATAAGAAAAATAAATATAAGATACATAGAACTTTGAAAGAAGCTTACTTATAGAAATGAGACAAAATAAAATATTGTTTATTACATAATAAGGAAGCCTCAGTTTAGAAATTCTGCAGAGAATAAATCACCAAACTTTCTGACCTAATGTGAATTTAGAACTCTTACCACAAGGGATTTCCTGCCTAGACTGGTGTGAAGAAACCAACTATGAGAAAAATGTTCCAATAACATAAATTGAAGTTTTATTGCTGGGGGATACCCTATGAAACCAGCCATTTCCATTAATGCATTTTATGATTTTTTTTTTTTGCGATACACGGGCCTCTCACTGTTGTGGCCTCTCCTGTTGTGGAGCACAGGCTCCAGACGCGCAGGCTCAGTGGCCATGGCTCACGGGCCCAGCCGCTCCGTGGCATGTGGGATCTTCCCGGACCGGAGCACGAACCCGTGTCCCCCGCATTGGCAGGCGGACTCTCAACCACTGTGCCACCAGGGAAGCCCCATTTTATGATTTTATAAAGTGTGCTCAGAAGGGCCAACACAGACAAAATTTCTTTTTTTTTAAAGACTTTTTTTAAGAAGATGTTGGGGGTAGGAGTTTATTAATTAATTAATTAATTTATGGCTGTGTTGGGTCTTGGTTTCTGTGCAAGGGCTTTCTCTAGTTGTGGCAAGCGGGGGCCACTCTTCATTGCGGTGCATGGACCTCTCACTATCGTGGCCTCTCTTGTTGCATTGCACAGGCTCCAGACGCGCAGGCTCAGTAGTTGTGGCTCACGGGCCTAGTTGCTCCGCGGCATCTGGGATCCTCCCAGACCAGGGCTCGAACCCATGTCCCCTGCATTAGGAAGCAGATTCCCAACCGCTGCGCCACCAGGGAAGCTCCCAGGCAAAATTTTGATGTAGTTGGTTTTGTCCAAATTTTGTCTCCTGGGGGCTCATCATCTAAGACCAGATTTTAAGACCCAACATCTCATTTGATCCCCACTATTCAGAGCTTGTTGATACTATATTATTATTCCATCATGAAGAGTGGTCTGTCTCCACCTCCATCATAAGGAAGTGAGATCATTAAATCTGGTGTTGTCTTGGGCCAATTTTTATATCTAACCCACTGGGTAACATAGGAGTATGGAGTTCAAACTGAAGATTAATTTTTTGGAGATGGTGGACTGACCTAGCATGTCATCTAAGTTTAAGTTTTTTTTAAAGTCAGGTATTATTTACATAAAGTAAAATTCATCCTTTTAAATGTATATTTCTAGAAGTTTTTTTTCAATTTATTTATGTTTGGCTGTGTTGCTGTGCGTGGGCTTTCTCTTCGTTGCTGTGTGCAGGCTTTCTCTTCGCTGTGGTGCACGGGCTTCTCATTGTGGTGGCTTCTCTTATTGCAGAGCACAGGCTCTAGGTGCATGGACTTCAGTAGTTGTGGCGTGCGGGCTTAGCGGTTGTGGCTTGCAGGCTCTAGAGTGCAGGCTCAGTAGTTGTGGTGCATGGGCTTAGTTGCTCTGCAGCATGTGGGATCTTCCCTAACCAGGGCTCGAACCCATGTCCCCTGCATTTGCAGGCGGATTCTTAACCACTGTGCCACCAGGGAAGTCCTAGAAGTTTTGACAAACACAGTCATGTAACTGCAATCACTGTCAATGTACAGCACATGTCCATCACCCCCAAAATTCCCTCATGCCACATGTAGGCACTTTCTTATAAAGCAAAATGCACTCTTGCCTTATAACTCAGTAACCCCCATAAACAGAAAAAAAATGTACACGTATGTTTATAAGGGATATTTTCATTGTTCTTCCAAACTGTAACTAAGTCAAATAACACTCTCCACATTCCCAGTCCTCAAGCAATCACTGATTTATTTTCTGTCTCTATGTCTTTGCTCTTTCAATGTTGTATAAATGGAATCATACAGACAATAGTCTGTGTGTATGAGTGGGGGGTGGTGATCCAGCTTGCAGTTCTCTGATATCCTTGGATCTGTGGTTTATAACCTTCATTATTAAAAAAATTGTGTCTACTATCTTTTCAACTATTTTTTTTTTGTCTTGAGCTCTCTTCTTCTTCATATTAATTACTTGTATGTTAGAATGTTTGACCTTGTCTCACAGTTCTCAAATGTACTGTTCTTTTTTCCTCACTCTTTTTCCTCTCTGTGTTTCAGTTTTGGTAATTTCTGTTGCTCTCTTTTCTTGTTCACTGTTTATTTTCTTGGATCTATCATATCTGCTGCTGAGCCTATCAAAGGCATTCTTCATCTCTCTTTTCATGATTTTATTCTAGCATTTCCCTTTGACTCTTCCTTACAGTTTCTATTCCTCTACTGAAATTCCCTGTCTATTTATGAATGGTGTCCCTCTTTCTCACTGGAAATTTTAACATATATATGATAGTTATTTTAAATTCCCAGCCTGATAGTTCCAACAACTGGGTCACGTCTAGGTTTGTTTCTGCTAATTGCTTTGTTTCTTGGTTTTTCTTAATTTTTTGTATATCTCATCACTTTTTATTGAATTACAGACATTGTGAGTAGGACAAAAGATACTGAAGTAATATTATTTATTCCTGCAAATAGGCCAGTTTTGGGTGCTCAGCTGTTAATGTGGGAGTTGAATCAATCAGACTTGAGCTGAGTCTGGGTTTTTTCATTGCTATGGTCACCTTCCGTACACCACTGGCTTCAAATTGCTCTAGCATTGTCTTATGTTTGGGGTGGTGGTGAAGAGTTTGGAAGGTTTTTCTTAATGCTTTGTGCCTGCCCACTCCCCCAGCTTTCAGCCTTCCCTGGCATCCTGCTCCACAGCGAGGTTTCTCTCTGAGAAACCTCAGTGCCTGCTGGCTCGGGGTGGGGGCAAGAGTGGCCCCTACTCTTCTGCTCTAGCCTCGGTCCCAGTGATCCTGGGTACCTGAGCCTTGTATGGGGGAAAGCGTCAGAGATCCTGCACCTCCTGCCCATGCCAGTCACACTGGCTGGTATCTTTGCCAATCTTGTGCCCCCCTCTCAACAATAGAAGACCTTTAATATTATTTGTATAGGATCTTGGACCCCAAATGATTTCCTGTTCTTCCCCAGGGATGAAGGGTTTTCTTCTTATTTTCTTTCTTCCCTAGATGCAATGAATTTTCACCTGTGCCATTGAGCTGACAGGGTTTGTTGCCTCTCCTCTAACATCTTAAGGCTTACATTTTGTAGGGTAGAAGGATACAGATGGGGTTGTTTTCTTTTCTCCAGCAGCAGCTGCTCACCTTCTCTAGGCTTTCTCATGAGCACTTGGTGGAGTAGCCATGGAGAAAACCCTGTGAGCAAGTGGAAATTCCTCACATGTCTCAGTATCCCATAGGTCCTATGCTGTCATGACTGCCCTTACTCAGTCTTTAGCAATTTGTTTAGAATTTTAGCTGAATTCTTTATACCTGCATGGGTGATACCCAGGTTCTTCATTTCATCTTCTGCTGCAAGTGAGCCAAAGCTCTTCTCCAACATTTCCCTGGAGAAGCCTCTCTTTCCTTGGATTTCACACTACTTTTTTGCCCTATAACCTCAGTAAACTGAAGAGTACAAGGAAAGTTATGATTTTGTACTTTATTCAGCTTTTGTTGTTGTTTGCAGGGATATTGTCTCTAGTTTCTACATCCCAGGTCACAGTGAAACTCTGAACCATGAAAAAAAGAAGTAGGGGATGGGTCAGGAGGGGAGGGGAGGGCTCTATTCAAAGACATGTTTCCAGGAGAATTTACAGATGATGCACTTTGGGGTCGTGGATCTGAATTTGAATTGGCCTGCCAGAAAGGAAGGGGTTGTTCTCTTACTTCTAGATTAGTTTAAAGAAGCCTTAGGAATCAAGATTGAGTCCAGTTTGGATCTGATTTCCAGCTATGCCCCCTCAGTTAACCCAACAACTGGCAGTAGGTAGTAAGCCTGTCCTCTGGTTCCTGATTTAGTGCATTTTCAAACTATTTCACCCACAGTAACCGAGCTTTTCCTGATGTGGGTCTGTAAATGTAACCTAGGCCATCTGGTTTCTCCCTCCTGGGTGGCCAAATGTTATCCTGCTGACTGCTTTCATTTGCTAACTTGTGTACTCAGGAAATGGTGACTCTGTCTGAGTGGAAGGGAAAGGATAATAGTGTATGAATGAGACAATAAGGAAAACCATTGCTCCTGTTTATCAAGCACTTGCCATATACCAGGACTGCATGAAATGCTTCCGTGCATTGTCTCATTTGATTCTCATAACAAGCCTAAGGATAGCTACTATTTTTATCTCACTGTAACTATAAAGAACCAATAAATGAATTTAATAAGTGGTTTTGGAAAAAACTGATAGTGACATGCCAAAGAACGAAACTAGACTACTATCTTACACCGTACACAAAAATTAACTCCAAAAGGGTTAAAGACCTGAATGTAAGACCTGGAACCATAAAACAAAAAAACAGGCAATAAGCTCATTGACATTGGTATTGATCTTTGGATCTGACTCCAAAAGCAAAGGCAACAAAAGCAAAATAAGTCAGACTACATGAAAGTAAAGAGCTTCTGCATAGCAAAGGAAATCATCAACAAAATGAAAAGGCAGCCTACTGAGTGGGAGAATATATTTGCAAATGTTATACCTGATCAGGGGTTAATACTCAAAATATGCAAAGAATTCATACAACTCAATATCAAAAACCAAACAATCCAATGGAAAAATCAGCAGAGGACCTGAATAGACAATTTCCAAAGAAAACAAACATTCCAAAGATGGTGGAGTTGAGGAAGATGGAGTAAGAGTAAGACGTGGAGGTCACCTTCCTCCCCACAAATACATCAGAAATACATCTACAAGTGGAACAACTCCTACAGAACACCTACTGAATGCTGGCAGAAGACCTCAGACCTCCCAAAAGGCAAGAAACTCCCCACGTACCTGGATAGGGCAAAAGGAAAAAGAATAAACAGAGACAAAAGAATAGGGACGGGACCTGCCTAGTGGGAGGGAGCTGTGAAGGAGGAAAGGTTTCCACACACTAGAAGCCCCTTCGCGGGCAGAGACTGTGGGTGGTGGAGTGGGGAAGCTTCGGAGCCACGTAGGAGAGCGCAGCAACAGGGGTGCGGAGGGCAAAGCGGAGAGATTCCGCACAGAGGATCAGTGCTGACCAGCACTCACCAGCCCGAGAGGCTTGTCTTCTCCCCCGCCGGGGTGTGCAAGGGGCTGGGAGCTGAGGCTCGGGCTTTGGTCGGAGCGCAGGGAGAGGACTGGGGTTGGCAGCATGAACACAGCCTGCAGGGGGTTAGTGCACAACGGCTAGCTGGGAGGGAGTCCGGGAAAAAGTCTGGACCTGTGGAATAGGCAAGACACTTTTGCTTCCCTCTTTGTTTCCTGGTGCGCGCGGAGAGGGGATTAAGAGCGCTGCTTAAAGGAGCTCCAGAGTCGGGCGTGAGCCATGGCTAACAGCGCGGACCTCGGAGACGGGCATGAGACACTAAGGCTGTGGCTGCCGCCGCCAAGAGGCCTGTGTGCGAGCACAGGTCACTGTCCACGCCCCCTTCCCGGGTAGCCTGTGCAGCCCGCCACTGCCGGGGTCCCGAGATCCAGGGACAACTTCCCCGGGAGAACGCATGGCGCGCCTCAGCCTGGTGCAACGTCCCACCGGCCTCTGCAGCTGCAGGCTCGCCCGGCACACTGTACCCCTCCCTGCCCCCGGCCTGAGTGAGCCAGAACCCCGGAATCAGTGGCTCCTTTAACCCCGTCCTGTGAAAGCGAAGAACAGACGCCCTCAGGCGACCTACACGCAGAGGCGGGGCCAAATCCAAAGCTGAACCCCGGGAGCTGTGCGAACAAAGAAAAGAAAGGGAAATTTCTCCCAGCAGTCTTAGGAGCAGCGGAATAAATCTCCACAATCAACTCAATGTACCCTGCATCTGTGGAATACCTGAATAGACAATGAATCATCCCAAATTGAGGAGCTGTGTGGATGAAAGGCTCTTGGTGCTCCAGCCAGGAGGCAGTGCTGTGCCTCTGAGGTGGGAGAGCCACCTTCAGGACACTGGTCCACAAGAGACCTCCCAGCTCCACATAATATCAAACGGCGAAAATCTCCCAGAGATCTCCATCTCAACACCAAGATCCAGCTTCACTCAACGACCAGCAAGCTACAGTGCTGGACACCCTATGCCAAACAACTAGCAAGACAGGAACAAAACCCCACCCATTAGCAGAGAGGCTGCCTAAAATCATAATAAGGCCACAGACCCCCCAAAACACACCACCAGACGTGGACCTGCCCAACAGAAACACAAAATCCAGCCTCATCCAACAGAACACAGGCACTAGTCCCCTCCACCAGGAAACCTACACAACCCACTGAACCAACCTTAGCCACTGGGCACAGACACCAAAAACAAAGGGAACTACAAACCTGTAGCCTGCAAAAAGGAGACCCCAAACACAGTAAGATAAGCAAAATGAGAAGACAGAAAAACACACAGCAGATGAAGGAGCAAGATAAAAACCCACCAGACCTAGCAAATGAAGAGGAAATAGGCAGTCTAACTGAAAAAGAATTCAGAATAATGATAGTAAAGATGATCCAAAATCCTGGAAATAGAATGGAGAAAATACAAGAAACGTTTAACGAGGACCTAGAAGAACTAAAGAACAAACAAACAATGATGAACAACACAATAAATGAAATTAAAAATTCTCTAGAAGGGAACAATAGCAGAATAACTGAGGCAAAAGAACAGATAAGTGACCTGGAAGTTAAAAGAGTGGAAATAACTACTGCAGAGCAGAAAAAAGAAAAAAGAATGAAAAGAACTGAGGACAGTCTCAGAGACCTCTGGGAAAACATTAAATGCAGCAACATTCAAATTATAAGTGTCCCAGAAGAAGAAGAGAGAAAGGGACAGAGAAAATATTTGAAGAGATTATAGTTGAAAACTTCCCTAATATGGGAAAGGAAATAGCTAATCAAGTCCAGGAAGCACAGAGTCCCACGCAAGATAAATCCAAGGAGAAACACGACAAGACACATACTAGTCAAACTATCAAAAATTAAATATAAAGAAAACATATTAAAAGCAGCAAGGGAAAAACAACAAACAACACACAGGGGAATCCCCATAAGGTAACAGCTGATCTTTCAGCAGAAACTCTGCAAGCCAGAAGGGACGGGCAGGACATATTTAAAGTGATGAAGGAGAAAAACCTACAACCATGATTACTCTACCCAGCAAGGATCTCGTTCAGATTTGATGGAGAAGTTAAAATCTTTACAGACAAGCAAAAGCTGAGAGAGTTCAGCACCACCAAACAAGCTTTACAACAAATGCTAAAGGAACTTCTCTAGGCAAGAAACACAAGAGAAGGAAAAGACCTACAATAAGAAACCCAAAACAATTAAGTAAATGGGAATAGGAACATACATATCAATAATTACCTTAAATGTAAATGGATTAAGTGCTCCCACCAAAAGACACAGACTGGCTGAATGGATACAAAAATAAGATCCATATATATGCTGTCTACAAGAGACCCACTTCAGACCTAGGGACACATACAGACTGAAAGTGAGGGGATGGAAAAAGCTATTCCATGCAAATGGAAATCAAAAGAAAGCTGGAGTAGCAATTCTCATATCAGACAAAATAGACTTTAAAAAAGACTATTACAAGAGACAAAGAAGGACACTACATAATGATGAAGAGATCTATCCAAGAAGAAGATATAACAATTGTAAATATTTATGCACCCAACATAGGAGCACCTCAATACATAAGGCAAATACTAACAGCCATAAAAGGAAAAATCAACAGCAACACAATCATAGTAGGGGACTTTAACACCCCACCTTCACCAATGGACAGATCATCCAAAATGAAAATAAATAAGGAAACACAAGCTTTAAATGATACATTAAACAAGATGGAATTAATTGATATTTATAGGACATTCCATCCAAAAACAACAGAATACACTTTCTTCTCAAGTGCTCATGGAAAATTCTCCAGGATAGGTAATACCTTGGGTCACAAATCAAGCCTTGGTAAATTTAAGAAAATTGAAATTGTATCAAGTATCATTTCCGACCACAACGCTATGAGACTAGATATCAATTACAGGAAAAGAGCTGTAAAAAATACAAACACATGGAGGCTAAACAATACACTACTTAATAATGAAGTGATCACTGAAGAAATCAAAAAATACCTAGAAGCAAATGACAATGGAGACATGATGACCCCAAGCCTATGTGATGCAGCAAAAGCACTTCTAAGAGGGAAGTTTATAACAATACAATCCTGCCTTAAGAAACAGGAAACATCTCAAATAAACAACCTAACTTTGCACCTAAAGCAATTAGATAAAGAAGAACAAAAAACCCCGAAAGTTAGAAAAAGGACAGAAATAATAAAGATCAGATCAGAAATAAATGAAAAAGAAATGAAGGAAATGATACCAAAGATCAATAAAGCTAAAAGCAGGTTCTTTGAGGAGATAAACAAAATTGATAAACCATTAGCCAGACTCATCAAGAAAAAAAGGGAGAAGACTCAAATCAATAGAATTAGATATGAAACAGGAGAAGTAACAACTGGCACTGCAGAAATACAAAAGATCATGAGAGATTACTACAAGCAACTCTATGCCAATAAAATGGACAACCTGGAAGAAATGGACAATTTCTTAGAAATGCACAACCTGCCGAGACTGAACCAGGAAGAAATAGAAAATATGAACAGGCCAATCACAAGCACTGAAATTGAAACTGTGATTAAAAATCTTCCAACAAACAAAAGCCCAGGACCAGATGGCTTCACAGGAAAATTCTATGAAACGTTTAGAGAAGAGATAATACCTATCCTTCTCAAACTCTTCCAAAATATAGAATAACGAGGAACACTCCCAAACTCATTCTACGAGGCCGACATCACCTTGATAGCAAAACCAGACAGAGATGTCACAAAGAAAGAAAACTACAGGCCAATATCACTGAGGAACACCGATGCAAAAATCCTCAACAAAATACTAGTAAACAGAATCCAACACCACATTAAAAGGATCACAAAACATGATCAAGTGGGGTTGATTCCAGGGATGCAAGGATTCTTCAATATACACAAATCAATCAACGTGATACACCATATTAACAAATTGAAGGAGAAAAACCATATGATCCTCTCAATAGATGCAGAGAAAGCTTTCGACAAAATTCAACACCCATTTATGATAAAAACCCTGCAGAAAGTAGGCATAGAGGGAACTTTCCTCAACATAATAAAGGCCATATATGACAAACCCACAGCTAACATCGTCCTCAATGGTGAAAAACTGAAACCATTTCCACTAAGATCAGGAACAAGACAAGGTTGCCCACTCTCACCACTCTATTCAACATAGTTTTGGAAGATTTAGCCCCAGCAGTCAGAGAAGGAAAAGAAATAAAAGGAATCCAAATCCGAAAAGAAGCAGTAAAGCTGTCACTGTTTGCAGATGACATGATACTATACATAGAGAATCCTAAAGATGCTACCAGAAAACTACTAGAGCTAATCAATGAATTTGGTAAAGTAGCAGGATACAAAATTTGTGCCTAGAAATCTCTGGCATTCTTATACACTAATGATGAAAATTCTGAAAGTGAAATTAAGAAAACACTTCCATTTATCAATGCAACATAAAGAATAAAATATCTAGGAATAAACCTACCTAAGGAGACAAAATACCTGTATGCACAAAATTATAAGACACTGATGAAAGAAATTGAAGGTGATACAAATAGATGGAGAGATATACCACGTTCTTGGATTGGAAGAATCAACATTGTGAAAATGACTCTACTACCCAAAGCAATCTACAGATTCAGTGCAATCCCTGTCAAACTAACACTGACTTTTTTCACAGAACTAGCACAAAAAATTTCAAAATTTGTTTGGAAAAACAAAAGACCCCGAATAGCCAAAGCAATTTTGAGAACAAAAAATGGAGCTGGAGGAATCAGGCTCCCTGCCTTCAGACTATACTACAAAGCTACAGTAATCAAGACAGTATGGTACTGGCCCCAAAACAGAAATATAGATCAATGGAAAAGGATAGAAAGCCCAGAGGTAAACCCATGCACATATGGTCACCTTATCTTTGATAAAGGAGGCAAGAATATACAGTGGAGAAAAGCCAGCCTCTTCAATAAGTTGTGCTGGGAAACTGGACAGCTACATGTAAATGTATGAGAGTAGAACACTCCCTAACACCATACACAAAAATAAGCTCAAAATGGATTAAAGACCTAAATGTAAGTCCAGACACTATCAAGCTCTTAGAGGAAAACATAGGCAGAACACTGTATGACATAAAGCACAGCAAGATCCTTTTTGACCCACCTCCTAGAGAAATGGAAATAAAAACAAAAATAAACAAATGGGACCAAATGAAACTTAAAAGCTTTTGCACAGCAAAGGAAACCTTAAAGAAGACCAAAAGACAACTCTCAGAATGGGAGAAAATATTTGCAAATGAAGCAACTGACAAAGGATTAATCTCCAAAATTTACAAGCAGCCCATGCAGCTCAATAACAAAAAAACAAACAACCCTATCCTAAAATGGGCAGAAGACTTAAATAAACAGTCCTGCAAAGAATATATACAGCTTGGCAACAAACACATGAAAGAATGCTCAACATCATTAATCATTAGAGAAATGCAAATCAAAACTACAATGAGATATCATCTCACACCAGTCAGAATGGCCATCATCAAGAAATCTAGAAACAATAAATGCTGGAGAGGGTGTGGAGAAAAGGGAACACTCTTGCCCTGTTGGTGGGAATGTAACTTGATACAGCCACTATGGAGAACAGTATGCAGGTTCCTTAAAAAACTACAAATAGAACTACCATACGACCAAGCAATCCCACTATTGGGCATATACCCTGAGCAAACCATAATTCAAAAAGGGTCATTTACCAATATGTTCATTGCAGCTCTATTTACAATAGCCAGGACATGGAAGCAACCTAAGTGTCCATCAACAGATGAATGGATAAAGAAGATGTGGCACATATATACAATGGAATATTACTCAGCCATAAAAAGAAACGAAATTGAGTTATTTGTAGTGAGGTGGATGGACATAAAGTCTGTCATACAGAGTGAAGTAAGTCAGAAGGAGAAAAACAAATACCGTATGCTAACATATATATATGGAATCTAAGAAAAAAAAAAGGTCATGAAGAACCTAGGGGTAAGACAGGAATAAAGACATAGACCTACTAGAGAATGGAATTGAGGATATGGGGAGGGGGAAGTGTAAGCTGTGACAAAGGGAGAGGGTGGCATGGACATATATACACAACCAAACGTAAAATATATAGCTAGTGGGAAGCAGCCGCATAGCACAGGGAGAGCAGCTTGGTGGTTTGTGACCACCTAGAGGGTTGCGATAGGGAGAATGGGAGGGAGGGAGATGAAAGAGGGAAGAGATATGGGAACATAGGTATATGCATAACTGATTCACTTTGTTATAAAGCAGAGACTAACACACCACTGTAAAACAATTATACTCCAATAAAGGTGTTAAAAAAAAAAAAAGATGGCAAACAGGTACCTGAAAAGACGCTCAACATTGGTAATCATCAGGGAAGTGCAAATCAAAACCACAATGAGATATCACCTCACACCTGTTAGAATGACTAATATCAAAAAGACAGGAAATAACAAATGTTGTCAAGGATGTGGAGAAATTGAAACTCTTGTGCACTGTTGGTGGGAATGCAAAGCAGTCACTAGAAAACAGTATGGAATTTCCTAAAAAAATTTAAAATAGAACTACCATATGATCTAGCAATTCCACTTCTGTGCATTTATTCAAAGAAAATGAAAATACTAATTCAAAAATATATATGCACCCCATGTTCATTGCAGCATTATTCACAATAGCCTAGATATGGAAATAACCTAAGTGTCCATTGAAAGATGAATTCATAAAGAAGATGTGATATATATACATATATATATATTACGTATATATACATATATATATATACTCAGTCATAAATATATGTGTGTGTGTATATATATATATGCATATATGTGTGTATATATATATATATGTATATATGTATATGTATATACACTCAGTCATAAAAAAGAATGAGATCCTACCATTTGCAACAACATAGATGGACCTTGAGGGCATTATGCTTAGTGAAATAAGTCAGACAGTGAAAGACAAATAGTGTATGATCTCACTTATGTGTGGAATATAAGAAACAAAACAAACAGAAAACCAAATAAGTGCATAGACACAGAGAACAGACTGGTGGTTGCCAGAGGCAAGAGGTGGGTGAAATGGGTCAAGGCAGTCAAAAAGTAAAAACTTTCAGTTATAAAATAAATAAGTCCTGGGGATGTAATACACAGCATGGGGATTATAATTAATAATACTGTATTTCGTATTTGAAAGTTGCTAAGAAAAAAAAAGAGCCCGAGACACAAAGAATTGAAGTAACTTATACAAGTTTGCAGACCTAGTAAGACATAGACCCAGATCCAACCTAATATCTTAACTACTCCTGAAGTATATTGACATCTGTCCAATAACAGCATTAAAAAAATAACTGTTTGATTTCTGGAATGATGACTCTCATCTAGAAAGTCTTGGGTTAATGGATATTTTCTATGAAAGCACTGACTTTAGGAGATGATGCAAAGGGTCTTACAGAAGGAGGAAATGTCATTCCCTTGGAGAAACCCTGTCACTCCTGGACGGTGGAAGTCTTCCCTCTCTCCCCAGTGTCAGAAGCCTGCTCAGATGTCACCCTAAACAACAACAGTAGCTGTGACAGTAAAAGGCAGACAATGGAGGGTATAACAAAAACCCCCGAGTCCCTGCTTCCCACCTCGGGCTTGAAAAGCTACCCTGAGACCCATGGCCAGGGTTTGAGACCCAGCTGCTAAAAGCCTTTCCTTGGTTTCTCCTCAGTGGGCTCCAGTGACTATGAAAGCTTTGGACAGGCACAGCTGTGGGAGAGCTGGGGACCGTCTTGCTGCATTTCTATAAAGAAGAGCAGCTGACCACATATCTGGATCTACCCAAGGATGAGGAATGTACTTCTTCTAAAGTTTCTTGTAAGTTTTTTTTTTTTTTTTTTTTTTTTGCGGTACACGGGCCTCTCACTGTTGTGTCCTCTCCCATTGCGGAGCACAGGCTCCGGACACGCAGGCTCAGGGGCCATGGCTCATGGGCCCAGCCGCTCTGTGGCATGTGGGATCTTCCCGGACCGGGGCACGAACCCGTGTCCCCCGCATCGGCAGGCAGACTCTCAACCACTGCACCACCAGGGAAGCCCCTCTTGTAAGTTTTGAGGCAGAATAAAAACATTCAGGTGGAGGAAGCCAGATTTTGTCTAATCTTATTCCCATTTATTTCTGTGCTTCTTCTATTTTATTCTTATTATAAAAATGATACAGTCACAGATAGAGAAAACAAACATGGTTACCAGGGGATGGCAGGGAAAGGACAAATTGTGAGATTGGGATTGACATATGCACACTGCTTTATATAAAATAGATAACTAACAGTAATCTGATGTATAGCACAGGGAACTCTACTCAATACTCTGTAATGGCCTACATGGGAAACGAATCCTAAACAAAACAAAATAAAACAAACAAACAGAAAAAAAAAAAACCAGAAGTAGAGTCATAGGTGTAGAAAACAAACATATGTTTACCAGGGGACGGCGGCAGGGAGGGATAAATTGAGAGATTGGGATTGACATATACACACTCATATATAAAATAGATAACTAATAAGAAGCTACCCTATAGCACAGGGAACTCTACTCAATACTCGGTAATGGCCTATATGGCAAAAGAATCTAAAAAAGAGTAGGTACATGTATATGTATATGTATAACTGATCCACTTTGCTGTACACCTGAAACTAACACAACATTGTAAATCAACTATACCCCAATAAAAATTTTAAAAAAGAAAAAAAATGATAATGTCACACATTGTGTAGCTTTTTATAGTCTGCAAAGCATTTTACATATACTATTTCATTTCATTTCATCTTATGAGAGCAATAAGGTAGATGGAGAAACTGAGGCACACTCTAGCAAAGAAACATGCACATGAGAGTAAAATGAGGAAGGACAAGAGATGGGTCTGGATCAGCACCCTTTGTGATGACGTGACTTGTTGACTAAACTTGTCGCCTATGGTACCTATGGTCCAGTCTGTATCCTGGAGATGAGTCAGTGGGGCCACACTATTCTTGTTCACTCCCCCTGTAGCCCCCCATTACTTGGAAAATTCGGACCAACTTACAGTTCTGTCTGCAGTGCCTGTTTGTTCACATCCTCACCAGGCCCAGCTATTATCAGTTGCTAACAATTTTGCCCATCTTATTACCAGTGGAAAATGGTATTGCGTGGGCATTTCAATTCATCTTCTTATTCTTATTAGAGGTTGAGTATCTTCTCATATAGACTGTTTGTAGTTCTTCCTTATGAATTGCCTCTCTATCCTCTGCTTGATATATATTTATAAATCTCCATATTTTCAATCTTTGAATCAATTTTAAAGTATTTCTCTTATAAACATACATGCAGCTTTTTTCTTTTAAAACCTAATCTGCAAGTTTTTCTCTTTCGATGGGGAAGTTAAAATCCTTTGCTTTTCTTGTGATGACACAGGTGTTTGATCTGATTTTCGTCTCTGTTTGCTGTGACCCTCTCACTCCTGGCACTGGATTGCCTGGATTTTCTTTGTTCCTTTTCTGATTTTGTGTTGTGCTTTGCTTCTAGTATTTTGGAAGCTGTACATCTTATTTCTGGTTATCTCATGTGTAGCCATATATTTTTAATGTATTGACATGTACTTTTCTATTGTTCAGAATAAATCAATATTTATAACCCATATCCTTAAAACAGGTGTTTGACATATTTTCATTTCTTCCTTTCTCCCTAGAATTATTTTGGTTAAAGATTTTTAAATTTTTATTTATGATTTATTTCTCTCAAAAGTTTAGTAATTCTTGCTTGTCCATTTAATTTGATAAGTTGATGGCTGAAGTCAGTAGTATAAGCAAGCAGCTAATACGGGCTTTTCTCAACACATATGAGGTTTTAGGTCTGCAGTGGGGCTCTGCTTTCACTGGGAAGAGTTTCTTCATTGGACAGAGAATGAGAGGATTAAGGCTTCTCTTGGGATGTGGGCAGAGAGTGTGGTACCTCAGATTTAGGAGGCAATGTGCTTTAATACTTGCACTTCACCTGGAGGAGTTGCCTTTCTATTTTATATCCAAATTCAGAATTGCAGTCCACTTTTCTCACCTGTCCCAATGCTCACTTTTCATTCTCAAAACAGGCCCCTGATTTATTTAGAGACCATTTTTGCAGTTTTAACCTGAGCCCAAAACCATGGCCAAGTGCTGAATATAGGAAGATGGATGGGGGCAAAGATCAACTGGCATAAATATCAGCTGTCTTCTGGTTAATTATCTCAGAGAGCATCACTGACCCAGCCGTTGCTGAATTTCCACTGGGAAGGCTTGGACCGCACTAGACAGCCCCCCTCACTCATGGCACGACCTGGGATTGCAAGTTCATGCCTTGATTTTTCTATCCATAAATCATTTCTGTTTCTGTCTTCCAAATACCAAATTTCTGATCCAGAAGTGACACCTTTCCTCATTTAACACGTTCAACCAGAATTACTGACATTTCAGAGACCAGGAACCTGAGGCTTTGAGACGGCAACCTTGAGAAGTAGGAGGTATCATCCAGGGGTACCGTGAGGCTCCCGCCTTGACAAGGTTGGGTAGGGGAAGGCCATTCTGGGAGCCGGCTCTGCTTCTTGCGTCAGTGGGCATTGAGTTCCTTCACACTTTTTAAGCACCAATGGTACTCTCTTAAAGAATGGTACTCTCTCTTAAATGGTACTCTCTTAAAAAAGGGTATTCTGTTTAAGAATGGTCCCATTCTTTAAGAAGATGTTATTTATGGTCTGATCCAGGTGTGTGAGTTGCCATGAGCTGTCAAGAGCACATTGCCCTTGGGAGACTGGGGAAGCATGGCAGCTGGAGCAGACAGAAATAGATGAGGAACCCCTCTTCCACCATCCTTTTGTTAATTTATTTAACCAAAATGTGTTGAGTGCCTACCCATGATCATATATTCTGTTAATACTGGGTTTGCTGTGGTAAATAAAATAAATAAGCTTTCTTCCCTTGTGGAGCCTGTGGTCACCGCTGTGGTCATATCAGCACTTGGCTTCTACTTTTGCTTCTTTTATCTCAACTGTCCTCAGTAAGAGACCCTACTAGTCAATGCAGCTAAGCAACTGCTTTCATAAAACTTTGAAACTATCTCTAGTACTGTACTATGAAAACAAAATAGGATTTTACCAACATTGAATTTTGATCAAGAGAGCCACACTTTTTTTTTTTTTTTTTTTTTTTTTGCGGTACTCGGGCCTCTCACCGTTGTGGCCTCTTCCGTTGCAGAGCACAGGCTCCGGATGCGCAGGCTCAGCGGCCATGGCTCACGGGCCCAGCCACTCCACGGCACGCGGGATCCTCCCAGACCGGGGCACGAACCCGTGTCCCCTGCATCGGCAGGCAGACTCTCAACCACTGCGCCATCAGGGAAACCCCACATTTTTTAAATGACTTTTGTTTTAGGTCTCTTTAGAAAGACATTGCAGTGAAGAATGCTCATCCAAAGTTAACACATTGATTCAGGGAAAGCTTCCTTTTTTTTTTTAATTTTTATTTTATACTGGAGTATGGTTGTTTTACAATGTTGTGTTAGTTTCAAGTGTACAGCAAAGTAATTCAGTGATACATATACATGTATCTATTCTTTTTCACATTCTTTTCCCATTTAGGTTGTTACAGAATATTGAGCAGAGTTCCCTGTGCTATACAGTAGGTCCTTGTTTGCTATCTATTGTATATATAGTAGTGTGTATATGTCAACCCCAAACTCTCAGTTTATCCCTCCCCACCCCCCACCTTTCCCCTTTGGTAACCATAAGTTTGTTTTCTATGTCTGTGAGTCTGTTTCTGTTTTGTAAATAAGTTTATTTGTATCAGTTTTTTTTTTAAGATTCTTCATATAAGTGATATCATATGATATTTGTCTTTCTGAACCACCTTTACCATGTTGGATGGCGTATTGCCATCTTCATCAATGGGGGTCTATAAACTATGCAGCCAAGGTGAGAAATGAAGTCAGATTCAGACTGGGCTCAAACCTCAAAGTAACATGTGGTTTTGGGTATGTTCAGAGTTCTTACCTGGGTTTCACTGTCCTTGTCCAAAAAGGAAGAATGGCACTTGATGATGTCTGAGGTCGTCTAGCAAGAACGTTTACTGGGGCTATGTTAATAAAAATAAAATATGACAAACTCGGTTTTCCTCTTTTTATTTCCACCCACAGAAGACTTTCCTTGGGGTTAGTGGGCAGTCTGTGCAGGAGGAACAAAGAAGAGAGATGGCCACTGGACCTACAAAGTGATGGTCTCACAAAGCCACACGCTGGTGTCGGGTGGCACACCTCAAATTCCCTAATAAGGTGTCAGAATGAGCCACTTTCTGAAGCAGGGCTCATGTTTGAATGACCAGACAGATGCCTTTCTTTGTTGTCTGTGAAGCCCTGGTGATGGGAGAGATCCCTGTGGGGAGAAAAATCAAGGCAGAATGGGTAAGTTCCTTTTTGTAAGACGGTATGAGATGGAGAGATTCTTTCTGGGTTTTGGATTCTTTTCACCCTTCTGTCCTCCCCTCTTTCTCATCACCCCCACCTTCCTCTCCCACCCCCTCTCAAAGGAGAGCTGGAGAAAGCAAGCTTTGGGAGCTGAAAAGGTTAGGACTTACTTTTTACTGCAATTCACACCTTTCCCAAGGAAATTCCTTAGAAACCTCATTAATTGATGAATGATGTTTATTGAATTGGTCTCCTCAAATTGTCACTGGGAAAGCGTGAGAAACTGTTATACATCCTGCCAGCAGCCTGCTGTGAAGACTCTGACTTAAAGGCCCCTTTAGACTTTGCATGGAAGGTGGGTCCATCGAGACTTGTTCCAAGGCTCTAAAGATGCCTTTCCTCCCCTTCTTCTTGCCCTGGTGTCACCTCCAGCACCTCCTGGCCAAACCCACTTATCTACATGCTGGACACACACACACACACACACACACACACACACACACTTATACAAGTAACTATAAGGAGCCTGTGGAATGTATTTAAGAAAAAAGCTCAGGAGTCAGACTGCCTGGTTTCTCCGTTTAGCAGCTGTGTAATCTTGGTCACTTCACCTTTTTGTGCCTCAGTTTGCTGTACATTGTAGGGTTGTGATAAGGGTGAAATGGTCTCATCCATGTTCAGTACTTAGCACAGGGCTTGGCACGTTGCCAGTGCTCTATAAACGTTAGGTCCTCTGCCTGTGATAGACTTTTACTGTGCTTTCATTCTTTGGAGCTCTGGGGAGCGGATACCTCTGGCAGTGAGATTTCAAGTAAAGCACTCTCAAAAGACCAGCCCAGATTGAGCTGGGTTTCCACGTGTGGGCGTCTGGGAGATAAAGTGCTGTGTAGCCTTGCCCTTTGTTCTCACATGAGTTCAAGTCCTGAAAGCAGCTTAGGGACTGGGTGATAATGGCCTCTAAGTGCCCTTTCAAAGGAGGCAAAGTTAAATATCACCTGCCAGGTGCTGAAAGTTATTTCTAAGAAGAGTAGGTTAAGGGAACCAGTTGTATGAAGCAGAGCTGGGAAATGACCTGCTGTGGTCAACCCATCCTGGCAAAGCCCCTGAGTGCTCTTTGTCCTGTGTCTGTGTGTCCCCACCACTTCTGCAAGTGTCACTTCAGCATCACTTCGAGAAGGAGGGAGGGAGGGTAGGTGGGTGGGGACTTCTGATGTGATTCTGACAAATACAAGCAATGGGAAACTTGACAGTTTCTGTCCACATGAGCTCCCTCTGTTTTCTTTTTTCTTTTTTTCTCAGTTGTGATGAGCTCTGGTTTCCTTTAAGTTTAGTTTTGACTTTCAACCTTAAGTAAACTCTGGTGGCAAGGTCAGTATGATTGCTTTGTACAAGACCTGTGGTTGCGTGCACAGGGCTGCAGGGACGCCTCCTTGGGAAGGACCTGCTCTCCAGTTCCCAAACTTGGCTCCCATCAGGCGAAACTAGAGCCTAGTTCTTTTAAACCTCCCCTTCCAATACAAAAATTGCCTGCAAGGACAGCAAATGAGAGATTCTTAGCTGCCATACATCTTGCTTTTATGGGAGGTGGGTCACAGATTTTTTCAGGCTGCTGAGAAAGGGAGAGAAATACTCATGTTAGTTGAAAACGCATGTGTCTTGTACAGTTTAGGGAAAAGCAGAGACAAAAACACCTTCCCACCCTTTCCATTAATGGAATAGAGGGTTCTAGCTAACATTCATAGAACTTACCACACAGACTTCCTATGGCATAAACACACAGGTCCCTAAAATAGACAGATTTTAAAAGAAATCAAAAGAACAGAAAATAGGAAAAACGCTCCATCACACATAGTACACCAAGCTGTGTGTGTGTGTGTTGGGGTGGGGGGGTCCTAACCTTTGAGGAATAGAAGCTCTCTTTCATTTTTGTGAGGCCTGATGGCTAAAAGGAGACAAAGATGGCGGCAGGGAACTTACCAAGATAGTGTCCGGTGAAGCTGTTGAATAGAGGTAGGAGGACGGTGCTCTGCGCCTGTATCCTGGGCTTCTGCCAGCCAGCACGTGTGTGCGCATGCATTCATTCATTCACTCACTCACTCATTCATCTGTAATTCTGGCTAATAGTATCAGCTAAAAGTTACAGCCGTGGCTGTCAGCTAGGAAAAAGAGGGCTGTGATCATGGCTAAGACAGCCGGGGTGACTTCCTTGGGGAGAAGGAGGTCACAGATCTAGAGACCCGGAGATCTCTAAACACTGTCCTTTGGGGAAAATTAAAATTAGGGGAAAGCTGTGCTCTCAAAAGCTATGCAATATGAGGCTTTTCTTATGAGACTTACAAATTCCTGTGAGCCATGGTGGTGATCAGGACTCTGGCTGCTGCTGAGAGAGGGGAGAGGCAAGGAGACTCTGAGAGCCACACGGGAAATCAGCTGCTTCTGTCTTAAGTCCCCTGGAAAAGGCAAGTGTCCCTTTCAAGTGACCCATTCCAGGACCTCCCCAGGGAGGGCAGGCCGACTTTCTCCCCACAGGCCCTACACTGGCAGGAAATCTTGCACCCAGAAGCACATTCCTGCTGATCCTTGCCTTTGAAGTGTGGGTTCACCCACAACAGGTGAGTCAAAGACACATCAAACAAGTGGCAACCCCCATGGCCAGAGTAAGGCCAGTGCTTTGTGAGAGAGGTTAGCTTGGAGATTAGTCGTCACACCTCATGTATCTCATGCAGAGTAACCTTTGCCGTTCCTTGCCTACCTTTATTACAGCTAATTTCAAAATAAATCCCTTTCTTTTTCAAGACATTTTGAAAAAAAAAAAGCAACTCTGGCTGATTTACATATATGATTATATCAGCCTTCGCAAGAGTTCTTCAATGTGTCTCAGGCTCCAAGATGGAAATTTGTCTTATTCAGTCTACTTTGGGATCCCTGCTTACTTCTGTTGACATCTCTAAATACATGGAAGAAAACTGAGGACCTTCCATTTTTAACTGATTATATTTTAGCTTCCCAAAAATGAAATGATCGTGGATTTGCATATCTCCACGATCATTTCACTTATCAAATATAAAGGTGTTAATATTTGAACTGGAAAGATAATAAACCTAAAAAACTCAATCTTATTTCTAAAATGTGTGAGCAAATTCCATGGAGGCCAAATGGACAAAAAAACAACAGATCTGAAAACCAGTCTATCTCTTGGACTATAGGTCCAAGTAGACCCACATGAAGGCTGCCTGACAGCCTTTTTTTTTTTTTTTTTATTGAAGTCTAGTTGATTTGCAATGTTGTGCTAATTTCTGCTCTACAGGAAAAATGACTCAGTTACACACATATATACATTCTTTTTTAAAATATTCTTTTCCATTATGGTTTATCACAGGATACTGAATATAGTTCCCTGTGCTATACAGTAAGACCTTGTTGTTTATCCATTCTAAATGTGATAGTTTTCACTGACAGCTTTTAGCTACCTCCGTGGGACGTCAGACATCACCAGTTCAACGTGAGAGGAGCAGGAATAAATTAGAACTAACCCATCAATGCATGTCTTTTAAAAAACACATTCACTATTTTTGTGAAATGATACTATTAAACTTATAATCATTGTAAAATTCAGATTGGTCAGACATGTAAAATGAAGAAAATGCTGTTTTCTCTTGCTTCGCCTCTTAGAAGTTTCCCTTCAGATACTTTCTCTCTTTTTTCACAGAAGATTCCTTTTGGAGTGGTGTTTTTCTCACTCGGTCAATAATCAAGCAATCACAAATATTCAACAGGAACCAAATCTAAACAAAGTATAGCTCATCCTTCTAAACCCTGTTCCATCTTCCTAGCTCAGCAGATGGGATGAACCTATCTAAGTACCATTGCAAGTGATCTTACTTCTCTGTGTTTCCACAACACTTGGTGCAAGTCTCAGGGCACTGATGTATACTAAGTGATGCTCATATGTGATTTTCTAGTGCATACGCCATCATCCATAGGTTTTTACATCATCTTTCCTGGTTCCCCTGGCTGGCACACAAGTGTTTCAATTGGTTTGTATGTGAGTGTATTTCAAACTTCATCAAAGGATCTTGCCATCCCAATTTCACAATTTTAAAAACTAGATTTTCATTGCTATTATTACCCAGTATATTATTTGGCTAGGGCAGTTGTAACAAAATTCCAAAGACTGGGTGGCTTCAACAACAGAGGTTTATTTCTGGAGGCTGGATGTCCGGGATCAAGGTGCTGGCGGGGTTGGTTTCTCCTGAGGCCACTTTCTCTGGCTTGCAGATGTGTCCTCACACAGCTTTTCCTCTGTGAACATTCACTCCTGGTGTCTCTTCCTCTTCTCATAAGAACTCCAGTCCTCATTCAACTTTGATCACCTCCTTAAAGGGCCCATCTCTGAATACAGTCACATTGGAGCTTCAAAATAGGAATTATGGGGGGACACTTACTGTCTGTAACACCTGGGGTGGTAGCTGGGTTCTAAGACGTCCCCTGGATTCCCCTCCCCCTGGTATGAAGATGAAGGGTTTTACTCCTGGGACTAGGTTATGTTATATAGCAGATCTGACCTGCAGATAGTGAGATTATCCTAACTTAATCACACAAGCCCTTTAAAAGCAGAGAGTTTTTTTTTCTGGCTAGCAGCAGAAGGGAAAAGGGGCTTGTATCTGAAAGAGATCTGATGCAAGATCTCTTGCTGAGCTGTGGGAGTCACATGGCAGGGGCTCAAAAGCGGCCTGAGGAGCCGAGAGCAGTTCCCACCCAATGGCTGGGAAACAACAGGGACCTCGGTCCAAAGCTACCGGGAATGAACTCTCCCAACACACGAGTGTCTTGAAGGCGGACTCCTCCCCAGCTCCAGAAGACAGCCCGGTCTGGGCAGCACCCTGATTTCAGCTGTCTTGCTCTGAGAAGAGACTTTTGACCCACAGAACTGAGATAATAAGTGTGGGTTATTTTAAGCTGCTCAGGTTATGGTAATTCATTACACAGTGATAGAATATTGATAACGCCCAGGTATTAATAAGTCATCAGGTCACCCACAGACCATGGAAACAGAACCAGCTGAAGCTAATTCTCCTTCAGCCACGTGCGCATCATCTTTTGGACCAAGTTTCCTAGTGTTTCTCACACCTTAATACACACGCGCATCTCCTGGGGGTCTTGATAAAGAGCAGACCCTGACTCAGTAGGTCTATGGTGCATCCTGAGTTACAGTATTTCTAACGAACTCCCAGGGGAGGCTGATGCCTCGTTCTGAGGGTCACACTTAGAGTAAAAATTGTGTGCTTAGGAAATTGGTTTTATCCTCAGAGCCATGGGCAGGCTGAGTGTATCTTCTCTTTGCTTTTTAGTAGTTGGTTAGTCACATTTCTCAAAGGATTTCATCCAGAATTTCTCATGTTACTGTTAAGGATGTCAGAAATTTGAGGTCTGCTGTAACAATAGTTAATATTCATTGAAGATTTGCTATGTGCCATGCACTGTGTTTACACGAATCCCTTTATTTAAATCCTACGGCCTCCATGTAGCATAGAGAGTGTTATCATCTCCATGTTGGAATCCAAACCTCCAGGAAGGTAAACAACTTGCCCAAGATCACATGGCTTCCAGGCTGGAGTTACAGTTCAAATCTAGAATTTTCTGATACTCCCAATTGTTATTTTATACATCCCTTCCTTCTAACAGATCTGAAAATAGAAAACAAAAGAAACTCACATGCCCAGTCCTTAAGCAATCAGGGAAAAAAAATGCATTTTCTTTTGTCCCCCTTTCTGACTCCAAAGACCTGTTTAAGAGGGACCCCTGCCTAAAATTTTGATTTGGAATACGTTCGAGAAACTACTACCGTTTACAAGTTTCTGTGAGATTTTTTTGTCATGCTGAGGTTGGAGCCTCTTTAGTTTAGCACAGGCCTTTCTGAGGTTTCTGAAAGGCAGAAATAGACCAAAACCTTAGTCTGGGTGGGGATCAGAGAGATAGAGAGCAAAGCGTAATAGAAGAAGAACATTCGGGGGCGGGGAGAACTGGCAGCTGCAGGTTGAGGACAGTGTGCGGGGAAGGAACACAGCAGGTGTCAGGACCTTAGGAGGAAAGACGAACCATGGGCAGGTCCTTGCAGGTAAATGTCTTCGAAGTACAACTGAAGGACACTGGGATGCCAGTATATTGTTCCCTCTACTGAACTCTGGTTTCCTCTGCCTCCTTAACTCCAAAACTTCCAGTCAGAGGCTGGAGAGGGCTTTGTTTGGGAGAGGAGGGACGGGCAGTCCAGTAAAGACAGTGTAATGGTTTCCTCTCCATACTCTGCTAATGCTGGCCTGGCGGCAGCAGCGTCCCACAGAGAAAGGCCACAACCCCAGAGCTGCAGACAGTGAAACCAGCAGAAGCCCAGGCACCCCCAGGACCGCAGTCTGGACCCTGTGTGGATGGGCCGCCTGCAGTGTGAGTGACTCAGCAAAAACGTGTCTCTACCACAGGGCTTCTCAGCCTCGTTCTGTGGGAATCTGGGCCTTGATCACCTTGGTTGGGGGGCTGTCCTGCACTTTGTGGGATGTTTAGCAGCATTTCTGGCATCTACTCACTAAACGCCAGTAGCACCCTTCTCTCCCCAGCTGTGCCACCAAAAATGTGTCTAGATATTTCCAAATATCCTCTACGGGCAAAATCTTCCTGGGTAATAACTGCTACCCTACAACAAACCCTCCAGAGGGTCCAGGAAGGGCTCAGACACCCACAAAAGCATGGGATGTTGATTTACGCCATAGGACTAGAGAAATCCAGGCTGGAGATCTAGTTTACAGTAACATAAGCAGAAACGTAGATTCAGAAAAGGTTTTGGAGTTAGAGGTGGTTGTGTCTGTGTGTCTAGCTGTTTACATTTAACTAGAACTGGTCTCTAAAGCGCTTTTCCCCTCAGGAAATAAAAGTTCTGAGGGTCTCTCACCATTAGCAGGCTATGATGTTTGCCCAATTCAAACACGGTTTTCCTTTACAAAAAAATTCTAAGTATTTAATTGAAATTGCCAAACTGAAGGCCCCAAGGAGATTCTTCAATTTTGGTTACCAACAGGCAAAGGTTGTGATTTGGTTCAAGCTGCTTGTGAGCCGTCTGCCCGCCACAAGGGCTGCATTTATAGCACCCTTGATTCGATGTGACATTTTTTCACTCTGAGTCTTTTGCCCATATTTGAAGAGAACCACACAGGGGACCTTATTAAAATCTGCAGAAGCCTGTGATGGCATGAGGATGCACTTATGTGAACGGGAGGGAGAGAATGGATGTTTTATCTTCTGGGAATCTGGTGGTTTTATTTTATAGGAACTTACAAAGGGAAAAGAAGATGCTGGTCTCATTTCAAATGGACTGCCATGTGCCCTCTGCTTGAAAATCTAAGTGGCCAGGGTAAAGTTTAAATTGTTTCCATGACTGACTAAAGCAGGAATTGCTTCTTCTGTTCAACTACAGATTCCTTGGCTAATTACAGTGAAGAGATGTTGTGGAGATCACAGAGCAACAGATCACACACAGATGAGCCCCTGTGTGCTAGGTCTGGCCCACTCGAGTCTGTGTTCATGCCCAGAAAAGATGTGAATTCCACTACCTCCCTGTCCTATTAATCCCTGACTTGCTTTTCTAGCAAAGGGCCCAGGCCCCAGGAGTGGAGACAAGGCTCCAAATCAAGGCTGTGGAATAGGCAAAGCTTGTCTCCAAGTTCCCTTTTCTGTCCCTTTTCTATCTTGGTGGAGCCCTCTCCTCCTTCAATATTCTCATGCTTTTCTAGATATAAACAAAGGTGGCAGAGCGACCACTGGGGGATGGGGTGGGCTGGGGGCTACTTTGGGTTGGTGTGGTCAGGGAGGGTCTCTCCCAGGAGGTGGGATTTGAGCTGAGTCCTCAGCTACACAAAGGGATAAGCCTGGGAGATTCTGGAGAAAGAACATTCCAGGCAGAGACCTGACAAGCAAAGGCCCTGAGGCAGGGTGAGGGAGGCCTATTCAAAGAGAGAAAGGAGGGCTGTGTGGGTGGACACAGAGGGCAAGAAAGAGCAGCAGGGGATGAATAGGACAGGGAGGAAGGGGCAGGCCACCCGGCCCTTGGCAGGCCACGGAGAGGAAAACAGTGTTTATCCTGAGTGCAACGGGAAGACACTGAAAACATATAAAAAGCTCTTACAGAGTGAGAGGGAAAAAAACAGCAATGGAAACTTCATGAGTAGATTGCTTATGGAAAAGAAAGAATGAAAGAAAGAAAGAAAAGAAAGAAAGGAATACAAACAGCTTTTATAATTTGAAAAGACACCCAATTTCAATTTCTGTTGGCAAAGCAGTAGAGAAACAGACAATACATTGCTGGTGGGAGTACAAACTGGTCCGACCCTTGCTGAGGCTGGGACTTGCTGATGGACTAGGTATGGGAAGAGGACCAAGGTAAGAATCAGAGATGATACCCAAATGTTTAGCTTGAACAGCAGAGTAGGTTATGGCATCCTTTGCTGAGATGGGGAGGGTGTAAGAGAACAGGGGGTGCAGGAGACCGTTCACAGTGCAGTCCACCCAAGCTCAAGGTTGGATATGTTACACTGGGGGTCCTGAACATGCAGTTAAGGGATGATGCCATAGGCAGTGGTATGTGCATGCTGGGAGCTCAAGAGATATGATTTGAACTTGGCAGCCTATATTTGCCATTGAAAGTCGCCGTCTCAGTGGGCCCCTACATGCTTGCTGGCTTCACACCGTCCCCACCTGGGGTGGATCATAGTCATGCTCAACTTTCACGGTTCATAAGAATCACCTGGAGAAGTTAAAAACTCCCTATTCCTAGACATCATCCCTAGGTGTTCCGATCATGCAGGCAAGCATTGGGTTGGGGCCAGGAAAATTCATTTTTAATATATGCCCCAGATCATTCTGATGCTAGTGGTGTGAAGGCCACATGATGAGAAACACCCTTAGAACTCTGTAGGGCCAAATTCAAAAACCACAAGAGGACCTTTTAAATTATATAAACCATTAACATTTATGCCTAAATGGATCTGGAACACTGGCTAAGTGTTTTATGCTCATTAACTCAATTCCTTTTTTGTTTTTCTAAATTTTTTTTTTTTTTTTTTTTTTTTTTTTTTTGCGGCACACGGGCCTCTCACTGTTGTGGCCTCTCCCGTCGCGGAGCACAGGCTCCGGACACGCAGGCTCAGCGGCCATGGCTCACGGGCCCAGCTGCTCCGCGACATGTGAGATCTTCCCGGACTGGGGCACGAACCCGTGTCCCCTGCATCGGCAGGCGAACTCTCAACCACTGCGCCACCAGGGAAGCCCTTTCTAAATTTTTATGTTTAAAAAGTTAACAAGTTCACATGGTGAAAAGTCAAAACAATATAAAAAGGGAAATGTCAAAATGTATTGCTTCTGCCATTGTTCCCACCCATTATACTTCCAGCTTTGTTACCCATTAGGACTCCTGTTTCTATTAGTTTCTTCTGGATGCTACAAATATTTATTTTTGAAAATTAAAGGAAATAGAAATATTGGTTCAAATGAATGAAGGTGGTCAAAAGGTAAAAAGAAAAAATAATGCAGATGATGTTAAAATAGACATAGAAATTTTGAAAAGAAAAACAAATGTAAATATATTTTCTCCCCAACTCTTCACCTTTCTTACCCACTTATGTGCAGTATCTGCTCCTGACTTTTTTCATTGAGACCTTTCCACGTCACTACATAGAGAGCAGCCTCATTCTTCATTTTACAACTGCATAATATTCCGTGGTACACATACCCTGTGGTGTAATAACATCAGTTCCCTGTGGATGGACTGTTGGATTGTTTCTAATCTTCGGCTAGTAATTAATGCTGCATATAATGTATATTCATTGCATCATATATTTGAAGTATATCTGTAGGATAAATTCCCAGAAGTGGGATTTCTGGGTCAAAGGGTAAATGCATTTGTAATTTTGATGACAGTTGCCAAGTTGTCCTCTGCAGGGGTAGTACCATTTTGCATCCCCACCAGCAATGTATGAGAGTACCTGTTTCCCCACCACCTTGCCAGCAGAGTGTTGTTAGACTTTTGGATTTTTGCCAATCTGATAGGTGAGAAATGTTATTTTTCTGTATTTTCACTTTGTCTCTTACATAAGTAAAATTGGGCCTCTTTTTTTTCATATATATGTCTATATATATATATGTCTATATATATATGCCTATATATACATGAGAGCTGTTTGTATTTCTCTTTTTTTTCTATAAGCAGTCTATTCATAAACCTCTTGGCCATTTTCTTCTCACTTTCTAGGAGCTCTTTGTATATTACAGAGATGAGTTCTTGTGATATCAGACACAGATACTGTTTCCAGTTTATCTTAGGATTTAATTTGCTTACTTTTAAAATGTGTTTGAGTGTATTAATTTTTAATGGCCTCTGGATTTTGAGTACTTACAGAAGGCTTTCCTCCACTCCAAGGTCATGAAAGAATTTACTCATTACGTTCACTGTTTCAACACTCCTCTGAGTCCGTATTGTCAGCCTTATTTTATGGATGAGGACACCGAAATCCAGCTGGATCTCCCTTACCACTAAGCTTTCTCAGAACACTATTCAAGGAGTAAAAACATGAATTCCTCTTCTCAATATCACTTTGCATCCTTTTTGCTGGGAGATTTGTGAAGATTATTCTTTGTTCTTGGTTCTGAACCTCCAGTTTTAATGCTAAAACACCTGTGACCATTGCAGCAAAACTTCTGCAAAATATTATCTAGGTTGTAAAACAAAGTGGTCCTGTTATTTCTGAGGCTTTAAATAAAAACAAAATCGCCCAGGTCCTGTAAACATTCATGTTTGCATTTAAACAAGCACAAAATATCTCCCAAATCTTATAAACATTGATGCTGGAAGCCAGCATGTTGAAGCAGCCAGGACCACGCGCACCACCTACGGACGTCAGCAAATGTCCCTTTTAATTGAACGCTCAAAAGGATATCTGCCAGCAAGCAGAGCGGCCCTGCGGGGGCCACGCTGGACAGCATTAAGGGCACCTGGACTCCGTGGCAGCCCTTCGTCCCTGTCTCTCCCTTTCTCTCTGCCAGAGCCAGCAGGTAGGGAGATGCTGACGTGTCTATTGAGGACTAGGAAAAATACCGTGTGAGAGCCAATCCTCTGAAGGACGATGACCCAGTTGAAGCCTTCTACCTGCAGCCTCCTCTTCCTACTAAACCCTGGAGCTCTCAGAAAGCACGGTACCGAGCCCTTCACCCACACACTTGGCAGAGGAGTGGCTTATACAGGCTAACCCTCAGACCGAGATCGTGATTTTTTTTTTCTAAGATTGACTCTGATGGACTGGTGAGCACTGCCTAAAACACTGGGTTGAGATGGATTCCAAGCCCACATCTAAGCACAGAGCTGTATGGCGCTGAGATTGATTAGTGATGTCTGTCTCCAACATGGTAGGGGAAGAAGTCACACGTATGCTAAACACCTGTCAATCCTGATTTAAAGGTTTATACTTGGTTTATAGAACCAAAGCCTAGTGGAGATGACTGAGATAAGCTTACCCACCCCAAAACGCTGAAGTTTTTAGAATGCTTGGCTCTAGAGAAGTTGCTCTGGTTTAATTTCCAGAGGGCTATCTTTATTATTTAAAAGACAGGATTTGTGTTGGTTTTCCCCACCTGTACTATGCTCAATCCCTCTTTTCCTTATCTGAGATCCAGTGCTTCAGGACCTAACACAGGGCTTCCCAGCAGTAGATGTTCAATGAACATTGAATTGAATCAGATCACATACAGCAGATTAAGTTTTAAAAAGTACTTTGCAGGCTTCCCTGGTGGCGCAGTGGTTGAGAGTCCGCCTGCCGATGCAGGGGACATGGGTTTGTGCCCCGGTCTGGGAAGATCCCACATGCCGCGGAGCGGCTGGGCCTGTGAGCCATGGCTGCTGAGCCTGCGCGTCCAGAGCCTGTGTTCCGCAACGGGAGAGGCCACAGCAGTGGGAAGCCCGCGTACCGCAAAAAAAAAAAAAAAGAAAAAGAAAAAAGTACTTTGCCCATATTCATATAGTCTTTCAACAAATACTTATTTGGCATTTACTTATTTGCATAGAACTAGTTAACTGTTGGGATTACCGGATTAAATGATTAGATATGATCTCTAAAGTGTAGATTTTCCCCAAGTGTATGTTTTAAATTTTGATGAAGTACAATGTATTTTTTCATTTATGACTCACGCTTTTTTGGTGTCATCTAGATACTCTTTGCTTAGCCCTAAATCTTGAAGATTTTCTCCTATTTCTTTTTTATAGTTTTATATTTACATCAACTACCCACTTTGAATTAATTTTTGTATAAGGTATGAGGTTTAGGAATCAGTTCTTTTCTTTTCTCCAATAATATATCTATTTATTCATCTTTTTAAACTTTTTATTTTATATTGGAGTATAGCCAATTAACAATGTTGTGATAGATTCAGGTGCACAGCAAAGGGATTCAGCCATACATATACATGTAGCCACTCTTCCCCAAACTCCCCTCCCATCCAGGCTGCCACATAACATTGAGCAGAGTTCCCTGTGCTACATACAGTAGGTCCTTGTTGGTTATCCATTCTAAATATAGTAGTGTGTACATGTCGATCCCAAACTCCCTAATTATCCGTTCCCCCCATGCTTCCCCACTGGTAACCATAAGTTCCTTCTCTAAGTCTGTGAGTTTGTTTCTGTTTTGTAAATAAGTTCATTTGTATCATTTCTTTTTAGACTCTGCATATAAGGGATATCATATATTTCTCTTTTGCTGTCTGACTCACTTCACTCAGTATGACAATCTCTAGGTCCACCCATGTTGTCGCAAATGGCATTATTTCATTCTTCTTAACGGCTGAGTAATATTCCATTGCATATATGTACTACATCATCTTTATCCATTCCTCTGTCGATAGATATTTAGATTGCTTCCATGTCTTGACTATTGTAAACAGTGTTGCAATGAACATTGGGGTGCATGTATCCTTTCAGACCATGTTTTTCTCCAGATATATACCCAGGAGTGGGATTGCAGGCTCATATGGTATCTCTAATTTTAGTTTTTTTAAGGAGCCTCCATACTGTTCTCCATAGTGACTGTACCAATTTACATTCCCACCAACGTTGTAGCAGGGGTCCCTTCTCTCCATGCCCTCTCCATCATTTATTGTTTGTGGATTTTTTGATGATAGTCATTTGACTGGTGTGAGGTGATATATCACTGTAGTTTTGATTTGCATTTCTCTAATAATTAGAGATGTTGAACAGTTTTTCATGTGCCTCTTGGCCATCTGTATGTCTTCTTTGGAGAAATGTCTATTTAGGTCTTCTGCCCAATTTTTGATTGGGTTGTTTGTTTTGATGATATGAAGCCTCATGTGCTGTTTGTAAATTTTGGAGACTAATCCCTTGTTGGTCACATCATTTGCAAATATTTTCTCCCAATCTGTGGGTCGTCTTTTCATTTTGTTTATGGTTTCCTTTGCTGTGCAAAAGCTTTTGAGTTTAATTAGGTCCCATTGTTTATTTTTGTTTTTATTCCCATTATTCTGGGAGACAGATCAAAAAAGATATTGCTGTGATTTATGTCAGAGAGTGTTCTGCCTATGTTGTCCTCTAGGAGTTTTATAGTGTCTGGTCTCACATTTACGTCTTTAATCCATTTTGTGCTTATTTTTGTGATTGGTGTTAAAGAATGATCTAATTTCATTTTTTTACATGTCGCTGTCCAGTTTTCCCAGCACCATTTGTTGAAGAGACTGTCTTTCCACCATTGTGTAGTCTTGCCTCCTTTGTCATAGATAAATTGAACATAGGATGCATGGCCTTATTTCTGGGCTTTCTATCCTGTTCCATTGATTTTTATTTCTATTTTTGTGCCAGTTCCATACTATTTTGATGACTATAGCTTTGTAGTATAGTCTGAAGTCAGGGAGCCTGATTCCTCCAGCTCCATTTTTCTTTCTCAAGATTCCTTTGACTATTCGGGGTCTTTTGTGTCTCCATACAAATTTTAAGATATTTTGTTCTAGCTCTATGAAAAATGTCATTGGTAACTTGATAGGGATTGCATTGAATCTGCAGATTGCCTTTGGTAGTATAGTCATTTTTACAATATTAATTCTTCCTATCCATGAACATGGTATATCTTCCCATCTGTTTGTGTCTTCTTTGATTTCTTTCATCAGCATCCTACAGTTTTTGGAGTACAGGTCTTTTTTCTCCTTAGGTAGGTTTATTCTTTTTGATATGATGGTAAATGGAATTGTTTCTTGAATTTCTCTTTCTGATCTTTCATTGTTAATGTATAGAAATGCAACAGATTTCTGTGTATTAATTTTGTAACCTGCAAATTTACCAAATTCATTGATTAGCTCTAGTACTTTTCTGGTAGCATCTTTAGGATCTTCTATGTATAGTATCATGTCATCTGCAAACAGTGACAGTTTTATACTTCTTCTTTTTTATACTTTATACTTTTTTTATACTTTTTTATACTTCTTTTTTTATACTTTTTTATACTTCTTTTCCAATTTGGATTCCTTTTATTTCTTTTTCTTCTCTGATTGCCATAGTTAGGACTTCCAAAACTATGTTGAAAGTGGTAAGAGTGGACATCCTTGTCTTGTTCTTGATCTTAGAGGAAATGTTTCAGCTTTTCACCACTGAGTATGATGTTAGCTGTAGGTTTGTCATATATGGCCTTTATTATGTTGAGGTAGGTTTCCTCTATGCCCACTTTCTGGAGAGTTTTTTTTTTTATCATAAATGGGTGCTGAATTTTGTCAAAAGCTTTTACTTCATCTATTGAGATGATCATATAGTTTTATTCTTCAATTTATTGATGTGGTGTATCACACTGATTGATATGCAGATATTGAAAAATCCTTGCATCCCTGGGATAAATCCCATTTGATCATGGTGTATGATCCTTTTAATGTACTCTTGGATTATGTTTGCAAGTATTTTGTTGAGGATCTTTACGTCTATGTTCCTAAGTAATATTGGCCTATAACTTTCTTTTCTTGTGGTACCTTTATCTGGTTTTGGTATCAGGGTGATGGTGGCCTCATAGAATGAGTTTGGGGGTTTTCCTTCCTCTGCAATTTTGAAAGAGTTTGAGAAGGATAGGTGTTAGCTCATTTCTAAATGTTTGATAGAATTCACCTGTGAAGTCGTCAGGTCCTAGACTTCTGTTTGCTTGGAGTTTTAAAATCACAGTTTCAATTTCAGTGCTTGTGATTGGTCTGTTAATATTTTCTATTTTTTCCTGGTTCAGTTTTGGAAGGTTGCACTTTTCTAAGAATTTGTCCATTTCTTCCAGGTTGTCCGTTTTACTGGCATTTACTTTCTTGTAGTAGTCTCTTATGATCTTTTGTATTTCTGTGGTGTCAGTTGTAACTTCTCCTTTTCGTTTTCTAATTTTATTGATTTGAGTCCTCTCCATTTTTTTCTTGATGAGTCTGGTTAAAGGTTTATCAATTTTGTTTATCTTTTCAAAAAACAGCTTTTAGTTTCATTGATCTTTGCTATTGTTCTCTTTGTCTCTATTTCATTTATTTCTGCTCTGATCTTTATGATTTCTTCTACTCACTTTAGGTTTTGTTTGTTCTTCTTTCTCTAGTTGTTTTAGTTGTAAGGTTAGGTTGTTTATTTGAGATTTTTTCGTGTTTCTTGAGGTAAGATTGTATTGCTATAAACTTCCCTCCTAGAACTGCTTTTGCTGCATCCCATAGGTTTTGGATCGTTGGGCTTTCATTTTCATTTGTATCTAGGTATTTTTTGATTTCCTCTTTGATATTTTCAGTGATCCATTGGTTGTTTAGTAGCATATTGTTTAGCCTCCACGTGTTTGTGTTTTTATAGTTTTCCTTGTAATTTATTTCTAATCTCATAGCACTGTGATTGGAAAAGATATTGATATGAGTTCAATTTTCTTAAATTTACTGAGGCTCACCCTGTGGCTCAGCATGTGGTCAATCCTGGAGAATGTTTTGTGTGCACTTGAGAAGAATGTGTATTCTGCTGCTTTTGGATGGAATGCTCTATAAATATCAATTAGGTCCATGTGCTCTAATGTGCCATTTATAGCCTGTGTTTCCTTATTGATTTTCTGTCTGGATGATCTGTCCATTGATGAGAGTGAGGTGTTAAAGTCCCCCACTATTATTGTGTTATTGTTGATTTCCTTTTTTAAGGCTGTTAGAATTTGTCTTATATATTGAGGTGCTCTTATGTTGGGTGCATATATATTTACAATTGTTATATCTTCTTCTTGGATTGATCCCTTGATCATTATGTAGTGTCCTTCTTTTCTTTTATAACAGTCTTTATTATAAAGTCTATTTTGTCTGATATGAGTATTACTATTCCAACTTTTTTTGATTTGCATTTCCATGGAATACCTTCTTCCATCCTCTCACTTTCAGTCTGTATGTGTCCCTAGGTCTGAGGTGGGTCTCTTGCAGACAGCATGTATACATATCTTGTTTTTGTATACACTCAGCTAGTCTATGTCTTTTGGTTGACACATTTAATCCATTTACATTTAAGGTAATTATTGATGTGTGTATTCCTATTGTCATTTTCTTAATTGTTTTGAGTTTGTTTTTGTAAGTTTTTTCCTTCCCTTCCTCTTTGGTTCTGTTCTCTTGTGGTTTGATGACCATCTTTAGTGTTGTATTTGTGTTGCTTTTCTTTTTGTGTGTGTGTGTATCTATTGTAGTTTTTGGGTTTGCTGTTCCCATGAGGTTTTTAATATAACAGTCTATATATGTACACTTTGTTTTTTTAAGTTGCTAGTCTCTTTCCCCCCTAGAGGAGTTCCTTTAACATTTGTTGTAAAGCTGGTCTGGTGGTGCTGAATTCTCTTAGCTTTTGCTTGTCTGTAAAGCTTTTGATTTCTCTGTCAAATCTGAATGAGAGCCTTGCTGGGTAGGGTATTCTTGGTTGTAGGTTCTTCCCGTACATCACTTTAAATATATCATGCCACTCCCTTCTGGCTTGCAGAATTTCTGCTGAGAAATCAACTGATAACCTTATGGGAGTTCCTTGTATGCTATTTGTCATTTTCCCTTGTTACTTTTAATATTTTTTCTTTGTCTTTAATTTTTGTCAGTTTGATTACTATGTGTCTCAGCATGTTCCTCCTTGGGTTTATCCTGCCTGGGACTCTGCTTTCTGGACTTGGTTGACTGTTTCCTTTCCCATGTTAAGGAAGTTTTCAACTATAATCTCTTCAAATATTTTCCGGGGTACTTTCTTTCTCTCTTCTCCTTCTGGGACCCCCATAATGCTAATGTTGGTGCATTTAATGTTGTTCCAGAAGTATCTTAGATTGTCTTCATTTCTTTTCATTCTTTTATCTTTATTCTGTTCCACAGCAGTGAATTCCACCATTCTATCTTCCAGGTCACTTATCTGTTCTTCTGCCTCAGTTATTCTGCTACTGATTCTTTCTAGGGTGTTTTTCATTTCAGTTATTGTATTGTTCATCTCTGTTGGTTTGTTCTTTAGTTCTTCTAGATCTTTGATAAACATTTCTTGCACCTTTTGAATCGTTGCCTCCATTCATTTTCTGAGATCCTGGATCATCTTCACTATCATTATTCTGAATTCTTTTTCTGGAAGGTTGACTATCTCCACTTCATTTAGTTGCTTTGCTGGTGTTTTATCTTCTTCCTTCATCTGCAACATAATCCTCTGTCTTTTCATTTTCTCTAAATGTCTTTGATTGTGGTTTTCGTTATGCAGGCTGCAGGACTGTAGTTCTTCTTGCTTCTGCTGTCTGCCCTCTGGTAGGATGAAGTTCTTTTTATTTTTAAATTTTTTTAAATGAATTTGCTTATTTATTTATCTACTTTCTGTCAATCTATCAATCAATCAGTCAATCAATTAATCTATCTATCTATGGCTGCGAATGTCCAATTTCTCTGACAACATTTGCTGGAAAGACCATCCTTCCTCCAATTAGTTGTGTTTGCATCTTGTTCAAAAGTCATTTGGGGGCTTCCCTGGTGGCACAGTGGTTGAGAGTCCACCTGCCGATGCAGGGGATACAGGTTCGTGCCCCGGTCCAGGAAGATCCCACATGCCACGGAGCGGCTGGGCCTGTGAGCCATGGCCACTGAGCCTGTGCATCCGGAGCCTGTGCTCCACAATGGGAGAGGCTGCAACAGTGAGGGGCCCATGTACCACAAAAAAAAAAAAAAAAAAAAAGTCATTTGGGCATGTTTGTGTGAGTTTATTTCTGGTTTCCTTACTCTGTTGCCTGATCTATGTGTCTATTCCTCCACCAGAACCACACAGTCTTGATTACTATAAACTTGAATAGAATAAATCTTGAAATTCCTTCCTCCCACTTTATTCTTCATTTTCAAAATTGTATTTAGCTATTCTAGTTTGCTTCCTTTTTCATATAAATTTTAGAGTAAACTTGTATATATCTACCAAAAATCTTTCAAATATATTGATAGGAGTTTTAGTTTGAGGAGAATTGCTATCTTTGGCATGTTAACTTTTCCAATCATGAACAGAGTATATCTTCCTATTCATTCAAATCTTTTAAAATTTCTTTCATTAGTGTTGTGCAGTTTACAACATACAAGTTCTGTACATGTTTTGTTAGACCTACACCTAAGTATTTCATTTTTTGAGCAATTTTAAGTAGTACTTTTAATTTCAATGTCCATGTGTTTCTCACTAGTATTTAGAAATACAGTTGATTTTTGTATGTTTATCTTATATCCTATGACCTTGATAAACTCACTTAATAGTTCTAGGATTTTTTGGTAGAGTCTTTGGATCTTCCTATATAGGCAAGCATGTCATCCACAAATAGGGGCGGTTATATTTCTTCCTTTCAGATCTCTATCATTTTTTTCTATGTATTTTAATGCCTCTTTATTGCCTTATTGTACCAGGTAGAACTTCTAGCACGTTGTTGAATATGTGTGGTGAGACCAGGCATTCTAGCCTTGTTCCTGATGTTAGGTGAAAAACATTTCTTCACTAAGTTTAATGTTAGCTATAGAGTGTTTTAGATGCTCTTTATTGAGAAAGTTCCTCTCTATTGTTTTTTTATTTTTATAAGTTTTTCTAAAAAAATCATGAATATGTATTGATACACTTATCAATCAATGCAGAAATTAGTGTGTTAATATAGTGGATTAGCCTATTAATATAGTGGATTACATTGATTGATTTTCAAATATTCAAACAGCTTTTGATCCCTGGAATAAATTACCCTTGTTAATGGTGTATAATTCTTTTTATTTACTGTTGAATTTTATTTGCTAACAACTAAGACCATCTTTTCCTTTTTCTGTCTTTTTCTGATTTTAATATATGGGTAGAATTAGCTTCATACAGTAAATAGGGAAATGTTCCTATCTCTTCAACGTCCTGGAAAAGATTATATGGAATTGGTGTTAATTCTTTTTCTTTTTTCCACATTTTTAAAAACATCTTTATTGGAGTATAATTGCTTTATATTTTTGTGTTAGTTTCTGCTGTATAACAAAGTGAATCAGCTATACATATACATATATCCCCATATCCCTTCCCTCTTGCATCTCCCTTCCATCCTCCCTATCCCAACCCTCTAGGTGGTCACAAAGCACCAAGCTGATCTCCCTGTGCTATGTGGCTGCTTCCACTAGCTATCTATTTTACAGTTGGTAGTGTATATATGTCCATGCCACTCTCTCACACCGTCCAAGCTTACCCTTCCCACTCCTCATGTCCTCAAATCCATTCTCTACATCTGCATCTTTATTCCTGTCCTGCCGCCCCTAGGTTCTTCAGAACAAGTTTTTTTTGTTTGTTTGTTCGTTTTTTTAGATTCCGTATATATGTGTTAGCATACAGTATTCGTTTTTCACTTTCTGACTTAATTCACTCTGTAAGACAGACTCTAGGTCCATCCACCTCACTACAAATAACTCAATTGTATTTCTTTTTATTGCTGAGTAATATTCCATTGTATATATGTGCCACATCTTCTTTATCCATTTATGTGTCGATGGACACTTAGGTTGCCTCCATATCCTGGATATTGTAAACAGTGCTGCAGTGAACATTGTGGTACATGACTCTTTTTGAATTATGGTTTTCTCAGGGTATATGCACAGTAGTGGGATTACTGGGTCATATAGTAGTTCTATTTTTAGTTTTTCAAGGAACATCCATACTGTCCATAGTGGCTGTATCAATTTACATTCCCACCAACAGTGCAAGAGGGTTCCCTTTTCTACACACCCTTTCTAGGATTTATTGTTTGCAGATTTTTTGATGATGGCCATTCTGACCAGTGTGCGGTGATACCTCATCGTAGTTTTGATTTGCATTTCTTTAATGATTAGTGATGTTGAGCATCCTTTCATGTGTTTGTTAGCAATCTGTTTATCTTCTTTGGAGAAATGTCTATTTAGGTCTTCTGCCCATTTTTGGATTGGGTTGTTTATTTTTTTAATATTGAGCTGCATGAGCTGCATGTATGTTTTGGAGATAAATCCTTTGTCAGTTGCTTTGTTTACAAATATGTTCTCCCTTTCTGAGGGTTGCCTTTTCGTCTTGTTTATGGTTTCCTTTGCAGTGAAAAAGCTTTTAAGTTTCATTGGGTCCCATTTGTTTATTTTTGTTTTTATTTCCATTTCTCTAAGAGGTGGGTCTAAAAGGATCTTGCTGTGATTTATGTCATAGAGTATTCTGCCTATGTTTTCCTCTAAGAATCTCATAGTGTCTGGCTTTACATTTAGGTCTTTAATCGATTTTGAGTTTATTTTTGTGCATGCTGTTAGGGAGTGTTTTAATTTCATTCTTTTACATGTAGCTGTCCAGTTTTCCCAGCACCACTTATTGAAGAGGCAGTTTTTTCTCCACTGTATATTCTTGCCTCCTTTATCAAAGATAAGGTGACCATATGTGCGTGGGTTTATCTCTGGGTTTTCTATCCTGTTCCATTGATCTATATTTCTGTTTATCTGCCAGTACCATACTGCCTTGATTACTGTAGCTTTGTAGTATAGTCTGAATTCAGGGAGCCTGATTCCTCCAGCTCCGTTTTTCTTTCTCAAGATTGGTTTGGCTATTTGGGGTCTTTTGTGTTTCCATACAAATTGAGGAATTTTTTATCCTAGTTCTGTGAAAAATGCCATTGGTCGTTTGATAGAGATTGCATTGAATCTGTAGATTTCTTTGGATAGTATAGTCATTTGCACAATGTTGATTTTTCCAATCCATGAACATGGTATATCTCTCCATCTGTTTGTATCATCTTTAATTTCTTTCATCAGTGTCTTATAGTTTTCTGTGTACAGGTCTTTTGTCTCCTTAGGTAGGTTTATTCCTGGTATTTTATTCTTTTCGTTGCAGTGGTAAGTGGGACTGTGTCCTTAATTTCTCTTTCATATTTTTCATCATTAGTGTATAGAAATGCAAGAGATTTCTGTGCATTAATTTTGTATCCTGCTACTTTAGGAAATTCATTGATTAGCTCTAGTAGTTTTCTGGTGGCATCTTTAGGATTCTCTATGTATAGTATCATGTCATCTTCAAAGAGTGACAGTTTTTCCTCTTTTCCAATTTGGATTCCTTTTATTTCTTTTTCATCTCTGATTGATGTGGCTAAAACTTCCAAAACTATGTTGAATAATAGTAAGAGTGGGCAACCTTGTCTTGTTCCTGATCTTAGTGGAAATGCTTTCAATTTTTCACCATTGAGAATGAAGTTGGCTGTGGGTTTGTTATATATGGCCTTTATTATGTTGAGGTAAGTTCCCTCTGCCTACTTTCTGGAGAATTTTTATCATAAATGTGTGTTGAATTTTGTCAAAAGCTTTTTCTGCATCTATTGAGATGATCATATTGTTTTTATCCTGCAGTTTGTTAATATGCTGTATCACATTGATTGATTTGCGTATATGAATAATCCTTGTATTCCTGGGATAAACCCTAGTTGATCACGGTGTATGATCTGTTTAATCTGCTGTGGATTCTGTTTGCTAGTATTTTGCTGAGGATTTTTGCATTTGTGTACATCAGTGATATTGGTCTGTAATCTTTTTTTTAATGACATCTTTGTCTGGTTTTGGTATCAGGGTTATGGTGGCCTCGTAGAATGAGTTTGGGAGTGCTCCTCCCTCTGCTATATATTGGAAGAGTTTGAGAAGAATCGGTGTTAGCTCTTCTCCAAACGTTTGATAGAATTCCCCTGTGAAGTCATCTCATCCTGGGCTTTTGTCTGTTGGAAGATTTTTAATCCCAGTTTCAATTTCAGTGCTTGTGATCGGTCTGTTTATATTTTCTTTTTCTTCCTGGATCAGTCTCAGAAGGTTGTACTTTTCTCAGAATTTGTCCATTTCTTCCAGGTCGTCCATTTTATTGGCATATAGTTGCTTGTAGCAATCGCTCATGATCATTTGCATTTCTGCAGTGTCTGTTGTTACTTCTCCTTTTTCATTTCTAAATCGGTTGATTTGAGTCTTCTCCCTTTTTTTCTTGATGAATCTGGCTAATGGTTTATCAATTTTGTTTATCTTCTCAAAGAATCAGCTTTTAGTTTCATTGATCTTTGTTATTGTTTCCTTCATTTCATTTTCATTTATTTCTGATCGGATCTTTAAGATATTTTTCCATCTGCTAACTTTGGGGGTTTTTTGTTCTTCTTTCTCTAATTGTTTTAGGTGTAAGGTTAGGTTGTTTATTCGAGATGTTTCTTGTTTCTTGAGGTAGGATTGTATTGCTATAAACTTCCCTTTGAGAACTGCTTTTGCTGTATCATTGATTTCATTGTCATTTATTTGTAGGTAGTTTTGATTTCCTTTCTGATATCTTCAGTGATATCTTGGTTATTAAATAGTGTATTGCTTAACCTCCACGTATTTGTATTTTTTACAATTTTTTTTCCTGTAATTGATACCAAGTCTCATAGTGTTGTGGTCAGAAAAGGTACTTGATATGATATCAGTTTTCTTAAATTTACCAAGGCTTGATTTGTGACCCAAGATATGATCTATCCTGGAGAATGTTCCATGAGCTCTTGAGAAGAAAGTGTATTCTTTTGTTTTTGGATGGAATGTCTTATAAATATCAATTAAGTCCATCTTGTTTAATGTATCATTTAAAGCTTGTGTTTCCTTATTTATTTTCATTTTGGATGATCTGTCCATTGGTGAAAGTGGGGTGTTAAAAGTCCCCTACTATGATTGTGTTACTGTTGATTTCCCTTTTCATGGCTGTTAGCATTTGCCTTCTGTATTGAGGTGCTCCTCTGTTGGGTGCATAAATATTTACAGTTGTTATATCCTCTTCTTGGATTGATCGTTTGATCATTAGGTAGTGTCCTTCTTTGTCTCTTGTAATAGTCTTTATTTTAAAATCTATTTTGTCTTATATGAGAATTGCTACTCCAGCTTTCTTTTGATTTCCATTTGCATGGAGTATCTTATTCTATCACCTCACTTTCAGTCTGTACGTGTCCCTAGGTCTGAAGTGGGTCTCTTGTAGACAGCATATATATATGGGTCTTGTTTTTGTATCCATTCAGCCAGTCTATATCTTTTGGTTGGAGCATTTAATCCATTTACATTTAAGGTAATTTTTGATATGTATGTTCCTAATACCATTTTCTTAATTGTTTTGGGTTTGTTATTGTAGGTCTTTTCCTTCTCTGTGTTTCCTGCCTAGAGAAGTTCCTTTAGCATTTGTTATAAAGCTGGTTTGGTGGTGCTGAATTCTCTTAACTTTTGCTTGTCTGTAAAGGTTTTAATTTCTCTGTCGAATCTGAATGAAATCCTTGCTGGGTAGAGTGATGTTGGTTATAGGTTTTTCCCTTTCATCACTTTAAATATGTCCTGCCAGTCCCTTCTGGCTTGCAGAGTTTCTGCTGAAAGATCAGCTGTTAACTTTATGGGCATTCCCTTGTATGTTATTTGTTGTTTTTCCCTTGTTGCTTTTAATATGTTTTCTTTGTATTTAATTTTTGATAGTTTGATTAATATGTGTATTGGTGTGTTTCTCCTTGGATTTATCCTGTATGGGACTCTCTGCACTTCCTGGACTTAACTATTTCCTTTCCTATATTAGGGACGTTTTCAACTATAATCTCTTCAATATTTTCTCAGTTCCTTTCTTTTTCTCTTCTTCTGGGACCCCTATAATTCGAATTTTGATGTATTTGATGTTGTCCCAGAAATTTCTGAGAATATCCTCAACTGTTTGCATTCTTTTTTCTTTATTCTGCTCTACAGTAGTTATTTCAACTCTTTTATCTTCCAGGTCACTTATCCATTCTTCTGCCTCAGTTATTCTGCTATTGATTACTTCTAGGAATTTTTAATTTTATTTATTGTATTGTTCATCATGGTTTGTTTGCCCTTTTGTTCTTCTAAGTCCTTGTTAAACGTTTCTTGTATTTTCTCTATTCTATTCCAAGATTTTGGATCATCTCTACTCTCATTTCTCTGAACTCTTTTTTAGGTAGACTGCTTATTTCCTCTTCATTTGTTTGGTCTGTTCGGTTTTTACCTTGTTTTTCATATGCTGCATATTTCTCTGTCTTCTCATTTTCCTTAACTTATTGTGTTTGGGGTCTCCTTTTTCTAGGCTGCAGGTTCATATTTCCCATTGTTTTTGAGGTCTGCCCCCAGTGGGTAAGGTTGGTTCTGTGGGTTGTGTAGGCTTCCTGGTTGAGGGGACTGGTGCCTTTGTTCTGGGGATGAGGCTGGATATTGTCTTTCTGGTGGGCAGGACCAAATCTGTTGATGTTTTGGGGTGTGTGAACCTAGTATGATTTTAGGCCACCTCTCTGCTAATGGGTGGAGCTGTGTTTCTGTCTTTCTAGTTGTTTGGCATGGGGTATCCAGCACTGGAGGTTGCTGTTCGTTGAGTGGAGCTAGGTCTTATCATTGAGATGATGATCTCTGTGAGCGCTTTCGCTGATTGATATTATATGTGGCCAGGATGTCTCTGGTGGTTCAGTGTCCTGAACTTGGCTCTCCCACTTCAGAGGCTCAGGCCTGACACCCAGTTAGAGCAGCAAGACCCTGTCAGCCACACGACATCTTGACCCCCGTGAAAGCTGCTCACTGGATGCACCACCTCAGTGGGGATCTGAGGGGCTCGCTGGGAACAGGATACGATTCCACTGCTTAGCCTCAGGCACCTGAGGGACGACCTGGATGCTCCGGGCTTACCATCCAAGGCAGGGCAAGAAGAGTCCACACCAAGGGGTTGGAGTCCCATAGATATTAGATCATGTTTCCATTTTCATTTGTTTCCAGGTATTTTTATATTTACCCTTTGATTTCTTCAGTGACTCATAGATTATTTAGTAGCATATTGGTTAGCCTCCATGTGTTCGTGTGAAGCATCACTTGGGTGCATATAACACTTTATAAGAGGGGATTTGATTCAGCTTGAATCACAGGAAATAGTAATGGATATGGCAGCCTGGAAACCTATGCTCTAATCTCTATCCACATTTGACTATGTGCTCCAAGCCCTAGTCTCAGACTTGGGTCTCAGTCTCCAGACCTATGAGGTGTGGGAGGTTGAACTCAAGGACCTCAGAGGTACTTTCCACCTCAGTTGCTGTGGTCTCCTGACAGGTGATGTCCTCCTTGTGCATCAGGACAGCTGCCTCTAGATGGGAGGGTGGTGGGGAGGACTTGTGAGCCACCTTAATGACAACAAATAGCTCACATTGAGGAGAGGTTACTATGTGTCAGATACAGTGCTAAATGCTTTATGTGTGATATTTCCTTTCCACTTACAGGTGGAAAAACAGAGGCTTAAAGAGTTAATTTACTCAAGCTCACAGGTCAAGTAAAGGCTAATGCTAGTGACCCTTTCCTTAGTCCCTTTGTGATTCTGCTGTTCACTAGACACATTTATATAGGAATAAGAGTCTATCTTATGTGAAAGAATATTTGACAAGCATCTTTGTCATTAAGGTTGACTCTAAATCTAGAGCTAGATTTAAATTAGAGAGGCATCTCTGATCACTGCCAAGATTATTCTGAATAAATATTTTTTTTGTTCTGGATTTTTAAAGTCTGGTTAAATTGTTTCATATCCAGCTGAGTAAATATCTTTGTAACATAACACATGGACTTTATTGGTACAGATTAGAACCATAAAAAGGTGAACAAATCCCAAGATACAAAATATGCTTAGAGACAAAGTGCATGACAGGTGCTGGATTGAAATGAAAAGCACAACGAAGTTGCAGTTTGGGAATGCTTATTGAATAAAAATAAGCTAATTATGATGTATTGAGCCTCTAAGTAAATCTAAATATTTTTTAGGAAATTTGGGAAGAATAGTGTTTTCTTCTTTTCCTTTCTTCTCTCTCCCCCTTCCCCCTTCCCCTCCCTCTCTCCCTCTCCCTCCCCCTCTCACTTCCCCTCCCCACCTTATCAGTCATTTGTCTCTTTGAAAATTTCTATTAGAGTAATATTCATGAAAAATGCTCTTCAGGTAATATAACTTGTTAAGTGCCCAAAGACTGAAGATGAGTATCTATTTCCAAGGTTGATAAAAATTTACAGACTTAAAGTTAAGGAAGCAAATATTCTGACCCATAGCCCTACAATTACATTTTTCATGCCATATCCTCTTTCTTCAAGATACGAAAAGGTGGAAACAGATTGATACAGATTTCCAAGGTGACTATGTAGTTATATGAGATCAACTGAAGACTCTTTTGAGCAAATTTCAGGTGATCTGGTCACACAATGTGAAATAAGTACTGTTCTCATCTATTCAGAAACAGAAATAATCCAGTGAGTTATAAGTATCTTTTAGGGACATAAAGGCAAAATCAAGACCATTCCACAAAGTCCTAGAAGTGTGCTCCATACAGAGATAAGCTATAGTTTTATTGTCGTCTTTAAGTGTTGTTTTTACAACATCACTGTCATCGCATCTTTAAAGTGAAGTGGATTTTGAACCGTTCTGGGAAAAGTCAAAATGACTAAATATCACTAGAAATGATGGATGAGAGGAGACAGGACTTAGATCAGTGGGGCAGATAAATCATGAGAAAGAAACCTAGATCTGCAGACAGAGAAATAGAACATCTGACCCTCAACTCCAGCAAATTTGCCTGATCTGCTTGCAAGGCCTCAGCATCATAGAAGCCAGAGGATCTCTCTATGTGGCTTGCCATGTCTTTAAAAATAAAAGGTAGACATAAGTTTTTGAAATAAAATAAAGGACAATGTAGCCATAGCATTAAGTATACCAAACATTCAGTGCTATAAATAAATACACAACAGAGGCAACACAGTGTAATGGAACTGGTCATGTCATGTGCATGATCAAAATTCTCTCCAAGCTCCCCATTATACTCAGGATATAAAGTCCCACCAAGTCTTACATGACCTGGTCCCTGGTTCTACATGACCCAGACCCTAGCTGCATCTCCAGGTTCATTTCTCACCATGATTCTCCTTCACGTTCTACTTCTTACCCTCCTTCATTTTTTTCCCTCTGGCTAACTGTTATGGTCCTCGGTTGGTTTTCTGTCTTCCCCACCAGACTATTAGCTTCTTGATGCAAAAATTTTTATTTTCACTGCTATATTCCAGTGTCAGACCTGTGGTAGGTGTTCAAAAAATATTTTTGAATGAAAGAACAAACAATCAAACCAACAGAACACTAGACTATGTATGTGTTGACTTGAAAGTCAATGTCTTTAGTAGGTGAGCTTGGGAAACTCTAGGTGCCACAGTTTCCTCATCTGAAGACTAAGGAGTGTGATGAAGATTTTTAAAGTCTTTCTAGTCACAAACACATTAATTTTCAAAAATAATGAAACTTAGTTTTCTAGATTTGTGTGTGTCTAGCATCAATTAACAGTACTTTTTAAGGTCCTGGTTCGTGTGGACCTCTTGGCCAAATTTTCTGTTTTCACTTCGAAATTTGTCTTGAAACAGTTGACATGTATATATATATCCATTTGTCCATGTCTTTGTATTGTTGAAGTATATTTCATTTTTGCCACTGGATATCAAGAGGATGGAAGCCCAATTTTGTAATTTTTGTCACTTATATTTTATGTTTTATGATACTCATGTAGTGACAGGAACTAGTTGGAGTAATGTGGGCTTCAAAGCAAATTGAAATGCAGTGAAAAGGTTGAAACTAGATTTTTAAACAGCCCCTATTCAAGTTGTTGGGAAAATCCACGGCCTTTAAGTGTTTTATGATTTTCAGTTTGACTGGTACTTTGTTTCTTATTATTAACTCAGCTTAGAGGTGTTGCTTTAAAGAATACGAAAACTAGATTGGCATTAAAACCCAGTGATCAAAAAACATGCTAATATTTGATGGTTAGATAAAATATAATTAAGGATTCTATTTTCTGTTAAGCTTATAACTCTATGTATTATATCCCTAAGTTGGATCCAAAAGCTGGAACATTTTGAACTAACCAAATGTTCCTTTTTTTTATGTCTTGTACACTATTGCATTTACATATTTTTTCTTATACTATGTTTCAAATTAACCAACCCTCCTCCTATAATTTAGCCAGTCAAATAAACTGAAAATGAGAATGTACAAATCAAAATTTTAATTTATAAATAAAGTAGTATTTAGAAAGAATTGACATGAACACGACCTCTAACACTTCTGGAATCTACAGAGACCCAATAAAACTGTACATTCCCTATAGATGTTTAAGATAACATTTATGTATTAGCTTTAGTGGTGGGCATCTTGAACAAATGTCACTTTGAAATAAATAAACCAGGAATTGGTTAATATATTTCTACTCTATTCTTCAGGCTAAGATGTTCCGAGAGACAAGTATCTGTTTTTCCAGACAAACAGGATTAAGTGAGAAAACCAAATCTGTCAGGAGCTCTCAATAAATATTTTCCCCTTCTTCCTATGTCAGTACACCCATTGTACCATTGATTGCACCCAATTGTTCATCTCTGACTATTTTAATGTTGTGTTACTTATTGCCATCACCCAGAGGGGCACAGTGGCCCTCACACTCTGTGATTGAGACTTCATGTGTGTGGTGGTAAAAAGAACAGACTTTGAAGTCAGACGGAGCTGAGTTTGTTTGTATTTGACATTTAAACTCCATATCTCTAAGTAACACCCTTATATCTGTGCATCCTGATGTTTTAGCTGTAAGCATTCTCTACTGACTTTTTCTATGGAAGAAAAAGTTTGAGTTCTCTTTCACCCCTTCCACCTCTACCCGTTCATGAACACTTTTTATCTCCTTATACTGTTGGTTACATCATAGTCACTGTTGACATGACTGTCAATTCTCTTCACAGCTGAGCATGGGGTATACTATACTTTTATTTCCCTGTACAACTTTTTATTTTTTCCTACTGCTAATAATAGTGTTAATTTTAATTTTTGTTGTTTGATTAAAAATAAAAAACACCAATCAAATTCCATTCTACTTCATTAATCATCTAAATCTCCTCTTAAGATAGTAGGTACTTATCACATTCTCATTCCTGTAGAAATGTGGAAATAGAAGAACCTTCTGATGTGCTTCAGTGTGGACTTGCTGTTCTCAACTCCAGTCTGGCTAAAAACTGGTGTCTCCCTTCTTTTCTGAGCTGAACCCTCAGTTTCCTGTGTCCCATGCCTTTCTCTTTCTTGGTTTACTCTCTTATTTTGGTGGAGCATATTTTCCAGTTGCTTCATAAGAAAAGAGAAAAAAGAGGTAAAAATTTTGAGAACTTACATCTGAAAATGTCTAATTTTACTTCATATTTGATTGATGGTTTGGCTAAATATTGAGTTCTGGGTTGGAAATCATTTTGCTTAAGAATTTTGAAGGCATTGCTCCAACACCTTCTAGTTTCTAATATTGCTCTTAAATATCCCAAACCTACTCTGGCTTCTAATTTTTGTATATATTAACTTTTTAACTTTTGTCATTCTGGAAGCCTGTAGGGTCTCCTGTGAGGTCTTATGCCTCATATTGTGAAATGTTGTGGTGATATGCCTAAGTGTGGGTCTATCTTCCTTCTTCCTGCTGGGCACTTAATGAGCTCTTTTTGTTGTTGTTGTTTTTGTTTTTACTTAATGAGCTCTTCAATTTAGAAACTCATTTATTTCTGTCTGCCTTTCTTCCTAGGAGTTCTTCTTTTCTTCTTGGGAAGTACAGTTCTGGGAAACTGTGCTGAATGATCTTCTTTATAACCTCCTCACCTCTCTTGTCTCTGGATAAGATGGTCTTTAAGATCATATTGTAGATTTTAGAAGTGGAGGTATCACAAGAGGACATTAACACCAAGCCTCCAGGAGCTGAAGACCTACAAAGGATTATTGTTACCAAATAGCAGATAAGGCCAACTGATATCTAGAGCTTTTAAGTGACTTGTCCATTGTCAACCTGCTGGTTAGTCTTAAAAATATAACTAAATCCCGGGCTTCCCTGGTGGTGCAGTGGTTAAGAATCTGCCTGCCAATGCAGGGGACACGGGTTTGAGCCCTGGTCAGGGAAGATCCCACATGCCGTGGAGCAACTAAGCCCATGCACCACAACTACTGAGCCTGAGCTCTAGAGCCTGTGTGCCACAACTACTGAAGCCTGCATGCCTAGAGCACATGCTCTGCAACAAGAGAAGCCACCGCAATGAGAAGACTGCACAGCAATGAAGAGTAGCCCCAATTCGCTGCAGCTGGAGAAAGACCGTGCAGCTATGAAGACCCAGTGCAGCCAAAAATAAATAAATTAAAATAAATAAATAAATAAATAAAAAATAACTAAATCCCAGTTCTCTGACCTCCAGGCTTTCTACTACATAAGACTGCCTCCAAAGTAAAGAGTATAAAGACTCTTTTTAAGAGTTTGTTAAGTTCTTTCTCGGCATTAATTGAAAGATGCTGAAGATTTTGTGGCAAAAAAAATGATTACCTCTTAGTCCCATTGGCATCCTACCATCTAGCTCTTTCTATTGTAATACTCCCAGATCAAGTGACCTCATATTTATGAAGTAAGAATGCCATTTGTTTACTTCGTGTTCATTGTTCGATTTAATTTAATTTCTTATTTTATGTAACTTTTGCATTCTTCAGAATTCCCAGCACATGTGGTACACATATTATTTAAGCTCTTGTTTTAGTTAATTACTTTCTTCCTGTTGCCTTCTGAAATATTTATTCATTGAAAAATTGAAGGTTTTGTAGGGAAGAAAGGAATAAGTGAATTTTATCCCAATCATTCTAGTGTAGCATTTAAAAGAACAGTTTGAATTCTCTCATGTGTGAATTGTGAGGTCTTTTCTAATTATTTTTCTCTTGGGATCTTGGTGAATTTTAATGATTTGTATGAATTGCACACCTTGAAGGGATTGGCTTTTTTTCTGAAACATTTGTCATGTATATTTTGGGGTTCTTTGTCTGTTTGTTTGTTTGAATCTTGCTTTTACCTTTCAATTCATTGGACCCAAAAAAGTTTAATCCTTTGCTATTTTTTACTTGGAAAACTTTTCCTCAACCAGAGATTTAAAAAATATTTTCTTTACCCCACCCAACAATTTTCAACATATTCATTTGTTTCTTTTTATTTTTAAATTCATGTGTATGGTGTGAGCAAAAAGTCTTACCAAGTATTTTTTTCCCTAATAACCTAGAATTGTTGAATATTTTCATTGCCTATTGTTTCACAATGCCTACTTTATTATACATTATATTTTCATTTATTCTCTGATTTAGTTCTGGATAATTTGTTCTATTTTATTGATCAAGGTATTTTAAAATTAATATCACATTGGCTTAATTGTTGTAATTTTATAGTTTGTTTTTAACAATGTGGCCATCTTTACTACTGCAAAATTTTTTGAAAAGTGAACTTACACATGTTTATTACATCAACTGAATTTGAGAATAGTGATTCCCAATCCCAGAGTCTTAAATCCCTTAAATAGGGCATATCAAACTCAAACTATACCCATTTCCCCTTGCAGAGATTAAAATGTGCCCAGTTGGGAATTGCCCTATGTAAGAAAAAACATTTCTCTGGGGTTTCTGTAAATTTCTGTTAGTGGTATGCATGCAGGCAAGAAAGAGAGGTTGCAGAGATTTTTCTTTTTTTAAATCAAGTTCTGAATTAAATTCTACTGCAAGTTTGTTTAAAATGGCATTATATCTACCCATTATTTTGAGAGAAAATGTGGATTTTTAAAATATCCAGCCTACTTACATAGAAACACAGTGTGTCTTTCTACTTATACGTTTTCTTTATTTCTCTCATGTTGTAGTTTATTTCAGTGGAGCCCCACACATTTCTTGCTGAGGGATTATACTTAATTTAGGTATTTTATAATTTATGTAAGTGGAATATTTTTAATATCATGTCTATCTGAATCTTTTAATGTTAATGATTTCATATATTTATTTACCTATTCCTTGTCATGGTACTAAACTGCTTATAGGCCCTCAATCCATAACAAAACCTGGGAGACAGATGTATTTTGAAATTCCAAACTTTAGATTTTTGGAAAGGTAATATTGCACCTATAGCACATGTTGTATAATATCCACAGCAAGGTTTAAGGCAGCACACCATAATCAATGTGCTGATAAACTGATATTCTTACTTAAAAAAGATAAATAAAGACTATAAAGAGCCTGATGTTCACTGAACTCAGACTTTACTGAAAAATGAGTGTGGGCATCAAACTTATGCAAAGAAGTCTGACTTCAGAGCTGTTTAGATTTCTGAAATATAGATGAGAGTTAGTGACCAGTAGTTCTAATGTTTTCATAGTTCACTCTCTTATATTATCTAGGAAGAGTCACATTTCTGCTTTTCAACTGATATATTGAAGTTCTTTCATTTCTTACTGTATTTAATAAAAACCCCCAAACAATGTTTAAAAAATAATGGTGACACTGTTATATGTTAAAACTTGAAGTAGATTATTGACTTTTGTCACGCTAAAACAGTGTCCTAAGTTTTTTTAAAAAATCAACATTGAATATGAAACTTCATTGTCTTTTCCACTTTATATTAGTTTCTTGTTGCTGCTGTGATAAATTACCACAAATTTGGTGGCTTAAGACAATTTATTTTCTAACTATCTAGAGGTCAGAGTCTCAAATCATCCTCACTGTGCTAGGGTCAAGGGGTTGTCAGGGCCTGCTTCTTCTGGAGGCTCCAGTGGAGAATACATCTCCTAGTCTTTTCCAACTTCTGGAGGCTACTTGCATTCCTTGGTTTGTGGCCCCTTCCTCCTCTTCAAAGGACATCACTCCAGTATCTGCTTCCATTGTCACATGGCCTAAGTCTAACTCCACCACGTTCTTCTTATAAGGGCTTTGTGTTTACATTGAGCCCACCTGAATCATTTAGGGTAATCTCCTCATCTCAAGATTCTGAACTTAATCACACCTGCAAAGTCCCTTTTACCGTATAAAGTATATGCTCATAGTTTCCAGAGATTAGGACACAGACATTTTTGGGGGGATCATTATTCAGCCTACTATACCCTTCTATTAAGATGACCATATATACTTTCTTTCTTTCTTTCTTTCTTTCTTTTTTTGCTGTATGCAGGCCTCTCACTGTTGTGGCCTCTCCCGTTGCGGAGCACAGGCTCCAGATGCGCAGGCTCAGCGGCCATGGCTCATGGGCCCAGCCGCTCCGCAAGATGTGGGATCTTCCTGGACCGAGGCATGAACCCGTGTCCCCTGCATCGGCAGGCACACTCTCAACCACTGTGCCACCAGGGAAGCCGTATACTTTCTTATTTGAATATTAAAGTCATCCTGTAGGTTATATTGACACATTTTTTTCTAATATTAAACCATCTTTGCATTCCTGGGGTGGACCCTATTTGGTTATAGTAGGTTAGTCTTTTCATGTACAGTTTCAATGCTTTTTTCATGATATTTCTTAGTATGATTGATTCAATATTCATACTTACTATTGGCCTACAGTTGTGTGTGTGTGTGTTTTATTTGCTTAGGTTTGGTAACTGACTTAACCTGACATAGTGTATGAGTCAGGTAATAAAAACTCAACTTATACTAGCTTCAGTGGAAGGGGGGTTTTCTTCACTTGTGTATCTGGAAAAGATACTGGACTATCTTGGAGAATTGAAGGAAAAACTGAAGGAATCAAGCCTCAGGGATTGCAAGTAGTAACCTGTTGACTGCAGAGCTTTCTTTCTCTCTGAGTGTCACTTGCATTTTACGTTAGTATAGTCAGGCCCTCTCCATGTGCCAGGAAATGTGGCTACCAGCAGATCAAGCCCAACAAATCCAGAGTCAAGAAGGAGCTCTTCTTTTCCAGCAACGGTTGTGAGAGATGCCTCATCCAAGATATGTCCCTTCTTTGGGTGGCCCATGTCCAAATCTGATTAAGTGGGGGTTTAAAAAGCTGGACCATTTCATGCAAACTTAGGGCTCTCATAGCTTCAGACCTCCCTGTGGGCTCTGCTGAGGATGTGTCACAAGTCAACTTCTCCCTCTGCTCACTCCTGTTCCTTTTCTCTTTCTTCCACAGATCCCTAGGACACTCCTTAGTAAACATCCTGCCTGCTGAACACAGAATTTCAGTCTGCTTCCTAGGGAACACAGCCTCTGATACTTAGGGTGAAATAGTTTGCTAGGGAGACTGAAAACTAAAACCACTCTAATAATTTCAATTTCATTTGATACTGTTATATTTAGAGGTTTTTTTCTACTTATTTATACATGGGATTTATCTATAGTATTCTTGGCAAGAGTGGGAGTTGGTGTGGTTCATATCCAGTTTTGTACCAGTGTCGGTGTCTTTATGAGAAAAAATGGAATGAGGTTTTTTTTTTACTATAAATAGAATATTTCTGTATTTTAAACTTTAGGGACAGAGTTTTCATATAAAACTAACTGGACCCAGAATTTTCTTAAGGACTATTTTTTGATAAAGGAAGAAAATAATTGCCATGTTATTGCCTAAGGTTCAATTCAGTGCTGCATTTACACCCTTGAGCTAAATAAAGATAGGCAGACTTACTTAACTGCCCCACCCCTTCTGTTTTTACTGCTCCAGCCCCCACATGTTGCTTTTCTTCTGCTTCAGAAGGTAAAATATGGATATCTCAGGATTACGTTTCTCTGATCATCGCCATCAAAACCATAGTTAACTGAAATTCTCCCTTCACTGTAACATGTAGCCTTGTCTTTTTCCACTTTAAGAACTGTTTTAGTCTCTTTTTCTCTCTTCTTGAATTTTTATGTACATTTTCAATGAACATTGAGAGAGGATTTATCAGGAACTGCTAACATCCAGCCAAATTGACACAGAAATCTTAATGTCTTTCTTTCAAAGGAGAAGAGCTCATACTAGCCCGAGCTGTAATCTCTCCTGCTTTCTTCACTCAAAGAACAGCTCTTGCACACACACCCACAAACACACACACACATCCCAGAGTACTGAAGGTGTTCCCTTGATTGCATTAACTGTGGGTAACGATGCATAACATTAGCACTTCTATAGTGTTTGATAAATGTGATCAATTTCAACCAGAGGCAACATGATACTGGGGAATTCTTAAGGCAGAATTTCCCTCTTGGATTCCACAGTTGCCGTAAAGAGTGGTGAAATGACAGGGTGCTTCTCCAAGGAAACCCCTGATAAATCTTGTTTTCTAAAGAAAAGTAGAAGAGACTTGACGAGAAGGGAGTTGAGGGGAGAACACATTTAAATCTATAGTTTCTACTTCCATTCACTTGGTCACACTCATGGTTCAGCTCTAAGAGTCCCCATGTATTTTGTTTTTTACAACAACCAACAACTAGTATAAACATTGCCTTATAAATCTGGCAATATGATTGTAGACCAAAATAAACCATGATCTTCCTACAGACAATTCATATTCTTTATACCTAATAAAGAACTGGATTTGAAATGTAGGGTACTTGATTACAGTACTTGAAGTTTTAGAGTGGCCCAAAAGTTTTTAGTACAGACTTGAAGGTTGCTGGGCTAAACTAGAATAATAACTGTTTAGACAGAGGAGGGAGGAAAGGTAATTGCATTCATTCCTTGGACTTAACAGAGCTAGCCTGTTACCAATGACTTCTCATGTGAGCTTGTAGAAGGAGGTTTTGTTTTGACCCCAAATAATAATTACTGGTCCTGAGCTAATAGATGAATGCCTACAACGTTGTTCTTTTTGTTTGTTTTTTGTCCTGCATTACCTCTATACCCGCCAAAGGTTAATGAAAATGTATTTATCTGTAAGATTTTATTAAAACAAACATTTTGATCCCTGAAAGCGTCGAGGGCATTACCTCTTTTCTAGCAGTACGATCTGTGAGCAGATTTTCTCAAACATTAATGTGGACCCAGTTTGCCTGGAGATCTTGAAATGCAGATTCTGACTCTATAGGTCTGAGATGGGGCCTGAAGCTCTGTATTAAGTGTGGTCCACGAACTGCACTTTCACTAGATCAGTATAATCCAGCCCATCTCATCCTGGATCTGTCCATAAGGAGTCATGTGTAATCTTGGGTATCTTACCAATCATCTTGAGAACCTGAATTTCCTTTTTTTCAATGTAAGATCTTTTGCCGACCCACATGTAGGCACCTTCTTAAAAAAATCTAACATGGGAATTCCAAGGTATCAAAGGATGAATCGCAGGTCGTTATCCTCATTTTAAAAAAATTTCTTTAAAAAGCAGCTTAGAACACACAAGGTAACATTTATGATTATAACATTGTTATTATTTATTATACATATTATGTTTATTATCTATATTACATTTTGGCAAATAATTTCATTTAATTCAACAAATAGTTATTTATCCCCTATTAGGGAAAGGCTTTTTGTGAGATATCTTCAGACAAACCAAAACAAATGATGACCCTGTTCCTGCCCTAGTGCAGTGTGTAAACTGGGAGGTTATTAGGAGCACTGAGTAAAATTTATTATCTGATCTCTCAGGAAGGATGTCAAAGGATGAGAACGGGTGGCAGTCTAGTGGGATATCTATGACAAGCCTTAGAAGCTTCTTATTTGGTTTGCCGGTCCATGGACTAAAGAGAAGTTTAGGGCACAGGCTGTGTGAGCTGTGCTGGAAACTTCGGGGCTCACCCGAGGAACGTTTGCGAGTTTTTCATTACAGGTTGTCCTCTCGGGTCCACAATTACAGACAGAAAAGCTAGCGTCATGTGAGAGCTCTAGCAGCTAACTACCAGCTACACCCCAGCGGTCCTGCCTTGCGTTCTGCCTCTTCAGGGTCTGAGGGGTGAGGGCCGTGACGACACTTCTGCTACTTATTGCTGGAAGGCCAACAAATCTGACCTGATAAATAAGGTAGAGAAAGATAACGTCGCAAAAGAATGATTTTTGTAGTGGTCAATGGAGTCAGAGAGTACATTTTGGCCTGAAACCATCTAAGGCTTTGTGGAGAAGGCCGTGTTTGAAATGGATCCGAAAGAAGAAAGACTTCAACAGGAGAAGAAGGCAAAAGAGGCATTTGGGATGGGTGGGTGTGGGGCTGGGGGTGAGAGCCCAGCAACGGGAAAGCGAGAGCAAGTTCAGCAATTTCCCTAGTCTGGCCAGTAGAAGGCTTGCATTTTAGAGTTTAGTAAGAGAATAAGTCTACAGTGGTCAGCAAGAACCAGACTGTGAAAAGCTCTGAATGGCCAATGAAGGGTCAGTAATTAATCTGCTACGTGCTGGTGATTCATTAAAGGTTGTGAGCAGGTAAATTTGAATGAGGGCATTAGGAAAATTAACCTGACTGCTGTGTAGTAGAAGTACGGGAAAGGAGGCCAGTGGAGAGAACAGTGAGGAGGACAGTGGCAATAGGGAAAGAAAGCCAGGGGGTGATTTGAGATCCCTTCTAGATGTAAATAGACCAAAGAGACGTCGCAACTGCTTCCAGAAGAGAGCAATGAGACAATCACAGTTCAGCTGATACTCTGGAGTTGGAGAGGATAGAAACTTCCATGTTCAGCGTTGGTGCATCTGTTGATGGAAGGTCATCAGAAATAGTCTCTGAAATAATAAGGAATAAACATTTAAAGCCCAATTTTTCTGAGGCCCTTTAAGGATTATTGGATACATATAAGGCTAAGCCCATTCCCCTAGGAATTGATCATTGATTACGTCAAATATGAGTCAATTACCAAAGACTGTTTCCTTTCTCTCCATTAACAGAGGCCAGTTATGTTGACCATGGTTTTTTTTAGAAAAAATATTTACCGATTACTTTCTTTTTGGTTGCCCTTCTGTTTTAATATTTCAATCATGGAATTTGGGAACTTGGAAGGATCTTAGACTTCCTCCAGGGTGACTCATGCATATTACACAGGACATTTAAGTCCTGACAGAGTAATAATTTGCCTATGGCCACATGGCTAGTTAGGGGTAGAATGATTGCTGGTTTAACTGAGAGAAAATTAGACAACATAGCACTTTATCTATTTTTAAAATTTTTTATTGGAGTGTAGTTCATTTACAATGTTGTGTTAGTTTCAGGTGTACAACAAAGTGATTCAGTTATACATATACATATATACACTCTTTTTAAGATTCTTTTCCCATATAGGCCATTACAGAGTATTGAGTAGAGTTCCCTGTGCCATACAGTAGGTCCTTATTAGTTATCTATTTTATATAGAGTAGTGTGTATATGTCAATACCAGTCTCCCAGTTTATCCTTCCCCCCCTTACCCCCTGGTAACCATAAGTTTGTTTTCTACATCCGTAACTCTATTTCTGTTTTGCAACATAGCACTTTAAACATAGCTTGTTATGAGCAGAATTTTGGATATTTTGGATAGTTGGGCCAAAGCACATTTCTTAAGACAAAATAACTCTGAAGTCGCACACTTCCTCAATATGAAGGACCCTCAGGTCAGTGACACTGGATTTCCTTTGAAATCTGGCTGTTTCTCCTTTCCACACAAACAGAGCAGGTGGGCAGGCAACAAAATAGCCCTGTACCATGGTTCAGCAGTCCTAGGAAAAGTGTCACAAATCATTATCCCTCATCTGCTTTTATTTATTTATTTTTATTTTACTAGAGGATGTAAAGTCTTGCCTGAAATGTAGGTATCATTTTACCCAATGTATTCAGAATCCATTCAGCCACAAGAGCCCCAGTGTGCTATTTGCCACCATGGAGCATGGCTTTATCTTTCCACCAAGCATCATGGGTGGCTAATGGATCAGATCATTTGACAAGGATGCATGTCTTTGTGCCACACTTTAAAAAAATTTTTTTACTTTATATTGGAGTATAGTTTATTAACAATATTGTGTTAGTTTCAGGTGTACAGCAGAGTGATTCAGTTATACATATACATGTGTCTATCCTTTTTCAAATTCTTTTCCCATTTAGGTTATTATGAAGTATTGAGCAGAGTTCCATGTACTATACAGTAGGTCCTTGTTGGTTATCTATTTTAAATATATTAATGTGTATATGTCAATCCCAAATTCCCAATCTATCCCTCCCTCCTACCCTTTCCTCCGGGTAACCATAAATTCGTTCTCTTAAGTCTGTGAGCCTGTTTCTGTTTTGTAAGTAAGTTCATTTGTATCATTTTTTTCTTAGATTCCCCATATAAGCGATATCATATGATATTTGTCTTTCTCTGTCTGACTTACTTCACTTAATGTGATCATCTCCAGGTCTCTCCATGTTGCTGCAAATGGCATTATTTCATTCTTTTTAGTGACTTTTTTGTCCCTTCTATCAATACCCTGCTATCCAAATCCTCTTTCCATTTTCTTGTATGACATACAAGTCAGTGATGGACAGTCTTCAGCTGAATATACTTGTACCCACCCCCCCCTTTTCACAGTTACCTTTGCCCCCACTTCCCCTGCTGGCACAGAGCTGTCTCAGCTTCAGGAGTCTGCTTCTGATGCCACACGCTTTCTTAAGCCAGCGGTTCTGCTGGCACTCTTTTCCTAGGAGAGCTGGCAACTCGACATTCTTTCCTCCTACCTATTTCAGCCATTGCCAGTAATTTACTTTGTTTTTTATCCCCTAATAAAAACAACATAATATGCCATCTCAGATGCTTCTAAAGATGGGCCTCAGCTCTAGGGCTCATTAACATAATTTCTCAGTTCAGCTTCATCCACTAGTCTCTGCCGTGTTTTGACATCAGCCTCCTTTCACTTTTAAATCTAAGCCAGTAAGACATCTCTTCCCAGCTTCTCATTTTCTTCTCTCAAGTGTGAATATAAGATTTCTCAGTTATTACGCTGTTTATTTTTTTAAAGGCATCTAGCTTTGTGTCACTGTTGATGTCACTATTTGCAAACTGGCTTTGTCATTTTATGGATAGCGCTTGAGTGAAGAGCTCCCCGTTAATACATGCAAACTCTCAGTTCCCAACAAGCTCCCAGCCCTGTTAATGAGAGGATTAGCAAGAGCACTGCACTGTATTTAACCTGCGGCACTAGCTCTGTTTCAATAAGACTTCAACAGCCTATTAAATGGAGTGGGGTCTCAATTAACCCACACAAAGGCCACTCTCCTGAACGTGGCAGGGAGGACCACATTTAGCATCTGCCTGAGCAGCTTGTTGGAAGCTGAAAATAAAGAGGGTGACATGTTCTTGCCTTGAGCTATGACATCACTGAAATGGTGATTCTAGTTCATCTGGACCGACTGAATAGGTGACAGCATTGAAACCTACTACTATCTCACCATATGACAGTTTTTTAAAAAAAACAGAAGGTACTCGGCCACTCCTCCCATGCCTTCTTCCAAGGGAGCACCACATTGTTCCTGGGTTGGTAGGAGTAGTGGGTTAAGGACGTGAGGGTGGAGGTTGTCAGGGTGTGAGAGTTTGTGGTTGGGGAGGAGGGAGGTTGGTGTCCACAGAGATGCCCAGGAAATGTGTGTGTTCAAGCAGCGTCTCCTCACATAATTAGAAGCTAGAATTGGGTCCTCATCTCAGAAGCGTGTTTCACTGAACAGCCAGCCATTTCCTTCTGGGAACCAAGGTACAAGTAATGGCAAATTGCTGAGGTGGATTCTTAGAAACCTTCACTCTAATATTGTTAGAATTATTGGCTTATGGGGCTTGTAGAGTCAACTCTCCATCAGGATTTCAAGGTGTCTTGACTATTCCAACATTCGAGTCAAAAATGAAAGTTGGGGCTTCCTTGGTGGCGCAGTGGTTGAGAGTCCGCCTGCTAATGCAGGGGACACGGGTTTGTGCCCCAGTCCAGGAAGATCCCACATGCCGCGGAGCGGCTGGGCCCGTGAGCCATGGCCGCTGAACCTGAGCGCCCGGAGCTTGTGCTCCGCAACGGGAGAGGCCACAACAGTGATAGGCCCGCGTACCACCAAAAAAAAAAAAAAAAAAAAAGAAAGTTGACTAATTAAGTAGAATGCTATTCTTTTCAGGACGACTTGAATCCAACTGTGGTGACAAACCAAAATCTCCTTTAATTTTCCACATGTGAATTCTCCATGTGATAAAATCAAAGAATTATTTGAAGAAAAAGAAAAATGATTGATTGATGCTTTCTTGACAATTTTTCCAATGGCAGTTTATTTTTTCAAACTACATTTTCTCTTGAAACTCAACCTTACATACACAAATATTGGTATGTATTGACCGTGTAACTTTGTCTATATGTTTTGATTTTTTTCCGTTGTATTCCTGAGGATAAAAGTGTGAAGTGTGTGCTTATCTAAATATTAATTAACCCCCTACCCTGTTTTACTTACCCTTCATTGCTTGTCACCTTCTAACATACTAGATCATATGCTTATTAATCACTTTCATTGTTTATTGTCTTTATCTCATTGCTAGAAAGTAAGCTTAACAGAGGCCAGGATTTTGTTTTGCTTACAGATGTAGCTCAGGTATCTAGAATGATGTCTAGATACATTTATTGAACGTCTAGTAGGAGTTCAATAAATATCTGTGCAATGGATGAATCTAAAGAAGAAACATAAGTTATATTCTCCTTATGGAACCATAAGAAGCTGGTTCATTAGATGAGATTCCTGTATAAGAAAATTGTCACTGCCATCCTCAAAAAATAAAGAAAAATCTCTACATTTTAAATTGATAGGCTAGACCGAGTCACCAGAGTGGTTGGATGGGGCACTTTCCCTTTATACCAGAGGGGTGGGGGGCTGGTGGACTGTGATTTCCAAAACTGGGCCAGTGAGAAAGTTGGCTGAATGCTCACTAGATCTGAACACTTTTATCATTCCAGGGTCTGATAAAAACATAGGTTTAATCAGGGGGAATTAGAGACACACTTTCTGAGGCATTGCATCCCAGATTCACATGTAAGGATTGATAGAAATGCTGCATTCACGCACCACGTTCACTGAAATTTTGCACCAAGAGTTGAGCTACGGATTGCTAAAAATGGACCACATATTGAAGATATCATGTAATGCTATTGATTATGTAATTTATTGTAATGTATACTAGTAAGCCATTTATTATGTAAATTTGTTCACTTGATGAAAACTAGATTCGAATTATGGTTTGATTCCCTGTTAGCTTAGTGGAGTCTCAGTTATCTCATCTGTGAGGTGGAGCTGTAAATACCTACTTCACTGGCTTATTGAGAGGATCAAACACTAAACACTACACACTAAAATAGAGTGCTTTTCCCCATGCCCGGCATATCATGAGCTCTTAATAAACAATAGCTATGGTTGATGCTGTTGTTGTTGTTGTTGTTGTCACTAGATTCTGAAAACTCCAGGAAATAATATTTTTCTCTTACGGTTGTGTCAGATTGTGGCAAACATGTGACTCACTGTGGTTCACCTACTTACTCTTGTCAATTCCTCTCTTCCTCTTCTCTTGTCATCCCCCTCCCTCCCACCCCCACCCCCATCACTCTTCACTGCTCCCAGGCTTATGGGCATTTCCCCTCACAGACTGTCTTCCTTCACAAATCACCCTCCTTTCTGGAAAAGGAGTGGGATTTATGGAAAGCCAAGGGGTTTGAGAGTCTCCAAGGAAAAAGAGATGAGATGAAGTAGATGAGGGCTTTTGGTTGATTCCGACACTCTAGGACATCACTGGTGAACTTTAAGGATGTCTAGAGATGAATAGGGAATCAACTGAGTTGTTTGGAGGGTGAGGTGAGAAAATTTTCTGTGCTTATCAAGATGTTTAAAAGAAGGTATTTACCTCACACCAGTCAGAATGGCCATCATTTAAAAGTCTACAAACAACAAATGCTGGAGAAGGTGTGGAGAAAAGAGAATCCTCCTACACTACTTGTGGGAATGTAAATTGGTGCAGCCACTCTGGAAAGCAGTATGGGGGTTCCTAAAAAACTAAAAATAGAACTACCACATGACCCAGCAATCCCACTACTGGGTGTATATCCAGACAAAACTATAATTCTAAAAGGTATATGTACCCCAATGTTCATAGCAGCACTACTCACAATAGCTAAGACATGGAAGCAACCTAAGTGTCCATCAACAGATGAATGGATAAAGAAGATGTGGTACATATATACAATGGAATATTACTCAGCCATTAAAAAGGATGAAATAATGCCATTTGCAGCAACATGGATGGACCTAGAGATGATCATACTAAATGAAGTAAGTCAGACAGAGAAAGACAAATACCATATGATACCACTTATGTGTGGAATCTAAAATATGATACAAATCAACATATCTATGAAACAAAATCAGAATAACAGATATAGAGAACAGACTTGTGGTTGCCAAGGGGGTGGGGTGGGAGAAGGAAGGAACGGGAATTTGGAATTAGCAGAGGCAAACTATTATATGTAGGATGGATAAATAACAAGGAATACCACAGGAAACTATATCCATATGACAAACCATAATGGAAAAGAATATGAAAAAAAAATATATGTGTGTGTGTGTGTGTGTGTGTGTGTGTGTGTGTATAACTGAGTCATTTTGCAGTACAGAAGCAATTAACAACATTGTAAATCCCAACTATACTTCAATAAAATTTAAATAAATAAATAAATAAAAAGAAGGTACTGACAATATTCTGGAAGCAGAAAGCCTAGTATAAGGAAAGAGGTGAGAAAGGTCATGAGAGGAGGAGAATGAAGGACCAAGAGAAAAGAAGGATGAAAACTTTGACAACTAGAGATCTTCCAGAGTCAGCCTGGCTCAGAGGTGTAAAAGATGAGTTTGGAACCAAACCTATCATTGGGCAGCGTTCTTAAAGCTGGTTTTAGTTCTTAAGATGTGAATAACTAGTCTCAGTAAACTGAGAAATCCTGTACCTTTAAGGATTGTGGAAAGTTAGAGTGATTAAAGCTATTACCCAACTTGATGGAAGGTTTGGATCATCTGTTTCCTATATGTGGTCAAATATTATATATCTTTACTCTTGAATATATAATACATTTTTCTGTGATTCTTTTTGTAAGAAAAATCTTTTTCTTGAGGTGTAATGTACCTATTGAAAAGTGCATATATCATAAATGTTCAGCTTGGGGAACTTCACAAATAGAACCCAGCCACGCACCAGCATTCAGATCAACAGATGGAACATCACTAGACACCCCCAAGGCCCCCTTGTGCTTCCACATGGTTATTAGCACAACCTCCCTGCCTTGACTGGAGTAACAGGAAGTGTCCCGACATCTAGAAGTTTAGAATAGATTCCCTTTCTTTGTACTTTATTTAAACAAGGTCATACAGTATGTATGACTGATTATGATTTAGTGTCAGACTTCTTTTTCTAAGACTTACTTACAATATTAAAAATTTTATATAACTTTCTAAACAAATACCCAGGGTATGTATACATACGTAAGAAAAATTAGTAAATCTTTTATAAATTGTGTCATTCATTTATTCAATTGGTATCTATACCATGAGGGATATAAAGAAGGGAGAGATAGATCCCTGTCCTTAAAATCATCACATCTCTAGTGAAGGTTAAAGTGCTCTGTGGCTCAACAGACGCAAAGGATGGAGTAAAGTGTGGAGCGTGTGGGAACAGAACCGAGCTCCTGGGCCACATTTTGTAGGAGGAAAAGTCAATGGGGCACCCAAGGGCGGGGCGGTGGCAGGGCTTCTCCCCAGATTCAGGCAGGAGAGGAGTGCTTTGTCTATAGAGAATTTAAAAATCATAAATCATAAATGAAAATGCTTTTTATTATCACGATGTGCCAACAATTCTATAATCATTATCAGTGTCATAGTATCTCCCCTCTCAAAAAATTTTTGTGGCTCTAGGTTCTAGATGGTTACTGTATGTGAAATCTTTAGATTAGTACATTTTTATTAGTAAACAGGTCATACTACTAAGTAGGTAGTCTACATGGAAGTTAACTTAGAAAATGCCCAGTTTCCCTGTGGACTCAGCTACACATGTTTGTTTCAAGAGCGAGTTCCCAAGGGTCCTGAGTCATTCAAGTTCACATGGGGCACAGTTTAGTCTTCACTCCCTATGGTGGATCTGAGGTAAACAACAATCGAGATGAAGAAACAGAACTTGAGTTACTTCATTCTGTCTTTCTTTGTGATCACTTGGAATTTATCTGAGTGTTTAAAATTTAAAACAGTGAAACAGGGTGTGGGCCTTGAGCTGCTATCTCTTGTTTGGTAAGTGCAAATTTTAGTTCATATGTGAAATATTTTACATAATTTGATTATCTTTAAAGTTGATATTTCTTCTTTGTGTTTCTTAATTAACTAAGAAGTGATTGATCCAGAAATTACAATGTTCACTTAGTGATACAATTTCATGGTTACCTAAATTGGACTTTTTGCATTTAATTAGAAAGTCTTGATTCATTCCTTTCCCCCTTTTTCAAACATTGATATTTTACATTATTTGTTTTACTAATATGATTATATATACAAAATTCAATAAAAGGAAAGTTTTCATTATTTGCATTTATTTTCTGGCCATGATCCATTTAATTTCATGATTATTGCCAAAAATAATTTTGTTACATAGAAGAGTATGTGTTAAAAATGGTCCACTCAGGGCGTCAGATAAACAAGGTTACCATTGAGAGAAAAAAAGTGAGGTATTTCAGCTATTCAAGGTGCTACTGCTAGTGAATTTTAAAAGAGAGTTATTTCTCTAAATTTTGGGAAGGACTGGTTCGTATCTTTCTCTAAATGAAAGTGAAAATGGGACTTGCCTAAAACTGGGAGTGCTTAGTGAACGTTAGATTTTGGAAGCCAGATGAAAGCATGGCGCCAACATGGGAGTTCACTAGGTCCAGGGCAGCTTGTTCAGTTTGGGAAGGGGCTGACCATCTGCTTTGGGCTTTTTAAGTGTGCTTAAGTAGTCTGAGATGGGCTTTGTTGCTTTAGGTCTTTGTGTTGGGGTGTATTATTATTCCAAATTGTTGGAAGCCAGTCTTGCAGGAGGTAAGGTTTTGAATTCCTGATGGTGTGTGAATGTTTATCCCCAAGGTTTCTCTCTGGGATGAATTGATTTGTGGGCCAGAAATGAGGCTGAATTCCTACATCAGGTTAAAGGCCCAAGGGCGTTTGGTTTAGAAGCCTGTCCCAAGCCCTCATCTGCATACAGATAAAGGCTTCTTCCCTCCTGGCCCAAGCTTGGCAGTGGCCAGTTGCTAATGCAAGCTGTTGGGGGAACAAAGCAGAAATCAATTTAGCTTCCACCTGAATGGAAGTAGGGCCAAAAGGAAAGGTCCCTCATCCTCATTAAGCTTTATTCATTTTTTTTTTTTTAATGCAGGCAACTATCTCTAGTCCCATTTCACAGACTTCTTCCACCTCAGATACTGAAAGAACCTCAGCTTTTCTTTATCTTTCCTTCTACCTTAATCAGGCATCTCTTCTCCAGGTTTTCTAAAACAGTGTATTAGTTTGCTAGGGCTGCTATAACAAAATACCATAGACCATGTGGTTTAAATAACAGAAATTTATTTTTAGCACAATTCTGGAGGCCAAGAGTCCAAGATCAAAGTGTCAGTAGGGTTGGTTTCTTCTAAGGGCTTCTCTCCTTGACTCGTAGATGTCCGTCTTCTTTGTCTTCATGTGGTCTTCTGTGTGTGTCTGCATCCTAATCTCTTCTTACAAAGATACCAGTCATATTGGATTAGGGCCCACCCATATGACCTCATTTGGCTTTAATTACCTCTCTAAGGCCCCATCTCCAAATACAGTCCCATTCTGAGGTCCTGGAGGTTAAGACTTCAACACATAAATTTCAGGAGGGACACAGTTGTGGCTGGGGCATAATACACAGGATCTTCCAGGTGTTACTTGAACCTGAGAATGACATTTCTGGTCCTAAATGATGGATTAGCTATCTTTTCCCTTGCCTTGGAAAATGTTCTGGGTCAAAATAAAATATGACCTCAAGACAGGCTAGACCCACATATGTCCTAGTAAGTTAGCTGTCGGTTGTGGAGATGGGTGTTTCCTCAGCGTCTGGCACTCAAGTGTGAGTCCTCCAATTCAGGGCTTTGGAAGATACATGACTAAATTAAAGAATCAAAATTTGGGGAAGGCTCATATGCTAGGGAGAGGATGGGGAGATGTTATTAAGACTATGATTTGTATTATTTGAAAATAATGTCTGAGTTCTCTTAATGAAGCAAATGAGTCAAGTGTGGTAAACATCTATCAAGTTGGTCAAGAATTCTAGGAGGATAGGATTTAGTTGACACTGTCTTTATAAATAGATCCAGGCACATTATTGTAGCCATTGTCCTGATGGATGAAGGTTATATAATCCCAAGGTCAGAAACTAATAAGACCTGGGGAGGGCAGGGGGAGTGTGTATGTGGGGAAATCCCACTAAGACTATCTCTTTATGATTGTAGAATTCTCTGCTTATAGCTGGGAAAATGGGGAATTTGGTCCATTTCTATGCTGAGATATTATAAGGAGAGAACATCAACTAGCATTTGACTTGTACTAAAAGATATTTCTGCCTAGAACTTTCCAGATTAGAAAAAGAGAAAGAAAATCCACACCTCTTGAAGATAAATAATCTAATTTAATCTGAGAAAGTGGTAAGGAATAACATGATTTTAAAACATATTAGAGCCATTGTTATTGTGATCAGGAGAAAGAAATGACTGGTGTGATACAGATGGTGTTTCTGATTTTGTTTAAATACAGCTGACTTTAATCTATTTTCTCTGTCCCTATTGCTTTTACTTTTTTCTTTGAATATGCATTGCTATCAAGGTTACAGTAGAGCTATAAAGATGAAAAGGGTTACAGTGCATTGGAGAGGTATGGTCCAACATGTAACAAGGTGAAATGTCACAATAGCAGTAATAAAACTTAACCTGGGCCTTGCATTTATTAATTGATTCATTCAGTTAACAAAGTTCCAGGTACTGTGAAGGTGTTTCTATGAACAACCAGGAAGTCCTTGTCTTCAGGAAGCTGACATTCTTAATGGATCTACTACTCTGAATAACATGCACAGGCAAATCACTAAGATAAATGAGGATTTTCCACAAGCAAAGTTTGGGTACACCTTATAAAAACTCAAAATATAAATTAAAACATAACAGAAATTTTCAGTTTCTTCTTTGAAGGCTTTGAAAGCTGGTTCTGCTCCAACATATTAGACCTCGGAGGGTCTCTAACAGGGGAAGATAAAATCATTGACACCACAGGAGTACTAAAGGTATTTGTCCATTGGGGGTAAAAATCAAATAAAAGCTTTTACCTAACACATTTGAAATTACTCATAACTCTTACTATGATTAACTCTCACAAATACCCAAGAAACTTCACTCAGAGCCCAAGTTACATCTGAAATAGTGTGTTTCCAAATGGTTATAGATCTGAACTTCTTCTTTAAAAAAGAATATGCTCTCTACCCTTGATCTTTTCTAAGGTAGTATTGTGATTGGTTTAAATCAGGTGTTAATTGCCTTACATTTTGGAGAGCCATCCATTCACTGATATAACCATCATATATCCATCCATCTTCCACCCATCCATCCATCTATCCATCCAGTGACTTACCCAGTACCTGGCCTGTCACAGACTCTCAACGAATATTTGTTGAACGAATAAATAAATCTACTAAACCTTGATTGTCTACTAAGTGCTATTTATAATCTAGAGACCCAGTAGCTAATTATACCTGGAGACTCTTTGTAGCCATTGGCTTTCTATTGGGTTGGCCAAAGAAGATGAACCATGTTTCACTCACTGGTTTTCAAGAGGAGTTTGTATTGGTTGTTATCTTGGTGACAGGGGATGTGTGAGTATAATTTTATTACAAATAGCTTTACTAACACAAAAATGTTTCAATGATGTGCAACTTTTAGATACACCTAGGAAGAGTTATTAAGAAACTTAAGCACTAGGTTAACTGTTAGGAAAACTTATAGGCAATATAAAGCCTGATACCTGTGTGAGTTTTAATAACATGGTAGCTAAGTGTTTGGGCTGAGAGTTGGCACCATCTCTGGGAGGAGGATACAGTGACTGGGGTTCAATTGAAAACCTCCAGGGACTTGCTGAAATTCTCCTTTATGTCCCTTTGGGGGAATTAAATTCACTATGTCAACCGGTCCTCAAAGAATTCTCAGTCCCCCAAGAGAAGAGAGGTTGGGAGGAGGGAGAGGCGTGATGCTGGAGACAGGCTCATGCTGGCATGTACTGGACCACATTTACTCCTGTTCAGTCTATATGCACCTGATGTCTGGCTCTTGGTTCTACCGAGGAAGCTTAGCAGATACCAGATGCATCATTTCAACTAGTAGTTTTTGGTGTTTTGTGGTTTACCAGTCACTTTCTCACAGTGCTTCTCAAACTCCTCCTCCAAACTACCCCCAACAGCAGAGTGGAGTGAACACAGTCCCCCAGGCCCTCAAGAGTAGCACCAAGCATCCTGAAGCAAACCCTAGATTAGGAGGTCTCCTAATTTTTGATAAAAACTTAGGCATATTTCGATTTGTATATAGCTCTGGGTTTGTTATAATGTGGAAAATAATGCTCTAAATTCATTATCATGGAGTAAAATGTACCCTCAAGACAATAACGTCTGCACACCCTCACCTGCTCTGCTCTCCCCGCTGGGTGCACATCTGCATTCACCCCACCATCTCCCTGTGGTCGGGGAGGGGAAACAAGGGCCAGAGTGGTTAATCAAAGCTGATAATTACTTCCATTTCTGAGTACTCACCAAAATATCAGGCATTGTCTTAAATAGTTTCATGCACAAGTAATTCTCACAGCCACCTTATCATCACCATCTCAAAGAATTGTCAAGGTCACAGGGTTATAAGGAGTGAGCCTGGATTTGAACCCAGTTTGCCTGACTCCAAAGGACCCACTCTCTGTTATAGCATCACTCTTTTCAAATGTTTCAAACACATTTTTAATATAATCCAACTAAAGTAATATTAGGGAGGTAATCCTTTTAAAGAGGGGACCCTGTTATCCACTAGTTTTTTGAAGGGGATCAGAAGGGAGTCTTCAAAATTTGAGTGATTTACCTCTTTGAACTTGGAAGAACCCAGAGGAAAGTGATGTGGAGACACAGGTTCCTTCCCCTCAGTCAGGCTGCAGTGGCCAGTACCAGCTGTGTACTTAGCCAGGTGCACTTGAGAAGTTCAAACACAACCATGACAATTAACATATACACACTACTATATATAAAACAGGTAATCAACAAGGTCCTACTGTACAGCACAGGGAACTCTACTCAGTATTCTGTAATAACCTATATGGGAAAAGAATCTAAAACAGAATAGATATATGTATATGTGTAACTGAATCACTTTGCTGTACACCTGAAACTAACACAACATTGTAAATCAACTCTACTCCAATGTAAAATAAAAATAAAAATTTTAAAAAGCCAAACAAAACCATGGCTTTGTTTTCTGAAGAACTTACAAGGTTGTCATACACTTAGGTGAGATGTGGAATCCACTCTCAAACAATGAGTGGTTGAGTGAAGGTAAGTTGGTTGGTCTCATTACTTCAGAAGTTGGGGTTCATGGAGAAGCTGCATCTTCGAGGAAAGGTGAAGTAAGATTTATTGGAGAGAGGATGGCAAAGCCCTCATTTCACCTTCACCCAAAGCATCATTTTCTTCTAAATGCTCGGCCAGTGGCTCAGTTCTCCAGCAAGTCCAAATTCTTTCTTCCAGACTTTCTAGTTCTCAGAAGTTCCCAGAAGAGATGGAAGTGACCATGCTGACTGGTTTGCTGACTGGTTTGTTTGACCCTTTCCTTCTCTTCCCATCAAATTCTGTGTGGACATCCTCCCTCCCTCTTTCCCCACATATGTGTGTTTACCTTTATATTCATTTAGGCCACATTCATTTCTTTTTTAAAAAATTTTATTGGAGTATAGTTGATTTACAATGTTGTGTTAGTTTCAGGTGTACAGAAAAGTGATTCAGTTATACATATACATATATTCATTCTTTTTCAGATTCTTTCTCATATAGGTTATCAGAATATTGAGTAGAGTTCCCCATGTTATACAGTAGGTCTGTTCTATCTTATATATAGTAGAGTGTGTGTGTGTGTTCATCCCAAGCTCCTGATTTATCCCTCCCCCCCACCACATTTCCCCTTTGGTAACCATCAGTTTGTTTTCCATATCTGTAAGTCTCTTTCTGTTTTGTAAATAAGTTCATTTGTACAATTTTTTAAATTAGATTCTACATATGAGTGATATCGTATGATAGTTGTCTTTCTGTGTCTGACTTACTTCACTTAGTACGACCATCTCTAGGTCCATCCATGTTGCTGCAAATGGCATTATATCATTCTCTTTTATGGCTGACTAATATTCCGTTGTATATATGTACCACATCTTCTTTAACCATTCCTCTGTCAATGGAAATTTAGATTGCTTCCATGTCTTTCTTTATGAAATATTTTTTAAGCACCTACCAGGTACTGGTATGATAGTAAACAATAGAGAAACTACTTCTGCTGTCACAGACAGAGAATATGTCAAGTAGAGAGAAAGGACTCAGAGAGAAAAGGTAAAAATAAATGCATATATTTTCTAGTTTCCATATTTTTCTTTTGTTTTTCACCTTTTAAAAACACCTGAGACTCCACATAGTGAGAGAACTTTAGCAGAGAAAAGAATGAGGTCACCATTCTGTTCTCTTCAACACTCATGTCTTCCTGAAATAGTCTTTCGAGACTCCAGCCTGAACAACATGATTGGAAATAATCTTACGTTGTGTGTTGGCTCTTTCTGAACCCAACAGTCCACTTTCAGCAAATTGTACTAATAGCCTAGAAGCATTGTTGGATTGCTTGTTAGCTCCAGCAATTAAATAACCATCACTTAAAAAAGAGTATATGGATCAGTTGGAAGCAGTAGGTGCTACATGTTGGATATAAAGTTGCCTGGACTTGCTGTGTCTGGTGTTGATAAGGTAGCAGATGGTCTAATAGACTCCATCCTTGAGCAGCTAAATTGGTAGGGTCTTGGTTTAATAATCTTGTGTTCTAATGATTTAGGCAACCGATGAAAAGCGGTGCAATTACTCACTTGTAATGATGCCCAGTTGGCCTGGATGGAAGGGGCACTCACTCCTACGTGGTGAGATGTAATTAACTCCTGTTCCCCAGAAACAGGGCTCTTTGTAGACAGACTACCTTGATCAGACACATCTTACCTTTGTGTTAAAACTTAAAAACATTTTCCAAGTGAAAAATGGATCTTAGTTATTTAAATTACTAGAGGAGGGAACATTTTCTAACCCAATGTGGTTGTAGTATTTCTGTTTCAAAAATGTCCATGAATATAATTTCATTGGATTCTAAAATATGTTGCTGGGGGGAAAAGGACTTATGCTATGTGTTATGAACCATTTGTCATTGGGAGGCTTGCCTGAGCCACAGAAAAAATCTGGAGGGCAATTAGAACCCAGATATCCTGAAATTTCCACCCTGATGTACTCTTATTTTACCCGAAAGTTTCTTCCTGTCCCTTTGCACAACTTCTCATCTGTTCTTCAAGTATGCTGTGTAACCAGTGGACTGAAGTTATATCTTCTCATATTTTTCACTCCTTGAACCTCTGCTACAGATAAATTGAGTGGTTTGTACACAATCAAAATATAGGCAGTAATTAACTACCTTTAATATTCCCCATGATTTGATGTGATTTACATAGAGTAGAATACTAATAAATATTTGCTAAATAAAATTGCTTCTTAAAATATTGATTTGTAAGATCAACACACAAAAATCAATTGCATTTCTATATACTAACTACAAACATGTAGAAGACAAAATTAAAAACACAGTATCATTTATAACCACTTCAAAGGAAATTAAACACTTAGATATAAATTTGACAAAACATGTTTAGAATCTGTATTATGAAAATTACAAAATTCTGATGAAAGAAATTTTTTAAAAACTTAAATAGCTGGAGAACATACACTGTTCATGGATTGAAAGACCCAACATACTAAAGATATCAGTTCCCCAAACTGATATATAGATTTAACATAATTCCTGTGAAAATCCCAACAAGATTTTTTGTAGGTATAGACAAGGTTATTCTAAAATTTACATGGAAAAGCACACACAGTTTAGCTATATATTAGCTAAAAAATCTTGATATAGAAAAATAAAGTGGGAGGAATTGATCTATATCCAATGTTAAGACTTATTGTATAGCTATAGTAATCTAGACTCCATAATATTGGCAGAGCGTTAGACAGACAGATCAATGGAACAGAGTAAAAAACCCAGGAATAGACTAGAACTTACGCAAATATGCCAAACTGAGCTTTTTCAAAGATGTAAGAGCATTTTAATGGAGGAAGTTTAGCTTTTTCAATAAGTGGTGCAAACAAACAAACAAAAGAACCAATTTTACCTAAACCTCACATCTTATAAAAAAATTATCTCAAAATTCATAATGGACTTAAAAATGAAATGAGAAACCTTTTAGGTATAAACAGGAGAAAATCTTTAGGAGCTAAGGCCAGGCAAAATCATAACCCCCAAAGAGAAAAATTTATAAGTTTGACCTCATCACAATTAAAAATAAACCCTGTTAAGAGAATGAAAATACAAGCTACAGTTTGGGAGAATATATTTGCAAACCACATCTCTGACAAAGGCTAGCATCTCGAATGTATAAATTACTCTCAAAATTCAACAGTAAAAAAGCAAACAATTCAATTAGAACCTGGGAAAAAGACGTGAAGGGACATTTCACCAAAGATATACAGATGGCAAATAAGCACATGAAAAGATGTTCAACATTATTAGCCATTAGGGGAATGCAAATTAAAACCACAATGAGGTATCACTACACACCTACTAGAATGATTAAAATAAAAAATAGTGACAATGCCAAATGCTGGCAGGACGTGAAGAAACTAGATGATTCATACATTGCTGATGGGGATGTAAAATTGTTCGGCCGCTCTGGAAAACAGCTTAGTGGTTTCTTTAAAAAAAATAGTAACTACCATACAACCCAGCAATTGCACACCTGGGCATTTATCCAGAGAAATGAAGACTTGTGTTCACATACAAATCTGTACTAGAGTATTTATAGCAGCTTTATTCACAGTAGCTCCAAGTGGGAACAACTCAGCTGTCCATCAGTTGGTGAATGGCTAAACAAACCATGATACATATATACCATGGAATAGTACTCAGCAGTAAATAGGGATGAAGTATCAGTTCACCCAACGGTCTGGATGAAATGCAGAGAATTGTGCTGAAAAGCCCATCCCAAGAGGTTACATATTTCATGTTTCCATTTGATAACGTTTTGAAGTAACCAAATTACAGAAATGGAGAACAGATTATTGACCTGTTGCCAGGAGCTAAGGAGGGAATGAGTGCAGGCAGGAGGGAAAGGAGTGTGATGGTAGAAGGGTAGGTACCATGAGGCATCCCTGCAGTACGGGGGCTGTTCTGTATCTGCACTGTATCTGTGTCAGTATCCTGGTAGGAAGTATCCACTACCTAGAAGTTGGCTATTAGTCAAATTAATTAGCCTTTTTGTCCTTCAGTTTCCTCATCTGTAACATGATGTCATGGAATAAAGACTGTTGTAAGGATTTTATATTCTAAAGTCATTACACCATCACCATCTGATAGTCAGCAGTAATTTAATCAGGAGACTTGACAGCAGATTCTGGAACCTAGAACCGAATTTCTGACAATACAAGGAATCATTGGGTACAAGCTGACTGCTGTCTCTTCCTGGGTCCTCTTTCCAGTTGGACCAATCACAGCATGTATCAGGTGCGGTTCTAGACAGCCAGACAGATGTAGGCTCATTTTTCCTGCCAAGCATTGACATACACCTAAGCAGATGTTAGTGTTGAGTTTTTTATTGCTGTTTTTTGTTTGTTTTTAGCCTCTTGGCTTCCAGTTCCTGTGACTCATTTGTTTCTTCGGCAGCATGCTGTATTATTTTTCAAACTGGGAAAAACCCTCCCAGCAACAACTATTTTTTAAGCGTCAGAACATTTTCAACTCTAGCCTCCTTTTTAACCCAACCGAAAAATATTCAAAGAAAAGGAACATGTGGTTTCAAGTAAAAGAAAAATTGTGATTGAGAACCTCCTGTAGACTCATGGGTGATTTCATTCTGTCTCCACCCTACACAGCAAGGAAATAAATGCTGGGATATCTGTAAAGCTTTAACACTTCAGGACTGCTGTGAGAAATCAAAAAGCATTGGCGGGGCGGGTGGGGGGATGGTTGGAGGAAAGTTTTTAGTTTTTTGATTGCTAAGGAAATTATGTAGATTCGTTTCAATTGCTTCTTGAAATTCCACATCAGAGACTTGGGTTTGCCTAGCATGGCAGATGGCATATGGGGTCTGAGATTGTATAGTTTCTGCGTTTACTGTCAAGGAACGGCATTTTATTGGTGGTGCTAACCGGAACTGGCATCCAGGTAAAATTTTTCTTAAGTGCTGTGGGAGTACTGAATGTGATTTGAGGTGAGAAGATAGTTCTGGGGAGAGTTAGATGGGAGAGAAATTGCAAACAATATTATAACACTGTCATAGGTAAGCATTCCTGAGGACCTATGAAGAAAATCTCTCTCTGAAGACAAACAGGAGATATTTGCACTCATCCTCAATAACAAACCCTGTGCACCCACCTCATTTCTTGGGTCCCTGATTAGCATGCCTTGTACGCAGAGCCTGACACGTGGTATGGCCTCATGGTGAGCATTTAACATGCTTGTCGCATGACGGCAAGAAGTTAAGTGGATAAATGAATAAATGAATGAATGAGAGAGTGTGTTTCCAACTCCCAGGCCTATAACTAGGATGAAAAATTTATAGTCAATATGTGGTGGAAGGATTCTGATTCTAGAATAGGAAAGACATAAATCTGAAGCCTTGCTTTATTATTTATTAGGTATGTGTTTTCTGAAAGTTACTTAACTTCTCTGAGACTTTGCTACTGTATCGAAAAATGAGAAGAGTAAGAGCACAAATTTCATAATGCTGTGGTAAGGAGTGACTTACATATTCATATAAATTTTATAATGCCTAGCACATAATAGGCCATAACATAGATTAGCTATTATCATCATCACCATCATCTATAGAACAAATTGAAGTAGTTAACAAACTTCCCACAGAGAAAACTCAGGCCAAATGACTTCATTAGTGAATTCTAACATTCAGAGATGAAATAACATCATTTCTACACAAATTCTTCCAGAAATTACAAGAGGAGAAAACACTTCCATTACTCTGACTCCAAATCAAAGATGTTATAAGAGGGCTTCCCTGGTGGCACAGTGGTTGAGAGTCCGCCTGCCGATGCAGGGGACACGGGTTCGTGCCCTGGTCCAGGAAGATCCCACATGCCACGGAGCGGCTAGGCCCGTGAGCCATGTCTGCTGAGCCTGCGCGTCCAGAGCCTGTGCTCCCAACAGGAGAGGCCGCAATGGTGAGAGGCCCGTGTACCGCAAAAAAAAAAAAAAAAAAAAAAAAAAAAGATGTTATAAGATAAGAAAATTACAGTCTATAACCATACCATCCTGAATGCACCTGATCTCAGAAGCTAAGCAGGGTTGGACCTGGTTAGTAGTACTTGGAAGGGAGAAAAGAAAATTACAGACCAATAACCCACATGAAAATAGAAGGAAATTGGCTCTAAAAAATGTTAGCAAATTAAATTCAACATTATATAAAAAGGGTAATCCAAAATGGTTGTTCCTTGTTCATGTTGTTTTAAAATCTAAAAGTCAGTGACACTATATTAACAGATAAAAAAAAAATGAGTATCTCAACAGGTGTAGAAAAAGGGTTTGATAAAATCAAACATACATTCATAGTAAAAACTCTCAGCAAACTAGGAACACAAGGAAGAGGATACAAAATAAACCAAAAGAAAATAGAAGGAAATAGTTAACTTAAAAGCTAAAATTAATAAAGAAAACAAAAATTAAGTGAATTGATAAATGAAATTAAAATAAACTTCTTCAAGTACCTGAATATAATGGATAAATACCTGATATACTAAGTAAGATCATAAATGAGGAAAACAAACAAAAAGTACCACATTAAGAATGAAATAGGAAAGAATTATAACAGGTATGAAATAGGTTCCAATAATTTAATGTAATATTTTGTGTCCCTTTTGTCAAAAATTTGAAAGGCAAGATTGAATGAGTGACTATATCGTCAAAATCAAGTGGGAAAAAATGCTCAAGAAAAGATAGAAAAGCCAAGTAGACTGAAATCCAAATAAGAAATGGAAAAGTTTGTCTAAGATCTACTATTTGAAAGGGTGCCAGGTTCAGAGTATACCTAACAGGCAATTTCCATGTTATTGAGACCCCAAGGCGAACAAATTTCTTACATCAAAACTAAAAATGAGGGACTTCCTTGGTGGCACAGTGGTTAAGGGTTTGAGCCCTGGCCCAGGAAGATCCCACATGCCGTGGAGTAACTAAGCTCGTGCACCACAACTACTGAGCCCATGCTCTAGAGCCCGCGAGCCACAACTACTGAAGCCAGTGCGCCTAGAGCCCATGCTCTGCAACAAGAGAAGCTACTGCAATGAGAAGCCCGTGCACCACAACGAAGAGTAGCCCCTGCTTGCTGCAACTAGAGAAAGCCTGTGCACAGCAACAAAGACCCAACGTATCAAAAATAAGTTAATTAACCTAAAAAAACTAAAAATTATAGCACTAAAAGAAAATTGCTAGTGAGTTATTGCTTACTCATACAGATACAAAAATTTCTAAGCAAAACATCAGTAAATCAAATGCAGAAAAAATTAAAAGAATAACCCACCATTTTAAAGAATGAATCAACATTTTAAAAATCTGTTTCATAGTTTCTTAATGTACTAAATGGAAAATGTTATTGTATAAAGTGATACCCAAAAGGGCAACAAAAATGTTAGATTCCCTAAGGAATTCTAAAATTGTATTGAAAGACACGAAATAATGTCAAATAACGAGGGAGATAAGCCATATTGCCAGATGGAAACACTAAATATATAGATGATGCAATACAAATCCCAGTCATTTCTTATGTGTGTTTGATTTTTAACTTGACAAATTGATTCTAGAGTCCCCCTGGGAGAATAAATGAGTGAAAGTAGCCAAGAAAGTTTGGAAAATGAGTTATAATGATAAGATTAGCACTATCAGATGAACAAATTATAGGAGGAGAATCTAGAGAAACTCAAGAATGAGTAGAAAGTTAGTATATACTGGGACTCCCCTGGTGGTGCAGTGGTTAAGAATCCACCTGCCAATGCAGGGGACACGGGTTCAAGCCCTGCTCTGGGAAGATCCCACATGCCACGGGGTAGCTAAGCCCGTGCGACACAACTACTGAGCCCATGCTCAAGAGCCTGCGAGCCACAACTACTGAGCCCACAAGTCACAACTACTGAGTCTGTGTGCCACAACTACTGAAGCCAGCACACCCAGAGCCTGTGCTCCGCAACAAGAGAGGCCACTAAAATGAGAAGCCCGTGCACGGCAATGAAGAGTAACCCCCGCTCGCTGCAACTAGAGAAAGCCTGCGTGCAGCAAGGAAGACCCAACGCAGCCAAAAATAAATAAATAAATAAATATATTTATATATATATATGTATATATATATATATATATTAAAAAAAAGAAAGTTAATATATACTAAAGGTAGTATTTTAAATCCCAGGGAAAAAATGGTTTGAAGTAAATTGTGTTAAAGCAATCAGGAATTCATATATAAGGAAATAGGTGTTAGCTTATATTAAATACAAAAATTAGTTTCATCTAGGTTAGAGATATAAATGTAAGATCAAAATTAAAAATGTATTAGGAGAAAATGTATGGGCAATACTTTTCTAAGCTTGGGGTTGGGAAAGCTTTAAAATTCAAAATACCAAAGCAAAAATTTAATAAATATAACCGTGTAAGTATTAAAAACTTTATTAAAGCAAAGAATACATAAACAAAAATCAAAGTGGCAGACTAGGAGAAAACATTTGCAATATATTAGAAATAAAGGGTTAATAATCAAAATACAAAATGAGTTTATATAAATGAATATGAAAAAGTCAGTCTAACAGAAAATTGTACGATGCAATAGGCAATTCCCAGAAAAATAAATACAAAGGGCCAGTAGACATAGAGAAAAATATCATAAACCTTGACAGTAACTAAGGAAGTGCAAATTTGAAAACAGTAAGAAGGTATTTTGCTTCTCAGTGGCAAAATTTAAAAGATTAAGAGACAATATTGGCAAAAGTTATGGAAAAGAAGAATTTCCGGTTATTAAAAGACTTAATAAGTGTAATATTTTGAAAAAAATGTTGGCAGCAACAAATCTAACTTTAGGAATTTCTCCTAAAGTAATAGTGTCACAAGTGCATAAAGATATATGTACAAACATGCTCACTGCAGCAGCGGTTATAGTGGAAACTGTTAAAATGTCATCAATTACAGAATGTCTAAATAAATCATTGTACACTAATATGATGGAAAAACACCCATACAAAAGAATGATGTAGATCCACATTTGCAGACCTGGAAACATGACCAGGATGTGCTAAACAAAAAAAGTTGCAGGACAATATGTCTGGTATTGAGACAGGCTGGGTCCTGGGACCTGTGACACTTTGCTGCAGTGCCTGCACCTGGACAAACGTCTCTTCGAGCAACAAAATACAAAGAAACTATAAGGGACTAAAAATAACTGCGTGCGTACACTATTGGGGCAAATTATGGACCAAAAGACCCCAAAAAACCCCCTCCAACTGCCACTTCTGAAGAGCGGGGAGCAAAAGCAGGGTGTCGGGAGCAACAGCAGGGTACTGCGCATGCCCCCTGCACTCAACACCACCAAAGGGGTGGGCAAACCACCTAAGTCACCCCTCTGGCTCGACCCCTGCACACACCCCTACCCTCACCCCATATAAGGAACAAGCTCGCCCCCCCCCCAACCCTGCCAGGGAGCAAGCGAGCAAGGGAACCTGTTGTTTGTTCTCGCTTCCCCGTCCTGCAGCAGGGGCCCCAATAAAGCCTTGCCTGAGTTTCCTGTCTGGCCTCTTATCAATTTCTACTGATTGGGGAAGGCCAAGAACGCTGGTCGGTAACAGTATGAGTCCATTGTTCCCTAAAAGTTACAATGGATGGAGTTGTAGGTGATCTTTATGCTCATTTTGTTATCTTTAAGTCTTCATTTTGGCCTTAAGCTGCTTCTTAAGCTTTTCCTCCACTCTACAGCTTCTTCTCCAAATCTTTAAGCTCTTGTGCTCCTGAGCAAAGCTGAAATTCGGGAGCCACATAATCCACCCCCACCTGGAACCACTTAGAACCAGCAAGAAGCACCTAGGATACTCACTTCAAGAAGGGAACACCTGGGTACTTTTAAAAAATATAAAATATACAAAATTGTGTGTGCGCACGTGTGTGTGTAATTCCATTTTTCTTCACCTCAGTTCTCAGCAGATGTCCATCTCTTATTGAATGGATAAATTAGTCTCCTTCTAAAGGAGATTGCTCATCTTCTACCTTGAAAATACTTCTGACCCCTTAGCATTCTCTCTAGTCTCAAAGAAAAAGATCTTTGTACGTTCTTTTTGCATTAATCTCTTTCCCACAACATCAATCTCTTCTATACTGATTTCTTCACCTTTGCCTTCAAACATAAACAAGTTCTTCTCTCTTTAAGACACAAAATAAAACAAAACTTTGCCTGACCCTGTTGCTCATTGAGCTCCAGTCTCCCTTTTTTCCAAACTTGTACATTTATGGCTCAGCCCCAGGCTGCCTTCCTCCTGCCAATGGCTTCTTTACCTGCTGTGGTCTCTTCTCCCCGCTGAAGCTGCACTCACAAAGCTCCTAGTGAACTAATTGCCAAATCCTGTCCTCTTTTCTAAGCTTCATTTGTTTTGGCTTTTGGTGTTTTTTTTTTTTTTAATATAATGTTATTTTGTTCTGTTCTGAACATAATTGTCTACCCCCTAATTCATGAACCATTCTCTGCCGGGCCCCTTGACTTTTTGGTTCCCTATCAGCTCACTCATCAGTCCCTGTCTATGGCTTGTACTAAATCCTCTTCTTCCAACTCAATTGTAGCTGTCTACAGCTGCCTAGCCCATTATTCATGTAGCTTCCTGAATCTTCTCTATGGAAATGGCTCCTCCATCTAATTCTACAATCCTGACTTCTTTTCCAAGTCCCACCTCTGCATCTCTAATGATTTACCATTTAGCTCCATTTATGTTGAATTAAACATGTCTGAAGTCAGGCCCTTCATCTTCCCTTAGAAACTCGTCCTGTACTCCTTATTTTCGTGATTGGCCTCAGCATCTTTCAACAGTCTCCGCTTGTCTGACCACCCTCACTCCTTTGTTTCCCATGACCAAATTCTCTTTAGTTTTTTCATTTCCATTGTTCGCTTTCTTTTTTCACTGTCAACCGTCTACCTCTATCTCAACTCCAATATTCTTTTCAAATCATAAACTTCTAAGAATTTCCTATATAAAAGTGTTCTGTTCAGTCAACCTAGACAAGCTACTCCTGCAACATATCAAGTATCTTCTATAGCCAAACCCTTGGTTGTCCCTTTTCCTCCCCAACCAACCTCTTACTACTTCCTTGAAGCTTCTCAATATTGTTCTTTTATGGATGTATAACATTGCATGCCCTTCTTGTGGCAGTTTACTGTGTCCACTTCTTATAATATTATCTTGTCTACTTACATTTTCTTGTATTTATACCCTCTCTTCTTAAATGGATATAACCTTCTGAAGGAAAATGGCCATTGCACCAGTTAAGAATTCTGTTTGTTTGCTAGTAACAGAGTGCTGAAATAACAGTGACTTAAAGAAATAACTTGATAAACAGTCCAGGACTAGTATCCATAAGAAGGATCCAGATTCTTTCTATCATTTTGCTTCTCCATCGTTAGCCTATGGCTATAATCATTACAGTGTCTTCACTGACACATTATGGCTGCTGGAGTTTCAGCCATCAAGTCCACATTCCAGGAAGGAACAGAGGGAAAATAGGAAAGAACAAAATACACGTTTCCCAGATGAGTCATTCTCTTTCATTGGGCTCTCCCCAAAGCCCCCTGCCCACCCAAAGACTTATGTTTAAATCTAATCAACCACTCCTAAACACAAGACAGCCTGTGAAAATGTGATCTCTTAGGTAAGTACATTATCATTTTGAATGAACTTTGTGTTCTGTTTGTGAGAAATAAGAAAACTAGTTCCACCAATATTTACTGAACCTATTCCCTGTGCCAGCCAGTGTTCTAGGCACTAGGAATAGAACAATGAACAAAATAGACATGGATCCTACCTTTGTGGACCTCACATAAATAATATATGGAGAGAGGGCTTCCCTGGTGGCGCAGTGGTTGAGAGTCCACCTGCTGATGCAGGGGACACGTGTTCGTGCCCTGGTCCAGGAAGATTCCACATGCCGCGGAGCAGCTAGGCCCGTGAGCCACGGCCGCTGAGCCTGCGCGTCCGGAGCCTGTGCTCCTCAACGGGAGAGGCCACAACAGTGAGAGGCCCGCGTACTGCAAAAAAAAAATTAAAGAAAAAAACAACAAACAAACAAACAAACAAAAATAATGTATGGAGAGAGTAAATAGGCAAATAAACCAGGAAACTGGTAGTCAAGAAAGTCTCCAGTTGTAAGGTAGGATTTCAGTGGAGATCTGAAGAAAGTGTCAAGGCCAGCTATTGTTGAGGTATCTGAGGGAGGAGTACTCTAGGCAAAGAGAACAGGCAGTGCAAAGGCCCTGAGGCAGGGGTGTGTTTGACATGCTTGGAGGACCCGTGTGGCTGTAGCGGAGAAGCTCCAGAGGGGCAGTAGGACGTGGAGCCAGCATAGCAGTGAGAAGCCAGATAGTGGGGACCCCAGGATATGACTTTTCCACTGAGTCAGATGGGACATCACTGGTGAGATTTAAGAATAATGTCATGAGCCAGCTTGATTTAAAACAATCACTTAGAGCCTAGACTGTAGAAAGACCCAGGAGGTGCTGAAGCCTATTAGGAAGCTGTCGCAATGACCCAGGAAAAAGATGATGGTGGCTCAGGAATCAGACTCTGTATCTGTTTTGAAGAAGACAGGCTGACATAATTTGCTAATGGTTGTGCTAATAGTTGGGTGTGACAAAAATGATTAAAGAGATAATGGAATAGAAATCCAGAAGGCTCTGCCACTACCATGTATATAATTTTTCATATGCCTCAACAGTGCCTTTTACAGTGCTAGGCACACAGTAAATGTTTAATAAATATTTGCCAAATAAATATATTTTAACCTTTTTAGAGGGCTACTTTCAGAATTTTTCTCACTCCACAAGACACCCACCATTAATGATGAAACAAATTTAGGGAAAAACCCAGATTCTAATAGCATACACTGAGACTGTGTTTTCTTGTTGCTTCTTGTCAGTGACAATACCTCTGGAAGCTGAAGGAAGAGAATGTACTGAAAGGACATTTGTTTGTGACATTATTAATAGAACATTCGAGAAGAAACCAAGTACAAAAATCTCCCATCCAACCATTATGGAATTTACCTGCTGTGTAAGTGGCTGTTCAGACCAAGTCATTTTCACACTTCTGTGTGGAGATTACACGAGGGCATATTAGGTGAGAAAAAACAATGAGGTGGTAGCTGTGTGTAGGAGATGGAAAAAGGAAGAGAAGAGAGAGTTTTAAAAGGTATCTCCAAACTAACAAATAGACTAAAATACGTGGAAGAAAGACTGTCACTGTCACCATGGACTCTAGTGCCAAATTCTCGAGGCCGTCTGCCGGATGCGGAGTTGTGACATGGAGATAAGTAACACTTTCCAGCCATTTTTTTCTCAAAAAATAACACTGGACTTTCATTCTTTGAGTGTCCCTGCCTTATGGATTGGTACGACATAGAATTAAAAAGCTAGAAATGAATTCAAAGATATTTTAGGATATATTCCATTTGTTAAATGATTTTATGTCCCATGAAAGCCCTTAGGCAACAAGAAGACAGTTCTAAACCCCAGTCCTCCTGACACCAAGGATGGGGCCTTTTATTCATCCCGTCTCCCCAACCACTAATGCTTATTTCTCTACCACCACCGCCCACCCATGGAAATTAAATTAATGATCTCACTAACATGAGACATACTCATCTCACCCAGCTTGGAACTCTTTCTCCATGGGCCCCTGAATCTGAAACTTAGACACAAATGAGATTCTCAGACAAATGTTATTTAGGCAAATTCAGTGACACTTGGACCTTGGAAAGCTGAGTAGGTCAAAGCCCTGAGTCTCCAAGGTACAGGGCCCCAGAAGGGTCCCATCCAAGTCAATGGGCATCCTTTCCTTTCAAAGCTTGAAGGAGGAGAAAAACAGGACAGAACAGCCTGCGATGAGCTAGCACCCCCAATTCGTCTCCTTCCTGTGGCTCCAGGGAGGAGAGGATTCATTAATAGAAGCCTGGCCAGGTCAGACGAGGCAATCTTTATTGATTCTCCTCTCTGAGGGCCCACCGTGTTCCAGCCCCCTCCTTGGTTCTGGTCAATACTCTCCTTCCAAGTCCAAGATGATTTTCTGGCTCTTGTTTAGATGTCTTTGTGTCTTTCTATTGATCTATCACTCTTTAGGAAAATTTAGAGAGAAAAAAAATTCACCAACATAAGGAAAAGTTATAAACAAGGATGACAGCAACAGTGCTGAGGAAAGATAAAGATTGCTGACTGGCGAGGGAGAAAGGGCAAGGGCTGGTGATGTTTTAATGTTACAATGATTATTTTAAAAACCTAGCTCTTTCTTTGGAGTTTGGAAAAAAGCTACCAGCACACCAATTCACAGGGACATAGACTAAGCTGTCTCTCGCTCAGGCCCCATTGAATCTTTAGTCATTAGCTGACTTGTGTTACCTCTACAACTGCTGAGCTTTATTTTGGAGAGTGGGATCTGACAGGATGATTTCCTTGTGTTGACAGGAACAAACATCCAGGTTTAGCAGGTTGGGCAGAAAGAGAGGCGATTATACTCTAGTAATAGGATTTCCTTTTGCAGCTAGCAGGACTGGCTAAGTTACATGTCCTCGGAGATATGCAAGTTAGAAAAAAGACTGGCAGCTTGGTCATTTTCCTTGGGAACAGCACTGGTTTCCCCAGTGTGGGCTGCCCATCTCCTCTGCTTTTTGGTTTTCTACCATTTAGACCAGCTCTCTATTAGCAGCCTGGGCTGAAATCCCCTTTTTCCTGCCTGGAGGGACAGGGATAGAACTGACATTTCTGATATTTCAAAGCTCAGTTGAACCCTCTCCCAGCTTTGGTTAAAAGCTAATTGGATCCTATGTTGCGTCTCTTAAAAAATAATTTTTAAAACCACCAAGGAAGGAGAGAAGGGTTACAATCGAAGAGGTGGTGGCATCGGAGCCAGAAGAAATGTGATTAACAGGAACACAGACGGCTCTTGGCAGGTAGTCATGGAAGTAGCCAACATCTCTATCCCCTGAGAATCCCTAATTTTTGAGAACATTGAACAGGTGCTGTGGGGCGTGATGGCAGAGATGCCAACAGCATGAATATAGAGAGACCAGGCATCCCTTTTCTCCAAGATTTTTCTTTTTTGCAAATAAAGGGAAAGCTGGAGATGCTGCCCTTGACACTGGACTCTGCACATTCTGGGCCCCCTGCTATTTCCCTGCAGAGAGAGAACTGGGGGTTTGCAAACCTGAAGGAGCTGTGCCAAGTGTACAGTCACTTTGCACCGAGGAGTATTTTTGCTAAAAAAGTGTCAGAGTGGGGGGTGGGGTAAGAACCCTAAACATTGTTTTGCTCAAATGTGGTATTAAAAAACATCTAGCTGTAAAACTCTATTTCCTTATTTTCTGTACTTTGCTAAGCCAGTGAGTTATAAAGAACAACAGATGGAAAAAAAAAAAAACCTGTTTGTCTTTCTCTCAGGAATTCACAGGAGTTTTATGTATATATATTCTCTTTCATATTCTTTTCCATTATCGTTTATCCAAGATATTAAATATAGTTCCCAGATCTCACCATTCTTGAGTAAACAGTGATGACCGGGCCTTCTGTCAGAAAGAGAAACACAAATATCATATGATATCACTTATATGTGGAATCTAAAAAAATAATACAAATGAACTTATTTAAAAAGTAGAAACAGACTCACAGACATAGAAAACAAATTTATGGTTACCAAAGGAGAAACATGGGGTCGGGGGATAGATTGATTGGGGATTGACATGTACCCACTGCTATATTTAAAATAGACAACCAACAAGGATGTACTGTATAGCACAGGGAACTCTGCTCAGTATTCTGTAATAATCTAAATGGGAAAAGAATATGAAAAAGAATAGATACATGTATATGTATAACTTAATCATTTTGCCATACACCTGAAACTAACAGAACATTGCAAATCAACTATAGTCCAATATAAAATAAATTTTTTTAGGAAGATGTTGGGGGTAGGAGTTTATTAATTAATTAATTAATTAATTTTTTTCTGTGTTGGGTCCTCGTTTCTGTGCGAGGGCTTTCTCTAGTTGTGGCAAGCTGGGGCCACTCTTCATCGCAGTATGTGGGCCTCTCACTATCGCGGCCTCTCTTGTTGCGGAGCACAGGCTCCAGACACGCAGGCTCAGTAGTTGTGGCTCATGGGCCTAGTTGCTCCGCGGCATGTGGGATCCTCCCAGACCAGGGCTCGAACCCGTGTCCCCTGCATTAGCAGGCAGATTCTCAACCACTGCGCCACCAGTGAAGCCCAAAAAATTTTTTAAAATAAGTATACTCACACGTACGTCTTTTTTACAAAAAAATGTAGACTATGTTTTTGCACAAATATGAGTAAATCTGTAAGGTACATTTGCAGAAGTGAAATACTGGGCTCTAAATTATGTGCCTTTTCAGTTTTAATAGATAGGACCAAATTCTCACCTTCAAAGTTGTGTTTATTAGCATTCCAACCATCGGCCCATGGGAGAAGCTCGTACCATCTCCTACCGTGTGTCACAGAATCTTCAGAGCTTTGCCAAATGCATGGGAAAAACGTATCTGGTCGTTTCAATTTGTATGTCTTTCATTTCAAAATGAGGCTCTAAATTTCCCTTTTTTTCTTGATGAGTCTGGCTAATGGTTTATCAATTTTGTTTACCTTTTCAAAGAACCAGTTTTGAGTTTCATTGATCTATTCTATTGTTTTCTTCATCTCTATTTCATTTATTTCTGCTCTGATCTTTATGATTTCTTTCCTGCTACTAACTTTGGGTTTTGTTTGTTCTTCTTTCTCTAGTTGCTTTAGGTTCTAAATTTCCTTTTAATGCCTCTATGGTCTACTTTCTTTCCCCTTTTGTTTTTTGAGTAGTGCAAATTTTACTCAAAGTGTTGACCCCAGACCAGCAGCATTGGCATTACCTGGGAGCTTGTTAGAAGTGCAGAATCTCATGCCCTACCCCAGACCTGCCTGAACCAGAGGCTGCATTATATAAGATCCCAGGTAATTCCTAAGTACATTACATTTGAGGAGCACCATTACATATATTCTCCCCTGGCCGTGATCTAGAACTATTTCCAAGTTTAAAAACTTTCAAGGGGTTCAACTTGTTTTGTGTGAAACGATTCTGTTGTGCTTGGCTACGAAGTGGTTACTATCACCACCACGGTTTGACTATCAGAACCTTGTGCACTCCCCCCACAACCCTCCCCCTCCCCCAGGTCTAAACAGCCTATTTATAACTTGTACCACTGTCACCTCTCTACATGTCACTTCTTTATTAATGGGGTATATGCCGCTGATGACTTAAGAAAAGTGTGCATCAAAATGTTACCGTCAACTGGTTAATGCACTCTCTATTCGTCACCTCCGGTTAATCAGAATTTAAACATCCTGGGCTCAGAAAAGTCCATTTCTAGATGTGAATATAGTGCTCAATAAGAAAGAACAATTAAAGAAAAAAAAGAAAGAAAGAAAGAACACTTTTCCTAATTCTGTAAAACAGATATCATTGCCCCTGTTCATGCAAGTAAAGTATCCCCTGCTTTTTGGTAAACTATTGCCTTGCAAAACAGACTAACTACTGTAAGAAGGACCCTTCTGCATTAGTTTGCCAGGGCTGCTGTAACAAAGGACCATGGACTGGGGAGCTGAAACAGTACACATGTATTTTCTCATAGCTCTGGAGCCAAGGAGTACAAGTTCAAGGTGTCAGTAGAATTGATTTCTTCTGAGGCTTCTCTTCTTGGCATATAGACGGTCATCTTTTTTGTTTTTTCTTTTATATTTAAAACACTTTTCTAATTTTTTCTAATTGTGGTAAGACTTTTCACATGCAATCTACCCTCTTGATGAATTTCTAAGTACACAATATAGTATTATTAATGACAGGTACAAGTTGTATACAGACCTCTAGAACTTGTTCACCTTCCAAAACTGAAACTATTATATATACTCACTGAATAGCAACTCCTCAATTCCTTTTCCCCATTGCCCTAGGCAATCACTATCCTACTTGACTTCTGAGTTTGACTATTTTAGATACCTCATCCAAGTGAAATGATACAGTATTTAACCTCTGTGATTGACTTATTTCACTAGTTTAATGTCCTCCAGATTCATCTGTGTTTTTGTATTTATCAGGATTTCCTTTTTAAAGGCTGCATAATATTCCACTGCATGTATATATCACAGTTTCTTTGTTCATGCATCCTTGGGTGGACATTTAAGTTGTTTCCATATCTTGACTATCATGAATAATGCTACAATGATCATGGGAGTGAAAATATCTCTTCCAGAAACTGATTTCAATTCTTTTGGATACATACTGAGAAGTGGAATTGCTGGATCATTTGGTAATTCTATTTTGAAATTTTTTGAGGAACATCTATACTGTTTTCTGTAGCAGCTGCACCATTTTACATTCCCACCAACAGTGTTCAAGAGCTTCAGTTTCTCCACATCCCCACTCACACTTGCTTTCTTTTGATTTTTGGTAATAGCCATCTTAACAGGTATGAGGTGACACACATTGTGGTTTTGATTTGTATTCCCCTAATGACTAGTGATGTTGAGCATCTTTTTATGTATTGTACTTTATACTATGTTTAATGCTTAATACTATTCTTCACGTTTGTTGGCTATTTTGTATCTTCTTTGGAAAATGTCTATTCAAGTGTTTTTGCCCATTTTTAATGTTTCTTTGCTTTTTTTGCTATTGAGTTGTAAGAATTTCTTATATCTTTTGGATATTAACCCTTTATCAGATGGATTGTTTTCATTTATTTTCTCCCATTCTGTAAGTCGCCTTTTCACTCTGTTGATTGTTTCCTTTGCTGTGTAAACGTTTTTTAATTTGATATAGTTCAACTTGTGTATTTTTTCCTTTGTTGTTCATGTTTTTGGGGTCCTATCCAAGAAATTGTCACCAACACTAATGTCATGAAGCTTTTCCCCTGTTTTTTCTTCTAGGAATTTTATAGTTTCAGGTCTTATGTTTAGACCTTTAATTAAAGAGTTGATTTTTGTGTATGATGAGGGTCCAATTTCATTATTTTGCATGAGGATTAGATGGTCATCTTCTCCCTGTGTTTTCACATGAGTCTTCCCCCTGAACCAATCTGTCTCCAATATCTTCTTCTTATAAGAACACTAGTCATATTAGATTAGGACCCATTGTAATAACTTCATTTTAGCATAATTACCTCTTTAAAGACCCTGTCTCCAAAACAGTCACATTATGAGGTATTAGGAGGATAGGACACAACGCAACCCATAACACCTTCCAAATAAAATGTCTTGATTTCAAGACTAAGGATGTGATGCCTGGCTTCCTTTTGTTGTTTTAGTGAATATAAATACTATTAAAGTATTTTAGAGAAAATATACAATGGAAAGCAACACATTGTATGAATTTAGGTAAGTTACCTCAATTCCCCATGTTCCATTCTTTTCTGTGTATAAACCAGGAAACAAATGTATTCCCCATTCTCTCCTTTTCCAAGAGACCACAAAATTTCAGTCTTTAAAAATGACTTTTCCTATCTTCAAAAGCTTGTATTTATTCTCTTGCTTGTGGTCTTCATTGCAGTGCAGCCATTTCCAAATTGCTGTCTGATGATTAAATGCTCACAGTGGCCCCAGGCTGCGGAGGGCAAAGCAGGCTCTGTCTCCACTTTGCTGCTGAGGCAATCAGTACACAAGGAGGTTCAGGAAGCTTCTAACATTGCCACTTTGGTGCTGAAGCAGTCAGTTTACAAGGAGGTTAAGGAAGTTTATAACATTTCCAAAGTTACAGATAATAAATTGTGGCTCTAAAAATAGAATAAATTTTACTATCACATCAAAAAGAATAAAATACCTAGGAATAGACCTACCTAAGGAGGGAAAAGACCTGTAGTCTGAAAACAATAAGGTGCTGATGAAAGGAATTGAAGACAACACAAACAGATGGAAAGATATACCATATTCTTGGATTGAGAGAATCAATACTGTTAAACTGATTATACTACCCAAGACAATCTACAGATTCAATGCAATCCCTCACATTACCAATGGCATTTTTCACAGAACCAGAACAAAAAATTGTAAAATTTGTGTGGTAACATAAAAGATCCTGAAGAGCCAAACCAATCTTGAGAAAGAACAGAGTTGGAGGAATCACACTCCCTGATATCAGGGACACTATAAAACTACTTAGAGGAAAACATAGGCAGAACACACTTTGACATAAATTGAAGTAATACTTTTTTGGATCCGTCTCCTAGAGTAATGAAAATAAAAGCAAAAATAAACAAATGAGACCTAATTAAACTTAAAAGCTTTTGTACAGCAAGGGAAACCATAAACAAAACAAAAAGACAGCCTATGGACTAGGAGAAAATATTTATAAATGATGCTACTGATAAGGCTTAATCTCCAAAATATACAAATGGTTCACACAGCTTAATATCAGAAAAACAAATAATCCAATCAAAAAATGGGCAGAAGACCTAAATAGACATTTCTCCAAAGAAGATATACAGATTACCAGCAAATGCATAAAAAGATGCTCAATATCACTAATTATTAGAGAAATGCAAATCAAAACTACAATGAGGTATCACCTCACACCAGTCAGAATGGCCATCATCAAAAAGTCTACAAACAATAAATGCTGGAGAGGGTGTGGAGAAAAGGGAACCCTCTTGCACTGTTGGTGGGAATGTAAATTGATACAGTCACTATGGAGAACAGTATGGAGGTTCCTTAAGAAACTAAAAATAGAGCTACCATATGACCTAGCAATCCCACTACTGGGCATATACCCAGAGAAAACCATAATTCAAAGAGTCATGTACCACAATGTTCATTGCAGCACTATTTACAGTAGCCATAATGGCCATCATTAAAAAATCTACAAACAATAAATGCTGGAGAGGGTGTGTAGAAAAAACAACGCTTCTGCACTGTTGGTGGGAATGTAAATTGGTGCAACCACTGTGGAGAACAGTATGGAGTTTCCTTAGAGAACTAAAAATAGAGCTACCATATGATCCAGCAATCCCACACCTGGGCATATATCTGAAGAAAACTCTAATTTGAAAAAATACATGCACCCAAATGTTCATAGCAGCACTATTTGCAATAGCCAAGACATGGAAGAAACCTAATTGTCTGTCAACAGATAAATGGGTAAAGAAGATGTGGCGTATATATACAATGGAATATTACTCAGCCATAAAAAAGAATAAAATAATGCCATTTGCAGCAGCATGGATGGACCTAGAGACTATCATATTAAGCAAAGTAAGTCAGACAGAGAAAGACAAATATCATATGATATCACTTATATGTGGAATCTAAAAAAATGATACAAATGAACTTACTGTATTTACAAAACAGAAACAGACTCACAGACTTAGAAAACAAACTTATGGTTACCAAAGACGAGAGAGAATGTGGTGGAGGGGTGATAGATTAAGAGTTTGGGATTAACAGATACACACTACTATGTATAAAATAGGTAAACAACAGGATCTACTGTATAACACAGGGAACTCTACTCAGTCTCTTGTAATAACATATAATGGAAAAGAACCTGAAAAAAGAATATATATATATATATATGTATAACTGAATCACTTTGCTGTACACTTGATACTAAAACAACATTGTAAATTTCAATAAAAAATGTTTTTAAAAGGAATCAATTTTTTCTGGTCCATTCTCTAGTGGCATTTCAACTAGACCCTTAATATATTACAATTTTGATGTGAAATAGAATGGTAAGAGGACACTATTCTGAGACTAAACAACTAGAAGTGCTAAGAATCTTAGCACTTTTCTCTAGAGCAGCCTCCCATTGCCATAGGGTTAACTAGAGTAGAGCATCGTAGCATGGCTTCAGTGAGAGTAGAAATTTTGGCATCGTCAGAGTTATGTATCTTTAGTACCTTCCCAGGCACTGTGTTTATAAACCAATGATGACTCCCTCCCACAAATGAGTCATGTTCTGTGGTTTAGATATGTCTCCTCAGCTGATAATCATGAGCTGATTATCATTATGGCTTTTTCCTGGGCTGGTTTCAATGTTGAATTTGGTCCAAAGACCATGCTCATATGTCTATTATCTTGTAATATCCTTTGGCAATTTCATTTCTACTGGGTTGTTGGACTTTCACTTTTTAATTTTCCCAAGCTCATTATGCAGTACTGGTATTTACCCCTTATATGGATTGTAAATATTTTTTATGGCATATTTATCATATGAAAGTAAGTTTTTGTTTTCTTTTTCATAGTAAAATCTGTCAAATTTTACCTTTATTGTTTATGAATTCCATGACTTTCTTGCCAAGATTATATAATAATTATTTACATTTTGGCTTAGTATTTTTATAGTTTTAAAAAACACCTATCTTTTTCAAATTCACCTGGAATGTTTTGTGTTTGTGATTAAAGATAGGACTCTCCGACGGTAGAATCAGTTATCTCAGCTAAAATTTTTATTAAATTATTCATCTTTTCTGCACTTTAGTCAGATATTTAATTCCCATTGTACATGAGTCATGTTCTCTACTCTTCCTTATTAATTCTGTTCTCTATTTTTATACCATTATCATGCTATTTAATTTCTGCACATTTCTACCATGTTTTGATTGGGAAAATTCTGTGTCTTAAATTATCTTAAAACCTCTAGCACCTTTACTCTTCCAGTTTTAAAAATACCATTGGGTTTTATTTTAATTCAGTTCAGTTTTATTTTAAAAACCATTAAACCACTAGACCGAAAGATAAACTGTTACTATATTATTCTGGATTGACAGAGTAGATTTTGCTACCAAAAACACACAAAAAACTAACTTCCATATGGCAAATTCATCACAAATAGAGTTAAAATACAGTTGACAGTGTCCGGAAAGTATTTGCAGTATTTATTGAGCAACTTCCTATGTCAGGCTTAAGGCACTGGGCATACCTCATTGAATAACACAGGAGACATTTCCTGCCCTAGAGGCATTTACATGCATCAGGGTATGGCCAACGATAAACAATAAACATAATAGGTAATTATGTGGTCATTAGGGAGCAAGTATGCTATGGAAAAAAGATGAAAAGAAAGTAAGTTCGATATGGGAGTCAGAGCTCTAGAGTGCAGCAACAGGTTGAAGTTTTGAATTGTGTGATCAGAAAAAGCCTCACTAAGAAATGGACGGCTGAACAAAACTTGAAGAAGGTAGAGGATTTAGCCATGTGGATAAAGAGAATTATTTCTTTGGACTGGTGGTTAATTTATTAAATCATTTGGGGAGAATTGATAGATTATTGATTCTTCCTATCCAGGAATCAAGTATGTCTTTCCATTTGTATAGGTCTTCCTCTAAGCCCTTCAGAAAATGTTTATATCTTTACAGATCTTGTATATTTATAGATCTTCCACACTTTCAGTTAAGTATATTCCTAGGTAATTTATGATTTTTTACTTTTGTAATTTCTGAAAAGAGAACTGTTTATTATGTTTTCTTATACATCTTATATCCTTATATCCTGATACATCTTAAATTCTTATACATCTTATATTCTTATGCATCTTATATCTGATTCAACTCTTATTAGTTGTAGTTTTTCAATTCATTAACAAAGTATAATTTTTCAATTTGTAAACAAATTGTGTGGTTGTCTGTAAACAACCATATTAACTGAAAAATAAAAATAGTTGTATTGTTTTCTTGCATCTGTCCCTTTCATTTTATTTACCTATCTCAAGTATTGACTAGAACTTTAAAACTAACAATGATACTACATGTAGTAATAGGCATCTTGTTAATTACCAGTGCCTTGTTCCTGATATAAATGGGGATATTTCAAACTATTTCACCATTAAGTACTATATTTGTTCAAGGTTTCCAGTGGCTCACTTTTTATCAGTTTAATGAAATTTAAGAATCAGAACCAGAGGTTAAAATGATGAGTTTTAAAAAATCATCTATTGCAATAATTATGTTATTTTGCAACTTTAAATGTAATATAATGAATTTCATGAATGAATTTAAAAATTTTGAACCGTTATTAGATTCCTGGTTTAAAAAAATGTTTTTACTTGATCGTGAGGATACTTATTTTCAATGTAATGCTAAATTTGATTGGTTAATGCTTTATCTGCATGTTTACATCATATTTCTTAGTGAGATTGGTCTATAATTTTCTTTTTTTTTTTGGCGGTACGCGGGCTTCTCACTGTTGTGGCCTCTCCCGTTGTGGAGCACAGGCTCCGGATGCAAAGGCTCAGCGGCCATGGCTCACGGGCCCAGCCACTCCACGGCATGTGGGATCTTCCCGACTGGGGCACGAACCCATGTCCCCTGCATCGGCAGGTGGACTCTCAACCACTGCTCCACTAGGGAAGCCCTATAATTTTCTTTTTTGATTAATAATACAAATTATCTCTCTCGGACCTTAAATGAACTGGCCCTGAAAATTGGACATTGTACAGCTTTTCTTGTTACCTGTTCAGTTTCTTCAGTGGTTACAGATATAGTCATGTGTCTAACCCTTGATTTTGCTAAAAGATCATCATCTTATTTTATCTAGATTTTGACATATTTTGGTATCAAGATATATAAGTTATCCTCTTACAATTTCTTTCCTGTTTTCATTGCCTATTTTAGTGGGTATGACCTCTTTCTTATCTCTAATATTGCTTGTTTATTTATTCTCTCATTTTCTTGGTCAAACTTGCCCAAAGTTTTACTATTGCATTGGCTTTCATAAGAACAAGCTTTCAGTTTTATTGATTCAGTCTGCTTTTATTATTTTGTTTTCTTTTCTTTTACTTTATTTCAATTCTGTCTTTATTAATATATCCCTTCCACTTTCTTTAGTTTTCTTGGTCTTCTCCTTAACTTTCAAAGTTTATTGCTTATACATATATTTTCCTTTTTAAAATTAATCCAAAATGTTAACAGAATAGTATAAGCACAAAGATTATAAAATCAATTATTATTAAAAAGTTGATAACCAAAAAAAAAAAAAGGAAAAAAAAGGAAGAGTTATCTGCCTTACTCCTTCCCACATTCCAGTTCTATTTCTTAGAGGAAACCACTGTCAAACCTTTTAATACAGTATTTAATCCTTACTCTTCTAATCACTAAAGAATACTTCTCTTGTTATTTATTGATCTATCAGTTATAGGTATTATCTATTAACTTCTATTATACTTTACTCTGTTATAGAAACTCCATACAACTCAACATCCTCTTATACTATAATTTGGCTGAAATTATAGTCAGTATTTCAATATTTTCACGATGTAAATATAGTTTGCTATTGAGTCATTGGTATTTTCTTTCTTGGACACTTTTTGTTTTTTCTGGAGTTGATATTTGTCTCACTTTTTCTTTTGTTTAGTAGTCTATGTATGCAAGGCTATGATTTTCCAAATGCTCCAAGAAAAATCCTATCAATTTTTTTCCAAACTCTAAATCACAACAAATAATCTTTTCATTCCATTTCTGTCTTGGTGATTTCCTTACCTCAACTCCCCGGCTCTCCAGGCCAATTGTAGAGCTGTTGCCAAGGATTTCCTTTCATTCTTTTCTTCCATAAAATCCCATATTTCCTGGATCTCATGTTTTCACTTTTTGTTTTATTCTCATTTTACTGAAGCATATTCTCTAAAATTTTCCCTGAAAAGGATGAATGGGAGGTCCTTATAGGTCTGAAATACCTCAGTATTAGGCTCATGTTTAATTGATCATTTGACAAGGTATGGAACTCTAGCTTAAAAATCATTTTCCTTTCATTCTGAAGGCATTTTCCCACTCTCTCCTAGCATTTAGTATTGAGGTTAAGAAGCCCAATGGTTCTCATTCCCATTTCCTTATTTTTAACCTCTTTTTGCATCTTCTTTTCACCAATAGCATTTTTGGATTTTATAATGATGGGTGTTGCTATGAGTCGTTTTCATTCCTTGTCATGGGCTCTTTCAATCTGTAGATTGTTTTCTGCAATTGTCCTTTGTTTTTGCAAGTTTTTCTTGTAATTTTTCTTGATAATTTCCTGCCCTCTATTTCTCCAGTTTTTTATCTAGAGCTCTTAATAGTGGGATCCACATTCTTGAATTGACCCTCCAATGTTCTATTTTCTTTCCCATAATCCTTATATTTGTTTCTTTATTCACTCTTTGATTTATTTTAGTTTCTGTGAGATTTCCTTAACTTTAACTTCTAATTCTTCTACTGAATCCATAATTTTTAATAGCATAATTTCAATTTCCAAGAGGTTTTTTTAATCTGCTGATTATGCTTTTTCACTATTTATCAACATATTTCTTTCACTTATCTCTTTGGTAATAATGGTTATTTTGAAACTTTCTTCTGCTACCCACAAATTATTTGGGGATCCTTTTTCCTTGTTTTTTGGTGGATTTCCTCTTCATTTAGTTGGATTTCCCAAAATGTTTAAAGGTCATTGGCTGTCTCATCATATAAGATTTAGGCATTATGATGCTGATTGGAAGCTTTTTGTACATAGGCAAGTTAGTTGAATGGTGGAGGGATGATAAAATGCCATTTTTGTTAAAGGACCCTCAGATGTTAGCATCCCAAATTCACACCAGACTGGAGTCAACCCCTTTTCTTACTGCTGGCATTTGGATGAGCAGTATCAACATCGTCTTCCTGTTCTCAGTCCCTCTCCTCTCCCCTGCTCCCTTATGCTGTACTCTTCTTGATATCTTCAAGGTCTAGACCTCAGTGGATCAAGTCCTTTGGAATATGCACCTTCAGTGTCATGGGGGCAGTTGTCATGTCCCAGTAGCTTGGCTGCATAGTGGAGAAGGACCCAAGTGTCCAGCTACTCTGTGTAGGGACTTTCAAGCCATCTCCTGATGTCAGCCCCAAGGCTCAGTCAAACCCTTCACCCTCCCTCTGTCATTTGGAGCCAAGCTTGACAGAGGTTCTGGGTGAATTGCACACTAATTGTTGGTATTATTGTCTATAGGTACTTGGATAATAATTTAAATTCTTCAGTTAAATCAAGTGCTTTTCAACTTTACAAAATAATTGAAACTCCTCAGCTAAAGTTTGCTTTCCCTCCTTGCCAATCAATAGCATATTAATACATTTACTGGCATTCTAATAGTTTGGGGAGATAGAAAGTATAAATACCTGTGGTAAAATACCAAGTAGTCACTTTTCCTTGTTTTCTAATAAATGCAGTTGAAGACTGGATTGTGCTATGAGTAACATAGAGCACAAAACACATTTTTGTGTGAGGTTTTCTCATTATTTCTAAAAACATTGTCATTTCAATTTTACCATCTCATTTATCTGAAGAGTTACTAGACTGTTCTGTGTGGTTATTTTCAATTTTCAATTTTTTTTTGGCTTTCATTTTCTTATTAATTTCTAGTTTTATTAAAATGCAGTCAGAGAATATGGTCTCTATGATTTCTGCTTTAGGGATTATTGTGATTTTTCTTTGTTGTTTATGTGTTGCCAAGTTTTCCATTATTCCATGGATATTTGAAGATGATGTGAATTTACTTTCGTTGGATATATATACATATTATATCTAAAGCGGATTGTGCTATTATGTTAATTATGCTATTCTTAGTCATTATGTACTTACATCTTATATTCATCTCTCAAATTTTGAAAGCAGTAACTTATTTGCCCCTATTATGCTTGTTGTTTTATTAATTTGTCCCTAAAATTATACTTTTTTTTTGTCTGATGTGTTAGTAGGAGTTTAAAGGTTTGTAAATGATTACACTACAACAATGAAGCTGTAAGACATCATGAGTGAAAGAAGGCATTCACAAAAGGCCATACATTTTATGATTCCACTTATATGAAATGTCCAGAATAGGCAAATCCATAGAGGCAGAAAGTAGATTAGTGGTTACCAGGAGCTGGGGGGAGCAGGTAATCAGGGGTGACTGTTAATGGTTATGGGGTTTTGTATTAGTCACAGTTCTCCAAAGAAACAGAACCAAGTAGGATAGATATAGATTAGATTAGATTAGATTATTATATTTATATATTGGTTCACATGATTATGGAGACTGAGAAGTCCCAAGATCTTCCAGTTGAGCTGGCAGCTGGGGACCTAGGGTATCCGGTTGTTTAGTTGCAGTCTGAAGGATGCATGCTCAAGATGCAGGAAGAGCTGGTGTTTCAGTTTGAGTCCTTCAACTGATTGGATGGGACCCACTCACATTAGGGAGAGCAATCTGCTTTACTCAGTCTGTGAATTTAAATATTTATCTCATCCAAAACACCGTCACACGGAACTTCCCTGGTGGCACAGTGGTTAAGAATCTGCCTGCCAATGCAGGGGAAACAGGTTCGAGCCCTGGTCTGGGAAGATCCACATGCCGTGGAGCAACAAAGCCCGTGCACCACAACTACTGAGCCTGCACTCTAGAGCCTGCAAGCCACAACTACTGATGCCTGTGCACCTAGAGCCCATGCTCCACAACAAGAGAAACCACTGCAATGAGAAGCCTGCGCACCACAACAAAGAGTAACCCCCGCTCGCCACAACTAGAGAAAGCCTGTGCATAGCAATGAAGACCCAATGCAGCCAAAAATAAATAAATAAATTTATTAAAAGAAAAAAACACCCTCACGGAAACACTCAAAAAAAAGTTTGACCAAATATCTGGGCACCCCATGGCCCAGGCAAGTTGGCACATAAAGTTAACCATTACGGGTTTCTTTTGGGGATAATGAAAATGTTCTAAAATTAGACAGTGGTGTTGTCTAATTCATAACTCTGTGAATATACTAAAATCACTGTATTGTACACTTTAGAAGGATGAATCAAGTGCTATGTAAATTAAATCTCAATAAAGCTGTTTAAAAATAAACAAAGGCAATACAGACTAAAAAACTCAAAAACAAAAGCAAATACAAGAGTGGGCAGGATCCTAATAGTGATGTGGGTGCCATGAGATGTTCATCCAGAAATTCCATCCAGTACCTTATTTCTCAAAGTGTGGTCCATAGACCAGCAGCCTGGGCATCACCGAGGAGCTTGTTAGAAAAGCAGAATCTCAGGCCCCACCCCAGATCTGCTGACTCAGAATCTGCATTTTAACAAAATCTTCAAGGGATTCGTATAACAATTAAAGTGAGAAGTTCTTCTGATTTGGTGGTCTTAGTTTTACTTACCGGTTTATTTTGAACAATGGAATAATTTATTAATCAACATCTCACACTGAAGCTTGATCTAAAAAACAGTGAAAAGAGCATCTCTGGTTGAAGAGAGCCAGGGAGCCCCGAGCCCACCTGCCTGCCCTCACCTTAGGCAACTCACAGACCCCCTCCTCCAGGAAAACAATACCAGTGGGCCAGCTCTCTCTCTCTCTTTTAAGTAAAGTTTATAATAATACTAATAGGCAGAGTAACAGGACAATCAGCTCTCTCTTGGGAAAATAAAAGAAGAAGAAGAAAGAAGGAAAAGAAGTCTTAACATAGACTACCTCCTCTGCTCCCCGGAGCCCACTGCCTCACCCAGACTGTCCTTCCCCACAGTGACCCGTGGTCCATGCTGCACTTCACCTGACAGTGTGGAGCCGCCTTTCCTAGTGCACAGTGCAAGGAACAGACATTTCCCGGCACCTGTGTGTCTGTGGCCACCTCCAGCCAAACCCCGCAGTTGAACTATTGGAAATGCACTGACCTTCCCGTAGGAGATGACACCCTTCACTCATAGCGTTCACTGGGCAATCAGATACCATCCCAGTGACATTCTTCACAGCTGCTGGCCACAGCCTTTAATTTCTCTGGTATTTCACCAGGGTGAAGCGGCCTCTGGCTATAGCATGTTTGTTGGTGTGAGCTGAGCTGGGCTCATCTTACGCTCCCCTTAGTCCAGGGTTTCACACCAACTTGTAGTCTAAGGGCAATGGAGCTACAGTATAAAATGTTCTCCTTCCATCTTCTGTTTGTGCTTTGAGTTTTTATGCTCCTTTTGAGTGGCTTTTTGTCAACAGTATCACAGGACATGACTCTGCATGGAACATGTCACTTTACAGATCACTAAAATAAGACCTAGAAGATCATGCAACTTGGAAATATTTGAGTCAGGTTGCCTTCTGAACTCAGTCTTTCTGATTCCAGATGGCTTTGTCCTGGACAAACATTGTCCCAGGATTAGACTCAGCTCATAACAGGTCAAAGTCCGGCAGCAAGTCTCCCAAGTCACAGGAAATCCTCCTACATCTTTTTTTCTTCCAGTTTTATTAAGAGATAAAGGACATACAGCACTGTATAAGTTTAAGGTGTGCAGCATAATGATTTGACTAATATACATCATGAAATTATTATCACAATAAGTTTAGTGAGCATCCATCATCTTGTATAGATACAATACTAAAGAAATAGAAAAAAGTATTTTTCCTTGTGATAAGAACCCTTAGGATTTGCTCTCTTAACAACTTTCACATATAACGTACAGCAGTGTTCATTCCATTTACCATGTTGTACATTACATCCCTAGGACTTATTTATCTTAGAACTGGAAGTTTGTACCTTTTGACCACCTTCATCCAATTCCCCCTCCCCAACACCCACCTCAGGTAATCACAAGTCTGATCACTTTTTCTATGAGTTTGTTTGTTTTTGAAGAATAATTGACCTACAACTATGTTAGTTCCTGATGCACAACATTGTGACTCAATATTTCTACGTATTTCAAAAAGTTTAACCTGCTAAGTCCAGTTACCATCTGTCACCATACAAAGACATTACGTATTTATTGACTATATTCTCCACACTGTACATTTCATACCCGTGACTCACTTATCCTGTAACTGCAAGTGTGTACCTCTTAATCTCCCTTACCTATTTCTCTCTCCCCACAACTCCCTTACCTATTTCTCTCTCCCCACAGCTCTTCCCTGTTTGACAACCACCTGATTGTTCTCTATTTATGACTCTGTTTCTGTTTTGTTATGTTTGTTTATTTGTTTTGCTTTTTAGATTCCACATATAAGTGAAATACAGTATTTGTCTTTCTCTGTCTGACTTATTTCACTTAGTATAATATCCTCTAGGTACATGCATGTTGTCTCAAATAGCAAAATTTCATTCTTTTTAATGGCTAAGTACTATTCCATTGTGTATATATACCACATCTTCTTTATCTTTTCCTCTATCAACAGGCAATTAGGTTGCTTCCATATCTTATTAAAATGACCATACCCCCAAGACAGATTCAATGCAATCCCTATCAAAATACCATTTTTTTCACAGAACTAGAACAAATAATCCTAAAATTTGTGTGGAAAGACAAAGACCCCTAAAAGAGAAAACAATCTTGAGAAAGAACAAAGCTGGAGGTATCAGGCTCCCTGACTTCAGACTGTACTACAAAGCTACAGTCATCAAAACAGTATGGTACTGGCACATAACAGCCACATAGATCAGTAGAAAAGAATAGAGAGCCCAGAAATAAACCCACATTTATGGTCAATTAATCTATGACAAAGGAAGCAAGAATATACAATGGGGAAAAGACAGTCTCTTCAATAGGTGGTGTTATTGCAGCATTATTTGACATCCTCTAGCATCTTTTTTTAAACCATGGATTTAAAAACAAATATCCAAAAAGATGTAACCATGCAACCATCCTTTTATCCCTTTCCAAAATTCCTTTGTGTGAGGTCTCATGGAAGAAAGTGTTTACAAATATCTCCACATGTAGATTTTGGAATCAAAGCAAGCCCATACCAGAGAAATCATGTGTGCTTATATAAGAACTGTAACAGTTTTTCAGTGTCCACATCCTTCCGGTGTCAGCCTTTTGAGTCACTTAATATTTGTCACTGAGAGGAAAGACATTCATCTAAGACCAGAGACAAAAAGCTATTTTTGGTGGAGTAAGTAGGAGACCTTCTATGATGCCCAAAGTCACATTTTGAGTCTCAGATTCTGCTGTCAGGTTCTCCATCTTTCCATCAGGGAAGTGTTTGGCTTTAGGTATTTCATCATAGTGGTAAAAGTATGCCCTGCCCGAAGAGAGGACAAAAACATCACAAACACGTGAGAGAGATTTCCCCACTGCATAAATGAATAAACTATTATTTTGGCGAGTCCTCTATCCTAAATGACATAGCAAGGCTATATCATCCTGAGGTATGTGCTTAAGGATTCCTGTGCTTCCTTATAATTGCTTTCCCAGCAGCTCTTCCCTGTAAACTCTGTGAAGATGAAAGTTTGGTCTTATTCAGAGCACTAGTCCTCAACTCCTGTGCACCAGACACACAATAAAAATTAGTTAAATGAATGATCTTTGAGTCTATTTTCTGTTATTGTAAAAATATTGGTTAGAATTATTGTTAATGTTATTTTCAAGTAACCAAAACACATGAAGCTGAAGCAAGACAGAAAATTTATTCCCAGGAGCAAACTGAAGCCAGAGGGTCTCTCTCTCTCCACCTCTTCCTTACCTCCTCTTCTTTCAGTTCCTGTCTGTTCCTTTGCTCACTTTTCTTTCCCACCACAAACAAGCTTTCTCTGTCTCAGTCTGCAGGTTCACATGTCTTCATTCCAGCTACGTGGGAAAAATCAAAGAGACTTCATTTCCAATGTCAAATTTCTGAAGGAAGGATTTATGGGGTAAATGATCCCCCCCGGCTGAGTGAGTGGGATCACATTGTGTCTGGCTGCTTTCTCCATGGTCGTCTGTGTGCGTCTGCTGCAGAGCAATTCCTAAAAATAGTTCTGCTTCAGGTGCTTTCTGCTTATTCTTTTGTGTGATCTATTTGTTCATTTTGTTATTTTTTCCCATTTTTTCTATTCTTGGGTCTTTTCTTTCTCCTACCAATACTTCATATACTAAACATGTTAATCCTTCTATTTTGTTTTTTGAAACATTTTTCCAGTTGTATAAGCCGCAAGTCAGTGCAGAAAATAGCAATCATTCTAGATATCTTAAACAGAAAGGAATTTAACACAGAGAATTAGGTGCTTGTAAAATCCTTGGAAGTTCTGTACAGACAGCCTCTAGGCTGGGCCTTGGTGAATGACTCCTGCAATATCACAGAACTGATCCTTAAAAGTTTCTACGACATCTGCCACCATCAGGAAGAACACTCCACTGCAGCTGTGACCCAAGAATCAGGAAGCCACCACCATCACAACACAAATGTCTCCTGACAGCCACGAAGGTGGGGATTAGACACGAATTCTGTTCCAGAAGACCCATAGCTAAAAACATAACAAAACAAGTAGTCAAATGAACTTCCGCCTGCACATTCTCACAGGAATGCATTAATGAGTGAATCTAATTTGAATCTACCACCCTGGCTGCAAAGGGGCCTGGGAAATGTCATTGTTTACCTTTTGACCTCTGAAGTAGAGGAAGGCACGTGATCAAGAGGTGAGGAGAGATTCTAAGTGTCCCTCGACCACGTCTAACACACACACGCAGAGTATGTTCAGATTTAAATGTTACATAATCAAATTGGTCAGTCTTTCTCTTTGTAATTTTTTCTATTGCTTCAAAGCTTACAAAGGCATCCCACTCTAGAGAGGTTTAATAGTATTACATTCTGGTTTCTTCTTATCTTCTCACTGATACTGTCATTTGAAATGAAGATGGATGTGGAAACACAAAAGTGAAAATATTTGTTGGGGAAGAGTAGATTTTTTGTTGTTGCTGAAAATTGTATTCAACACTATTGTTTTTACAATTAAAAAGAAGATGATAAAAAAGTAACAATATACAGACTGATTCAAATCTACTTTGGATTTCTGGTTACTGTACATGTCCTAGAATAGGTACCAGTTAACTCTGATGTGTAGTGTTTAATACAGAGGTGAGAAGTTATGCTCAACTTTGTGCTCTCACAAAAGTACAACTTTGTTTGTTCTCAAAGGACAGCTGATGGGGCAGAAGCCCACAGGATCAGGAAAAACAAGGCGAGTCAGAACTCATAATCATTAAGTGATATTCTCTATCTCATGTGAAGCTTAATTCAGAAATGATTCCTTCAACAAGGACCTACTGTATAGCACAGGGACCCTACTCAATATTCTGTAATAACCTATACGGAAAAGAATTTGAAAAAGAATGGGTATATTTATGTATAGCTGAATGACTTTGCTGTGCACCTGAAACTAACACAACATTGTAAATCAAGTATACTCCAATATAAAATAAAAATTAAAAAAAAAAAGATTCTTCTTTTCTTGTAAGATTTTAACTTGAGGCTTTCCATAATCTTTAGTTCTTTAAAAAAAAAGTCAGACTCCCCTAAACTCTCAGAATGCACTTCTTTTGTTCAGTAGTTAGAAGAAATCCCCCCCACCTCACCACACAGAGATTTGTTTTCATCACAACACACAGGCCATGCTCTGCCTTCTCCTTGCAATGGCTGGGGGGCTGTATGCCAATGTAAGGAAATGTTTTCCAAGCAGTATCTGTCTCCCCAACAAGTCCTGGGACTGCAGCTGGCCCTGTGTTCCTTGGATTCCCCCCAGCACTAGAGTTGGTTGGTGTAGTCAACTGAGGGCTCGCCCCAGCTGTTGCATCCTTGAGGAAATCAACCTTCTCTGCTGTGCCTTTCAGTAAGGCTCTGTTGAGCAACTTTCACATGTCTTTGTTGTGGACAATTATGTAAGCTTAGCCCTTTTGTGTGGTCTGCAGGCGAAAGAAAGTCATTGAAATGTATCCAAAGCAGAGTTTCCCAATCTTTACTAAACATCAAAATAACCTTCAGAGTTCAAAAAGTAATAATATAGATACACCCAGAGATTCAGATTCAATGGTCCGGGATGATACCCAGGCATCAGGCTTTTTAAGTTTTCCCAGTAATTCTATTCTTCAGCCAGGGTTGAGAACCTCTGAAAATAAATAAATAAATAAATAAATAAATAAATAAATAAATAGCCTAGCTCCAGTGACTACTTTGTTCTCGTTTGCCTGAGATTTGTCTGGTTTCTTGTTTTAATACTGTCTCATGGCCCAGGAACCCTTCAGTCACAAGTAAACCAATACAGTTGGTCACCCTAGGCCTAGAAATCTCTCCTCAGATTTCTTCCAAGAAAGCCTGAGTCACATAAATGCGCAGGTTCTGTAATGATGCAGGAGACCCACACTGGTTTACAGGCTCGAAGTCCAGGTTGCAGCTCTTCTGCTGCCCACCCCCTCCTGCACCAGCTGGGGCCCGGGGGTCACTCAGCTCTTTAGGGAGAGGGTTTCCTCCATCTTCTGCTCCCTCACTTCCATGTCATGGGGATCAAACGACCGCACGCAGAACAGAAGGGGAAACTGAGGCTGGAGGAGGCTGCTGGGTCACTGATTTGGTAAGAACTGTGCCCTGACTCTCAGTCCTGGCTGCCTTCTGCTGTGGCTGCTGGCGGGACGCGAGGAACCCCCAACACCAGGGCCCACAGACCCCCACCCCGGGCTGAGAGCAAAGCAGCGAGCCTCCCACCTTCCACACACTCCCTCAGTGTAGACATTTAATGGATAATTTTCCCTGCTGTTCATCTGGAACTAAGGCCATCTTTACAATGTGTTTGGAGGAGACAGCTCCATTTGTCCCAAGTTCTAGGTCCTGGGCGTGTGGGGTGGGGGGAGTTAGATTGTGCCTGAGGGGCTCTTGAAGGGAAGTTTCCAGGTCCTACCACTTACCCCAGTCCTGTGATGTGGCCCAAGAATACGCATGGCCTCTCTTTGAGAAATGCTGTAGGAGAGCATTGTAGCTGATTTTTTTCATGTTTTATGTTTCTGAAATAAAGATGAATATGTTTTATGTCATACTGTTTTCATTTTATCCCCAAACTGCCCCTAAATTAATGGCATTTCATAACCTGAAAGGAGCTATTAGTATCTAGCAAATCAAAATAATCCTTTTAATCCCAGCAGCAGCCTTGTGCAGTAAGTAGCTTTTAGAAGATGGACCTTGGCCTGATGCCGCCAAGAGTCACCTCCAGGGCAGGAACCCCAGCAGCCCTGCAGGGCAGTAGAACGTTCCCACACCCGTCCTCCCCTGGGACCACTTGTCCTGCATGAACCCAGATCTGCAGCTCAGATGCTATTTTTGGAAGTTATTATCCAATCCCACTCTCAAACTCTTCCATCTCAAAATTTAGCTACATGTCCCGCAAAATTACAGTGACCTTAAAACTGTGTTCTGTTCACATCTATAGTAGCTTCCTATCATCGGCCATCCCAGCAACAGAAACTTGGGATCAACAGACACTTCTGTGACTCAGGAAGAAAAGAGGGGCCCACAGCTCTCTGAGGTGTCCCTGAGGAGTCCAAGTACTGTCTGTCTTACATCCAAAGTTATTTGCCTTTTGACCACACACTCTCACAATAGAATCTTCAAATAAGCTTACTTTTTAAAAACTTACTTTCAAAAATAAATAAATAAGGATAACTAGCACCTTGTTTAAGTGATGTTCTCATCACAGTTTGAGCAGCTTGGTAGAATCAACTTGCCTGTCTGGGGTTGAAGGAACAGAAAGAAACAGATTTTTAAAATAATTATTCATAAGATGTCAACTCTCGTAACACAGTTTCTTGATTATCTACTGACCTGGGGGGCTCTTGGTCTGCTCTCAGAATAATGTGTGACATAGTGACATCCGGATGGTCAATGGTCATGATATATTTAGTGGATGAGAGAGAAGGCTGGGCAAGTAAATCCAGCCTCAACTCCCCTTTGTCTGCGATCTGTTGGGACAATTCACATAACGTTTCAAGAGGTGCTTGGTAACATGAACTGAGAGTCTAAGATCCTAATCATTTATGGCCTAGGTGATAGGGGGCAAAAGATAACAATGACCCAAGGAAAACATAGATTCTCTTGAGGGAAATTTTTAAGCATGGGGGGAAGTGCAGAATAAGAGAAAATGGCTGCCAGGCAAATTTCAAATCGCCCCCCTTGTCAGTGTTCTGGCTGTATGACCCTGGACAAGTTACTTAAACTCTTTGAGCCTCTTTTCCCATCTTAAAAATGAGATAAAATGCCTCCAAGGACCACGGTGATGATGAAATGGAATAATCCACATAAAGTATCTTATGCATAAAAACATTATCAGAGTGATACTCCATAGTGAGATTTAAATATTAAATCATTATTTTAGTTATGTTAAAAATTATCTTTCCATTTTGAACTCTTGACTTCCAAACATGTTTTGTTGAATATTGTATCTTATGTGGCATGTGTTTGTTTGTTTTCTTAAAGCCACACAACACGGCATGCAGGATCTTAGTTCCCCGACCAGGGATCGAACCCATGCCCCCTGCATTGGGACTGTGGAGTCTTAACCACTGGACTGCCAGGGAATTCCCCATGTGTGTTGTTTTAAAGAATATAATGTGAATAGAAATTCTGATTTAGAGAAATGTTCTGTGATTCTCAAAAGGCAATGACATTATTATGCTTTTTAAAAATTCCTAGTGGATTTTATTTTAATTAAATTTAATTTTATTTTCTTGGGATAAATATCATTCATGTGTGTATGTGCATAAATTTTGAAAAATTTTTATTGGAGTATAGTTGATTTAGAATGTTGTGCTAGTTTCAGGTGTACAGCAAAGTGAATCAGTTATGCATATACATATATCCACTCTTTTTCAGATTCTTTTCCCATATTATGTTTGATTTGAAGTTGTCTTCCAGGTTGGTTTAAGAGGGCTCAGGTCTTCCTCATGCTTCTGCCACAAGTGAGCTAAGTGGCCCTGAGGGAACCAAGCTATGTGTGATGGAGTGCTCATCTCATCTGTAATTTCAGTAATCTAACTTCCCCCCCCCCGCCCCCGCCCCCACAGAGTTGCCATCAGGACTAAGAGAAGAGAATGGACTTGAGGATACGGGGAGGGGGAAGGGTAAACTGGGAGGAAGTGAGAGAGTGGCATGGACATATATACACTACCAAACGTAAAATAGATAGCTAGTGGGAAGCAGCCGCATAGCACAGGGAGATCAGCTCGGTGCTTCGTGACTACCTAGAGGGGTGGGATAGGGAGGGTGGGAGGGAGGGAGATGCAAGAGGGAAGAGGTATGGGGACATATGTATATGTATAACCGATTCACTTTGTTATAAAGCAGAAACTAACACACCACTGTAAAGCAATTATACTCCAATAAAGATGTTAAAAAAAAAAACCATATATGAAAGTGTGAAGCACTGTAAGCGTGAGAAAGATCCTGGAGAGTCCAGTGAACTCTTGGCACGTGTTTACACGTGTGGGCTTAGGGAACTAGGTGTTTGTTGAATACACATACTCTAGAGCCCCAGAGAGATCTCCTGGAGACACGAGCTTGGAACCAAGACTGCCTCCTGGACCCCACCTGTCTCCCTCCATATTTTACAGGGAGGTTGCTGTGTCTCGGCTCATACCCTGGGTTGAGCTTCAGGTGGAGCCAGTGGCCCCACACCCTGTGCCCTGACACTACCCACAAGGTCATGGAATAAGTCCCACCCAGAGAAGAGCACCAGCTAGGCTGATGAATTTCCATCACATAATTGTCATCCTTGCCTCCCACACAGGGACCCGCTTTAGGCAGAAGTTCAGAACCTCTAAGTTCAAGGGCCACCCGAGAAGGTAACACTGAACTGACTATTCTCTCTGTCTCAACTTTAAAAAACCAGTGAAGAAAATGGATTCATAGGAAAGATATTCAAAGGGCCATGCCACCCATTTGGCTGTCTAAATCATGGCTCTTAATTTTTTCATATATGAGTATTCTTTATTAACCCCAAACTGTTGCTAGAACAGCAGTTTTATTTAGTGACCATTGATTAAGAAAATATAGAGTGATAATCAAAAATACTAACCACTACCATGAATTCAAAAATAGTATCGGGCTTCCCTGGTGGCGCAGTGGTTGAGAGAGTCCTCCTGCCAATGCAGGGGACACAGGTTTGTGCCCCGGTCCGGGAAGATCCCACATGCTGCGGAGTGGCTAGGCCCGTGAGCCATGGCCGCTGAGCCTGCGCATCCGGAGCCTGTGCTCCACAACGGGAGAGGCCACAACAGTGAGAGGCCCACGTACGGCAAAAAAAAAAAAAAAAAAAAAAAAAAAGTATCATCAAAAACACATCTATACCTGTAAAAACAGCCATACATATTTGTGTGACATCTATTTATTTGGTCTGCAGGCAATGTGTGCTGAAGAAACTCTGAGGAAAGGTACTGAGGTCTCCATGGGGATTTTGGACCCTTGTTGAGGATCACTACTCCGAGTTTAAGTATGTCAGGTCCGTGACCTCCTTAGCTTTGCTCCAACAGGAGTGTTTGACTCTGCTGTAGTTGAATGTGTTACTCTCAAATTTTATGGAAGTGTGAAGATTGACTGTTATGTTATCTAGTACCACTTATAAGCAGACAATGAATTTCTTTCAGAATTTAATGCCAGGAAATGCTTATATTTCCTGAAGAACTAGTATATCATTTTTGTTTTTGTCAGTGTTGTTCTGGTTGTTGTGTCCATGTGGTTAGGGACATTATTTTTGAAAGTTAAAAGAAATAGGACTGGTACTTCTGAAACTAACACAACATTGTAAACCAACTATACTCCAATATAAAATAAAAATTAAATTTAAAAGGTTAGAAGGCCTTTAAAGACCCCTGAGGGCTCTTAAAATGAGTCAAGAGACAACTTGCAAAAGATTCCACTGGTCAATAATCAGAATGAATTGAAATATATTAGATATGTATAAGTCCATGAGTTTGAACTGATTCCTTGACATCTTTGGAGGATGCTGGGGAATCAATTTATTATTTTAAAATCTGGTAAATAAAAAGAAAGAATGAAAGAAAGAAAGAAAGAAAGAAAGAAAGAAAGAAAGAAAGAAAGAAAGAAAGAAAGAAGAAACAAAAGAAAGAAAGAGAAAGAAAGAAAGAAACAAAGAAAGAAAGAAAGAAAGAAAGAAAGGTTGTTGAAGTTAATGAGCACCCAAAGCTGCAGTGAATCAGGGTCTCCTACACTGAGTTGCACATGCAGAAAGGGAACATGAAAACTGGCATTTTCTCCTTCCTATTTGTCCGTGTTGGAAATTCCCTTTATTCACGTCGTGATACTCTTTCTGGTATTCCTTCATGCTAAAGCACAAATAAAATTGCTCTGCTTCTCAAAATATAACTTGGCTGGTAATTACTGAGTTTGACGAATAGAATCAGTCATTTCAGGGCTTCACTGGTGGCGCAGTGGTTGAGAGTCCGCCTGCTGATGCAGGGGACATGGGTTCGTGCCCTGGTCCGGGAAGATCCCACATGCCGCAGAGCAGCTGGGTCCGTGAGCCATGGCCACTGAGCCTGTGCATCCGGAGCCTGTGTTCCGCAACAGGAGAGGCCACAACAGTGAGAGGCCCACGTACCGCAAAAAAAAAAAAAAAAAAAAAAAAGAATCAGTCATTTCTGGTCAATTTATTTCTCCTTTTCATGCACTATTCCTAGAACATTCTTAAGGGCACTCTTCAAGACAATCTACCCATTTGTTTTTGTCCTTCTTAATTGGATTTCTACCACATTTCCATCCAATGTGAAGTGCCCTTATCTCTTTGGTTGACTTCACACAGAAGCAGACCTTACAAGAAGGAATCAGTTCAAATCATTTATTTGGAGAGGAGATTGCAGGAACCACTAGTAAGAGTTAGGAAGTAAGGCAAGGAAGGGAAAGAAACCATTGCAGGGTGTGTTAATGGGTAGGTTATCACTGTGAGCGCCTGGGTCTCAATCCCACTGGGAACTTGTGGAGAATGATGTAGAACACTCCTGAGAATATCTGCACTTGAGGACTGAGGAATCTGGGAGTTTCTCTTCCAACTCCATCCACCATTTGCTGAGGGATGCTCCCCAAGACATCTTTTCCCCAGAACTTTTGGCCTTCCCCACCATGAGCTGAGCATACCATAGAGCATTCACTAGTATAGAGTCACAGGTGCTCACAGCAGGTGAATAGGCGTGGTGAGTGGTCAGGACATGCACCATCTGCTAACATCCCACTGGGCATGATTTGCATCAAGTCATTTTAGAGATGGTTGGCTTCCCGGAGAAAACCATAATTCAAAAAGATACATGCAACCCAGTGTTCATTGAAGCACTATTTACAATAGCCAGGACATGGAAGCAACCTAAATGTCCATCAACAAAGGAATGGATATAGAAGATGTGGTACATATATACAATGGAATATTACTCAGTCATAAAAAGTAACAAAATAGTGCCATTTGCAGAGATGTGGATAGACCTAGAGACTGTCCTATGGAGTGAAGTAAGTCAGAAAGAGAAAAACAAGAATCATATAATATTGCTTATATGTGGAATCTAGAAAAATGGTACAGATTAACTTATTTGCAAAGCAGAAATACAGACACAGATGTAGAGAACAGACTTACGGATACCAAGGTGGGGAGGGGAGGTGGGATGAATTGGGAGATTGGGATTGACATATATGCACTATTATGTATAAAATAGCTAACTAATGAGAACCTACTGTATAGCACAGGGAACTCTACTCAATGCTCGGTGGTGAACTAAATGGGAAGGAAATCCAAAAAAGAACAGATATATGTATATGTATAACAGACTCACTTTGCTGTACAGCAAAACCTAACACAACATTGTAAAGCAACTATACGCCAATAAAATTTTTTTAAAAACTAAAGATGGTTGGCTCATAATTTACATATGACTGTTCAGGTATTAGATACAAGATATCAAGGCAGGTTTTCCTTAATTCCTGGACAGAACCCTAAAAACTTGTATGACTGTTTTCTTAAGACAAGTGTAAAATATTTTAAACTTTATGTCCTGCCTAATTATCAGAGTTCCCAAGTTGTTGAGGTGATGAAACAAGACAGAATAGAAACATGGTTGATGGCAATGTATTAGTGTTCCACTGCTGCTATAACGAATTACCACAAATATGGCAGCCAAAACAACACACATGTTTGTTATCTCACAGTTCCCATGGGTCAGAAGTCCAGGGACAGCTTATAATGGTCCTCAGCTCAGGATTACATACGGCTGTGATCAAGGTATCAGCCAGGCTGCATTTCTATCTTGGGAAAAATTCTGCTTCCAAGCTTATTCAGGTTTTCAGCAGAATTCATTTCCTTGCGGCTGTGTGATGGAGGGGGGCCCTGGCTCTTTGCAGCTGTCAGCTAGGGACAATACCCAGGTCCTAGAGTCCACCCACATTTTTTTGCCATGTGGGCTTCCTCAATATGGCAGTTTACTTCATCAAGTCAGCAAGAAGAATCCCTGTTAGGAAGGAATTTTATATAACATAATATCATCACAGGGATGACAGTCTATCACCTTTGCCATATAATGTAACCTAGTCAGGAAGTGACATCCATCACTTTGGGCATACTCTGTTGAGAGGGAGCAAGTTCCATGTCCTGCACACACTCACGGAAAGGAGATTACACAAAGGAGTGGACTCAGGAAGTGAGGAATCATTGGGGGGGTCCCCTTAAATCTGTCTGCCACAGACACATGGTGAGTACTCAGTCAATATTAATTTGCTTCCCCTGATCTGGACTCTTCCAGGCCTGCATATATTATTACTGTCATAGTATATTTAGGCCAGAATAAAGACTCGTGATGGACATGGATTCTCTGGGATTGAGAACACAATGCAGACATGACAGCTCCATGGTGACAACAAGCACTGTCAGATCCCATTACCTGCCCGTGCACAGTTATCACACATTTAATGTGGTGAAATGTTATGGCCACATCACAGTCAGCCTGAGCTGATGGTTTTAATTTGGGTCTAAGGCTAGAGCTATGCTGATGATTTTTACCACTGGCTAGACCTGGGGGGCGGGGGGTGTCACATTTCCATGAGTTTCTGTTATCAAGAGGGAGTCTTTGTTCCCTCTTCATCTTGAAATTTTCAAGCAAGTGAAAGCTAGTATTTACCAGGTGGAAAAAACTGTCATTAGACATTAGTCCTTTGCATTTTATATTAGATGAGATTCTGAGTGAGTTATGAAAATATAGGAGTTGGCACATTCAAGCTCTGGGAACTCTAAGTAGCAATTGAAATTTGGCTTTCCTAAGGACTTGATGAAAATAAAAGAGCTCATACAAATCCACAGGCAGCAGCTCCCAAGAAGTCACCTGAGTATAGGCTGCAAAAATGCTTTATGTTCATACAACTACCACTGACCCTTGAACAACACAGGTTTGAACTACCTGGGTTCACTTATATATGGTTTTTCATTTACCACCACAACCCCACCCCTGCTGGTATATCTCCAAACAAATGACTTGGCAGTCAACCTTTCCTGCATCAAGAAACATTCATGACTTAACTTTGAGGATCATATTCTTGGAGTGACTTCTGTTGATTTTGGAGAGATTGGGCCTGTCTTATGAATGGTGATGATACTGCAAATGTATATAGATTGAGGAATCCATAAGAAAAGTATTGCAATTTTTAAAATATCTTTTTCTATGAACTCAGAACCTGAGAAGTCTGGGGTTGTCATGTTGTTGGAAAAAACAAACGTTGTGAAGAAGACAAACACTATCCTAGAAGTTCCAGTTGGTGAAATTCTGTGGTCCACGTACACATTCCTTGATGATGCCATAGGTGGAAAGGGTCCAGTTGGTTATAAAACCCACAGGAAACTTGATCCAAAAGGCACTGGGAACATTCCCCAGTGTCTGTGAAGACCACCAGTAAGGTTGTAAATAACTTGGAACTGATTGGCTGTGATCAACTGGAGTTGGTTACTGGTGACAAACTCTCAGAACATCCATTTTTGTTGACATTATTATTAACTAGTTATGTTTAATATAATGTCTTAATACTGATCATAAGACATCAAGATATCATATGATATCACTCATATGTGGAATCTAATTTAAAAAAAGAAAATAAACAAATGAACTTATTTACAAAGCAGAAACAGACTTATAGATATTGAAAACAAACTTATGGTTACCAAAGGGAAACATGGTTGGGGGGGGGAGGAATAAATCAGGAGTTTGGTATGAACACACACACACTATTATATATAAGATAGATAACCAACAAGGACCTACTGTATAGCACAGGGAACTCTACTCAACATTATGTGATAACCTATATGAGAAAGAATCTAAAAAAGAATGAATATATGTATATGTATAACTGAATCACTTTGCTGTACACTTGAAATTAATGGAACATTGTAAATCAACTATACTCCAATAAAAATTTTAAAAAATAAAATATAATGAACTAAAACAAACAAACAACAACAACAAAAAGAATCCATCCTACTTTTAAGAGCGTATCTGTGACCCATGCTGGCTCAGGGCCTTGAAACCTGGAGTGATTTCACAAAGCTGTAGTTTTTTCTTAGTTTGTTTCTGATCTAGATATAGTCAACTAAGTTAGGAGAGTTTTTTTAGCCATGTGACCAGATTTAAGAGTTATTATGTGGAAGCAAATATATATAGAATGGATAAAAAACAAGGTCCTACTGTATAGTACAGGGAACTATATTCAATACCCTGTGACAAACCATAATGGAAAAGAATATGAAAAAGAATATCTATCTATTATCTATCTATCTATCTATCTATCTATCTATCTATCTATCTATCTATCAAACTGAGTCACCTTGCTGTACAGAAGAAATTACAAAACACTGTAAATCAACAGTACTTCAATAAAATTTTAAAAATACATTAAACTTAAAAAAAGTGTTATTATGAGGAATTATTGAAAACGTCACCCATCAGTCAGATGCAAAGCTGAGGAAGATTGTGTCAAGTTTCCTAAGTCTTAAACATCTGTAGATTCACATTTCACACATGGAGATGATTCTGTCATTATTTTTTCTAATGATGTGCTTCTACTTGATAAAGACTTGAATAATATACTCATCATTTTAACTTACATAGATATCATTGAAAATAAATGATATTTTTTTCAGTACATTGTATAACAAGAAGTACAGGGAAATATATAAAAGTACATGATTTGGGGCCAGATGGACCTGAAATGACGTCTTTCTCAGTCGCATATCAGCCGGTAGCTTGAGCAAGTTTTTAAAACTTTCTGAGCTTCATTTTCCTTATCATTAAATTGGGGGTAATAACTTCATAGGATTATGGTGTGGATTAAATGAAATCATCCATGAAAGATGCTAAGTACAGGTCTAACACACATTAAACATGAAACAAGTGCTATTTTTGCTATTTTTGTCATTATTTCAACTAAGTCCTGGCTAGCTTATAACTAGGAAATGTAGAGTAGGAAAGAAATCCTCCTTTAAGAAGATGAGTTAGAACAATGCTGTCCAATATAAATATAATACAAGCCACACATGTAAGTTTAAATGTCCTAGAAGCCCGAATAAAGTAAAAAGGTACAGGTGAAGTTAATAATAGATTTTATTTAATCCAATATATCTGAAATATTATAATTTCAATATGTAGTCAGTATAAAAAATTATTAATGAGTTAGTTTTCATTCTTTTTTCAGTCTTTGAAATCCAGTGTTTACACTTACAACACATCTTTATTTGGATAAATAAGCACATTTCAAGTGCTTGCAGCCATATGTGGCATGTGTCTACTCTCTTGGACAACACAAAGTTAGAAACTGGTTTTAAATGGATTGTAGAACATTTTTCTTCTGTTGTGAGGGTAGTGAATGTGGTGGGGGTGCTTTAAACCAGTGCCTCTCAAACATAAGAATCACCTGGCAAGCAGGCTAAAATGCAAATTCCTGGGTCCCAACTCCAAAGATTCTGACTCATTAGGTCTAGGCTAGGGACCAAGAATTTGCATTTCCAATGAGCTCCCAATTGATGCTGATGTTAGTCCATGGACCGCATTTTTGAGTATATTGGTGCAAAGTCTCGCTCTTTGAGTTTTACCATGACCTTGCTGTTTTCATTAGTTTTCCAAAAGTTTTCCATATACCTATTTTGGTCACAGTAATAGAAATGAAGACCTTTTCCATGACACACATATCAGTTCCTGCCTATATCAGCCCCACATAGTTATAAGATTGAAAACTTGCAGCCTGTTGACTCTACTCTGCTAGTTGTTGAGCTACTATGACCCAAACCTGGTCATACCTGGGGAGGCTCATCTCTTCCACCACATGGGGACCAGCTTGCTCTTATTTCCCCAAACCTAGTGATCTGGCATGTGTCCTCCTAGGGCCTGTTCCTCCTTAGCTGTTACCTCTTCCTTTAAACCATCATGGGCTCTGCCATTATTATTATTTTGAGTAGGCATTGAAGACAGTTTGGTACAAATGGACTGGCTGAATTTACATGATAATTTTATCTTAAAATCAGTTCAGTCTATCTAACATAAGTATATACTAATATATATTCAGTCTTTCTTCATAGTATATATTAAGCCACTCCTTTTGCTTGAATACAAACGATGCTAATATTTAGGCAGCAGATCATGCACTTAAATATATGCCTTCATGTCAGTATTCACCTGTCAGATAATCTTCATGACTTATGATATTGCCATTATGAAATGATGTTGAATAGTTATGACAGAAACTATGGTTGAGTTGATGTTTATATTTGACCTATGTGTCCACTATCTTGTTTCACCTGAGCATTATTTCAGCAATCTACCTACCCTATGGCCCTCTGTGAGCATATGTAATGAAAGCTCAACAGTCTATTCTGTAAAAGCTGTTTATAATTTAGTTGGGGAATACTATGCAAATGAAGGAGATATGGCTCAGTAATGTTTAAGTTCACCTAAAACACCATGAAGTTCTGGGTGCCCAGTGACCAGTAGCATGGAAGGTAGGAAATGGACTGAAGAAATGGACCCAGGTTTGAGTGACACCTCTGCCATTTACCAGCTTGTATAGTATCAGGCCAGTAAGGCAACCTAGTTACTTGTCCAAGCTTAGTTTCCTTGCCTGTAAAACAGGAATAACAGAACTCCTAGTTAATGGGGGTGACTATGAAGATTAAGTGTCACCTGTGATTGTTCCAGAAGAAAAAAAAGTATTTTCAGCTTGGTAATCTGAAAAGGCATCATGAAGGAGATGGCATTTGAGCTGGGTCTTGAAAATTGGTAGGATTTGTTTGGTCTTTATTTTTCAATTTTTTTAATGGAAGTATAGTTGATTTACAGTGTTGTGTTAATTTCTGCTGTACAGCACAGTGATTCAGTTATATATATATATATATACATTTTAATATTCTTTTCCTTTGTGCTTTATCATAAGATATTGAATATACAGTAGGACCTTGTTGTTTATCCATGTTTGGTCTTATTTTTTAATATTTTTATACATGAATGAATGAATCCATTGTATAAAATATTACAGTTAATTAGAAAAAAATCACTAATGAGTTCACCATTCAAAGATAGTCCCTATTAATATTTTGGTGTGCTTTCTTATCTCATCTACCACATGGGTTTTTTTTTTTTCTTATTTTATGTGAAACAGCAAAGTGTTAAATATGACTCTTTCTACTTCAGGGTTAGCCAATGTCCCCATATTCTAAAGTGGGGTACTAGAGCATCTGTGCAGGATTTGCATTTGGGATGCTCTTTTGCCAGCATTAGCTCCCTACCCATTCTCATCCTAAAAAACAGAAGGCAAAGAAGTCATTAGGAAGTAGGCAGGTTTGTAGAAAGAATGCCTTTAGGACACTGACTCTCAGTTGGAAGCAATTTTACCCACAAGGGACCTTTGGCAATGGCTGGAGACATCATTGTTTGTCACAACTGGGGGGTGGTACTACTAGCATCTAGTAAGTAGAAGCCGGGGATGCTGCTTACCATCCCATAATACACGGGACAGCCCCACACCAAAGACTCATCCAGCCCCAAATATCAATAGTGCTAAAACTGAGAAACCCTGCCTTAGAGAGATTGTTGTGCTAGAGCAGGTGCACTGTTCCAGTGCACACCTGTGTGAGGTGTGCTTCCTTCTCACCTTGATCCAAGTAAGGAGGAAGACTCAAGAAAAATACTTGGATAGCTTGGTCCTCTAGAGTTTGGTGGACACAGTAACAGTATTTGGTTCACACCTGGAAAAATGAAGGAGGAGGGGCTGAGGGAAACAGTTGGTGGCAGCCAATAAAAAAGAAGCTTGAGTTAAGAAGTACCTGCAATTCAAGAGTTCACTGGAAAAAAGATCCCTGTTTCTCTGGGTCACATGGACCATGACTGTAATCATCTCAAAAGGGACTACCTCCAAGAAGATATCGAAAATAGAGATGGACAACCAGGAGTGAAAGCTGAGTAGACAGTACTGAGAAGCAAGGCAAGGAAGGCGTCTTCATGAGTAAAGGAAGTAGGATGTGGAGCAATGAAGAGAGAAGGGTCAGACGATGACGTGGTGTGGGGAGGGCACCCCACAGCCTCTGAGAATCTGTGCATACTGTCTGTCACATCCAAAGACATGATGGCAGTGATCTTTTCTGACCTCTCCTTTCCTCCCTACTTGCCTCCAGCCCAGCAGGACAGTGAGTCGGCAGCCAGGTGAGTGGAAAGAAAGATGAAAGAACAAAGTGGGAGAATTGTAAAGAAACCAGCTAGGTCTTTTTTTTTCAGGATTCCAAAGCTGGGCCAGGAGAGAAGCTTACATTAAATAAGAGACGGAAGTTTGGATGTTAGTCTAGACTTTTTAATATCTTCAAATGGCTAGAAAAGCTAAAGGCTCTGCTTGCAAGCTCTTCTTGGCAACAAGAAGAATGAATTTCTAGAGTTTATTTGAAAATGGCAGTTGTGTGAAAGAATAAACTTACTTTATATTTGCAATCTACCAAGTCAGTTTATGCAATAAACTCATTACATGCATGTGTATAATAGATATGGTATGAATATATATATATAGAGAGAATATATCTGTGTAAAGTTGTATCAGATATATAACAAATAGCTAGACATCCATATGTGTATATATTTGGATCACACTATATAAAGAGGTTTGTATCATGATTTATTCACTTAGCATTTTGCTATAACATTTTTTTCATGTCATTGAAATAATATGTCGTATAGGTATATCAAAATTCATGTGACCGGGCTTCCTTGGTGGCACAGTGGTTGAGAGTCCGCCTGCCAATGCAGAGGACACGGGTTTGTGCCCCAGTCCAGGAAGATCCCACGTGCCGCGGTGTGGCCGGGCCTGTGAGCTATGGCCGCTGAGCCTGCGCGTCCGGAGCCTGTGCTCCGCAACGGGAGAGGCCGCAACAGTGTGAGGCCCGCGTACCGCAAAAAAAAAAAAATTCATGTGACCAGCCCCTAATTCTGTTGTTGTAAATTTCAATAATGAATTACTAATTTACTACTGGAAATAGCACTGTAATGAACATCCTTATGAATCTCTGCCTATTTTATTATTTCCTGGACTAAGATTATGAATTTTAGTTTAGTACTATTGATATTTTTTGCCCAATTGCTTTTGAGAAAGCATTATCATTTTTAAAATTTTCTGTAAAAGACATAACCTAAAACTTACCATCATAACAATTTTTAAGTGTATAGGTCAGTGGCGTTAAGTATACTCAATTTCCAGAACTTTTTCATCTTGCAAAATTGAAACTATACCCATTAAAGAGCGACTCTCCATTTCCTTCTTCTTTCAGCCCCTGGTAACCACTATTCTACTGTTTCTATGAAGTTGACTACTTTAGATAATACATATAAGTGGAATCATACAGTATTTATCTATTCATGACTGGCTTATTTTACTTAGCATCATGTCCTCAAGCTTCATTCATGTTGTAGCAGGTGACAAGATTTCCTTCTTTTTTTAATCTGAATAATATCCCATTTTATGTATATGCTACACTTTATCCATCCATCCATCAATTGACATTTAGGTTGCTTCCACCTGTTGGCTATTGTGAATAATGCTGCTATGAATAATGGGCATTCAAATGTCTCTTCGGGACCTTGTTTTCAATTCTTTTGGATAAAGGACTTCAATAGACATTTCTCTAAGGATGATATAAGAATGGCTAACAAGCACAGGGGAAAAAGAATGCTCAACATCACTAATCGTAAGAGAAATGCAAATCATAACTACAATGAGATACCACCTCAAGCCCATTAGGGTGACTACTACTAAAAAAAACAAAATAAAAAGTGTTGAGAAGGATGTAGAGAAATTGGAAATCTTGGGTACTGTTGGTAGGATTGTAAAAGGTGCAACCATTATAAAAAACAGTATAGAGGTACCTCAAAAAATTAAACATAGAACTACCATATGATCCAGTTTTATTGATTTATATGCATGCCAACAATGCGGACCTTTACGCATCAGACAGCATCACTTCTACCCCATTCTACTGTTCAAAGTAAGTCACAAGACCAGCCCTGATTCTAAAGAAAAAGAAATAAATGCCACCTCTTGGTGAGAGGTTGACATGCATGTACAGCGATGGAGGAATTCTGGATGGCTATCTTTAGAGACCAGTTGCAACAAATAATTTGATGGAGGGATGATGATAATCTTACTTATGTTTTATTTTGCATTTCATTGATTACTTGTGAGGGTTTTTTTCATGTTTCTCAGTCATTTGGAGTTCTGTGAATCATCTGTTCATGCCTGTGACTTTTAAAAATGTCTTTGGCAGTTTTTAAAAATTTATTTCAAAAAAGCCTTTATATATATGAGGTTTATTGATTGTAAGAAAATAGGATGTTAACTCATTTTCTATCATATTTATTGCAAAACTCTTTCTCAATTTATCCTATACCATTAAATTTTTGTACGCAGAAAGCATTATAAAATTTTTAGGTTTTAAGTAGCAAAATCTGTTGAGGTTTCTTTTGGTAACATATTCAGTGATAGTACACAAAATACATAATCATAGTGAACATTCATCATCTTTGGCAACTCAACATCTTAACACCTTTCCTAATTTGATAGCATTTCCAGTTGTTTGGGTTTGGAATGAGACAAGGCACATACCTGTGTGTATATATATATATATATATGGTTCACTAGGAGAGCAGAAAAAAACATTGAAATATCTTTTTTCATTGATTTTTTTCTTTTAAAAATATAGAAATTAAACTTTACCAATACTTAATAGAGACATGAGCCCTAGGGCCTTTGCTTGGATCACATATCCGTAACACTGTTCTTCTATCTTCCTTCCTTTTCAGAGGATTTCAGTGTGCTACCATTTACATGTGCCTAAAAAATGGATTTATAGATTATAGTACCCAGCTTTATTTAAACTATCCTTCAGATACGGATGAGTGTCTAGAAAGTTTCCTGTAAATAATGTGGACTGAGTACACTATTATCAATGCAAACATAAGTGAATAACAAGAAGAGAGCAGAATCAGCACTCTACTTCTTGTTACCTACCTTAAAAGCTCATCAGATCTGCCAAAAGATTGGTCATCACAATTAAAATGAACGAGAAGACTATCTGACATATAGATATAGACTTACATACCATGTGCACATTTCATCTCAATAGCTAATAGCAACAGGAAGTCACAGTAATTGGCAAGATGGTCTACATAAATGTAAAAACAAACATCTATAATTTTTCTCACACATTAAAATTCACATGATGTTCATACAGTACTTAACTTTTTTCCTTAAGCTTAACGATAGATGTTTATACTGAAGTTTTTGTACTGAAAAATCTTTCTGAGGAAAGATTTTCAACTGTGACAGCATTAAAAGTTGGTATTAAAATAAACTTAAGAAACAGTCCTTTTAACACACTCTCAAAAATAGCTAAGACTTTTAGTGAAGCATATTAAATCATGCTGCTGTTGACAAAATATTATTTATAATCATTTTAGGGTATAAGTAAAATACATTACCGCTACTACTACTTATACAAAATAAATACAAAAGAACAAATAACATACAATAATTTCCATTTTCATCTTTATTACATCTTCTAAAATGTATGTTTTTACATGATTTTTATATATAGTTATACATAACCACATATAAAGAATAAATATGCATAATCAGGAATGCTGCTGGCCCAGACAATGGGCAAATTAGAAATAATGGTCTTAGAATATGCAATGGGGAAAAAACAGCCTCTTCAATAAATGGTGTTGGGAAAATTGGACAGCTACATCCAAAAGAATGAAACTGGACCACTTTCTTACATCATAGACAAAAATAAAGTAAAAATGGATTAAAGGCTTAAATGTAAGACCTGAAACCATTGAACTCCTAGAAGAAAAGGGAGACAGTAAACTCTTTGGCATCAGTCTTAGTAATATTTTTTTGATCTGTCTCCTCAGGGAAGAGCAACAAAAGCAAAAATAAACAAATGGGACCACATTAAACTCAAAAGCTTCTGCACTGTGAACAAAACCATCAACAAAATGAAAAAGGCAAGCTACTGAATGGAAGAGGACATCTGCAAATGATACATCCTCCAAGGGGTTAGCATCTAAAATGCACGAAGAGCACATACAACTCTATATCAAAAGAACAAACAACCCAATTAAAAATGGTCAGTGGACCTGAATATACATTTTTCCAAAGGAGACATACAGATGGCCAACAGATGCATGAGAAGATCTTAGCATCACTAAATATCAGGGAAATACAAAACTAAACCACAATGAGATATTATCTCGCACCTGTCAGAATGACTATCATCAAAAAGGCAAAGAATAACAAGTGTTGGTGAGGATGTGGAGAAAAAGGAATACTTGTGCACTGTTGGCAGGAATGTAAATTGGAACAGTACTATGGAAAACAGTATGGAGACTCCTCAAAAAATTAAAAATAAAACTACCATGTGATCCAGCAATTCCACCTCTGGGTATTTACCCAAAGAAAATAAATACACTATTTCAAAAAGATTTTTACACACTGATGTTCATTGCAGTGTTATTTACAATAGTCATGATATGGAAGCAATCTGTGTCCATTGATAGATGAATGGATAAAGAAGATTGTGTGATACACAATGGAATATTACTCAGCCATAAAAAAGAATGAAATCTTGCATTTGTAACAACTTTGATGGATCTAGAGGGTATGTTTAGTGAAATAAGTCAGAAGGAAAAAGACAAATACTGTGTGTTTTTTCTTTTATGTGGAATCTAAAAACCAAACAGGTCAGAAATAGACTCATAGATACAGAGAACAAACTGGTGGCTGCCAGATGGGAGAGAGGTGGAGGATTGGGCAAAGTAAGTGAAAGGGATTAAGAGGTACAAACTTCCAGTTATAAAATAAATGTCATAGGATATAATACATAGAACAAGGACTATAGTCAATAATACTGTAATAACTTTGTATGATGACACATGGTTACCAGACTTATCATGGTAATCATTTTGTATAGTATTTAAATTTCAAAACACTATGTTGTACACCTGAAATGAACATAATACTGTATTTTAACTATACTTCAATAAAAAAATAAAATGAAATAAAAAGTTCCCTTGCACTTTCAAAACAAAAGGAAGAAAACAGAAATAGTGCTCTTTCTTTAAGCAAAAGTTTTTTATTAGTATATTCTTCATTTCTACAAAATACAAAATTACAAAAGCATACTGTATAAATTACAAACATAAGATTACTGAACATAAAATAATAGAAAATAAAAATTTTAACCAACATAATTACAAATAGCAGTCAATATATTTTTATACAGTTGTTTTACAGGAATGAAATCTTTATGATGATTTCAGTGTTTACTTATTCCAGTATCTCATTTTCCCTAGAAATCACCTCAGACTGACTTGCTGGTTTTCTTGAGATTGAGACTGGTTTTCTTACAGACCAACTTCAGTAGTGTTAAGTACGTGTAAAATTTGAAACTCTGTATTCTCCACTGGCAAGTATGCCGGCATCATTTTTCCCACAGTATTTGCTCACTTTGTGTCTCTGTGTCACATTTTGGTAATTCTGAAATATTTTAAACCCTCTACTAGCAAAAAAATTGTGACTCACTGAAGGCTCAGATGATGGGGTTTTTTTTAAAACAATAAAGTATTATTTAAGGTACGTACATTTGTTTAGACCATGTTACTGCACACAGTAGACCACTGTACCATGTAAACATAGCTTTTATATGCACTGGGAAACCAAAAAAAATGTGTGTGACTTGCTTTATTATGATATTAGCTTTGTGGTGTGGCCTGGAAACAAACACGCAGTGTCTTTCAGGTGCCTGTATTTGGAAACGTGTCCAGTAAATTATTGCAGCAAACAGTCCAATAGTGAAATTGAAATATCTCAGAGGAAACTGATCTAGATTTTAGAAAACGACTTAAAGATTTTAGTTTCCCAAATATTCACGACCCATCAATATCATTCTCTATTACAGTCATCAGTAGGTGCCAATTGTAACTTTTATGCTGTTGTAGTATTTTACATTCCTCATATTTCTTCAAATGACATGTTATTTAGAACATCAGAACAGGCAGAGTATTCTCTTAGCACCATGAAACTTTCCTTAATGATGATATTATTGCATCTAATATAAAACCCAAAATTTGTAACATGGAAATTTTGGTTTTGGATCAGAGATGGGTTGATTGTGGGATTCCCCAGTCAAAATTCATCTTCTCACTTTTAGTTTTTATTTAAAACAGAGAGGTTCAGATTTTTGTCCACAAATTGCAATTTCTTTAGCAACAATAATATATTTTTCAGAAAAATCACAATTTCTTTTTTAAAGGAATTTCTTAATTCCTTTGATGTTTCAAGAATATTATGTCTTTTGAATTCAGTTTCTGCAACATTTTGCTTATAACATTCATATTTTTAAAAATATGATAAATTAGTACTAACCAAATACATACAAATGTTGATATTTTTTCAAGTCTACTTTGGTTTATATTCTAGAATTTTTAAATTAATATCATCGAAATATTCTAAAAGAGTTTTAACCTGCCTCTGCTTGTGTTTTTATTAACATGATGTTACCAACTGCATTTCCTATAAAAATTCAATGGTGGCCAAATAGTTATATTTGGCAAATGTGTTTTCAATAGTCTTCAACTTTTACTGAGACTACAAAGCAGTTGTACAGTTTGTGCAAGATAAAAGCTGTTCGGTGTTATTAGAGAGATTTTTGCTGTCTCATTTCCTCCCAGTTTAAAAATGCACAGAAAGCAGAATACGGGATATTCTATCATTTTCAAATATTGTCTGTTGCAATTTGGTATGTTTTCCATGAACACCTATGCTCTTATTGCAGCCTAATCTTAGATTTCCAGATTTTATCTTTGTAAGTAGTCCATGAAGCATATATAAAATCATTCTTGAGTTGGTGTTATCTACAGGACAAAATTGTCCAAAATAGTCACATTTAGAAATTTAAGACTAGTGTTTTGAAATTCACAGATCTAGCAGCTATTGTCATCTGTTCTACATAACTTAGATTGTATGTGTATATGGTGCATAGGAGCCAGATTGCATGGGTTAGTGAAAGCTGACTGTTAAATGTGAAGGAATTTTATGAGCTATTTATTAAACCATTGGGAGCTTGAAATAAGTCTTATTAGGACTGCTTAATTTACCATTCAGTGTTACCGTTGAAGTTAGCAAATGCCACAAATCAGGGCTTTCTTATTTCTTTTTTAAGAGAGTCAGTTTATCAGCACACTACTAGCTGTATGTAAAATGACTGAATAATAATTAGCATTGCTCACCTTAATGAAATTAAATAATTGTATTCATTTCATCTCATATAATCTTTTTTAAAGTTATTTATTTATTTATGGCTGCGTTGGGTCTTCATTGCTGCACGTGGGCTTTCTCTAGTTGCAGAGAGAGGGAGCTACTCTTCGTTGTGGTGCGCAGGCTTCTTATTGCGGTGGCTTCTCTTGTTGCGGAGCACAGGCTCTAGGCGTGCAGACTTCAGTAGTTGTGGAACACGGGTTCAGTAGTTCTGGCACACAGGCTTAGCTGCTCCATGGCATGTGCGATCTTCCCGGACCAGGGATCAAACCTGTGTCCCCTGCATTGGCAGGTGGATTCTTAACCACTGCTCCACTAGAGAAGTCCCTCATCTCCTATAATCTTAAATTTTGGTTTCATATTTCATCCCCTAAGTAATGTACAATATAGTTATTTATCGTTGACGTTTGTATTATGCGTAAGCATCAGTCATAACATTGTCAAATTCTTATATGATTTCCACCAAATGAAGAAAACTCCCATGTCATTGTTTTGCAGATTTTTCTCTGACTGTTAAATCGTTTTGCTAACCACAGAGATATTTATAGTATACATTTACTAGTAGCATGTTAACATTTTCTTGTCTTCAAAGAGTTTATTTTCTGTCACATTAATAATTATATATTTTTTCAAGAGTTTAAAATTTTAAACATTTAATAAAATGTTTGTGGTGCATTTCACTCTATTCCTGCTTTACAACAGTTGAGTGATAAAATCTCCCCACATTTCCCTCACTCAGTTGTTTTTTCTCCATCCTTAAAGAGTTTACAAAATAAAAATTTTTTTAGAAAAAAATGTTTTCAAGCTAAAAAAAAAGTAACAGTAGTTAGAATTTTTTTCCATTGTTCGTCAGAATTCTTGTGTAAGAAGTTTCCAGAAACTTCCTATCAGTGCTTTCTTCTACAAGATAAACTTGTCTTATTTGAAATGGATAATCTCCACAAGAGGGTTCTGCTGTTTAATATGCAAATACATGGAGGTGTAACTAAATCAACAGAAAGTGTATTTCGTTTAATGGATTCCCCATGAGTTTTTTTTTTCTCTCATTTTTTTAAAAGGAATTCATCCATTCTTATTGACATGAAAATAGGGTGTTAATTCACCATTGCCCCCACTGTGAAGTGTCTGTACTAGATTCTTCTGAGACTGACCATTTCCTTTCCTTCCCCCTGGCGTTCAAAAATCCAAGTAATTTTCTTTCATTTTATTATTTAGTGGATTCTCATTTTCTGTTTTTTCTGATTGTGATATATTATTTTCTTAGCTTTCGAATACTGGGCAGAAATAATGTGATCATTTAACACATTTACCTTAGAATGTGTGATATTTTAAAATTATATTTATTTAATGAGCCATTAAACTTTAACAGCAATCCAAATTGTATAATAAAATTTTCACAACAACCAATACATAATAGCTGTGATATAATTTGATAATTATGTGGTCATGGTAAATAAATATTAGGTACTTATTATATAGTCATTCATGTCTGATAAAAGTATTATTAGACTTAAATTGAAAATACTATGGTATCATTTTGGTAAAATAAACAAATTACAATACTCTGCCCTGCAAAACGAGACACAAAGTTTAGCTAAATTTTACCACTAGCAATTTTTTCTTTTTCATTTGAAGATAATTTCTGATGCACATGAAAGTGTGAAGGATCTTCCAGCGTTGAAAGAAGTCTTTTGTTTGTGGAACCCCTTCCTTCTTCATGACTCAGAGCAAAATGTTATCTGTCGCCTCTGTTGTGAGAAGATATGTCACTTGATTGGTCAGGGAACTGACATAGTAAATATACAAATAACCTATTTTTGCAACCTAAAAAATTTTAGTAAAAATTTAAAAATATTTCAAAAGAGTAAACATCTACAATGTGAGTGACACCCTCTTAGTTGTCCCACCCTCGTACAGGACACAGCGGCACACCTGTGAATAGCAGCTGTGCTCCTTCATGGAGACACACTTGGGAAGGTCCAGAGATGACTTCATCACTGTGGTGTGAGCACTGGTACAGGCAGGCAGTTTTTACTGTTTGTACGGTTACTAAACACAAAATTTAAAAGTAGGTAATTTGATCAGTCTATTCCTCTGTGATTTCCTCCACTGATTTTACTTTCTATTTTTGCTTCTAGAGTTATTTCCCTCTCTGAAATCATGACACTAATCATCTATATTTTCTGCTCTTCTTTATACTAAAATTTTTTTTCAATTCTGTTAAATATATTTTAATGCATATTATAAAGTGAGATTCTAATTTTCTCTCACAGTTTTATTTACTGTGTATTCACCCTCTATTTGACAATCTTTATTCATTTCTGAGGTATATTTTATCATAATAATTTTTCACAACCTAGTGTCTGCTTCTGTAACACCTCTTTTATTTGTACCTATTCTTGTACAATTAACATCCTATTTTACTCAGTATAGCTTTATAATACATTTTATTCTTTGGCAAGATGACTCTTCACTCATTAAGCTTTGGTTCCCTTTTTTCATAAGACATTTTTCCCATTTATTCTTTCAGATATAGAACATAGAACCTGAAGGATTGGAGATAAAGAGAGAAAAGATATTTCAAAGAGGGAAATGGAGAAAAGGCAAAAGAACTTCCACTATACCCAGAGCAATGTTGAGTTTAAAAAAAGGAAGTCATCTTTTTCCTCATCTCAGCTATCTTGAAGCTAAATTTGTCCTCTGATATCAGATCGTGTAGGTAAGAGAATTAGAGAAGGAAAAAAAAATACACAAATATTCTAGTAGAATGAATACAGCAGCCGTGCCACAACACTTGTTGCTTATTTAATTTGCTCTTTACAACATGTCATATAGACAGAAAGTGTCTGAAAATATTCTGAGAAAGTAAAATTTTATTTTTATAATGGTTTCTCCTAAACCTGCTATTTGTTTCACACTGCCCTCCACAGAAAACTTACTTCCTACTAACTTTTGTGAAGTGTCATATATTCTTTTAGCAAAACTGAGTCAAGATTCAAGGAAACCCTGGTTTTAAAATTTAGAGGTTTTTGGCTTGGTTTCATTTTGAGGTTTTGAGGGTTATAGAAACTCAAAGCAAAATGAAGTCTCTATAAATCCTCAAGCCTCCATTTTATAATAGTATTTTGTAATGCCCTCTGTTCTATCCCAAATGAAATTTATAAAAAATTAACCTACCTACATATAGATTTTAAAAAATTAATGTCTATATTTTATATAAAGAATAAATAGAAGGAAAGAAATTTATTATTTCAATATGTAAATACTTGGTCACAGTCACACTACAAGGCATAAAGAAGTTGTAGATACTTGCAACTCTATGCAGCAATCACTGTGAACAAGGTAGCTACTGATGGGGTGCAAGGCCATTGGCCATGCAAAAGCCTAAGTCAAGGGACTGTCAGTAACGTGATTTTCCAAAATGGTAAGTCTCTTTTGATAAAATTCAGTCTAAAACAAAATACAATCTTCTCTTGATTTGCATGTGGCTGCATACTTGAAAAATTCAGTGTATACATAAAACAAGTTGGAGTCTGGACTCAATTCATTATACACATCCACTTTCTGAATGCATTCCAGAAGTACTGTAAACTCCTGACATTCCTAAGGGATAGACCTTCATGGGCCATCAAACAGGACATTCCCAATATTGTAATGAGATGGAAGACTGGATCTACTATCATAATTTCAGACATGTTAGACAGGAATGAGCATAGATAGAAAAAAGGGAGATGGGTGGGGGACCACCCAAGAGAAGCTGTCAAACCAAAATTCCAAACAATGTCCTGAAAACAAATCCCAAGAAATTCAGCCAACAGAACTGATAACCAGGAGGTAGAGTCAGCCCCCTAAATTTTTTTTTTTTTTTTTTTTGCGGTACGCGGGCCTCTCACTGTCGTGGCCTCTCCCGTTGTGGAGCACAGGCTCCAGACACGCAGGCTCAGCGGCCATGGCTCACGGGCCCAGCCGCTCCACGGCATGTGGAATCTTCCCAGACCAGGGCACGAACCTGCGCACCCTCTGCATCAGCAGGCGGACTCTCAACCACTGTGCCACTAGGGAAGCCCAAAATTTTTTTAAGTATAGAAGGATCTGAAAATAATTTCACCAACCATCCTCAAATAGGTCTGTTAGCTACATAAATAAAATATTTTCACTTTAAAAGTCTGCTATTTTTCAGAAAGATACTTATGATTACGTACATAACCTGAGCTAGATTTTTATCACAGTTTTTTCTTGAGGAAGTCTCACGTGCCACAGGAGAAAGAAAAAGCCTATTTCAAACAGAGTTTTTAAAAATTTTAACCAACAAATGAAATGTCAAGAGGATGATGGCCTCCTAGAAGTTCAGAATCAGAGACCTCAGCGTCATTTGGTCCAATGCCCATCTCCACCAGAATCTCAGATATCTCCACACAACCGTGACACCTGCCTAACCCACTCCCTGTGAAATCACTGCTTCTGAGACCAGTGCTCCTTTCTAACTGTGAAGGTCTTCGTTACTACACAAATTCAGAACATGACGGGGAGCAAAGTGAGACCATGAACCCTGGAGCAAACCCGAATTTGAATCCTGGCTCTGCCACTCATTGGCTGTGTGAACTTGGGCAAATGATGTAACCTCTCCACACCTCCATTTCTTTACCTGGTAAATGTAGATGCTAATAATAGCACCTATTGCTCTGTTTGTTGCAAGAACCAAGAGTTAACTTACGGGCTTCCCTGGTGACGCAGTGGTTGAGAGTCTGCCTGTCAATGCAGGGAATGCGGGTTTGTGCCCCGGTCCGGGAAGATCCCACATGCCGCAGAGCGGCTGGGCCCATGAGCCATGGCCGCTGAGCCTGCGTGTCCGGAGCCTGTGCTCCACAACGGGAGAGGCCACAACAGTGAAAGACCCGTGTACCACAAAAAAAAAAAAAAAAGAGTTAACTTATATAAAGTGCTTGAGACGTTCCTGTAAGATAGAAAGTGCCACATAAATGTTCACAGAAATTCCCCCCTTGGGCTTTATTTTACTCTTTGAATACTAGAAAACTGCTAGAGTTCCAGCTAAGGAACCCAGATCCTTGTTTGCTTTCTCATTTTGCATGATTTTAATTCTCTTTCCATCCTCGTGAGGTTCCATTTGGCAATACTCTTGAAAATTGGGTTCCTAGATTGAATCTATATCTCAGGTGTGTTTGGACCTGTGCAACACAGAATGTATTTATGCAGCAACTTAAAAATCATGCCTACTCTACTTCTAGTAATATGCCCAAAAATCTTATTTGCATAGGGGACTTGAATCTCAGAGAAAATGAGGTGGTCAAGAACATTTCTTTGTTTCTGTAGAACTGAATTCAAATTCAGCTTCCTCCACTTCCCCCAGGTTTGCATCAGAATTCTGGGGACTGTAGGCTGACAGAACTCAACTCAGTGTCAAGGTACCAGGGTGGACTGGGGGAGAGCACCTGGTTGTAAGTGGACATCTACACTATTGTCCACTCAGGTGTCCTGGTTCCCTTCTAGCCTTCAGTCATTGGTTGCTGGCAGGCCAGCACTGCACCCTTCTTCTCTACCCTGCCATTCCCATCATTAAGGCCTCTTTAAGGCCCCAATTTCCCTCTGAGTCACACCTGTGTGTGGGAAAAAATTCTACTGTATGGCACAGCTCTGATCTGTGGAAAACTCTGCTGTGTTTTCAGGTCCTAGACCTATCTGCTGTGCAGGGCATGCGCTCACACAAGGAAGTCCTGAGGCCACGCCACACAGCACTGAGGCGTCCTCATCAGCTGGTGGCAGGCACTGGAGCTGCCTCTCCCCACCCCCACCCCCAGGTACCACCAAGGGACAGAAGCTCAAACTTATCCAGTTTCCTCTACCCTCAGCCCACCCCACTGACCCAGGAGACCCCCAGGTCTATCACATCCCCTCTGAATCTCTCCAACGTTCAAGATAAGGAATCTTTGTTCATCTCTGTGCAGGAGATGCTGACTCTGATTCATCATGTATTCTTCCAAATGGGATGAGGTTCTTGAAAAATCAAAACTTATGAACTTTACCATATTTTTTAAAGTCTACTTTCTCCTATGGCACCCCTTTCCCAAAGAAAAGAAGGCAAATGCCTAGCTCCGCAAATTGGAGGTAGACAAAAGGAGGGAGAGAGTTAGAAGTAACAGGAAACATGAGAAAAATATATTAGTTAGAATTAGGAAACTTCTCACCTTATTACCTTTTTGTAATACCATTCAACCAAACTGAGTCAATTCTATGACCAAGTAAGAAATATTTTCTCAGCACCTACCATACAAGCCAGGCATGTGCTAGTGCTAAGTACTCCAAGATGAATAGGGCCTGGGCCTTACTCACAAGACTTACTCTCTTATCACTCAAGTCGGTCTCATTCTCTTCATTTTTTCTTCTGCTTTGTTTAAGATCATATAATTTTTCAGCTGTATAAGTTTTTCATCTGTCTCCCTGCTTCATATCTCTTATTTTCTAGTTTTATGCACCTCTTGCTCATTCTTCACATTTACTAAAACATAAATCTAATCATATCATTCTTTTACTTAAAAATTTGCAGAGGGTTCCATCATCTTCAGGACAAAATGCCAGGCATGATCTTGGTGCTTAAAAATATTGTTTCCTTCAGTTCTGAAAACAATTCTGTCAGGTAGTTATTATGATCTCAAGTTTACAAACAAGGAAACTGAAGCTTGAAAAGCTGAAACCATCCTGACCAAGTTCACAGAGCTGGGAGAACCAGGACCTAAATCAGTTTTCTTGTCTCTAGATCCACTGCTTTTAATCTTAGACTTATAGTTCTGGTCTCCATAATCAATCCCCCTATTACGTAAAGGAATGATTTATAGTAAGACTACTACCACAATTACTGCCATTACTCTACCACTGTAATAAGTAACTATTGTTTGGATTACATGCCACTATTTATCTTCAAATTAAAGAAGGAAGGAGAAGGAAGACACTTACCTCGTCGGACAAGTTGGTCAATCAGCCAAATGAACCTTGGTGGTCTACGGGCCACAGTATTGAGCCAAATCACCCTCACGTGCAATATAGAGTACACAAAGAGTGAAAGACAAAATACTCAGTGACCCTAGTGTTCTTAGATACTTAGTGTTCATACACCGTGTCACTGCAAAAATAGAACTGAAATACCAGTTTCCCAAATTCTCTGTCCAGTAAGCCATAACACAACACATATCCACTCATCCAAATGAATAGAACCCTTTAATGAGTCAGCCCCACGTAACAGGCACCTTCGTTTCAAAAGCTTCAAAATATGGCAATTAATCACATCTCTAGGAAACATGTGGTACAGCTAAATGGCGATTCACAAGCAAACCTCAAAAACACCAGCGTTGCTTCTGACTGTAAACCTCGCTCAAAACTTTTTCCCAAGTGGTTTCAATATTCATTTGGAAGAGTGACAGTTGAACTTAATGGTTTTCTTTTCTCACTTTTCTTCAGAAACCAATCCATCTCACTGCTTGCTGTGCTTTGCAACCTTTTAAAACACATGACCCCTTTGGATAAACCTGAAAATCTCATGACACCATCCCCCAACCTCCGCCTCCTACCCTGAGCTTTGTGTGTGCAGAAAACAAATTCTATTTCTTGCATATAATGTCAGACAAGAAAAAATTATGGCATTTAATTTTTAAGTTTTTGTATGAAAAGTGGTATTTTACTTTCCAAATATAAAAATATTAAAAAATTTTTTTCAAATCACTTAACATCCTCTCCTAACACCCCACCCTGTTCCTCCCAGCTACTACATCAACTAAATGCTTCCACTTCTTGATAACTCCTGGCATACTCTTATGCAATATTGAAGCTTAGTTTAAGGCTCTAAATGGGTCTACAATTATCAAAATATTTAGCTTATTTGTCCTTAATAAAAGAGTTCCCAGTTAAAAAGAAAATCAAGCAATAGAAATGAAATTCACAGAATCACTAAGATATCCAACTGTCGGGGGCCCAAAGGGATTATTTAGCCTCATGCTTTCCACTTTCCAGACTTATGGGATCCAAATTTTGACCCTGGGCTCTAGGGATCTGGGTTATAAACAAGCACCCAAGATAATTCTAATAACTACTTGAATTGAGGAACCAGATATTCACTCTTATCCCATTATTTGACAGGTGAGAAAACTGAAATGCAAACAGATGACAGGCAGCTCACGCAGTTCACAGACCTCACTTTACTTTCTACTGGGTATAAAACCAACTTTAAAAAACAATCTTTTGAATTTTGTTTTCATAATCAACTCCAATTTCTAATGAGAAAAAAAGTATTTTAATAATCTCTGTATCTTTCTTCTTTTCCAAAAGTGGCCTAGATAGCTAAAAATGACAGATCTAACATATTCTTTTATCTCCTTCGACAAAGTAGCAGTAAAGGAATAGAAAAGGTACAATCTAGCAAGGAAAGGAGAGGCTTGTTCACATTTTTGGAAAATGTAAAGCAGATGGGGAGTGGTGACCCATCTGATATAGAAGAAAGAGCTTAAACCTAAAATATATGCCCAAGGGGGTACAAATTCAGAAGGGGACTCGTTTACCCTAGAGCATCGGTCCCCAACCTTTTTGGCACCAGATACCAGTTTTGTGGAAGACAATTTTTCCACGGACGTGGTGAGGGGCGGGAGTGGGGTGGTGAGGGGCAGGAGTGGGGTGTTGGGGGTGGTTCAGGCGGTAATGCGATCAATGGGGAGCAGCAGATGAAGCTTCTCTCGCTCACCACTCACCTCCTGCTGTGCGGCCCGGTTCCTAACAAGCCGGGGACCTGTAACAGTCTGAGGCCTGGAGGCTGGGGACCCCTGCTCTAGAGAACTCAGAGCAGAGGACACATGGGAAAGGCCGAGGCTTAAAGCAAAAACACATAGGAGTGGCTGGAAATTGTAGATTGCATGCATGCACCATATTACCCCAGCCCCAGGCAGACATGTCAGCAGCCAATGCCTCCACTCCCTACAACTGAAAGCCAGCATTTTATTCTCCAGTGAATGTGAAAGGCCAAGACTTGAAATCAGAAGCACCAAACACAGCAGAAGGTGGCAGCGAGGTATAAGATTGCAAAGGGGGTGGGGGAATAGTCAACTGAAAACTCTGTGTTCTGAAGGGCGGGACCATGAAGCCTTCACAAAGCTAGGTGCTTGCCTCCAGGAGAAAGTTGGAGGATTCATCTCTCGAGACATTGAATGGCCACTGCATACTGAAACTGTGTGTGTGTTTCGTGAGGGAAAGGGGTCTGCATCAATGAAAGAGCCAGTTCTCTAGCAACTCACCCCAAAGTGAAGACAGCCTTATATCTCTATTAGTTTGCTAGGGCTGCCACAACCACATACCACAGAATGGGTGGCTTAAACAACAGAAATTTATTTTCCTGCAGTTCTAGATGGCTGAGATCAAGGCATCAGCAGGTTGGCTTCTTCTGAGATCTCTCTCTTTGTCTTCTCCCTCTGTCTTCACAAGGTCTCCCTTCAGTCTGGGTGTCCCAATCTCCTCTTAAGGACACCCAGCCATATATGATGGGGGCTCACTCATATGACTTCATTTTACCTCATTACCTCTTTGAAGACTCTATCTCCAAATGCTGTCACATTCTGAGGTCCTGGGGGTTAAGACTCCAACATACAGATTTTATGGACACTCAATTAAGTTCATAACAGCTTCTAAAAGATTGTTAATGTTTTACTTATAATCATGGCAATCAAGGATCATTAGAAATATAAAGAAAGTTCTCTAAACACACTCACTCACTTGCTCAAAGAAACCCCAAAGAGAAATAATTTAGGTAACAGGGGAAAACTTCAAAGATACCAATTAATATCTTCAGAGAAATATGACAAAATCTTGAATCAGGAAAACCAGAGCTGGCTATTATAAAAGAGGAGCAATCAAAAACAAAGAACTTGAAAAATTCAACTATGATAACAAAATATAAATTAACACATAATGAAGAGAAAAGAAAGTCAAGGAAATCCCTCAGAAAATTGAACCCCCCCACAAAATATAAGAAACTGGACATATGAAGGCAAAGATAGAGATTAAGAAGCTCAATCTAAGAGGTTAAAAATCTATTAATAAGAATTTCAGAAAGACATAGCAGAGAAAAATGCAGGAGATAATCATCAAAAACTAGGACTAGGGCCTCCCTGGTGGCGCAGTGGTTGAGAGTCCGCCTGCCGATGCAGGGGATACGGGTTCGTGCCCCGGTCCGGGAGGATCCCATATGCCGCGGAGCGGCTGGGCCCGTGGGCCATGGCCGCTGGGCCTGCGCGTCCGGAGCCTGTGCTCCGCAGCGGGAGAGGCCACAACAGTGAGAGGCCCGCATACCGCAAAAAAAAAAAAAAAAAAAAAAAAAAAACTAGGACTAAATGTTCTCAAATCTATATCTCCAGCCTATTTCTCCCCCTTGAACTCTCCAAAAAGAGGGAAGGGAAACAGATGTTCCTCCAAAGCAGCTGCCTTCTTGGCCTAGCTTCAATAAAGGCAAGATTGTAAGAAAAGAAATTTCAAAACTACAGAGAGTGAAGGCATGGCAGAGGGTAGGAACTGGGTGAGGGTAGAGTGAGGGGAATTCCAGTCACAAGGGGTAGTCCCCGATCTTTTTCACTTCCAAGCCCTATTCATGCTTTTCTCTTCTAGAATGCTTCCTTACCCCCATAACCACAATACTTCCCAGCAGAGTGAAATTCTCTCCATTTTTAACCCAGGCCTCTTGTCGTCTAGGGCAGGCGTTCCCTAATACCTCCGCAGGAGGCTGGCATCCCCCCCACACCCCTGGACTCCCTTAGCACCCTGTCACAGCGTTGGGACTCTGTCCTCAAATATCTGTCTTTCCCACTTGACTGTGAGTCCCTTGAGGTCAGGGGACATTTCTTTCCTCGTTCTATTTCTTTCTTGTCTGAGTGCCCCTAGCCTATGTATCAAGAATGTTTATTGACTGGAATAGAGTTGCCATATGATCCAGCAATCCCACTCCTGGGCATATACACAGACAAAACTATAATTCAAAAAGGTACATGCATCCCTATGTTCATAGCAGTACTGTTTACAATAGCCAAGACATGGAAACACCCTAAAAGTCCATCAACAGTTGAATAAAGACGTGGTACATATATACAATGGAATATTAGCCATAAAAAAGAATGAAATAATGCCATTTGCGGCAACATGGACGCAACTAGAGATTTTTGTACTAAATGAAGTAAGTCAAGTAAAGAGAAATACAATATGATATCATTTATATGTGGAATCTAAAATGTGGCACAAATGAACCTATCTGTGAAACAGAAACAGACTCACAGACATAGAGAACAGATTGTCGTTGCCAAGGAGGAGGTGGGGAGGGAGAGGGATGGACTGGGAGTTTGGGATTAGTAGACAAACTATTACATTTAGAATGGATAAACAACAAGGTCCTACTGTATAGCACAGGGAATTATATCCAATCTCCTGGGATAAACCATAATGGAAAAGAATATTAAAAAAATGTATATATATGTATAACTGAATCATTTTGCTGTACAGCAGAAATTAACACAGCATTATAAATCAACTATACTTCAATTTCAAAATTAAAAGAATTTAAAAATTTCTTTTCAATTTAAAAAGAAAGAATGTTTATTGACTGAACAGACCCTGTCGGTTTTGTTGACTTCTGTATCCCTGGTACGCGAAACAGTGCCTGGAACACATATGAGACTAAATACTAACTGCTTAAATATTGAGAGATCCTGCCTACTCTGCTTTTCTGCTGGATTTATGCCCTCTTCAGACACCAAAATACATCATGAGAGATTCTTGCACGTTTCCCCTTCTCTGGTCCTAAGCTGGGATTTCACCTTAAGTGCCTATAGCCTTCTGAGACTGTGATCAGATGAAACTCTCAGTCCCTGCCTAAGCTCTGAAGCTTACAGCTTAAGGCCTAGAACCAGCTGGACAAGAAAGGGCCTTCGGGAGCTGAGGAGAGCCTTTGCACGAGGGGACCAGTCTACAGGCAGGTCCTTATGCTAACTGGGGAAGGAAGAGACAAGAGAAAGGGGCCACGTTCACAGGAGGTAGTTCTTCACTTTCTTCCAACATGTTCTAGCCTGGAAGAACCCATCTCCAAGGAGCTTGGGATGAAGATGGAAGAGAGAGAGGGAGAGGCAACCTGGGAGCCAGGACAGTTGACCCGTGACCCTCAGGGCATGTGCTCTGAAGGTGGGGGGAGGGGGGCCCGGGGGGAGTGTCTGTGAGGTCATGTGAACACAGAGGCACTTATCTTTGTGCCCCCCCCTCATTTGCCACATCTTCCTTACCACTTTCCTAGATTTTTACCATATGTTTACTTCCTTGCTATCATTTATTATTACTCTTTTCTATAAGTGAATCCAGTTGTGAAACTATTCCATTTCAGTCAAAATAAAATTTCAGGTAACAAACACTCATGAAAAAGCAGGATCACTATACATAAATAAATAACACAAACACACACTCAATGAAAGCAAAATAATGTTGTTAAATCCTAGATAGATAATAACTGGCTGCCAAATTTCTGTCTAAAGCCTGTTTTATTTGTGCTAATTTAAAGCTCAGTTAGCAAGTCTAACCAGAAGGATGGCAAGAGAACTGACCAAGGAATAAGTCTATGTGATACTGATAGTCAGTGTCATGGCCCTGAATTCGGCCTCAAGTGCACACAGGGAGACACAACTCCCAGGCTTGTGGGTAGCCTGGTACCAGCAGCCCCTGGAGGGAAAGATGGACCTCTCCAATGCCAGGCCAGCAGTTGCGTCTGGAATGTTTACCTGGAGGTTCTTAGTAGCTGCTGGTGGTGGGGCTGGGATGAGCAGAGCCTGCTGAGTGGACAGGAAGCCCAGGGGGCTTTCATGATTGCCCCCACTGCACACTTGTCTGTGGCTCCTCCTGTGGCTCCGTTTCCAGTAAACTAGACTGAGCTTCTTCTAGCTCCATGATTTCAAGGTTCCAAGAGGGCAAGGGCAAATGCAAAGGAAAAAAGGCCTCTTAAGACCAAGGCCTCGGGACTTGAAGGACACAATATCTACCGCATTCCACTTGTCAAAGCACTAGGCCAGCTCAATTCAACAGGGACAGAAAATAGGTCCCAGTTCTTGAGGGGTGGAGAGGCAGCATCACATGACAAAGGGGTGTAGACTTATTGGGGCTATTGTTTTAACAACCTACCTTCTGTGTATCCACCTCTGTGGGCCCCCAAAGCACTCATATTTCTCCAATCACACTCTGGCTTCTTTAAAATTCTTAGTGCTGTGGTCTTATACAGTAAATTATGTTGGGAGCTGCTTATAGGAGGTTTGTGCTGATTTAATTGAATTTAACTTAAGCACTTGGACTTGCCAGTTTGTTATCAATAAACGGAGTGAGAGTGGGTTTTTTTGGTAGTTAGGCTCTTTTTTTTAATTTAATTTTTATTTTATATTGACATATAGTTGATTTACATAATGTTGTGTTGGGTTAGTTTCAGATGTACAGCTAAGTGATTCAGCTATACCTATACATATATGCTTCCTTTTTCAGATTCTTTTCTCATATAGGTTATCACAGAATATTGAGTAGAGTTCCCTGTGCTATACAGTAGGACCTTGTTGATTATCTATTTTATATATAATGGTGTGTATATGTTAATCCCAACCTCCTAATTTATCCCTCCCCCCTTTCCCCTTTGGTAGCCATCAGTTTGTTTTCTACATCTGTGAGTCTGTTTCTGTGTGTAAGTAAATTCATTTGTATCTTTTTTTTAGATTCCACATATAAGTGATATTACATGACATTTGTCTTTCTGTATCTGACTTACTTCACTTAGTATGATCATTTCTAGGTCCATCCATGCTGCTGCAAATGGCATTATTTCCTTCTTTTTTATGGCTGAGTAATATTCCACTGTATATATGTACCACATCTTCTTTATTCATTCCTCCACCAATGGACATTTATGTTGCTTCCATGTTCTGGCTATTGTAAATAGTGCTGCAGTGAACATTGGGGTGAATATATCTTTTCGAATTATGGTTTTCTCTAGGTATATGCCCAGGAGTGGGATTGCTGGATCATATGGTGGCTCTATTTTGAAAGTGTTTTTAAAGGACAGCACTTTTTTCTTTTGTCACAGCACCAAGAAATAAGTCCCCTCCAGCTTGAAGCAGTATAATGTAGCACAGTGGTCCACCTGTGAACTTGTTAGAAATGCAAATTACCAGGTTCTACCCAGACCTACTGATTCAGAATCTCTGGGTTGGGTCCTGCTATTTGGGTTTAACAACATTTTCGAGGGCCTCTACTGCACACTGAAGTTTGAAAACCACTGATATGGTGTCAAATGTACAACCAGATTCAAAATCCCATCTCTACTGCTTTACAAGCTGCACAGCGCTGGGCAAATTACTTAATCTTTCTGCTCCTCAGTTTTCTTATCTGGAAAATGGTGATAAGATAGGAACCTACCTCACCAAGTTGTTGAGAGGGTAAGGTGAGGTAATGATATAAAGCAGTGAGAACCACGTCTGGCATGTTCTACGGATGTGTTAGTGCTGGCAGCTACCATACGGGGTTCTGATTACTGATTGTGCCTCTGGACCATGGCCTTTAGAGCAGCAAACTGGGTATGATACCGCTAAGGGCATTTTTGACAGAAAAGAATCTTGACCAAAGGCCAGGGGACAGGGAAAGCACTGAAAATCAGGATGCTTTCAGCTGTCATTAAGTAGAACATCATCATATCAGAACCAGGTGAGTGTTAACCTGGTTTCCCCAAATACCAGTTTTTAATCCCATCTGTAATATTAGAAGGGCCAATGGTGACTAAACCTTGGGGTTCATCTAGGAGTGAAAGCTAACAATTCTGAATTAGATATAAAAATTCTGTCACATGGATTCTGTATTATATAATAAGATTGTAGAAGGTACGTACCTCTTTCTCCACCCATGTCCTACAGACTTAGCTTGCTTTCTTTTCTCAGATTTGTACTCAGAGTCCAATTCTCTGTCAGCCCTTCCTGGGCAACCTCTTTAAAATTTACACACACACACATACACATACATACACACATACACACAAACACACACACACATATACACACATACACATACACATGCACCTACACAATACACACATACATACACACGTATACAACATACATGTACAGACATACAAAACCACACATACGCATATGCACATACAAACATGCATACATATATACACATACACATATATGTACACATACACACACTTATATACACATACACACTACACACATACACACTTATACACATAGAGACATACATACATGCATATACACACATACACATAAAGGCTTCCTATCCCTCTCTCTCTTCTCTATGTTATTTTTTACCCTTAAGAATTATTTCATGCTAACTAGAATTATCGTGGTGATCTTTCTGAAATGTGTAGAAATATCGAATAACTATGCTGTATAACAGGAGCTAACATAGTGTTGTAGGTCAATTATACTTCAAATAGAAACAAACAAACTCATAGAAAAAGAGATCAGACTTGTTGTTACCATAGGTGTGGGCTGAGGGAGGGGGGTTAGGATGAAGGCTGTCAAAAGGTAAAAACTTCCAGCTATAAGATAAATAAATCCTAGGGATGTAATGTACCACATGATGAATATGATTAACACTGCAGTACCTTATATATGAAAGTTAAGAGAGTAAATCCTAAGAGTTCTCATCACAAGGAAAAATATTTTTTCTATTTCTTTTATATTGTATCTATACAAGATGATGGACGTTCACTAAACTTACTGTGGTCATTTCATGATGTATGTACACCTTAAACTTATACAGTGCTGTATGTCAATTATCTATCTATCTATCTATCTATCTATCTATATATATAGATAGATAGATAGATATCAATAAACCTGGGGGGAAAAAGAATGATTCCCATCTCACATGCTGTCTGCACCATTTCCTTTTTTTCTGCTGGTAAGGGACAGCTCAACTCAAACCCTGTGGAAGTGGAAATAAGTTCTCAAAGGGCAGGGATTTTTGTACTGTTGTACCCCAGCTCCTGGCACCTAGTAAGTAACCAAAAACATTTCTTGAATAAATGAATGATGTTAATTCCTTTAATCAGATACTCGATCAAATTGAGAGAGAGTAAAACAGGATCTGGAGAATTGAGTTTACCCAGGACGCTGCAGCCGGGCTTCCAGATGGGAGTCCTCGGTGGAAAGAAGAAGCAGGATGTAAATATGCACCGACTGCCTCCCAGGCACAGTGGGAGAGGTTTTATATTCAGTCTCTACCACAAACCCATCAGATGGGTATCCTCACCTCTGAAGATAAGGAAATCCAAGCTGGGAGACCTGTCTGTAACTCCTCTAGGGCTGTACAGTTGGGAAGGGGCAATGCAGAGACTAGATCCATGGCTTTAACTCCAAGTTCAAGTTCAAGTTCTTTCTTTGTTGCCAGTGCAGGAGATGGCTTCTCAGAAAGGTGAAATTGGAAGGCTGAATGTGGAAAATGGCTCCACATTTTTTATTTTCAGACCTGCCCTAGTAATTATACTGATGATAATAGTAATAATAATAATTTATCCTAGCTAATTTTTGTTTAGTGCTTAGTATGTGAAGATACCTTACATGAATTATCTCACAATTCTCAGAAAGACCCCTATAAAATATTTTCTTTTATTATCTTATTTTATAACAGAGGATTATTGGGGCTTAAAGATCTCAAGATTACCTAAGGTCACACCGCTACTGAGTGGTGGAGTCAAGCTCCTTTGTTAGATGTTTGAAATAATAGCATTTAAAAAATAAACCTGCAGAGATTCATAGTAGCAATGTAACCAGGTTACACCTAATCCAATCTGCCTATTGGTAAATCCAGCCCTGAGTACACTGACATTTGTGAATCTCTGAATGTTTTCCTGATTTCCTATCCTAGTGACAAGCAGATTCCCTTAAAAGAAAGAAAAAGAAGAGTATTTCCAGGACCATCACCTTTGTAGGCACTTCATTCTACATTTCTCCAAAAATAGGAGATGATTTCTAATCAGACCTAGTGCAGGAATTCCAGTATTCTCCACTTACTACACCGTGTCTTTAAGGGTTTCCCCACCACAAGGTTGGAAGGAGAGACTTCTAAGAGTTCTTTGCCCACCATACCCCCTGCCTGAGCCCCCGCTTGCCACATCATTTACGTTGGTTTTCTGATGTGAGCTATTATCCACGAGTCCTAGAGCTGAGATGTGAACTCCGTTTCTTGGAGGGCTCCACCAGAATTCCCTGAAGTGAAAGCTGTCTTTTACCCACCAACCTCTCACTTTTTGTAGTTAATCAACTGGCTAAATCCTCTGAAGTGAAAAAATGCACATTTTGTTGTCTGTGACTTACTGAGGCTGAATGCTTCTCACAATGGCAGATCCTATGAAACGCCTGTATATTAGGGATGAGTGATTTCTCACACTTAATCTGTTTCTATCCACGATGGCCAGGTCGGTCCACCGGGCCTCCAAACTGAGATATCACATTTCCCACATTTCTTGCTTTTCCTTCTACTTGTGTTCCATTATTTATTAAGGTCTTGAGTGCACCTGGGGTTCACCACCAGTTGGGGTCAGACTTCTCAGGCTCTCCTCATTCTCAGGAGTTGGATTTTTATAAGAGTGTGAAAGGTACCCCTGCAATTCTACAACTGGGCTGTTATTAAGAACAGAAATGGAAACATCAAAGCTCAGCTGAGAGAAAATATTTCCAGGACTTGAGGTCCAAAGACCAATGTATCGCCTTGTAAGGTTTGTTTACTTCCTACTCTGTGTTATGGCAGAAGCTGATCAATCGTGGGTCTCTACCAATTAGGACACTTTTGCTTGTGAGTCACAGAAAACTTCAAGTGTCCCCCACTTCCACCATATAACTGCAAGTCCCCGGCTAACTTAAAGTTTTAGGAATACTAAACACAGGGGCTCAAAAACTGTCCTCAGACCTCATGTTCTTCCCATCTTGTCCTTTACCCCTTTCTCTGTCTGCTTCTCTCTCTAACAGTGTAGACACACTGTTGATTTTCTGCATATGCCCTTCCTTTTACCTGGCGCATTTCACCTCTAAGGGCCTCGCGCTTCCTTGTCTTATGGTTCTGAAGACAGCACTGCCTGCTGCTTTCCTGAGAGTTAGACCTGCCTAGGAATGTAAAAGTCCCCAGTGCAGAGGTGTCAACACCCTAACCCCCTCCCCTGAAGGAAGCACCTTTGCAGCATGTGGGGGAGAGGCAGGAGAGGGTTGTCCCCAGAGTTGCCCCACCTCCCACAGAACTGAGCCTCAGAACTCTGCTTAATATGCACCTGCACTTGGCCTCCCTCCCTCCCCAGTTTGACTTCCATACACCCCGCGTCAGGTTTTCCTGGGAACAAAATCCTTGTATTAGGGGAATCCCACTGAAGACAGGCAGACTTTCCAGGCACACATCTTTCTGGACTGAAATCCAGAGCTGTCCAAGCAAGTATCTCTTTAATTTAATTTAATTTAATTTAATTTAATTTAATTTAATTAACTCTGGCTTAGGTACCCACCCCTAGTCAATCACAGTGGATATACGATTGCATGTTGTTAGGCCAGACCTGGGTCACATGCCCACCCCTGGGTCAAGAGTGGGGCCTGAACCACCTGAACTACATGGCCTGGGAGTAGTGTTGGTGGGAAGGATGGTTCTGGAGGAAAAATAGGACCTCTTTTTGGCAAAACAGAGAATGGATGTTTCAGTACCGTATAGCAGGGGTTGGCAAACTCTGGTCCAAACAGGCCAACTGCCTGTTTTTGTAAATAAAATCTCATTGGAGCACAGCACACCCACTTGTTTATGTATTGTCTATGCTGCTTTCAAGCTAGAACAGCAGAGCTGAGGAGCAGCCACAGATATTGTAGGGCCCACAAAACCTAAAATGTTTACTATCTGGCCCCTTAGAGGAAAAGTTAGCTGAATCCTGAAATACAGCATCGCTCTGGAATGTGCTCTGATGTCGGTTGGAAAATGCCAAGAAGTAGTTAATTGGTGTCATCACACTTGTTAGGCAGGTTTTTTTTTTTTTTTTTTTTTTGCAGTCCGCGGGCCTCTCACTGTTGTGGCCTCTCCCGTTGCGGAGCACAGGCTCTGGATGCGCAGGCTCAGCGGCCATGGCCCACGGGCCCAGCTGCCCCGGGGCATGTGGGATCCTCCTGGACCGGGGCACGAACCCGCGTCCCCTGCATCGGCAGGCGGACTCTCAACCACTGCGCCACCAGGGAAGCCCATGTTAGGCAGTTTTAAGCCATTTTCTGCAGGCCTCCAAATTAAGGGAGGGTCAGATGGGCCGCAATGGTGGGCAAACTGTGCACCCTGAAACCCTGGTGTCCTGGGCAGGTCTTGGGGGTCCAGGGACCACAGTGGGGTGGGGGTGGGGCAGGAGGCCAGCACACAAGCTGCTGTGTGCTGCCCTGTTTCAAGTTTTCCTGTCTCTCCAGCCTGTTGAATGTGCAGGACCCCTGGGTTGTAACCATAGAGACTCTGTGTCTCTCAGTCTCGCTCAGTGGGAACAGCCCTTACCCGCCTCTGCAGGAACAGTGAGGCAGTGACTCATCTGTTGATTCTTAGGCACCAGAAAGTCCTCCAGTCACTCTAAATCTCAACCAGCTTTAATTCAGAGATTAAATTGTACAGCATCAAGTCACATCTGAACAAAGCAAAGGTAACGCCACCCACCGGCTCCCTTTGCCTTCAGGGCAGGGTGTGCTTATCCTCCTCCCCTCCTTTGTTCCCCACTTGCTTCTCATTAGCTTTTTTTAAATTTTTTTATTTCTTTATTTAGTTGTTTATTTATTTATTTAATTGAAGTCTAGTTGATTTACAATGTTGTGTTAATCTCTGCTGTATAGCAAAGTGACTCAGTTATACATATATACATATATTCTTTTCCAGATTCTTTTCCGTTCTGGTTTATCCCAGGACATTGAATATAGTTCCCTGTACTACACGGTAGGACCTTGTTGTCCATCCGTAGTTCTGACTCCTCTCCCTGCCTGACTCTTCTGATTGAACAGGGAGGAAGACGGGGGATTAAGGGGACAGGAATGTTTTACTACCCTGCTCCTGCCCTAGCTTTGCAATCTCCAGTCTTCACTGGTATTTAAAACTGACTCTCTCTCTCAAAGGCACTTTTCTTGGCTTCTTTGGAGGGTCCCCAGCATTGGGAACATTTTTCAGATTATATCCCAGATGAGGACCCACAAATACAAATGTAAGAGGTACCTTGGGACTTATCAGGTAATCAAAAAGCATCTTTATTTTTGTCTCCCACTATCCCTTTCAAATTTATTCAGGGGAGAGCATCTTTTCTCTGCCACTGGTTGAAGACAAACAGGCTGTGTGCCTCTTCTGGTCACTTGACGTTAAAGAGAAATCCCACAGTCACTTTACATCACAGTCTCAATTCGATAATTAAAAATGACCAGTCCCTGGGGCTTCCCTGGTGGTGCAGTGGTTGAGAGTCCGCCTGCTGATGCAGGGGACACGGGTTCATGCCCCGGTCCGGGAAGATCCCACATGCTGCCGAAAGGCTGAGCCCGTGAGCCATGGCCGCTGAACCTTCGTGTCCAGAGCCTGTGCTCCGCAACGGGAGAGGCCAAATTCCTCCCTCGCTTGTTTTTGTAAATCAAGTTTTATTGGAACACAGCCACGCCCACTCATTTACATAATGCCTTTGGCTGCTTTTGTGCAACAGCCACAGAGCCAGTAACTGCAGCAGGGACTGTATGACCCAGAGGATGATATTTACCATCAGGCCCTTTAGAGAAAAGATTTCCAACCCCTGTCCTAGGCTCTGTTTTTCCTTTGGCTGGATACTTATGCAGTCCCCTCAGCCCACCTGACAAGCTGCTGGGGTTCCCTTCCCTAGGGTCACCCTCTACGGCATAACCTCTTTTAAAAGTGACCTGAGGTCTGCATTCCTCCCATGAGCTCCACATGTGGGCCCTGAAATTCACACTCTGTGATTGCCATCAGAGGGGAATGCAGTTGTTTCCCAGTTGTAGCCACGGAACCCTTATATATGGGGGGTGGCAGGGTGGAGGGAATTACCAATGAAATCCTTCTGCACAATCCTTTAATTTTCACAGCCGGTTACTTTTCTATATTTGATGTGGATGAGATGTTGTGGGCTAGGATCCCTACAAGAAGAGTCGGAAATATGAATTCTTACTAGGGTGGCCGGCAAAAATACAAGATGCCCAGTTAAATTTAAATTTCCGCGAATCGTTTTTCTGTAAAAGTATGTTCCAAATATTACATGGGACACACTTTTACTAAAATATCATTCTTTCTTGACCCGACGTTCAAACATAATTGAGCGTCTTGTGTGTTGGTTGTTCCTAAATCTGGCAACCCTCATTCCTGTTCATGTGATTTATTGAATGGATGCTTTCAGGAAGAAGGGAATGAGGGAAGCAGAATGAGATAAGGGGAGCAGCTGAGCGAGGGTGTGGTCTCAGTTGGAAACAGGCTGCAACCAGCTCTCACGAGAAGTTCTGGAACATGGTGAGTGTCCTACCTTAGGGTCAGCCTTTGAAACTCCATGCCAGTGAATCAAGATAAATGCTTTCAATAACATTGCTTTTTATAACCTTTTCCAATTATACAAGTAATATATGTTTATTGGACATAATCTGGATAACATAGATAAGCAGAAAGAAGCAGATAAAACTCTATCCTGCGTCCACCACCGAAAGAGAGCAGCTCTGTCATGTGGTGTATTTTTTTCTGTCTTCTTTCCCAATGTGTGTGCGTATTTGTGTGTTTATGTGTGTCTTCCAAAATTTAGTTCCTACTGTATATAGAGTATTAGATCCTCCTCTTCATATCAAAGTGTTTGAAAACACCTCGAAATTATTATTTTATATTGAATGATTTTAATGTCTACCCTCTTTCCTGGCATGTGAACGTTTGCAGTGCTATTGTAAAGAACTAGGGAAACACCATCAATGATTTGACAGCTTTGGTGTCAAAGTCTGAGCCCAGCAGAGCAGGTAAATGTTTCAGAAATCTTGGAGGCCCAGAGATAAGCAGTGCTTCCTGTTTCTTTTCTAACATCAAGATGGTGGTTTCCTGTAGGTTGTTGATGTCTAATGGTTAGAATTTCTTTGATAGCACACTGAGAAATTATTTTAATTAGATCGAAGTATCACACATTGGATGGATAGGGAGGCAAATGGATGACTGTATGTATGTAGAGTCCTGTATGACTCTAAAGTTGAGTTGGCAAATGTTATCTTGCCTGGAATAGGAAGAAAAAGGGAAAAAATTTGAATGAATCATGAACTTAAACTTTTAGTGCATCACATAAGGCTATTAAACTTTGCATCTATAGGTTCCTTACACAGGTGGAAGGGAAATACTGGTATTCGAATCTCCAATAGCTTTAACAAAGCATCAGAAATTCATCCTTAAGAACTGACTTCTGAGCAAATTGGTATTCACCATGTGGTTGTATGTTTGCAAACAGATATATGTATCACCTAGCTATGATTTCTTTTCTACCCTGGACATGATTTCTTTGATACTGCTTTTCTTCACAAGATGTCCCCAATACGGACAAGGAGGAAAAGACAAAGAAGTTAAGCAAGTCATTATGGTTTTTGGCAGTGCAGTCACCTTTCGAGCCTTCAGACTCCCATCCGTTGTTCCTCACTCTCCATTACACTGTATCCAGGGGGCTGTATTCTAGGTGCTACCAGAGGTTCTAGTTTCTGTAACACGGCTCCGTGATGTGGATTTCCCCACCTCACCCCATTCCTATAACTGAACACAGCTGGATTTGATTTTTGAATACACTCAGTAAAGAGTTATAAGAGTCGAAGTAAACAAGTCAGGAGTTGGCCTCACCAAAGTGAGGCAAGGTCGCAGCACCTATAGAGGCACCTCCTTGTTGTGGGCCCTTCCGAGGATAAGATCTAGCCCTTGTTTATCTGGGAACCGCCAACTTGAAATACTATCTCTAAAAATCAATAATCATATAATAAGTAATTGCTGAATTTCATGAAACCTAAGAACTTGATGTTTTAAGCTCCAGGAAGATATGCAAATCTGTCATTGTTTATTGAAGATATATTACTACCAGGTTCTACGCTAGAAAATGCAGATACTATAGGCACGCACAGTTCTTCCCCTAATGCACCAATTCATTCATTTAGTAACCAGATATTCAGGGACTTCCCTGGTGGTGCAGTGGTTAAAACTCTGCCTGCCAATGCAGGGGACATGGCTTCGATCTCTGGTCCGGGAAGATCCCACATGCCACGGGGCAACTAAGCCTGTGCGCCACAACTACTGAGCCTGTGCTCTAGAGCCCACATGCCACAACTCTTGAGCCTACATGCCACAACTACTGAAGTCTGTGTGCCTAGAACCCTGCTCTGCTGCAAGAGAAGGCACCACAATGAGAAGCCCGTGCACCTCAATGAAGAGTAACTCCTGCTCGCCGCAACTAGAGAAAGCCTGCACACAGCAATGAAGACCCAACGCAGCCATAAATAAAAAAATAAATAAAATTTTTTTAAAAAATTAACTGGATATTCATATCATTCCTGCATTGTCCTAGGCACTGTGAGAGGAAAACCAGACACGATCCTCTGCACAGAGCTTGAAGTCCAGTGGGAATAAAGAGGTTGAAATGATCACGTTTAATGTGGATCCAGTTCTTACTTCTGTTGTTTCTGATTCCAGGCGCCAAGAGCCTGGGGGACTCTTGATACAGTGGACGCCTGGCATCCATGTTACTAATACGTAGCCTTAGTTATCGCATAAGCTTCAGTATTTACTATAAAAGTCAGTCTCTCAAACTGCAGGGAAAGACAAAATTCTGAAAAACTGTAGAAGGTGGGAAATCTAAACAGCTTATTTTTTTTAAATCTATGAAGCATAAGCTCAAAGGGCCAAAGTGCTGGCTAAGGAGGCAGACTAACTGGATGAACTACAAGCATACATCTCCCACGAGCGCTTTCTCTGCAAGTCAGCAACAAAATACTCCCATTTTCATTATTTCCATCATGTCTATAAATTGCTAGCCCTGGTGGAATCCCAAAAAGAATACTAGAAATGTTAAAAACCTGAACAAAAGTCCTAAGAAATCTGTAAATTCGCCCAGGCAGAGAGATTCTGAAGTGAGGTGAGTTGCAGTCACCAGCTCCCGTGTCTTCTCTGCTCCATGAGGCAGCCGTGGATCTCACAACACCAGCACACAGTAGGGCCTTCACCCCCAATACCCCCATACACATTTGCAATTTTTTTCTGAAGAAATCAAAGAGCAGTTTTAAACAAAGCAGGTATTGAATTTTAGATATATTTGGAAAACTATAGTTCTTTTCTTACCTCTGCAAGTTTCTGAGGCTTGAATTTGTTAAAAAAAAAAATATATATATATATATTTATATATATTATAGCTTTCAGGACCTCATAATTGCCCTGTTCCAAGGCTAGCTGATAAACACCACAGTGAACCTGCTTTTAAGGAGGGGCTCCTGAAACCAGATCTGTTCAAGCACAGAATATGACCTGAGGACGGGACACAAAGGCTCACCCGCCCACCCAGAATTGTCCCTTCGTATTCCTTTAACATGAATCAATGATGAACTAGATGGAAGTTCAGTTCTTTGCTGCAATTAAGATTCTAATATATGCCATGGCCTGGAGCCCCTGCAATGCTTCTGAATTTTCATAAGTGTTCAGTTTTAAGTGGTTTAATTCTGCCTCTGATTGCCAGGTGCTAAAATATGAACCTTCACACTTGTGAGTCACCCGATTGAACCAAGCTGTGGCTTTACCCTCAGAGAGTTTCCTAGGTGTGAACCTAACTGTGCCCCAGACCCACAAAAACATTTTAGTCAAGATTTCCAGGGTAAATTCTAGCCCACCCTTGTCAAAACCACATAGACCCCCACCCTCACCTCCCCACAGAGAGTTACTCCTACAACCCTGGGCTTAACAAAAAGACCCTTTCAACAAAAAGTGGGGGAGTTAAAAGGCATGATTTGCCCTTCAAGAGGCTCTCTGCTTTTTTTTTTTTTTTTTCTGTTCCTGGCAGCTCCAACATACTTAAGGCATCCCAAAGAGGTTGAACCAAAATGAACGAAAGAAAGTAGAAATCAAAGTTGTTCCCATGCCAACCGAATTGCTCCAAAAAAGACATGAGATAGAAATCATTCATTCAATTGACAAGAATTTATTGAACACCTACTCTGTCCATAGAATGAGAAGAAAATTTACGGGGAACCCAAAATCGATACCAGGTGTGATCTGTGACTTTGAGATAGAAGATGCTGGCTGGCACAGTTGGGAGGGAAAGGATACTGGAGTCAGACAGATTTGAGCTTAGGTCCTGATTCTACTAATTAGTTGGCTATAGGACCTTCAGCGAGTACCTTACCTCCTTGAGGCTCAATTTCCTTGTTTGTAAAATGGGAGTAACTCATCAAACAGAGTTATTGAAAGAATTCAGAAAAAAATAGTGCATATAAAGTGTCTGGCACCACTAGGGACCCTCTTATCCTTAAGGAATTTACAATTCTAATTAGAAAAACAAAATATGGACATGAGAAGCAACTGAAAATCTGGTTGAAATACATATAAAACAGCAAATGGGGTATGGCTTTAGTTATAGGGTGTTCAATTACCATATTTTATTTATTTAAGATGCCATTTTTTGTGAAAAGAGCTTCAATTTCAAAGACGTAAAACATGGAGAAAATATGGATATTAGAAAAAATGAAATTATATAAGTGGTAAGTTGCAAGAAACAACATTCTTGCAGAAAAGCTCAAGAAAATAAGGAAGCTATTTGCAAGCTGTAGACTCCCAAAGCTCTTTATTTTTCCATTTCTTGCTTTTTTCACCTACGTTTCTTTTTTAATCTTAGTACAGTCCATGTGTTTTTGTAAGAGTCCTTAAAACTCTCTTAGAACAAGCTGGAAAATAGGTTTCTAGATGGAGAGATGGTCTAACTTAATTGCTCTTGCAATAGCAATCCATCAGACTGGCTTCTTAAGCAGCAAATGGGCTATGATTTGTGGTCTTCCAAATTCTCAGGCAAAAGAAAACATATGTAAATGTATTGCCAGAATCAATTTCCACCTAATAAACTTGTTGCTGAAAGGAAGCATAAAGCCTACAGACATCGTTTAGCTCCATCTCTTTTTCCTTTAGTTCATATGTATCATCAGCACAGTCACACTACCTGACCTTTAATTGATCCTTCAGGCAACCACACTTGTTGCCTGCACTCTATACAGTCTGTGTATTAAGCTAATGCTTCCATGGCCCCATTCAAAAATGTTCTATCAATCATCCCAGGACCTATACCTTACTGAATGAACCAGAGATACTTCTTTTTCTCAGCCCAGAGACTATCAACGTCTTTGGGCACTTTGGATAAAGCTCTTTGCTAGAAATTAGGCGACAGGGCCTGGACGGGAGACTAGACTCTCTCCAAGAGAAGGACTAGGGGCCCATCCAGTGCCTGACCCATGAAAGATGCCCAGCCAGTATTTGTTGAATGATGAACGAGGCCAAGAACAGCTGGTAAAAGAGAAAAAGATTGTGAGCAGTGGTTTAAGAGAGATTTGCGTTTCCAGTATCCTATCACAGAAATATAGTCAAAATCCATCTAAGAGCAGTGTAGGACAAGGTTAACTGTAGAGAAATTTATAGAGTGTGTTTTCATGAATTTTTGCCTTTGATGAATGCTCTCAAATCCTTTGTCAGGCTTGTTATCTGTCTTATAGGTGTATCAAGATCTGCCTCCAGGAAAAATCTGCTAAACTGATTCACACTAAGGGGTTAAAGACTGAGGGGGGTTTTAGACTTGCCCTCAGGTATTTGATCTCACGACACTTTGGGTCTTCCCTAATGAATGAATGAAGTTTGTTTTTTTTCATAGGGAATGTAATTTTATTCAGAATCCATATTTCCTATCAAGTCTTTAAAAACTTTTTAATATATGATTATTCTTTAAAATGCTACAGTGTCACTGTTAGGATATCTCATAAAATGAAATTAACTATCTTCAAATAATGTATGTCTTTTAAAAGTTCACCATTCTAAGATAAACTCAGATCGACAACAATGAAACTAAAAAAGGCTGTTATTGAGAGTAAACTAATGTTTACACTAATAGCAAACAAACTCATTATTCAAGTACTCTTTTTTTTTTTCACACACACACACTGTATTTTATTTTTACAAGAGATAAATAAACTGACACCAAGCATTGTAAATGGATGACCACAGCAAAAGCAACAATGATTGCAATTACCAAACACGAAACACACTCATACTATGTCATAACATTGAACGAATGAAGTTTTGAATGTGGATTCCCTCCAGAGATGGCTGAGGGTGGCAGTAATGAGGTAGATGAGATAATGGATGGCTGGATGGATGGATGTCTGGGAGTTGGGTCTCTGTTTAGGGTTGTACAGCTATACGCTGTGCTCCTCTAGAGGATACTATTCACATAGTTTAGGATATAAATCTCACTTCCCAGAGCTGTGCACTATACAACCTGCATGACAGTGTATGGTGGCCATGGCACAGACAATTGCTACAAAGTCTTATACCATTCAAGTTACCAGACACAAGTTTAGCTAACAACAGAGCTGGGGACCAGGCGAGGCATATTCCTGGACAGCCCAGGGAGAGAAGACTAGCCTGAACTAAGATTAAAAGTAGATTGGAACTTTAAAAGGACACAGACATCTGCAGAAGAAAGAGGGAACTGGGCCAGAAATAAATGAGATAGGTGGATGGCAGCAGAGTGCACACTAAGTCCTCAGCACAGCTGCTGCTCCAGCCTTTGGGGTATTTATAAATCAGAGGAGAAGGTGTGTTGCTTAATTTTACGTGTCAACTTAGTTAGACTACAATACACACTTACTTAATCAAATGCTAACCTGGGTGTTGCTGTGAAGGTATTTTTGTAGATGTGGTTAACATCTATAATCAGTTGACTTTAAGTGAAGAAGTTACCCCTCAGAAATGTAGGTGGGCTTCATCCAATCAGTTGAAGGCCTTCAGAGCAAAAACTGAGGTTTCCTGGAGAAGAAGAAACTCTGCCTTAAGACTAGAGCTTCAGCTTAGAGTCTCAAACCTGCCAACCTGCTCTACAGATTTCAGACTTGCCAGATATTGCAATTAGGTGGGCCAGTTCCTTAAAATTTCTCTCTCTCTCTCGATTGGTTTTGTTTTCTTTTTTAAATTTAGAATCTTGTTAGCAATACAGTAGCATCATTAACAGAAAAAAAACCCCACTCCATTTACACAGTAACTCAAAACTAGCATTTTAAGAAAATAATGTAGTAATCAACCACTACTAGAGAAAATAGTTCCTCTCATTTGATTCTGCAGACAAGTCCAGGTGATACCGTATATGTGTATCACAAATATCTATCTATCATCACCTATCTATCTCATCTATCATCTATCTATCTATCATCTATCTATCTATCTATCTAATCTCCTAGAGATACATCTTTACCTCTCCCTTCAGGAGGGCCCTAGAGAGTTCTCCTTGCTGAGCGGCACCCGCCCCAGCCCAGCCCAGGAGGCTGGAGCCCCCCCGAGGAGCCGCTGTGGAGCGCCCAGCCACACTGGACCCCCAGCGCAGGGTCTCCCGGCCTTCTCCCCGCCTCCCAGTTCAACCTCCCCTACACTTCTTCAGCCTTACGGCGGAGGAGGTCAAGCAGGCTCAGAGACTCGGGTCCGTCCTGGAGGCTAAGGCCTGGAGCGGGAGGAGAAGCAGGGAGAAATGTTGCCTCCAACTCCGCAGCGCTGCCTCCCGCGAGGGACCTGTGCCTCGTGGAGGAGGGCGCTGCAGGCTCATCAGGGGCTCCTGCACAGCTGCCTTCTGAGCTACCAGCCTCGGGAGAACAGAAGCTGTCAGAGGAAGAGAAGCTGGCCTTCAGGGAGCGCGGTCTGGTACATTTCTGCCCCTGGTACATATCCACAGGAAACCACGTAGAACCCATGAATAGCCTTCGTTCAAGTCAGCACGTCTTTATTGAGAGCCTGGACACTGGATGCCGCTTTGTGAGCGATGCTGCGGAGAAGGAAAGCAGTATGAGATGGATTATGAACCACGAGGAGATGGAGCTGTCCCTGCTCTGAAAGGAATAACAAGATTGAGATAGGCAGCTGAGGCAGACCCGCTTTTGCTTCAGCCCAGGAGGCAGCCATGCCAAATTTTCAGAAAATTTACTTGTAGGTGGAGCGAATCTACACCAAGAAATATGCTGAATCACAAGACTAACCATAGTGCCTTGTGCAAACTCATTTCCTTTTCACTTGTTCACCCATTATGTTAAACATACGTGTGAAGAAAATTTCTTTCATGGTTGCTGAAATCTGGAGTTCGATTGGGTTTATTTCAAGTTACTAACCGCTTTCTTTTCTGATTCGAATTGCTGAAGCAGCTGAGAATCACTGGTTTCCTTTGATCTTTGCAAGAGAGAAGCTATCTGAAATGGTTGGGATCCCAGGAAGGTTGACCCACCTTCTTGATGCATTGAAGAATGAGTCAAATACCAAATGTAAAATAGATAGCTAGTGGGAAGCAGCCGCATAGCACAGGAAGATCAGCTCTGTGCTTTGTGACCACCTAGAGGGGTGGGATAGGGAGGGTGGGAGGGAGGGAGACGCAAGAGGGAAGAGACATAGTGATATAGGTATATATATATAACTGATTCACTTTGTTATAAAGCAGAAACTAACACACCACTGTAAAGCAATTATACTCCAATAAAGATGTTAAAAAAAAAAAAAAGAATGAGTCAAAGTTTGGGTTTGGAAGATCCTATGACAAATTCTGAAGCCTGTAGGAGCAGATGTCCTATTTGTTGCCCGCTCTTCCTACTCACTTTCCGAAATGGATAAAATGCTGAAATGGCAAGGGTAAGGGTTTCTATCCTGCAGAATCTCAGCCACTAACAGCAATCCCAAATAGCTCCTGTAGTAAGGAGCAGGCCATGGGAGGTGCAGAGACGAGAAAAAGCACAAGGAAATTCATCATCTTGCATTTGCATCCTGGTAGGGGATTTTGCTTTTGGGTCATTTGGATCTTTTAGGCTTTTAATGAAATGCAGGAGTGATTATTGAGGTTGGAAATAAAGTGAGGAAAGTGCTGAACTTTTGCTTTCTATTTCCCCCCAGCTTTATTGAGATATAATTGACATATAACTCTGTGTAAGTTTAAGGTGTACAGTGTGTTGATTTGATACACACATACTGCAAAATGATTACCACCATAGCGGTAGCTAACAACTCCATCAAAAGGGTTATAATTTGTTTTCAGAGGCTGAATGATATTAAGTGGGTCTCCAGAGGAATGAGTGCTTTCGTAGCGGTGGACCTGCAGTTGTAAAAGAGGAGGACCATCTCTATGTGTTGATCTGGGGAGATCTCCAGGGTATATATATATTGTTAACTTAAAAAACAAAGTGGGGCTTCCCTGTTGGTGCAGTGGTTGAGAGTCCGCCTGCCAATGCAGGGGACACGGGTTCATGCCCCGATCTGGGAAGATCCCACATGCCGCGCAGCGGCTGGGCCCGTGAGCCATGGCCGCTGAGCCTGAGCGTCTGGAGCCTGTGCTTGGCAATGGGAGAGGCCACAAGAGTGAGAGGCCCGCGTACCGCAAAAAAACAAACAAACAAAAAAAACAAAGTGAAGATTAGTATATATAACGTGATTGATTTTATTGGGGGAAAAGATATCTATAAGAATGTATATGCGGGGCTTCCCTGGTGGCGTGGTGGTTGAGTCCGCCTGCCAATGCAGGGGACATGGGTTCGAGCCCTGGTCCAGGAAGATCCCACATGCCGTGGAGCAACTGAACCCGTACGCCACAACTACTGAAGCCCGCGTGCCTGGAGCCTGTGCTCCGCAACAAGAGAATCCACTGCAATGAGAAGCGTGAGCACCGCAACAAAGAGTAGCCCCCGCTCGCCGCAACTAGAGAGAGCCCACGTGCAGCAACGAAGACCCAAAGTAGCCACAAAAAAAAAAAAAATTAAAAAAAAGAATGTATATGCGAATTTGCTTGTATTTCATAAATGTGTAAGAAAAAAGTAAACAATAAATTTCTTAAGTGTTTACCCCTAAGAGTCAGAGTGGAATCGGGTGGAGGGTATAGACATGGGATCAAGGCATTTCTCTCAATGTGCCTTTTCACATTTGACTCTTTTTTGGTGGTAAAATACCCATAGCACAAAATCTACCATTTTAACCATTTTTAAGTACACAATTCCATGACATTAAGTACATTCATGATATTTACAACCATCATATCTATCTAGTTTCAGAACTTGTATCACCACAAGGAAGCCCCATATCTACCTCTCTTCCCCAGAAACCACAAATCTGTTTTCTATCTCTATGAATTTGCCTATTCTGGACATTTCATATAAATAGAATCCTATACTGTGTGGCCTTTTGGGTCTGGCTTCCATAATGTTTTCAAGGTTTATCCACCTTGTACATTGCTTTGGTATTTCATTTCGTTTCATGGCTGAATAATAGTCTATTGTATGGATGTAACACATTGTCTTTATTCATTCATCCATTGATGGACATTTGTGTTGTTTCCATCTCTTGCCTATTGTGAATAGTGCTGCTGTGAATATTTGTGTATAAGTTTTTGTTTGAACACTTATTTTCAGTTCTTTTGGGTTTATACCTAGGAGTAGAATTTCTGGGTCATATAGAAATTCTGTGTTTAACTTGTCGCGTAACCACAAACTGCTTTCCACAGAGGCTACATCATTTTTCATTCCCACCGGCAATGGCAATGTATGAGGGTTCCAGTTCTTCCACATCCTTGCCAAACCTTGCTAATTTCCTTTTTTTTAAATTAAATTATGGCCATCCTATTGAGTTTGAAGTGGTATAGCACTATGATTTTGCTTTGTATTTCCCTAATGACTATGTTGAGTATCTTTTCATGTGCTCGTTGACCATTTATATACTTGCTTTGGAGAAATGTCTATTCAGATTCTTTGCACGCTTTTAATTTGGTTGTCCTTTTATTGCTGAATTGTAGAAGTTCTTTATAGATTCTAGATACTAGACTCATCAGATAATATGGTTTGCAAGTATTTTCTCCCATTTTGTGGGCTGTCTTTTCACTCTTTTGATAGTATCCTTTCGCACACAAAAATTTTTAATCTTAATGAAGTCCAATATACCTATTTTTTTCTTTTGTTACTTGTGCTTTTGATGTCACTTCTAAGAACGCATTGCCAAATCCAAGGTAATGAAGATTATTCCTGTGTTTTCTGCTAAGAGTTTTATAGTTTTGGCTCTTATGCTTAGCTCTTTGATTTTGAGTTTTTTTTTTTTTATGGCTACATAAGGATCCAATTTCATTCATTTGCATGTGGATATCCAGTTCTCAGCATCATTTGTTAAAAAGACTGTTCTTTCCCCATTGAATTGTTCTATCACCCTTGTTGGAAATCAGCTGATCATAGATATTTGGGTTTACTTATGGACTCTCGATACTATTTCATTGATATGTCTATTTTTATGCTAGTAAGTATGTTTTGAGATCAGGAAATGTTAGTCCTCCAACTTTGTTCTCTTTTTCAAGATTTTGTTTTAGCTATTCAGGGGCCCTTGCAATTCCATATATCTTAGGATCAGCATTTCTATTTCTTAAAAAAAACTGAGATATTGATAGGGATTGCATTGAATCTGTACCTCACTTTGGTGAGTACTGCCATCTTAACAATATTAAGTCTTCCAATCCATGAATAGCAAAAGTCTGTTTAATTAGATCCTCTTAAATTTCTTTCAGCAATGTTTTAGTTTTCAGTGTACAAGAACTCTGTCTCCTTGTTACATTTATTCTTAAGTGTTTTATTAGTTTTGATGCTTTGTAAATAATGTTGTTTTAGTTTCATTTTTGGATTGTTCATTGCTAGCATATAGAAATACAACTGATTTTTTGGTATTGATCTTGTTTCCTGCTGAATTCATTTATTACCTTTAATAGTTTTTTAATGAAAATTTTAAGATTTTCTATATATAAGATCATGTCATCTGTGAATAGGGATAGTTATACCTCTTCCTTTCTTCTTTACATGTCTTTTATATCTTTTTCTTGTCTAATTGTTCTGGCTAGAACTTTCATTATCATGTTTAACAGAAGTGGTAAGAGTAAGCATCCTTGTCTTGTTCCTGATCTAGGGGGAGGGACATTTTTCAGCATTGATTATAATGTTAGCTGTGGGTTTTCCATATATGACTTTTGTCATGTTGAGGAAATTCTCTACTATTTCTGAGTTGTTGAGTGTTTTTATCATGAAGGAGTTTTTGGTTTTCCCAAAGGCTTTTTCTGCTTCAATTGAGATGGTCATGTGTGTGTATGTGTGTGTGTTTTGTGTGTTTCCCTAATTTTATTACTGTAGTATAATACTGTAGTATAGCCACCCTAGCTCTCTGTTGGTTGCTATTTGCATGTGATATCTTTTCTTTTTACTTTCAACTACTGTGTGCCTTTGACTCTAAACTGGATCTCTTTTAGACAGCAAATAGTTGCATCCTGTTGTTACTTTTTAAAATCTGTTCTACAATCTCTGCTGTTAAACTGGAGAGTTTAATCTGTTTACGTTTAAAGTAATTTCTGATAAGGAAGGGCTTCTGCCATTTTGCTATTTGTCTTCAATAAGTCATATCTTTTTTATTCCTCAATTCCTCCATCGCTATCTTTTAAACGTTTTTTAAAGCATACCATTTTGATTCCTTTATCATTACCTTTTCCATATATATATATATATATATATATATATATATATATATTTTTTTTTTTTTTTGCGGCACATGGGCCTCTCACCGCTGCGGCCTCTCCCGCTGCAGAGCACAGGCTCTGGACACACAGGCTCAGTGGCCATGGCCCACGGGCCCAGCTGCTCCGCGGCATGCTGGATCCTCCCGGACCAGGGCACGAACCTGTGTCCCCTGCATCAGCAGGCGGACTCCCAACCACTGTGCCACCAGGGAAGCCCTCCATATATTTTTATATTATGTTCTTAGTGGTTATCTTGGGGATTACAATTAACATAACAACCTAGTTTGAGTTACTTCAAACTTTGCTTCAATAGTATACAAAATTCTACTCCTGTACATCGCTATCCTTCACCTTTATGTTGTTATTGTTGCAAATTACATCTTACAAAATACATGTGCACCTGTTACATGTATTTATAATTATTGTGTTATACCTTTGAATTTTAAGTCATATAACTTTTTAAAAAGGTGTTACAAGTGAAAACACAATAATACTGGCCTTTATATTTATCTGTATAACTACCTTTTCCACTGTTCTTTATTTCTCATATGGCTTTGAGGTACTGTCTAATGACCTTTCATTTCAACTGGAAGGACTCTCTTTAGCATTTCTTGTAGGGGACGTCTACTAGCAATGAACTTCCTCATCTTTTGTTTTTCTGGGAATGTGTCAATTTCTCCTTCATGTTTTAAGTATAGTTTTGCCAGATATAAAATTCTTGGTTGACAGTTTTTTCCTTTCAATGCTTTAAAATATGTTGCTCCACTGCCTCCATGGTTTCTGTTGAGAAATTTGCTGTTATCTTACTGAGGATCCTTTGTATGTAGTGCATTGTTGTTCTCTTGCTGTTTTCAAAGCTCTCACTTTATCCTTCTCTTTCAACAGTTTGATTATTATGTGTCTCAGTATGGATCTTTTTGTGTTCATCTTGCGTATTTAGGGATTTGTTGAGCTTCTTAGATGATTCGTGTTTTTTACTAAATTTAGGGAGTTTTCTATCATATTTCTTCAAATATTCTTTCTGCCTCTTTCTCTCCTGTCTCTCTGGGACTCTCATTATTCATATGTTGCTACAATTGACGGGGTCCCACAGGTACCTTAGACCCTGTCTGATTTCGTTCTTGTTGTTCTTCTCCTTTTTTCTTTCAGCTCTACAGACTTGATAATTTCATTTCACCAATCTTCAAATTTACTGATTCTTTCTGTCTGCTCAAAAATCTGTTGTTAAAACTCTCTAATGAATTTTTAATTTCAATTATTGTACTTCTCAACTCCAAAATTTCTATTTGGGTTTTCTTTATAATTCCCATCTCTTTCTTGATATTCTTTGTTGGGTGAGAATTCATTGTCCTGGTTTCCTTGTATTCTTCATCCTTGGTTCCCTTTGAGCATATGTAATGTAGTTGATCTAAAATCTTTGTCTAGTATATCCAATGTCTATGCTTCCTCTTGGGCAGTTTCTGTTAATTAATTTTTTTCTTTTGAATGGGCCATACTTTCTTGTTTCTGTGCATGCCTCATAAGTTTGAATTGAAAACTGGCCATTCTGAGTATTACAATGTGCTAACTCTGGAAATCAAATTCTCTCCCCTTTCTAGGATACTTTGTTATTGCTTACTGTGGGTTGCAGGTTATTGTTTGCTCGGTGGCTTTTCTAAACTATTTTTGTAAAGACTGTATTTCTTGTCATGGGAAGCTCTGAAGTCTCTATTCTTTTAGCTTACTGCTCAGCTAGTGGTTTGTTTGACAGACATATCCTTAAATATCTGAAGCCAAGAAAAAGAAGAAAACCTGGAAAATCAAAGAAAAAATTCTCCAGGTCTTTACAGATTGGCTCTGTATTGGGTTACTCCTTCCTTAGGCCATTTTTCAACTCTTCTTTAGCCTTCACCTCCTGCTTGCACTGAGCATAAAGGTCATCCAGAGATGAAGGCCTCTGACTTTTTCTATTTTTTCTGAGTATGTGTCCTGTCCTGGGCATACACATGTCTTTCTAGATTCCCTAGTATACATGGGAACTTTTCAGAATGTATTCCCCTCAAAAATCTCACTCTTCAACTTTTCCTCCTGTATTTTTTCTGTGTCTACTGTTTTCCAAACTGTTACTTTTTGCCCCAGACAGCAGTGGCTTGTTCTTTATCTTTCAGTGTTTTGGGGGATGTCCTCCATGTAGCCACTCAGCTCTGGTAGAGTTCCAAGTGAGGCAAAAAACAAGGTGGGGGAAGCCCCTTGCACCAGTTCTCCAGAGAAACCCTAACCAGGTCAAAACAGACAAACACAATTCCTCAGGAACAAGATGTTCTCTGCTCCCTCTGAAACCTGGTTCCTGTACTGGGACTATGGGCTTCTATCTTTAAGACAACTGCACTGCCACACTGGGGACAATGGTGGGGCTAAGGTAAGTGAAAATGCCACCAAAATTTCCTACCATGTTTCAGTGGCCTTTTCTTGTGTAAGCACTCAATGATTACTATAAACCTCCGGTTAACTCCCAGAGTTCAGTAAAGTTAATTCTGATATTTTTTTCCCCCAGATTTTTGTGTTTCTCATGAAGGACAGATCCCAAGAGCTCCCTACTCCACAATTTTTACCAGTTTCCCATGGACTTTTGAATCATGTGACTGTGTTACTTATAAAGAAGGGGCATTTATTTAAAAAAATTTTTAATGAACATTTTTATAGTTAGAGTCTTATCATCTAATACCTTAGCAGGCTTAAACTTTGGTCCCACCTAATAATGTTTGCAACTAGGCTTTCTCATTTTCTTTCATTTTAGACAAACATAAGGAGAGTACTCAAGTGAGAGCCCAGATTAATTTGTTAGTCAAGGGTTCACTCTGGTCAAAACTTTGAAGTACTGAGTCCACTTCCCGTAGACACCCTCTCTCCCATCCTTCTTCACCTTTATTCTTTTTTAAATAACTTTATTGAAGTATAGTTAAGTTACAGTGTTGTGCCAATCTCTGCTATATAGCTAAGTGACTCAGTTATACATATATATACATTCTTTTTTAAATATTCTTTTCCATTATGTTTTATCACAGGATAAATATAGTTCCCTGTGCTATACAGTAGGACCTTGCTGTTTATCCATTCTAAATGTAATAGTTTTCATCTACTAACCCCAAACTCCCAGTCCATCTTTCTCCCTCCCCCCACCCCCTTGGCACCCATAAGTCTGATCTCTATGTCTGTGATTCTGTTTCTGTTTCGTAGATAGGTTCATTTGTGCCATATTTTAGATTCCACATATAAGTGATATCATATGGTATTTGTCTTTCTCTTTCTGACTTACTTCACTTAGTATGATCATCTCTAGTTGCATCCATCACCTTTGTTCTTTTTAATTTTCCAAACTAAGCTGCTATTTCACATTCCTTCACACCACATTCCATGACAGAAAAATATTTACTGGTTAAAACTTGGTAACCCTTTAAGGAGATGAGCAAGTTTCTGTTCCACAATTTGTTTTAAAATTCTGGTATTACAAGATGAAGTAGGGCATAGGTGTCAACTTATTCACAAATATGAATGAATGATGTTAATTTTTTTCTTTCTAGAAAGCTGGTTCTGAAGCTTGGAGAAGGTAAAGGGAATTAAAAGAGGAATTGAGATGCCTTGGGAGAGGGAAAAGGGCAGCAAAATATGTTGCTGTTGGTTAAGCGTCACATCGCTTTGTCTAAGTCAGTGCTACATAACGTATAGTCTCCAGATGTGCTAACTCAGCATCTGAGTGGGGCCCAGAATCATGTTAACCAGCTCTCCAGAGGATTCTTATATGTGCTAAAGTTTGAGAACTGCTGGTCAAAGTTACAATTCCTGGGTTTTTCTTGCTAGTATAGTAAAATAATAATATTCCCTTACATTTCTATAACAGTAATCTTAATTGTTATCACAAAAGCCGCAGGATCATTTTCCTCTTTTAATATATAATAAAACTGAGTTTCAACGAGCTTATCTGACTTTTCCACAGTGGATATTCAAACACAGTTCTCTTGACTTCAAATCCATGGATCTTCTAATTTTGCCCCAATGCAAAAAAATTAAAAATAAATAAAAGCAAAAAGGATGCACCTTTCCCAATGCTCAGCTGTGTCGTTCTCTTGTTTCTTCATTGATTCACCCACCATTCAATCTCTTTACATATTCAGCAATTATTAGTTACTCACTTTAATAAATAGGTCATACTGTGTGTATATGCAGGGCTATCTAAAGTCATACTCAAAGATGATGAAAATTTCTCTTCATTGGTTTGGCTAGAGTGATGCACTTTTGATCATGTGTAATTCTATTACATACATTCTCTTTAGTAATTTAGTCACTAGTCTCTTTATGGACAGTTAGCTTAGTGATGCTCTAACACTGATTCTGTTAACATCATCAGGATCTTTCAAAAATCACTAAGGCCAAGCCTACCTACAGACCAGTTACATTAGAATATCTGGGGGTAGACTTTGAATGACTGCTTGTGGAAGTGACTTCAAGACCAGGAAGAACAAGGTTTGAAAACTGGCTTTCTCAGTTACTGGCAGAGGGCCCCAGAGCTTGTTTCTGCACCTCTCTGAGCCTCAGTTTCCTGTCTGTAAAACAAGGGTAGTAATGCTTTCCCAGGTTGCTGTGAGCATGAGAGGCAAAATATGTAAACTACCCAGTGCCTGACACACTGGCTCTCAACAAATGGAGTTATATTGATGATGCTTCCTCTGTCCCACTGGTCGTAAGCTCCTTTATCCTTTTTCAAAGCATCTTTGCCTTCATTATCTCATGTAATCTTCCCCACAAGGGAGATAGGCTAGAAGTTATCTCTGGGTCACAGAAGAGCAAGCTGAAGTGCCAGACAGTTAATGGAATGAATTCAGGAGACGATTATGCATTCTTTTCATAAAACATGCTTATAAAGGGAAAAATCCTAAGCAGCAATCTAACTGAGGAAAAGAAACCAAAAAAAACCACCAACAACAACACAGGGCTAAATGCAGTCATCTGCTTTGGTAGATCTGAGAATGGATCCAGGGTGAGCAAAGTCAAAAGGAAAATATGCATTTAGCATAAAACTTGCATTGTTAAGTGAAAGGGGCTGCTGTTCTTGGGTGGCAGGATGGGGAGAGATAGGTCTTTTTCTTTTCTCTATTCTTTAAGTTTAACCTTCTTGTCTTGTCCCTTTCCTTATTAGATAAAACTTGTAATGCCAGAGAGGAGATGGCATACATAAGTATAAATATATATGATTTTTCTGTAAATCAAATGCCATGATTTTTTCTAAGTGGCAATTATAAACCATCCTTGATTTGGACATTCACCATTGGAGAGAAGAAGGGATCCCAACCCCAAGCCTAGCTTGATGACTCAGCTTCTCCCAATTCAGATCACCCAAAGAATGATTAGTATCTTGAGTCATCAACATAGGGTTATCATAGTTCATTGTGCATAAAATCACCTAGAGAGATTTTAAAATCCCCGTGTCCAGTTCTAACACCAGACCAAATGAATCAGCATTTCCAGGGATGGAATTCAATTATCAGTATTTTTTAAAGTTTGCCAAGTAATTCCCATGTGCAGCCGAATCTAAGAACCAGTGCTCTAGAATTGTGCTTCTGATGCAGTAGGTTTGAGAGGGGGACTGGGGATTCTGCATTTCGAACAAACTTGCTTCCCAGGGATGCTAATTCTGTTGGTCCTTGGACCACACTGACTGCGTAGCAAGGCTGTAGAGAAATTACTTTGCCCCTGTTTTAGAAATATTCATACATGGGCTTTACAATCACTTGAGGAACCTGCTTCATTCATTATGAAAATGAGCACATGGGCTTGATCGGCTCTGAGCTGCCTTTGCCCTTCCAAACTCACCTGTATTGTTTCCAGCCACACCAGGCATCTCCTATGTTACTCAAGGGGCCAGAAGACTTCTGCTTCCACCCACAGTCTCTTGAGCACATGGCTGTCAGGCTGGAGAAGACTGACTTCTGCTCCCCACAGAGCAGACTGAGGCAGGGCTGCTCGCACCTCTGTGTGCATCAGAATCATATGAGATGCTGTTTTAAATGCTCTCGGGCCAGACTTGCAGAGGCTGATTTCACAGGTCTTGGTTGGAGCCTAGAAAGTCGTGGTATTAACAGTAATAATAGTTCACATTTATTGAATATTTGCTTTATACCAGGTGCCGTTCTGGTAATTTCATAACCTAAGTCCATTGAATCTTCACAGTGATCTTATGAGATAGGGATGAGTATTTATTATCTCCAGTTTACAGATGAGAAAACTGATAAAGAAAGTCTATAATTGACCAAGCCCATACAGTTAGGAAATTGCAGACATGGGACATTCAACACAGTTACATATTGGGGTCCTTTCCTATAAAAGTTCCTGATTAGAAAAAGAAAAAAAAAGAAAAAAAAAGGAAGCAGTCACATTGAGAGTGGGCAGTGGAGGCAGGGTTCACAGCTCAGAAGGCTGCTTCACATCTGGATCCAGCTGGTAGTGGTACAGATAGCTCCCAGGTCACAACTTAAGTTCCCATTTACAAGGTTGCTGAGCCATTGTGCGAGCTGTGTAGGACTTTCCAGGGACCTTTTAGAGTAGAGTTTCCTAAATTCCCCTCTCCCATACTTTGATTCCTTGAAGGCCCAGGAATCTGCATTTTCACAAGCATACTCCACCCCCACATGATTCTGATGCTCAGCTAAGTTTGAGAACAGTTAGGAGAGCAAGATTTTGAGGCAGGTAGACTGGATGTGTATCCTAGCTCTGCCACTTAATATCTCTGTGTCCTCACTCACTCACTCATTCACTTAACAATGAACAAATATTCCAGTACTAGATGCTGGAAATTGAAAAACCAACAAAACAGGCAAAAATCCCTTCCTTCATGGAGCTTACACTCTAGTTTATCAGAAGGAGATAAACGCAAAGAAGGAAAATTTAGCAGTGAAGTGGGTCGGGAGGGTTACAACTTTAAATTGAATGGCCAGCAAAGGCCTCTTTGGGAAGATGACTTTTGAGTAAAGATTTGAGGAGGGAGAGGGTTGTGTGGGATCTGTGGGCACAGTGTTCCTGGCAGAGGGAAGAGCTAGTGCACAGGCTTTGAAGCAGGAGTGCGCTTGGTGGGTTGAGAAGAGCAAGGCCAGGGTAGAGGAAACTGAGTAAGTGAGGGAGGTAGAAAGAAACAAAGTCGGGGAAATGACAGAGGACACATCGTCTAGAACTCTGCAGGCCACTAAAGGACTCTGGCTTTTACTCTGTGTGAGATGGGAAGCCTTTGGAAGGCTTTGAGTGGAGTGGCCTGAACTGCCCTAAAGGCTCCCCTGGCTGCTGGGTTGATAAGAGATAACACAGCAGGATGAGGGCAGAAGTGCAGACACCAGTCAGGATATGACTGCTATCATCCAGGTGAGAGATCGTGCTGGCCTGGGTCAGGGGGGTGTTAGTTAAGGTAGTGAGAAATGAACATATTCTGGATATGCGAGGAATGTAGAGAAAATGGGATTTGCCGAAAGATCAGGTTTGGGTTATAAAAGAGAGAGGTGAAAAATCTTCCATAAAGTGTATTCAGGGACTGCCCTGGTGGTCCAGTGGTAAAGAATCCACCTTACAATGCAGGGGATGTGGGTTTGATCCCTGGTCAGGGAACTAAGATCCCACATGCCGCGGGACAACTAAGCCCGTGCGCCACAACTATGGGGCTCGCACACCTCAACTAGAGTCCACGTGCCACAAACTACAGATCTCACGTGCTCTGGAGCCTGCATGCCACAACAACAGAGCCCACACGCCCTGGAGCTTGCACGCCACAACTAGAGAAGAGAAAACCTGCACGGCACAACTAGAGAGAAGCCTGCATGCCACAAGGAAAGATCCTGCATGCCTCAGTGAAGATCCTGTGTGCTGCATCTAAGACCTGATGCAGCCAAAAATAAATTAAATAAATAAGTAAATAATAAATAAATCTTTTTAAAAAAAATGTATTCAGTGGTTGCCAAGGGAAGGGTGGGGGAGGGATGGATTTGGAGTTTGGGATGAGCAGATGCAAACTATGATGTAAAGAATGGATAAACAACAAGGTCTTACTGTATAAGCACAGGGAACTATATTCAATATCTTGTGATAAACCATAATGGAAAAGAATATGGAAAAGAATATATATATATATGTAAAATTGGATCACTTTGCTGTACAGCAGAAATTAACACAACTTTGTAAATCAACTATACTTCAATTAAAAAATAAAAAGTAAAAAGTATTCATTGATGCATTTTAAGGAATTTTTGCTGGGCACTCTGACGCATGCCATCATATCCTGGCCCCTGTGGAAAGCCTTGGGGTGTGCTGGTAACTAGAGGGATGGTTCCAGCCCTTGTGCAGCTCACACTCTAGTGGCACAAGGATAACTTGTGCCCAACTCTCCAGGTGGTTGTGACAAGATATGGTGCATAACACAGAACCTGACACACAACAGGGCTCAGTACATGGTAGGTGTTATTATTATACAGGTATAGAAAACGTAGGTTTGCGCTAGTGAAATACAGATGAGGGGAGTAAGCAAAATGGAGTGGGAGAAAGAATTAAATTGGTTCATATTCCTATAATTTCCCAAATAATCCAACATTATTGGTTTTTGATTTTCATTTCAAGATGGTAGATGGTCCAGTAGACTATTACCAAGAAGGTCAGGAAGCCAAAACCATGGGGCTTGTGCTCTGGGAAAGGCCTTGATGCCTTTTGGGATTAGAAGAGCACAGTGATGTGTTTGCTAGGACTAGATCTCAACCAGGGACATTTGGAAATGTCTGGAGACATTTTCAGTTGTCATGAACAGGGAGATAGGGGAGGAGGAGGTTACTTGCCTCTAGTAGGTAGAAGCCAGAGATGCTGCTAATGTACAGCAGTATGCTGGACATCCTCCCCTCCCCCACACAAAACAATTAGCTGGTCCAAAATGTAGACAGTCCCCAAGTCTGAGAAACCATGAGATGAAGAAAAGAAAGGTAAAATTATCATCCCAAACCCCAACAATGTGGTCATAAAAAAAGTTGGTGGTTTGAGAGGAAAGGTGTCCACACTCTAATAAATGTGGTGGACTCTCGAAGGAAATCATGATGTCGCTAATAAAAGGGGATGCTCAGAAGAATAAGTGTGTGCTGCTTTACCTTTATTTCCCAAAATGACCCTCCTTGGAGGCAATGATCAGCTCATCCTGGTCTTCACCAAAAAGGTGTGGGAATGCCTTTTCTTCTGTTTAAAGGTCCTGTTTGCCTAGACTGGGATGGGGAATTCTAGGAGCGGGGGAAAGTCTGCTTGAAGATGTTTTATTCTGGGAAAATTAATGGGCCAGACAATGCAAAGGAAAAGAGACAAATTGTCCCTTTGGTTCCAAATAAATGCTTGTTTTCTAACACTGTCTGAATTTCAATGGTCCTCAGTTTGACTGTGAAATTAACACTTCTTTGAGGTTAACTGTGGCGATGTGGTGGGTGCCTTTCACACCCCTTTCAGAGCTATTGTCTGTCTGGAATGCCAGGCGCAGCTCTGGCATGTGGTCCACATCACCAGCGCTTGCTCCTGCATCTCCTCAGCCTCATCCAAATATCCCAACCCAAAGAGGCTGGCATAACTCATGCTGCTGCCGGTTTCCCACACTCATCTCTCATCCACAAAGCACTTAAGGCAAGTCCATTGACCTTGAGCAGGTCACTTCATCTCTCTGCACCTCCATTTCTTCTTCTCTTAAATGCAGAAGTTGGACAAGCTCCCTGAGGTCCTCGGCATTGATCTTGGGTGGCCTCAGCCTGCAGCAGCTTGAAGCAGGGTTTCCGTTCCTGGCCAGAGATTGAGGTCAGGTCGCGGCAGTGAGAGCACCGAATCCTAGCCACTAGACCAGTGGTCAGTGACAAGGCCCTGGCCCTACGGCTTTGCAGAAAAAGAATTCCCACAAAGACGGAAAGTAGTGACACAAGTAAAGTATTTATTAGGAGAAAAAAGAGTACAGTACGTGTGGATAGACACACGGGCGGGCCCAGAGAGAAAGTCACACCCTTGTGGCAGTTTAAATCACTTATATGGGGGCATTTCTTCTGTGTTTTCTTTGGCCAATCATTTTGATTTGCCTGGTTCAAAGTCTGTATTTGGTATATCTCAGGATCTTCCCACGTGTGCGCACCCATCTCTTAGCCAGGATGGATTCTACCAAAGAGGCCTATGGGTAGACTTAGCCACTTAGCATCACTCCCCTTTGACCTCCAAGGAGCCTTTCTGAGCATGTGTAGTCGGGGAGGTCTCCTGACTTCAAGAATGAGGAATATGTGGTCTCTTATCTTCTATCTGGGCAAAGCCAAGCCTCCTCTCTCAATTGTCCTGTTATTCTTGTCTCGGAGTATGGGTCCACAGGGAACGACCTCCAACTGTTTGCCCCAGGGACCCATCGATCTCCTTCCTCAGCATGACCAAACAACCCATTTTCACGGGGAGCCCCCTCATTACTGAGTGCACTGGTTTTGTGTGAAAAATGCTAACTCATAATTACGGAACCATCAGCCGTAAAACGGCTTCTTCAGTTATTACCTGGGGGACCATGGGACAATCTTCTAAACTCTTTAAGCCCATCTACTTAGACTTTTCAGTTTCCTTTCTTCTCTAAAATGCTGTGATTTTATGGATCTTAGAATCATTGGAAGGGATCTGGAACTCCAGTGCAGTGGCTCTGAAGTTATGTCATGAAAGGATAGTAAACAAATGGGCTTTTGTCCATTTTTGTGCAAATCATTTTTTCTTTTCTTTTGAGTTTTCACTCAAAAGAATGAAAATTCTTTTGATCATTTTTACATATCATTAGGATTCTTTCCATAAAAATGGAACCCATTTTAAGTCCATCATCAGTAGGTACATATGCAAGTTTTTCCATATCCTATAAACCAAATAGCATTTGATTTTATCATTTTAATAGTTTTGGTAAGAGTAACTTTAGAATATTTAAATTTGAGTATCTTCAGCTGTTAAGGAGCCTGTCTACAGACCCCTGTATTCACTTCATGGACACTGACACTCGAACATTTTGAAGCTGATAAGGAGCTCACAGCTTCTTGCCTTGATTTTTTTCCCCACAGTGAAGATTCAAGGAAGGGATATTGAAGCTACAAAGAGAATGCTATTCTAGAGGAGAGTTTGGTCTCCTCCAAACTAAATTAAGAAAAAAAAAGAAACTAAAGGAAGTATTAGATACCTTTCTTAACTTTATTATCAAGGACGGCTATCAAATCTACTCTGCAGGTCTTTACTGGGAGCATAAATTCTCTACCTACAGTGAAGGAGTAAGTGAAGAAGTCTTTAAAAACAGTAGAAGGACTGAATTATTCACTGCAAGACACCAGCCATCTCTGCTTAGACTCCTTTAAAAAGTTTGGAGAACAAGGATAAAGAAAACGCACAAGAAAAATTCAAAATTGTTCCCAGATAATGTTTTACTAAACTTATTTCCCTTTCTCATCTTGCTCCTAAATTCTCTTACCAACTTACACATCTCCCATGTCTATTCTCAACACAAAACCATGACCCAAGCAAACGAAATCCTAGCTCATTTTTAAAATTGTTTTGGTTAAAAAAATAATATATGCTCATTGCATAAAAATTAGAAAGACAGATGATGAAAAGAAGAAAATAGGACCCATCCATCATTCCATATCCCAGAGATAGCCACTGTTATGCCTCGGTTATATCCTTACAGATATTTTTCTGTGAATACATTCTTTAAAAGAAGTCATACTCTTCAAAATATCTTTTACCCCATTTTCTTCATCTAACATGTTATGTGCACTTTCTGGGACAATTTTTTGTTCATAGAAACCCACCCTGATTTATTTATAAATCAGGTTACTTCTATTGTAGAATCCTAACAATGCTTCTTACTTTCTACTGTTATAAACTTACCTGTAGTTCAAACCTTGTCATTTCTTTTATTGTGCGCTTCTTTCATTACTTTCTTATAGCAACTTCCTGGCACTGTTGGATGGAATGAAAATGCCCACCTTAGGCCCTTAACACACACTGCTGTGTCTTTAAAATTCACACTATGGTTATTGCATCTCTCCAGCTCCAGGTGATTGACAAAGGTGCCTGAGAGGGCTGTGTGGCCTTTCAAACACAGAAGGTCTTTGGAAGTACAGTGATGATTTAGGAAGTGTGTGTGACTCAGTTGACCGATGGCCCACAAACCATCACAGAAGAAGTTTCAAAGGTGATATTTATGGAGAGTGACTTTATCACAGTACTATTACAATTTCTGGTAAAGAAGTGGGTGAAAGACAAAACAGCAAGGGCTTTCCTTTGAGGAGAAAAAACCAAACCTCACACAATAACAAATCCAGATTTCACTCATAAGGCTAAAAGCACACTAAGTGCAGGCTGAATTAAATTACAGATACAGTGAAAATTGAAAATGTACACATCGTATAACTTGGAAATTCCAGTCCTAAATGTAGATTATTAAATTCTAAATATTAGAATTCTTGCTTATAATAATATGAAACTGAAAAAATGAATTGGGAACAAACTAAATGTCTATCAGTAAGAGAAT